>NC_064641.1:787752248-788377248 GCF_023864345.2 Schistocerca serialis cubense | reverse complement strand
AGCGACTGTGCAAGGGTGGCGTAGTGATTAGCAAATCTGCATAGTGAGAGGGAGTCCTGGGTTTGAATCCCGGCGTTGGTTTGAGACTTGAAAGATATCTGGAACCATGTATTTTCATTTGATGAGTACCCATTGCAGCTCGTGCGTACAGTAGCTGTGCTGCGAATTGTAGATGTTTATGGCAACGACAGCTAGTCCACAGTCGAAGTACAATGTGAGATTGGAGATGCATGTGGAAGGAAACCGCATGTAGGCTGCTTTAGTGAAATATCCTTTATATATTTCCTCTATTGAGCCGATAATGTCACAGTTAAGTTAATGAAGATATCGGATGGGCATTTGAACCACAGTCTACCGAATACTTATATTCGTTACTTTGCCACTTTGCTCGTTGCTGCAGTCTACAGCTCTGTCCCAGAGGCCGCTGAAGCAGTGCTTCATTTTTTAAATTCTTTTTTTTACTTTCGCTTCAGAAGTTGGTAAATACAGTATCCCCACAGCGTTCGTCCATTTCAACTGAGAACACATAGTGTATCACATTCAGTAAAAACGTTAGAAGAGAGGGAGGCAATGACATGTCTAATTAAGCGTTTCTTTCAGGCAAGTATATCTTCGAATGACTATTAGAACTGTCGAAAAACTGGGAAGAAATAAGTTGTCCTTTAGTGCGCCAGAAGTTTTAACCACACAAGTCTGTGACCCTAGTAGACGAAAGATTTCTGGCAAATGGTCTTTGTTAATACAGAGAAACGAGGTGAAAAATGCTACATGGTACTGAATACGCTTTTCATTGCCGGTGGAGTACTCCAGACCGGCATTCTAGGAGTCGGTGTTACCCGAACCTGTTATCCAAGTTATTCCCTAATTACTTCTGATGTATACATGTTTTCTTAGGACTCTCAAAGTAGTTCTTTTTAACACGAGGCATGCAGAGAATCATATTTCGTTATTACTAGGCTCTACTGCGCTCAAATATTACGTTGATCTCTATAGGAAATTGTTCTAGGATATCCATATTCGATGGGACTGTAATTTAGACATGTCTTCATAGGCTAAATTCATTGCACATTGAGAGTGGAGCACTGTCAGAAGAGAGTAAATCTTTCCAGTTCCCTGAAGACACAGTTCTGCAGCGGTACATTTTAACAGATGCATCACAGTGTGAGGACGAAATGGTACGGCAACTGCAAACACACGCGACACAGTAAGATTCTTGTGGACGAAACGTCTAAATCGCCCACACATTCATCGTGAAGTTCTGGTAGTACATCGACCAAATGCAGTGGCGCGTCCAGCCGTAGTAAAATGGTTCCGACAATTTGACCGATGCCACACTTAGTAGGTGACGCTGATAGGGAAGGAAGGCTACCGACATCGACCACAGATAATTTTCAGGCAGTCGAGAAACTTGGAACGTCCCCTTTGGAAAATTAATGAATGACTGTGCCGATAAACCTCTTGCGTTATTTGATTTTCAAACAGCTGAGCAAAACTGAACGTACTCAGACACTTCTCTCTTTGCTTATTCTGATCAACACTAAACTGACACACAATATTTTTTAGCGCAACGCAATCTGACTTTCATTAATCCCTACAAAAGAATGGCGCTGACTAACAATAACCTATACCTTTTATGAATCAATTACCTCACAAAAATCTTCGTTACTCGACTACTGCAATACAGCGAGCGCCAATACAGTCAGCAAATGAAAGATTTTGATAGAGAACAAACAATGTATTTACCTTAATAATGTTCGAAAGTCATCATATATATATCATTTGATGATATCCAGTATTACAAATTTACTCTCTCTGATGGACACACGTCCAGATCGTCCGCTCTCAAAATTCTGCCATCTGTCTCCCCACCTTCACCACTGCTGGCGGCTCACCTCCAACTGCGCAACGCTACGCGCTGTTCACATCCAACTGCCCAACACTACAGTAGCAAATATTCCAACATTGCAAACCAGCCACAGACTTCACACAGCACAGTCAGTGATTTTCATACAGAGCGCTACGTGGCGTTACCAACATAAAAACCTAAACAGGCTACTTACAAACTGATTCGCAGCAATAGCGTTCACAAAGCGGTTCTCGAATTTCTCGGTGACCGCGGTGTGGTTTTCTAGCGTCGAGGAATTGAACGCATGGTAGGTTACGACCGTTGTTTACAGTTAGTGACCGTGTCGAAAACTAGTGCCATGTATCTGTGTCACTTCGAAGTGTGGTACAACATTCAGTAGAAGTTTCTTAGCGTGCCATAATAAAGTGAAACTTACTTTCTGAGCTCCCCTAGTATATTCTAGCTACAAAAATTAAGAATTTTTCGTTGAAATATTTTTATATTATAGTTCCATTTTTGGCGGAATTTTGGCATTAATCGTGCCGTTACTACAACCGCTGTCACATTTTCGAACTGCTATGCGCTGTGAAATACGTTTTACAAAAATAAGTGGATAATTCGCAGCAACATCTAATGGTTGTTTGTACAGTTCGTTTCCTGCTTGGAAATTTTTACCACTGCGACGACGCTGACAATGAGCGGGTGTGCTGCGACAGGGAGGGTAATCGACTAAAATACAGCTCTCTTTGTCGCAGGCCTCCATCGCGGTCTAATAACGTCGACCAAACGCTATGTCATCTGCGCGAACAAAGAAAAAAGGGGGTAAATTAGCGTCATGTGCGGCGGCAGCGTTAATGACGACACGCTAACGACTTCCCGGTCGCAGCTTCCGCCGCGCCGCGCCGCGCCACACACGCCCCTGTCCGGAGGACAGGCCGGCCGTGGCCGTGCCGCGGGACTGCCTGTGCGGTCTTAACGGTTGCAGGCAGCGGGCAGTGTGAAGCTCTAGGGCAGCGTTTCTAATCTTCTTTATCCCCACGCGTTTCTTCACTTTTAGTGAATATGCGGACTACCGGATGGTTATAGTCAATCTGTAACCACTCAGTGTAAGCTGTAAGTATCGTGCGGCAGCGAACTCTGATAGATATTCTAATGCGCTAGTGCGGAACCGATTTACGCTGGAAGAAAATTAGTTCCAATTATGGCCACCAGGTGTAAATTCAGCGCTGCGGATGCAAAGAAGAGGTATAGAACTGTTCGCATACGTAATGGATTAAGAATAGGACGTGGGCAGAAAAGGTCAAACAAGCGAGAAAGGAAACTCCTGTAAGTAGGCTGTTTAGGTTTTTATATTGGTAACGCCACGTAGCGCTCTGTATGAAAATCGCTGGCTGTGCTGTGTGCAGTCTTTGGCTGATTGGTATTGTTGTAATATTCGCTATTGTAGTGTTGGGCAGTTGGATGTGAACAGCGCGTAGCGTTTCGCAGTTGGAGGTGAGCCGCCAGCAGTGGTGGAGGTGGGGAAAGAGATGGCGGAGTTTCGAGAGCGGATGATCTGGACGTGTGTCCATCAGAGACAGTAAATTTGTAAGACTGGATGTCATGAACTGATATATATATATATTATGACTTTAGAACACTATTAAGCTGGCAGTATTGGCGCTCGCTGTAGTGCAGTAGTTCGAGTAACGAAGATTTTTGTGAGGTAAGTGATTCATGAAAGGTATAGGTTATTGTTAGTCAGGGCCATTCTTTTGTAGGCATTATTGAAAGTCAGATTCCGTTGTGCTAAAAACATTGTGTGTCAGTTTATTGATGATCTGAATAAGTAAAGAGAGAAATGTCTGTGCACGTTCAGGTTTGCTCAGCTGTTTGAAAATCAAATAACGTAAGGTGTTTATCAGCACAATCATTCATAAATTTTTCTAAGGGGATGTTACACTTCGTAGCAGATTAAAACTGTGTGCCGGACCGAGACTCGAAGATTCGCAGAAGAGCTTCCGTGAAGTTTGGAAGGTACGAGTAGGAGAAAAGGTACTGGCAGAAGTAAAGCTGTGAAGACGAGGCTTGAGTCGTGCTTGGGTAGGTCTAGTCGGTAGAGCACTTGCCCGCGAAAGGCAAAGGTCCCGAGTTCGAGTCTCGGTCTGGCACACAGTTTTAATCTGCTAGGAAGTTTCATGTCAGCGCACACTCCGCTGCAGAGTGAAAATCTCATTCTGGAAGCGAGAAACGCATGATATTGATTTTCATTATTGACCGCCACATACGCAGTTTGTTCAATATGACCACCACAGACGTCGGCGAGATGATGTACAGCGCCAGATTTGCACCTGGTGACCAAAATTCCAACTATTTCTTTTCGAGCGTAAATCGGTTCCGCATTGATATTGCATATCTGTCAAGTTTCGCTGCCATACGATAACTACAGCCCACACTAGATCTCCCTGACAAGTTGCTTTTTAATTGTAGTCAACCGGTATATGGAAAACTTCATCACTAGAAATTAAAATACAAGCAGCAACTATACATTCCTGACGTGGTCGTCTGGGGGCGATCTGAAATGTATGGTAACTGAAGAAACCTGCACTAGCCAAGATCGCTGAAAAATCATTTTACTGGATGACAGGTTCCGACAGAGCTAAGCTGTCATCACATTTCATGCTTTGGAATTTTTACAACATCGTGTTAAAAATCGCTTCACATTGCATATGCTGTGCCAGCTGCATATGCACTTTAGGGTAGCGGGAAATGCTTATGCAGTGTGAAGCGATTTGTAGCACTGATGGATAATATGTTGCGAAAGTTCGAAAGCACAATATCCGACAATGACAGCATAGCTCTGTCGAAACCAGACACCCAACAAACTGTTTTTTTAGCGATCTTCGTTCATGAAGTTTTCGTCAGTTACAAGCGATAATATTTTATTATTTTCGCACCTTTTAGGCTGCGATCGCAGCGACACAGACAGCGGTCGCCATACGACATGACCAGAGATGGTCCGATGACAACAGCCGACGTGTTTCTCACAGGACGTCCGATATCCTTCCCCAGTATCCGGCGATATGAATCCACGACGCCATTGCGGATTTTGCTTTTAAATCGACGTCGAATGCTTGTAATGAGTTACCTCTGACTCGAAAAGAACATGGCAAGTACCGTACACTCTTTCCTCAGTTTTACGAGGTGAAGAGGGAAAAGTTCTGTCAAATACCCAAGGTAACACTGGTGGCATTCAAAAGCAATATTACGAACAGTCTGCTCAATTTGAGTTAAATCAGGAAAACAAGCATATGTCAATTAGACTGCAATGCCTGACATTCAGCATATGTGTGAAAGACAAGTATAAATTTTAGAATAAGATACTCTGACAACTTAGCAACTAAAAAGTGCAAAAACATACTATATATTTGCAAACCACATCATATTACAGAATTACAACCTTGCTTGCGTACAAACTGTGGTGTCACCGCCAGACACCACACTTGCTAGGTGGTAGCCTTTAAATCGGCCGCGGTCCGTTAGTATACGGCGGACCCGCGTGTCGCCACTGTCAGTGATAGCAGACCGAGCGCCACCACACGGCAGGTCTAGAGAGACGTACTAGCACTCGCCCCAGTTGTACAACTGACTTAGCTAGGAAAGGTTCACTGGCAAATACGCTCTCATTTGCCGAGACGATAGTTAGCATAGCCTTCAGCTACATTTGCTACGACCTAGCAAGGCGCCGTATTCAATTGATAATTAATATTATGAAGCATGTACCGTAACGAGAGATGTTCTACAATTGTGGATTAAAGTTAAGTATTCTACCAGTTACCTCCTCTTTTGCTAGTCTTATTTCTCTGACCTGTTCCAGACCTAACGCCAGTCAGCGTGTAATTAAACGCGTGCATTTCGGCCTCCTCTAGAAACCCAGTGTTGGCTCTTCTGCCAACACTACACAAACACTAGTAAGTAGTAATAACAGATCGTAGACAGCTAGTACCCAGCTACCACAGGCAAAAAAAGATTCACAACAGTAACTTTAGGCATCAAAATTCACATACGCCGCCTTTCTCACTTGAACCTGTAAATTTTTGGCGTTATAATCTAGGCCTAAAATTTTAGATACAGATTTCGCTTGTGTTACAGAAGACAAGCTGATGTCTAGATAGTTGCAAATAAATGGTTCAAATGGCTCTGAGCACTATGGGACTCAACATCTGAGATCATCAGTTCCCTATACTTAGAACTACTTAAACCTAACTAACCTAAGGACATCACACACATCCATGCCCGAGGCAGGATTCGAACCTGCGACCGTAGCCGCCTCGCGGTTCCGGACTGCAGCGCTAGAACCGCACGGCCACCGCGGCCGGCCAGATAGTTGCAGAAAACGGATGTAACTATTCATTTTTTAACATGTTTGAGAAATGTGATTTCTGAGAAAGTAGCGATTTGAAACCGTGTATTCCGAGACATATGCCCGTTGTGTTGTTTCTCATCCTCAGGATGTCACGAAAGCCTTCTGTCTTCTACTGAACTTACAAATTTCTCGGAATCTATGTTTTGTGTCCGCGAACGTCGTCCGATTCGACTGAAGAAAACAAACTGATTAGAGTTCCGCACACCGTCGTCAGAAGTCTTTACGTTCGGTCGTTGACATCGGTTACACTGATAGGGTGCACGTATTGGCGTAGACTACTACTTTGAAAAGGTCGGTCATCTTCGGCCAATATCGGTCCTAGGCGAAGTCCCTCGCTGTTGTTGCCACTCTGACAGAAGCCTTAGGAATTAGTTTGTCATAGATTTACTGGACAGATTTTTTTGTGTGGAGATGTAGCTTTGATGTTCACCCAAAGTCTTAAAAATTGCTCTACAGCTAAAATATGCAGATTGTAGCGGATCCCGAACAAAGAATTTTGGCAATGGCCAGAAATCAATATTTGAGACGCTGCGAGGTCTTGAGTGAGCAGTGCATGTGAGGCACATGACTGGAGACTGCTGTTGTTTCATAACAAACAGCTGCCTACCGCATTGACTTTGGTGGCGCTACCGTCTAACGCAGTACACAATCGTCTGTGATCTTTCTGTTGTGACTGTGTTCCGGTGGTACCGTCATAGAGTACTGCAATTTGCTGCTCTCTATGGCCATGTTGTCCGCCCTCCCCCGTAACAAGTCCATTAGATACTCCAGCATGTTCACCTATTTCCTGCCAATGACAGCCGACGATGGTTCAAGCTCGCCATCCCGATTTACGTTTTCCGTAATTTCTTCTAATCGCGTCAGGCATATGCCGTGATGGTTCCTTTGAAATGGCATGGCCGACTTCTTTTTATTCCTCTTCCTTCCCCATCCTTCCCTAATCCGATGGCCTCGCTGTTTGGTCCCCTCCCCCAAATCAACAGTTTTTGCGGGCTCTGATACAAGTCTGGGACGGTCTGCACGGCGAAAGTAAGGCATCTGTCGTCAGTCTTTTTTATGTGCCCTATGGTGCGTCGGTATGTGGCTGTCTGTGCGCAGAAACAGTGCTCTGCCTTGTCGCTCCAGTTGCACTGTTATCAGTTGGCCGGGTTCCTCAGTTTTGTGTGTTCCAGACTCTAGTTGGTTGGTATTACCCTGTTAATGAATTTCCCGCACTTTTCTCTAGCCTGTGGATGAATGAAACTTTCGGGTACTTCTTTCTACTCTCGAGAGTAGCTGTGGTCTTAAGGTCTTGTTTCCATCTTGTTCCGTTGAGGTTTCACACTTAATGCGTTGTAAATTTCCTTGCTATCCTGCGCTTGGGGTTTGCTATAGCGCTTAGTGCATAGCTCTTGTGGATACAGCATTCTGTTACATTCCGCAGTTCAGACAGCTTGTAATGGATAGAGACGGTTGCCTCCTCAGATTCTGGGCGGAACGGCTAGACCTTCATTTGAACCTAGGAGCTTCTAGTCAGATGCCAACAGCGCTAAGCCACAGGGATTTATAAATTAATTATGCAAAAGTAAGCCGGCCATTGTAGCCGAGCGGTTCTAGGCGCTTCAGTCTGGAACCGCGCGACCGCTACGGTCGCAGGTTCGAATCCTGCCTCGGGCATGGATGTGTGTGATGTCTTTAGGTTAGTTAGGTTTAAGTAGTTCTAAGGTCTAGGGGACTGATGACCTCAGAAGTTAAGTCCCTTAGTGCTCAGAGCCATTTGAACTTTTTTTTTTTTTTTTTTTTTTGCAAAAGTAACCTTTAATTGTGAAAAAGGTAAATAAGTTACGGAAATGTTAGATACAACAATGAATGCAGTATATCTGCAAGTTTTATTTACAAATGTACGACTACCGAACTTGTTCAACTACTGCGTCAGAGACTGCTGTCCCACCGTCACCCGGTGTCTTATGTGACACGCAGCTAGCTGCTGTGAAACGATTGTACCAATTAACAACAATTCGTCTTTGAGGTTGTGACTTGCGATATTTAGTCTCGAATTGTCTCTGTAGTAGTGGATTTGGATTCATGTAACCATAAGCAACACTGCGCACACTGTGCATCGTTATAACCTCTATGATGACTGTTGGAATAGCTTGTTTGCGTTTGCCACCTAGCGGGAAGTCGGAAACTAACAGCAAAAAATTGGAAATTTGTGTTAAGGACTATGGGACCAAACTACTGGGGTCATCGGTGTCTAGGCTTACGCACTACATAATCTAACTTAAACTAACGACAACACAGACACCCATCTCCGAGGGAGGACTCGAACCTCCGACGGGGGATGTCGTGCCAACCGTGACAAGACGCCCCAGACTGCACAGCTACCCCTCGCGGCGAACTAACAGTGTTAGGCGGGAATAAAACTTGGAGATACACTGCATTCATTGCTGTCTCAAACATTTCTGTAAGTTATTTACCCTTTTCACAATTAGAAATTAATTTTATGTTAACTAATCTATAAACAGCTTACTACAGCAGACATTTTCAACATACGAGGGTTATCAAAAAGTTTAGAGACTATCTCTGTTTCCAAAAAGTACTTTATTTACGTATCTACGTTTTTCACACTATCACCCTCAAAATAGTTACCTTGTGTAGCAACATAGCGCTCCTTGGGTTTCTGTCGCTACTTAAATGTGTCCTGGAAGTCGTCTCTTTGAAGCGCGTCAAGCACGTTCTATGATGGCAAAACGGTGACCTTTGAGCTGGTTCATCAGCTTCGGGAAAATAGCGAAGTCCACAGGAGGCAAATCTGGCGAGTAGGGTGAGTGCGGAAGTGCAATAATCTTGCTTGTAGTGAGGAGCCCAGGTGTGAAGAGGGCGAAGTGACGGTGCGTTGCCATACCAGAGCAGACAGTTTTTCACGGGCCACAGGTCCAGTCGCCTGGTGGTAGATCTCACTATTGACGGTCTGGACCTGGGAGACGAAATCGTGATGCACAAAGCCGCGAAAGTCGAAAAAGACGGTGAGCGTGCACTTGGTCTCGATGCGGACTTGCCCTGCCGTTTTCGTTCCTGTAGTTGAAGGACTCTTTCACTGTGAAGACTATTGCTTTGTCTCAAGCTCGTACACTTACACACAGGTTTCGTCACTGTGGCAGGAGTCGAACTTGCGACCGTAGCGGTCGCGCGGGTCCAGACTGTAGCGCCTAGAATCGCTCGGCCACTAAGACCGGCGATTGTTCTTCCGACGAACTTCATGCACAAATTGTCGAATGATTTCGACGTTTTCGAGTGTTGGTCTTGGAAGGTCGTCCTAATCTCTCGCTGTCTCCCAGTGATGTTCTTCCACTCGTGAAGCGCTCGTGCCATTCAAAGCGGCTCACACGACTCAATGCAGCACCGCAGTACACTTTCCGAATCACGTCCAGTGTCTCTGTGGCGGACTTCCCACGCTTTACGCAAAATTTCACGTTCGCTCGTTGTTCTAACTTGCTGTCCACGGTGAAAGACGTGGTAACAAAAGTGTTCACAATAGCCCCAGATGCACAGTTCCCGATGTAAACAGGACGCTGTCTCATCGGCACGCTGACAAGTGAAGGTCGGTGCTGCTCCTTGTGTTTGTGCTTGCAGCCTTGTGCTGTCATCTGTTGGCATATTACAGAATTAGCGTCGAATCATTTTGCTGCACCTTTGTACGTTCCGTTCTGTTGGTGGAGTTGTCTGTTCAAGTAATGACCCGTTGTACAATCAGAAATTTTGCAGCCAAATAACAGGCGAGATGGTGGCGAACCTCTTACGTCCTTCAGCAATTTATTATTCTTGGGAGGATGTGGTCTTTCTATCAAATGGCCAGTTGGGAACCTAGGCCCACCGAGTATAAGTTATCGGCCCAGGGCGATTCCACAAGAATATAAGGATTGAATAACTATCCTCGTAATATATGCTATCTACCGATAGGAATCCACCTCTGAATTAATAACTTTGCCCGATTGCTCAGAAATTCGGCCAGCCGAAGTGGCCGTGCGGTTAAAGGCGCTGCAGTCTGCAACCGCATGACCGCTACGGTCGCAGGTTTGAATCCTGCCTCGGGCATGGATGTTTGTGATGTCCTTAGGTTAGTTAGGTTTAACTGGTTCTAAGTTCTAGGGGACTAATGACCTCAGCAGTTGAGTCCCATAGTGCTCAGAGCCATTTTGCTCAGAAATTAGCGAGGGCGAACGGAAGTATTACGAGTCCTAAGTAAAAAAAAATGGTTCAAATGGCTCTAAACACTATGGAGCTTAACCGCGCGACTGCTACGGTCGCAGGTTCGAATCCTGCCTCGGGCATGGATGTGTGTGATGTCCTTAGGTTAGTTAGGTTTAAGTAGTTCTAAGTTCTAGGGGACTGATGACCACAGATGTTACGTCCCATAGTGCTCAGAGCCATTTGAACCATTCTGGACAGTTCGAGCCAAGGATCTGACCACTCAGATCGCCCGACAAGAATCCTTTCGAACATTTGTGAGACAAAATCGTTCGTTCGTGCACAAAATCCTGCAGCAGCAACACATCCGCAATCATGTAGGACTATAGAGGCATCATGGCTCAGTATTTCTGCAGAGGATTTCCAGTGACTTGTTGAGTCCATGCCACATCGATTTGCTGCACCACGCTGGTAAAAAGGAGGTCCGAGACGATGTTAAGAGGAATCTCACTACTTTTGTCACCTCAGTCTAAGCAGTCCGTCAGAAACTCGAACTCGGGACAATTTGCCTTCCAAAGCTTGGAAGGTAGGAACGAAGTACTGGCGGAATTAAAGCTGTGAGGACGAGGCATGAGTCATGCTTGGGTAGCTCAGACGGTAGAGCACTTCCCTGCGAAAGGCAGAGGTCCCGAGTTCGAGTCTCGGCCCGGCACACAGTTTTAATCTGCCGGGAAATTTCATATCAGCGCACACTCCACTGCAGAGTGGAAATCTCATTCTGGGAACATCCCCAAGGTTGTGGCCGAGCCATGTCATCGCAATATCCTTTCTTTCAGGAGTGCTAGTTCTGCAAGGTTCGCAGGAGAGCTTCTGTAAAGTTTGGAAGGAAGGAGACGAGGTACTGGCAGAAGTAAACCTGTGAGGACGGGTCGTGAGTCGTGCTTGGGTAGCTCAGTTGATATGCCGGCACGGTAGCTCAGCGCGTTCGGTCAGAGGGTTAGCTGCCTTCTGCAATAAAAAACTGAGTTAATCGATCAACAACGAACTTAAACGGATGTCTTACGACGTCCGCCCCGACCAGATGCAACGAACAAAAGCGAACAAAATGAGAGTTCACAAAAAAAAAAGTTGGTAGAGCACTTGCCCGCGAAGGGCAGAGGTCCCGAGTTCGAGTCTCGGTCCGGCACACAGTTTTAATCTTGCAGGAAGTTTCATATCAGCTCACACTCCGTTGCAGATTGAAAACCTCATTCCAATCCGTCAGAAGATTGTAGCTGGGAATATATGGGATTCGATATCCTATTTTGACATTTTTGCTATACAACAAAGGAATATAATATGAACACATTACTAAGAACCTGATGATGGGTACGATATGGAGGCGGCCCTTTTATTTGTGTACGTTAGCGGTTCCCATACATAACGCAAAAGGATGCAGAGGTACGCGTACTTTGTAGGAAGTACCCTGTTCTTCCCGGTCACGCTAGCGGAGTTTCACTGCCTCGTGCCGGACGTATGAGAGCTTGGAGGCGGCAGCAGCAGCTCTCCGCAGAAAAAGCGCGTACGTATCCGTGGGTGACAGAGGCGCACGCCGCCCGCCAGCCGTGGAGGAGCCGCTTAGGCACGCTTCTTGTGGCCGCGTCAGCCGCCCAGACACGGTGCAGTTCACACGCGCCGCCCTTATTGGTTAATTAAATGCCGCCACGTCTCCCCCGATACACTCTCTAAATCTGTTCCAGCCGGAGACGAAAGCCAAGTCGGATTCGCCAGTGGAAATGAGAACAACGGGACGGAAAAAGAGCACGTAATTCAGCTGCCGTGTCGCATTGGTCGGAGCGGTGCAGTTTTTGCGTGTCATTAAGCGAGAGAGCTAATTTACGGCTCGCGCTCGAGGTCGGCACTGCTTGCGCAATGCTGCGAAATGCAGCCGAACCTCATTCTGCGACGCTCGTTGCGGGCGAATAGTCGAGTCTGGTCCTCATGTAGAGAGAACGGTCATGTCGTCGCTTAGGAATTTAAACTCATCCAAAAACAATTTAACAAAAAGATTTAAATGGAAACAGACTTGGTTAATATTCCCGGGACTTCGAGTTATGTCCAGATCGTTGGATTTGTCAGTGAGAAAAGTGTTACACCACGATTCACCAGACCGATATTTACCAATCTTTACGCAAATCTTCATTATGTAACGAGTATTAAATGATTAAACTCTCATTTCATCGAAATTTAGGTCCATTAACAACCCTTAAGACTAGTTTACACGACGACACTAGTTTCAGGCAACTACGCTACCGGCCACTGCGCATGCGCGCCTCGCGTTTGCGCAACTCGTTGGCGACACTACACACTTTCGACGTGTTCCAACTTCGACGACACTAGTTGCATGAGTTTTGAGGTAATTTGTGTTCGTATAGTGTAGACAAACTGAAATATGAAATGGGAACGGCGAATGATATTCGCTTTTTGTATATCTATGCTTTGCATAGGTGCGTATGGGATTTCAGTGATGCTGATTACAAAAATAAGCAACATATTGCTGCCGCAGAGACCGTCATGTGCGATCATACCATAGATGGTTTGACAGTATCTGATCTGCAGGGCAAAATTTATTAAGAGCACATATACAACTGAATTAAGAAAAATACAAACGAGTGTAATTCTAGCTGTGGTAATGCTTTCTTCTACAAGACTAAAATCCCATCATTCAAGTTGGCCAACTCATTGTTAAGGAATTTTTTTGACAGGATGGAAGGCTATACAAAGTCAAGAAGCTGCATTCTTTATTCAGTATTCATCTATTTAAAACTTCGCTGCAGTGCTCCACATTCACATATGTTAAAATTTCGAAATATTGCCACTGTACAGATCTATCTTCAAGAGAGTAGTTTGCAAACAATTCTCTTCTTAATGCGGCCTGCTTCGAATAATTATTGTTGGTAATGTTAATAATTATTACTGTTCATGTTAATAATTATTGGTGTTAATGAAAAAGATTCATCACCAACTGAAACCGTATGTTATAGCATGCCGAGTGTTCCCGATTGTAACGCACGCAATATGATATGTAATTTCAGTTCTGGAGACAATGCTTCATGCATTACACTAGATTTTTTCCCCTATCGCATAACTACACTCCTGGAAATGGAAAAAAGAACACATTGACACCGGTGTGTCAGACCCACCATACTTGCTCCGGACACTGCGAGAGGGCTGTACAAGCAATGATCACACGCACGGCACAGCGGACACACCAGGAACCGCGGTGTTGGCCGTCGAATGGCGCTAGCTGCGCAGCATTTGTGCACCCCCGCCGTCAGTGTCAGCCAGTTTGCCGTGGCATACGGAGCTCCATCGCAGTCTTTAACACTGGTAGCATGCCGCGACAGCGTGGACGTGAACCGTATGTGCAGTTGACGGACTTTGAGCGAGGGCGTATAGTGGGCATGCGGGAGGCCGGGTGGACGTACCGCCGAATTGCTCAACGCGTGGGGCGTGAGGTCTCCACAGTACATCGATGTTGTCACCAGTGGTCGGCGGAAGGTGCACGTGCCCGTCGACCTGGGACCGGACCGCAGCGACGCACGGATGCACGCCAAGACCGTAGGATCCTACGCAGTGCCGTAGGGGACCGCACCGCCACTTCCCAGCAAATTAGGGGCACTGTTGCTCCTGGGGTATCGGCGAGGACCATTCGCAACCGTCTCCATGAAGCTGGGCTACGGTCCCGCACACCGTTAGGCCGTCTTCCGCTCACGCCCCAACATCGTGCAGCCCGCCTCCAGTGGTGTCGCGACAGGCGTGAATGGAGGGACGAATGGAGACGTGTCGTCTTCAGCGATGAGAGTCGCTTCTGCCTTGGTGCCAATGATGGTCGTATGCGTGTTTGGCGCCGTGCAGGTGAGCGCCACAATCAGGACTGCATACGACCGAGGCACACAGGGCCAACACCCGGCATCATGGTGTGGGGAGCGATCTCCTACACTGGCCGTATACCACTGGTGATCGTCGAGGGGACACTGAATAGTGCACGGTACATCCAAACCGTCATCGAACCCATCGTTCTACCATTCCTAGACCGGCAAGGGAACTTGCTGTTCCAACAGGACAATGCACGTCCGCATGTATCCCGTGCCACCCAACGTGCTCTAGAAGGTGTAAGTCAACTACCCTGGCCAGCAAGATCTCCGGATCTGTCCCCCATTGAGCATGTTTGGGACTGGATGAAGCGTCGTCTCACGCGACCTGCACGTCCAGCACGAACGTTGGTCCAACTGAGGCGCCAGGTGGAAATGGCATGGCAAGCCGTTCCACAGGACTACATCCAGCATCTCTACGATCGTCTTCATGGGAGAATAGCAGCCTGCATTGCTGCGAAAGGTGGATATCCACTGTACTAGTGCCGACATTGTGCATGCTCTGTTGCCTGTGTCTATGTGCCTGTGGTTCTGTCAGTGTTTTCATGTGATGTATCTGACCCCAGGAATGTGTCAATAAAGTTTCCCCTTCCTGGGACAATGAATTCACGGTGTTCTTATTTCAATTTCCAGGAGTGTATATTTAGAAGAAACGTGAACAGTTCTGGTGACATTCTAAGATAATTAAAAGAACTTCTTGGATCTTCCGCTATAAATTATTTCACCAAGGATACTGAGCAACCGAGCTGACGTCTTTTCTTCATCCAGTCACGAATCGAAACACGTTTATTACTTTTTCTGATGCAGCTATTCTACTCAACAAGCTTTAACTGAATCACAACTCGTGCGACGTGCACCTGCCAAAACTATCATTTCAGACACGACTCAGGGCCCACAAAACGACGAAACTGAAGTGTACACTGGTGTCGCCGTGTCTACAGTCATATATGGAACCATTTGCGTGCAACTCGTTCCACGCAACGAGTGGCGCAACCCAATGTCGTCGTGTAAAGTAGGCTTTAAACAGCCTCGAACTGAATTCTTTGTGATGTGGAAGCAAACAGTTTGCGAATTTCATCTTGAGGTATTTCTTCGAATGCTTAAATCATATGCTGTGTCAATCCATGTAGATTGCTAGCTGGAGCCTGGCATGAAACCATGCGTCTCCCTGTCGCATCCCAGACATGTTCTGTGGATGATAAATATAGGGGCTGGACAGGCAGACAAAGATCTGCACATTCGTCGAGGCGTTCGTAGAGTGACAGGCAGTGTGGGTTTTTCTTTAAGCTGTCGGATTGTGCTGTTTGGTACCCTACTAGTAAAGAGCATGTGAACAGGCTTTACTGTTCTTGCCACATACTGGCGAGCCTTCAGCCTCTCTCCAACAACTACCGAATCAGTCCTGTTGTCATTAGGAATAGCACCATACTTCCAGAAGCTGGACAGGTGTGTATCTCGAGAACCGCTACTGCCTGTGAAGTTTCATTGGGTCTCTGACCGCTCCAGACATAGGCGAGTATCATCACTCATCACTCATTGTCGCGGTTGCCTATGATTCCACTCATGCAAGTCTCTATTGGTTCACATGGTTCAAATGGCTCTGAGCACTATGCGACTTAACTTCTGAGTTTATCAGTCGCCTAGAACTTAGAACTAATTAAACCTAACTAGCCTAAGGACATCACACACATCCATGCCAGAGGCAGGATTCGAACCTGCGACCGTAGCGGTCGCCCGGCTCCAGACTGTAGCGCCTAGAACCGCACGGCCACTCCGGCCGGCTCAAGTCTCTATTGTCTGTGGTGTGTTGTCGAGGGTAAATTTTGACGCTTAGAAACTCCTGGTCTTAACGGATATGACAGTAGTACATCCCTGACGGTTCGTAGTGTGATGATGCTTGTAATGTTAGATCTTGTCATCCATCCAGCTGACAGAGCCAATAGAACAATCTTAAGACCTTCTGTTCAGGAATGGACACTCACAAATAATGCTATAATTAAAACCTTCTGAAGAAGGGCACTAGGTGCCTGATTGTTCAATTGTGTGTGAAATCTTATGGGACTTAACTGCTAAGGTCATCAGTCCCTAAGCTTACACACTACTTAACCTAAATTATCATAAGGACAAACACCCACACCCATGCCCGAGGGAGGACTCGAACCTCCGCCGGGACCAGCCGCACAGTCCATGACTGTAGCGCCCTAGACCGCTCGGCTAATCCCGCGCGGCTTGGTGCCTGAAACCGGTTAAGGAAACTAACTGGTTGCTGATTACTTCAGTAAATTAGTGACTGTAGATAAGTTTTGATTACGGAAAACGTCACTTCATGATTTCCCGACTGAAGAGCTTGCTCTGCTACAACTATTTCTTCTGTCATGAAGTGAACTTTCCGAAAAGATCTTTATCTACAGTGATGAGCTACCCATCAACGGCTACACAGAGAAGTAATTGAAATTGCAACAATTTTAACGGAAGAGAAGTAATGAAACTTACGTTAGTGAACACCACAAGATCGGAACCAAGATCCAAAGAGAGGGACAGAAACGTGACGTAGAAAAAATTGAAGTGTAATACGCCGCGGCATTAATATCCTGGAAGTTCTTACCAGCGATATGTGGACAGTTACTCTACACAATCCTTGTTTTATCTGTGACAGACGACAAACGATAGTTATATTTTATCTCTGACTACGATTATCTCTGCCGATTACTTGTAAACTTCGATCACGCCACTTTTCCGCAATATTCGTGTCGCTCTCCTACGTCCGACGCCTCTGTCGGCAAGACTCAACGGAGCAAGGAGCACTTCTGAAGATGTCCAGTGCGGCTCTGGACGATACGTTAGGAACGGCAAATTTTCGTGGACCACGACCATCGAACCCGGAAGATTCACCAGCAGCTAAAGTAGATACTGCCAGGATTTCGTTTACGCCATATGGCACGTCATTACTTATTTGCTTTCGTACTTGCTTACTGATCGCCACTAAAGTCCTAGTAGCACCTTGGTCTCCTCTGTCACATGCTCCATTCGTGTCTGTCCATTGCTTTCCTTCTGCAGTTCGTGATTCCCTTTGATTTGCGGTCCTCTTTCAAATATTCAGGATACCTTTCCTTGGGCCTTCCTCTTCTCCGTTTTTCATCGGGATTTCCTATGAACACTTTCTTAACACTCAGAGTTTCTGCATTCTTTCTTGCTTAAATCTGACTACAACACTCACCTATCCAAAAGTTTCTCTTGTTCTGCGTTTGTCCTTATTCTACAGTTTTCTTCCTCTCACACTGCCCCGGATATCTTCCTCCGGATCTTCCTTTCACATATCAATAACCAGCGTTCTTGCTTTGCAGTCGTCACCCAGCCTTCGAACCCATACATTACTATAGGTCTTAATATAATGAAATATATTTTGATTTTTCTATTCCTACTAACGTTTCTGGACTTAAGTATATTCTGCAAGTAACAAAAGCATCGCTATCCACTTGCTATCCTTTCTTGACTTTCTACTGCAGCTCTTCTATTGGACTACGGGACTCGTTTTGACCCTTCACACGGATCTTCTCTGTCTCCTTAGCGCAAACAGCTTTCATTTTCTGGCTATGAAAAAGCATCCTCTCCTCTGTCGACTTCAGTCTGCTGGTTCCTGAGCTCTTTTTGCTAGTAAATAGAGTTATCTGCCTGAATTTGGTCCTTTTCTGTATGGTTTCTAGTGGAAATTCAAGTTGTTCCAGGTCTCATTTCGCTGTGGTGACCTATTTGTTCTTGGAGCCTTTCTCTCTACCTGCAGTGGTGACGATCTTGTTCGTGTGTCTGCAGGGATAATATGGGTCAAGTGTTCATTGAAGGCCAGTCACCTTTTCCTCGTATGTGTAATTATGTCTTCTTGGAGGTGGTACAGTTCACATAGTGTCTAATCTTATAGATGTTGTCCCTTCTTTATTAGCCCTAGTATTCTGCTTAGGATTTTCCGTTCCTTGAGCTGTAGTCTCCTGAGTGGACACTTCCTGTTCATTAAGACGCCTTCGATGGCGTATAATCTGGGGGACGCTACTACTCATTTCTAATGTTTGACTTTAGGGTTCTTGGAAAGGTACTTGGAAATGTAAATGCTCTTTCAGGAATGGTAGACCCTCTCCAACTTGGCACGTCTGGTATCCACTGCTAAGATCTCACTCCCATTTGATAAAATCCACTCTTCTAAATACTGGACTGCAGGGACTTTGCGAATGTTCATGCGTCCTAATGGAATTCAGACGGAGCTGCCTTTGTGTCATGAACTCAGTTTTTATATACTGACCCTCAAACCGATCTTAGCTGCTATGCTGTAGAAGCTCTGTAGTTAGTGAGTTAGCCACCTCTGTATTGTTGGCTAACAAGGCAGGGTCATGTGCGAATGCTAGGCGGGAAATACGGGGCTCAAGTCCCGGTAGGGTACAGATTTTCATGGCTCGCCAACAGGTAATATCTTCTTACCTAATGCAGCGAATGCCAGAAGGGAATTTTAGTACAGCTGCAAGATCTTAAAAATGAGTATTGCAAGCCTCGACGGGCAAAATGACGATCGTAATACTAACACTGAATACGTTTATCTCCTTGAAATCCTGTGGTCGAGATCCAGTAAATTTGCGTGCGATGGGGTCTTAGGCAGTCATCATCATCAGTTATCTGCTATATTAGCAGGTCCTTTGCCTCTCCATTTTCTGCGATCCATTGCTTCCTTCTTAAGGCTGCTGTATGTTGTACCGTCCATCATGTCATCCAGTATCTGGAATCTCTTCCTTCCTCGCTTCCTTTTCCCTTCTACATAACCTTCTAAAACTGTTTTTATCAGTCCGTCATTCTTTCTTAATATATGCCCAATCCAATTTCTTTTTCTTCTCTTTATTACATCTAGTAACTGCCTTTTCTCTCCCACTCTTCTCAGTACCTCTTCATTTTTTACTGTCCATCCAACTTATTCCTTCCATCTTCCCCCATGTCCAGATCTCAAAAGCCTCCAGCCTTTCTCTGTCTTTTTTCCTCATAGTCCATGTTTCAGCGCCATATAGAAGAACACTCCATACAAGACATTTTATGAGTCTCTTTCTGAGTTCCCTGTCCATACCGCTGCAGAAGATTCTCCTTTTCTTATAAAACGCCTCTTTTGCCATTGCTATCCTTGTTTTAATTTCTGTGGTGCACTTCCAGTCGGTGTCTATCCTGCTTCCAAGATACTTAAAATTTTGCACCTGTTCTAGTGTTTCACCATTCAGCACAATTTTTATTTCCTTATTTCCTCCTATTGCCAATACTTTTGTTTTATTTGTGTTAATTTTCATTCCATATTTTTTTCCGTTAGTTGCAATGGTGTCCACCAAACCCTGTAATTCTTTTTCCCCTGTGGCTAGAAGGACCATGTCATCAGCAAATCTCAAGCACCCTACTCTTCTTCCTCCAATTTCTACTCCTTTGTCATCTAATGAGCATTGGTCAATCATATTTTCCAAGTACAGGTTGAAAAGAGTAGGTGATAAATAGCATCCTTGACTTACTCCTTTCCCTAGTCTGATCCAGTTTGTACTTTCTCCTATCACTTTAACTGAAACTTTTTGATTAAGGTACAATGAGTTTATAAGTCTTCTGGTTTTCCAGTCCACTCTCTTTTCCCTCATAATAGTCGCTAGCTTGTCCCAAACCACATTGTCAAATGCCTTTTCTAAATCGATGAAGCACATATATAGGTCTCTTCCTTTTTCAATAAACCTTTCTCCCAAGATTCGTAGGAGCCCTATTGCATATCTGGTGCCCGTATTCCGTCTAAAGCCAAACTGCTCCTCGCCGAGATTCTCCTCTATTACTTTTTCAAGTCTTTTATTAATTATTCTTAACATCACTTTGGCTGCATGTGAAATGAGGCTGATTGTCCTGTGCTCGCTGCATTTCTTGGTTCCTTGTTTTTTCGGCAATGGAATCATTACTGTTGTCAAAAAGTCCTCAGGCCATTCACCACTGTCATATATTTTATTACATAACCTCAATATTTCTCTTATTCCATTGTGGTTCAAGCATTTTAGTATTTCTCCCGGTATTGTATCTGTACCTACTGCTTAGGCAGTACGACATATGAAAGGTTGATTCGGTCCTGGAAGCATGCTCCGATAGCTGAAGAGGTTAAGGCGACCGTTCGCATCAAGAAGGAGATCCAGATTCGAGTCCCGGTGAGGCACAAATTATCATGTGTCTCAGATAGGTAGTAACTTCATACCTAAAGCAGCTAATAACAAAAAGATTTCACAATTGCGAATAAATTTCATAAAAAGGACTCATTGAGATTATCTTTCTTGTATCCATTCTTCATTCCAGTTCCCGATGGTAGTGTGCAAATCCATTCTTTCCCATTTATTTGTGTCTGAAATCTTATGGGACTTAACTGCTAAGGTCATCAGTCCCTAAGCTTACACACTATTTAACCTAAATTATCCTAAGGACAAACACACACACCCATGCCCGAGGGAGGACTCGAACCTGGAGGACTCGAACCTCCGCCGGGACCAGCCACACAGCCCATTTATTTTTATTGGAATCTCTTCGTCATTCCTCCCAGGATCTCCCATCACCACACACTTTGCTCTTGCCTGTATTCACTTCCAGGCCTAGCTTCTGCACCACTGCTTCTAATGTAGTGTAATTATTAATCAAAGCTCTGACGTTCCTCTCAACTAATGGCGCATTATCAGTGCGTGCCACCACCTGGACCTGCCGTTTAAATATTGTTCACGTTGGGTTTGTTGGCCAACGGCCTAGCCGCAGTGGTAACACTGGTGCCCGTCAGATCACCTAAGGTAGGCCTTTGAAGACCATCTTTATACAGATGGTTGTGGGACCTCGGCTGTTCACTATAAAATGTCGAGTCAGACACCTTAAGCCGTCGATATTTCGAGTTATTTTATTTGAGCAAGCAGTTTGTGCGCTTCATTACGCCCTCTTCAGGCCTCCTGAGCGACGTGTGGGAAGAATCCCATCTCTGATCCAGCCAAAATAAGAGTGACTGGCATCCGTACATTTATTCTTATCACAGCGATCCATTCGATCGGCAAGTGGTGATTGAAAGGATCGCTGTCTCAAGAAGGAATCTCCGGATACCAGTCACTGAGCTCTGGCCCCTATTTGGACTGAATCAGAGGCGGGATTCTTCCTACACGTCGTCAGGGGGTCTGAAGATGGCGCAATGGAGCGCTGAAACTGGTTGCCCAATAAAAACTGGAGATTTAGGTGGGTGAAGGTGTTTGATTCGACATTTTTTATTTTGAAGTTAAGCGCTGTCGGATTTGGCTGGCACTTCGACGGTTGACCATCGCGCTGTGCCGAGCGCTGTTGGCAAGTTGAGCGCACTCAGCCCTTATGTGGCCAACTGAAGAGCTAGCTGATCGAGAAGCAGTGGCTCCGGTCGCGAAAACTGGCGGCGGCCAGGATAACGGTGCGCTCAGCACTTGCCCCCCCCCTCCCATATCCGCATCTAGTGACGCCTGTCGGCTAAGGATGACACGGCGGTCGGTCGGTACCGTTGGCCCTTCCGAGGCCTTTTCGGACGGAGAGTTGGATTTTTTGGCATTTGCCGAACCGCCTTCGCTAGTGCTAAGTTAAAGGGCACGTCAAAGCCGCCCCCAGGTTTGGTACTTCCAGCCGCTGCCTGCCTAGCCGGGGCGCTCCAGCCAGGCTATGACGGATGTGGGCCGGCACGCGCGCAGCCTCCGCCCACACGTGAGGGCCTGCCTTTTTGTCGCGCCTTTTTCCCCAAAATTTCCCCGCCCAGTTCGGCGTGTTGTCTTACATCGGCGATTAATCATCACGCGCCCTCGGGCTCATTACGGCGACGCGGCCACTCCTAGGGGAGGAATGTTACCACCTGGTTTTTATCGTTTAATTACGGGCCCCCGGCGTCGGTAAGCGGCGTTAATTTAGCGTCGCGCCCCGGCGGCCACCGGGTTGGCCGTAATTTATACCGCATTGTGGCACGATCCGCGCTAGCCGCGCCTCACCTCGCCTCGCCTCGCCTCAGACAAAGGTCCGGCCGGCGGCCTGCCTTCCGCGCGCTCCTCTGACCGCAGGAATAAACGTGCTCTTATTACCATTCCACTTCCACAGACTTTTCCCAATTACCAACTGTCACGAACCGCCTTTTCTTTACACTGACTTATTTGGCGGCTTTCCCTGCCTGGGAAGCGGCAGCATTTTTGTTCTCCGCTCCGATTTTTGCGTTCGGCTCGAGATTTACGGGCGGGAAGCTGCGTTTTTAGGCTAGGTTTGACAGAAGCATTCTGTGGCCAACGGTCCCTGCCGGAGATGAAAGTTTCTCTTCCGAGGCTACGCCGTTCTTAGCGTCACTTTGATAGTTGGCGCTTGACGCAAGGTACCCCGCAACGACGTGATAAGCTATATCTACCTGACGTCATTAAGTCGTCGTGCTCATTGCTGACCTCTGTGACCACATGAAACAAGCGTCTCCGTTCACGACGGTTATCAGCTTAAAGAGCCTGTTGAAGGGGTAGGCGGGAGATGATGTTCATTTGACCTATCCACTTGCTACGGATCAGAAAAAACTACCGGTTAAAACCGCTACCGCTATTTTGTTTCCGAATAACCGGTATTTTTCAGTATTTGTGTGGTCTCTGTTATAACAGGTGTATTTTATTATTGATTAACAACCGAGTAAAAAAACCGAAACATCAATTAGCCATAGTAACATTGCTAAATTTTTTCGTTTTTAAATTAACTTTTTCTTAAGAAAAAGAGTAATTTTTACTCGTAAAATTTGCATTGATTTGAAATAATGCGTTGATGTAGAAAATGAGAAAACTGATGAGTGCTATTTTTATAACAATGCTGACATATAGGAGCAACAAGCACATGGCATAAGAAGTGGTACAGCATTGCTGAGAGAGTAGTATCCCCGTTGCCGTCTGTCGTATCTTGATGTTCGAGTGTACGTGCAGTGTGTGAGACTTCCTACCAGCTGCTCTCTACGGTAGCTTCTCGCTGCCATCGCCGGAGGTCCATCGTATTACAGAAGGTTACCAACCCTAGCCTGGGAATGTTTTTACGAAGTGACGTACCCATGAAGCAAGTGCAGTGCTTCATTTTTAAAAGATTAAAAGTTCTATGAAATAATAAAAGAAAATGAAATTTGGCAACAGTAACAAATTAAAAACTTAACAACAATTCATTCATAGAATACAATGAAAATAAAAAGTAGCTGACCTGCTGCCTATGACTATATAATATGCCTTTACCTGCTTTTAGCCCTTGAAAATGGACAAATTATCACGAAAAATACAGTTCTTTAGCCTCAGTGTTCACCTGTCAGCACTGATTATTCGTAATGATTCGGTATGATCCACGGTTACAATGTGATTTATGAGCAGAGTTTCAAGAAAATTAGAATCAGTAGGAAAATATTCGTGATTTACTATAGTATTCAGCAACTCGTCACTTTTCGAGAAAAACAGCGTACGGTGGACGGCACTGAGTATTCTTTTATTTGCATATATAATTTGATATCTTGAGTCTTCGTATCTTGAGAGAGAGAGAGAGAGAGAGAGAGAGAGAGAGAGAGAGAGAGAGAGAGAGAGTCAACATTTTTCACTCTTTGTTAGATTTCTACTAATATTGCAGGAAATAATAGGAACAAAACCCGAAAATCGGTTATTTCAGAGACTGGTTATTTTGAGCCGTTTTAATAGTTAGGTTAAATCAGCGTGGAAAAAATTGTATAATCGAAAACCAGTTATTTCAGCGATAACCACCATCCATACCACCTACCCGCTGCTCTGCCCCCCTGTTTCTTGTCCACGACCTTCCTTTCCGTGGCTGTTTGCGCTAGATTTTCGGCATCTCTTCTCACAATGTTGCCAAACAGTTGGAAAGTTTTTTTGCTAACACGAGAAGAAAGACGCCTGGAGATAATGTGTTGCTCAACAGTGGATACATTTATTCTTCTTTCGGTCTATTTTATGCGCAGCATCCCACACCAGCACCAAAGCTCAAATGCATCAATACGCTGGCGTTAAGGGTCCATGTATTACAACCATAAAAAGAGACGGCAAACACGAGTGTTCCAACAAGCTGGGCCTTTGCGGTATTCGTTATTGATCTGTTCTGACAGATCTAGGTGAGCTCCTCCATAGTCACTCTCCCTAGTATGGTCTGTTTTCTTATCTCATCTTCACAGCTCCCTGTGTCACAGACTGTTGGCCCAAAATAGATGAAAGAATGCACGACTTCCATTTACTTTAAACAACTTGTGAGTTGGACCGGTGCTCTTCGAAAAGTTAACGTGAGTTTGGACTCGCTGAGGTTGGCGTGTAGTCTGTCCTCTATTTTTGTTAGTAGCTCAGCAAGTTCATCTTCGCTACTGTTTAAAAGCGCGGTGTCGTCAGCAAATTGAAGGCTGGTAATAATTCTGCCACCAATTGAAATGCTTTTTGACCATCCATCAAGAGCAGTGCTAATGACATTAATGACATATTCCGCATAGATATTGTTCACTTGGGGGGATAGAACACAACCCTATCTGACACCTTTTGATACACAGAAAAAAATCTGACCTGCCAGCACTTGTATTCACAGCGGCGAAATGATTATTCTATAGATTTCTGATCAGTGGTGTCAAGTGAGGTGGGACATCAAACTTTGCAAGCACCAGCCACAACTTTTCCCAGACAATACAGATACAAGGATATGGTGAAATTAGACATCGAGCAGAGGGGACATACCTGGCACAGGTTCGAATCCTGCCTCGGGCATGGATGTTTGTGATGTCCTTAGTTAGGTTTAACTAGTTCTAAGTTCTAGGGGACTAATGACCTCAGCAGTTGAGTCCCATAGTGCTCCGAGCCATTTGAACCATACCTGGCACAGCATCGAAGAGGGATGTAAGTTTAAGGACCGTAATTGGTGACAAAGCCTTATTCGACGAACCATCGAATAAGATAAAACGGTGTGGGATAGTATGATGATGATGATGATGAGTATGCTCAGTCACTGTAAACTTATGCGTTGCCAAGCGTGGTATATCGTGCACAATTTTCTGAAGCTGAAAGATGTAACGATGAAAAACATTAACTTGCTGGAAATTCGAAACTGACCAGTGGTGCCGTTTGAGTGAGCTGAGACTGAAACGTATAACAAAAAAATAGTTGCGAGGTTGTCTCTATCCTTCCCTAAGGTAGTGTACATGGTATGTGGACACTTTCTTATGTTTCAACACAGGCCGACTGTGAGATTATCGAAGTATACGTTGACAGTCTATCAGGCTTGTAGCGACATTAACGTGTTCTAATCAACGCTGAGCAATGATCGGAGAATAGCTCTTAGATTGTGGGGAGCAGTGTTTTTAGCCATCACTGAATCGCAGCGGTATTTTCCACTCCGCCCGTAATAGCTAGTTTGTATTCCGTTCTGGGGTAAGTAATTTTCGTAGTATGCCTCCCTTTCATTCATTGGGTCCTTGTACATCACAATTACTCACCAACATCACCCACAATATAAAAGACATACAATGAGAGAAAGAAAAGAAGATTGTGAATCTTACGTCGTCTCTGGTCACGGTAGAAAGATAAGCTACTGCTAATAGTAATGACAGAGAGGGTACTAATTCATCTGGACAGACATGGGGAAGAAAATATTCTGGAGCCTTGATGAAGGACCCCTTTTATTTCCGTTATGGGTTGGGTTTTTCATTCATTTTCTGAAATTTAATGTGGCTTTCATTAATAAAAATAGTTTGCTTACGTTTACAATATAAATAGAAATGAATATTATCAGACTTTTGAAAGTGAATCATTATTTTCAACCAAACAAATTTCACCTATTTGTATCATGAGTGGTCTTTATGTATCTTATTCTTTTCGTCTGCCCATTGGCTTTTGTGAAGGCACTAGACGAACTTCTAAGTGCCCAGTTGACTACGTGAACCGTTAGGTATTTCACTATACATGACCGAGCTTGCTGTACAGTTATGGCCAGTGAAAATTCTCATTGTACATGTGGCCAATTGGATATTTATTGTGTTCGCGTAGCGCCTACACAGGAGCCAGTGGGAACAAGAAAAGGAAAAGGAAACGTATAAGCTACTGACAACGCCTCATACGAATAGGCGAAACATGTTTGTTTGAAAACAAAATAAACATTCAGTTGCAAAAAACGGGTATTGTTTATTCTTAAATACACAATAAACACAATCAAATCTGCAACTAAGAGAGATGGCTGCCACTATTAACAATATCAGTATTTCATGTATGTGAAAATTGGCATGTTTCACAATGTTCTTGTCAAAAATTAAATTGTCGATTCATTCCCTTCCCTCCCACATACAGGGTCCAGGGTGTTAAAAAAGTTATTACATGCTTTTAACGGTGGGAATATGGACCAAATAAGAAAAAAAGTCCTGTATGGGCTCTAAAACTCATACCTTAAGAGATATTTGCAGTAAGTCATCTCTGCTATCTGAAACAGCCTCTTCTACTCGTCTACCTTAATAGATACTAACACTTGTTGAGTAGCAGAGACGTGTTTCACAGTAACGACGTGCTCATTTATGAGATGGAGTTTTGATTTCATGTGACTGTTTTCACGAAGTAACTTTACTTGGAGAAAATGGATAGACAATGTGACAGGGGTCTTTCCTAACTCTGTGTGCAGCTCTTGCGTGAACCAATCTGACCGACCGACATGATGTTATGAAGACAGACGAAGACTAGAGCTGTGTATCCCTTACCTATAAAAATTCCAGTCTCTGTTTCACAAAACGTGTTTTCGTCCCTATATTGTTTGCTCTCGATATCGTAGCTGCCTCGAACATAACTTGATCATAATGGATACCAGTGCCCTTTTGAAGCAGAAAAAAATCTATTTTTTAGGAAGTCAGGTTTTATAAAGCTAGGTCAGATTCAATCGTCAGTAAACAGTTCCCGATATTGCCGGGGGAAAAAAAGAGCAACAAATAATGGACGACAAGCAATATCCTAAAGAGCTGCCTGGGAAAAATTTTCAGATTTAGTGATACTGAAGGTGAGCTACCTTGAAGTTGGTAACAAAGGAGAAAGGAGGACTACAAGAAAAAAGAACAAGTTCACAGACAAAACAAAAAAGTCTTAATTCTAATAATAAACAACGTAAGACAGGTCTCAAACAGAAATAGAAAGTTTCTAATAGAGTATATTCCACTCAGCAGAATTCAAGCCATATAAACATACTTGGTGGATCCGACAAAACACCAAACGCTGAAACGTTATGTTAACTCACCGTTAAAGACGATGCAGTGGAATCCCCAAAGAAAGCGGTTTAATTGTCTACGTTTATTGTGCTTATTTTCTTCTCCTCGCATTCTGTAAGTATCAGTTAAAAATGTAGGGATACTACGAATGCAGAATTTGTTTTGTCGAACATCAATGGTTCGTTGAGAACCACGGCGCCCACAGAAATTTATTCAAGAACGGAAAAGATTCTAAAATTTACAATTTTGATATTACTGATTTTGTGAATTTGAGAACGTATAGAGGTTAATGAACTAAATTTCAGAGGAATCGCACTAAAATTTTGGGACGTTAAGCGGCTGATAGCTACTGCTCAATGGTTTTAGTATCGAAATTATAAGCAATAGTATATTATTAAAACTTGATTGAAATTACATTCTTCTCACGTTTAACTCCAGGGTATTCAATGAGTTATCCACTAGAAAAATTTTACTTCATATTCCATTGAAGTTAGTTTGAAATCTGGAATGGAAAACAAAATCGAAAAGATTGAAGAAATCCTTTTGAATGACAACAAAAAATAATCTGTCAAAACTTCCGAGTTAATACTTCTGGTCGTAGAGAAACAGAAATTAACTGTAAAAATAGCAACAATAGTTGCCATTGCCCTGGTCAGTGCTAAGTCAGCAATTTAGTAGGATCGCAACCAGTCATCGCTCGAATTACGAGAAAATTTTGTAATTAATTCTAAGAGTCAAGTGCCTCCTCTTACACCCTACCATCTCTCCCTCCATCCCCCCCCCCCTTTTCGGACGCCTACGGTGTGAACTGAACTTCTCCATAAGAACTGGAAAGGAGCGCCAAATCGAAATCTCGCCGCCCAGTCCAGTTGTACAAAACACGCACCATGCACGCTGTATTAAGACTGTCTTCTTTACCTCTAATTCTAACCGTCAGTCAGTACACGATTACGTGAAACATGTACCGCCGTCCGTCCTTTTCCGTACCGTCATTACGTTACTGTCTCAGAAAGCGAAATGTAGTGTAAGTATGTAGATCGTACTATCTACGCGTGTAATTGTGAATAATGAAGTATAATAAACACGGATTGCAACGTAAAAAAATATTATGAAATTTCACACGGTTGCTTATTTTGTCCTAGATCAGATGTGCAACTATACACAATGAATTTCTATAGTCCCAGTTCAAATGGCACATTCTTTATTACATCGGTTTAAAATAGTGTGTGTAAGCACAATGTATCTTTTATTCCTGTCTACCTGTGCTGTCTAGCCCTCATTTTTGGACTGCCTTTTTGGGTGATTTGCCTATTTTTGTAAGTTACATGTTAATTGTTCATTTTTATGTTAACAACAGCGTAGCTCATTGTAGTGGCTTCTTTATATTAACAATGCTATTACCACTAGCCTTTAGTGGAAGGTAGTATTGTGCTGCCAGCCGACGAAGACGCACGTTGTTGCACTGTTTTCCATTTTTTTAAATGCAAGCAGGAATCAGTGAATTAATTCCAAGTGGCGCAAACTGGATTTCATTAACGCGACTGCTGCTCGATTCGATTTCGCAGTTGAGGTAAGTGGCTATTTTTGTGCGAAAGTCGTTACTGTCTGTTCCGTGGGTACTCGCAGCTACAGCTGAAATTAATTCGGAAGAACATAATCAGGTCTTACAACCATGGCAGGACTGGCTTCTCAAACAAATGCTGTACCGTAGCTACATGTACTAACATGTGGATATGTGCAATTCATATCTTGGCACAAATTCTCTCTATGGAGTTTTTCTCGTACCGATTGAGACTGTAAACTGATAGAACAATTCATATGCTGTCATCATTACTTACTGTAATGAGCATGTCGTCGTTTCCAATGCGTTGTTGCGATGTTTATAACCTTACTCTTCTGTTCCTTAGAATAAATGCTCTCGTCCATATATGCTTCAAAAATTCCTATTTGTTTATAATTATGTGGGAGTGATTATGTCGACTAATCTCGACTTGAGAATGAAATTACAACACCAATAAATGAAATTTTAATACGTTGAAACAAGTGCTCGAAACAGCGCTATTATAAATGAAAACTTTCCTTCTTTTGTTAACCGTGCACTGGTTAATCATTCGCAAAACAGGAGCGATTGCCCGAATCGTTCTTTCGCCCGCGATAGCCGGATAAAAGGACACTGAGTGAACTATTTTAGTTGGTCGTGCTTCCCCTTCCGCAACAGCTGACTGGAATGTCACAGCAAAGGTATGAACTTTAACCGCGCTGCCAAACGGTCTCTAGATAAAATACAAAGCATCTAAATCGTGTATCTGATCTGAAAGATCCCTGTTGAAGCGGGCGGTTCTTGCGGGACATTTCACGTTGCACAGTCATCAGTGGTTGTTTTATGCATTCTTCATGTCTTCTTTGGGTGGAAGAAGTGATCCATCACCTAAAAAATTTCGTTGGTCTGCTAAAATGTGTAGTTGTTTTCATGCACGAATTTACGCGTCTTACATGAAAGCTAATATGGTGAATGGGGTGGTGCTTGTTTCAGGAGTTTGTCTTTGTTAGTAAATCCATTGCAAAAAGCACCCATTGTTGCCAGGTGCATCGTTCTACTGAACAAAGGTGGCTTTTAATCTCTTTATCATGTCGTCCGGAAGACTTCGGAAGTATTCGACCGTTACTATATTACCTTTAACAAGATAATTGTTACGGGATGAATGTATTTACTTCCCAGAAAACACAGGTAATAACATTCCGCTAAAAGAAATTGTCTTCGCGTTCTTTCTGCAGGGTTTCAAGCGCTATTATGATTGCTCTTTCGTTTCTTTCGTGAAATGACTGACCCACGTCTCACTCATGGCAATAAATTGCCGTAAGACATCATTTGGTACGTTTTAAAAAATTGTTTTAATATATTATATTAGCATTCATCTAACGCGGCACCCAAGGTAGGGCTAGAGTGTGTAGTGTTCCTGCTCCTCCAAACCCCCCCCCCCCCCCCTTACCCCTGCGTAGGACACCCATCTTCAATCCCGGATGTGGTGGCAGATTAATCTGCATTATAGCCTGAAGTGAGAACTAGATTAGGATGAAAGATTGTGAGTTGGCGAAGCCAACGAATTTGTACGCTAAGTAAAAATTACTGTGACAGATGTGTAGCGTAGTCTGACGCCTACGTTCGCACCATTTTAGTGCAATTTTCGTTACAAAACGTAAAAATGCATCGTAAATTCAGAAGTCTTATATCAGAAAATGGATGAGTCTCCGGGGGTTGATCTATTTGCGCAGACCAAGCTGACACCGCGGGATGGTGTTACAGTAAGGTTCAGAATCCTCTGCTGCCGCTCTCGTCATCCCCCGCACCAACTGTCAGCCTGGACTGCTCTAATAGAGCGTACCTTTTGTTACAATTTTTGTCCATAGCCATTTCGAAGTTAACGTTTCCCGTATCATTTACTGTACACTTACTACTGATACGCCTATCGTGTTATTGCTGGCGTACTTTTTAATCATCCACCGCCCGCACCGTATTGTCCACTTCTTCGATAATGTCATCTGTACATCGGTTTGGGCCGTGTTTCGTATGTGAATCAGTTGAGATTTGTTTTCTCACGTGTTTGAGTCCAACCGTTCATCTATGAACCCTAGATTACTTAACCCTTGAAAAATTTATGATTGCAGTAGGCTATAAAACATACCCTTGGAGAGCTAATAATTGTAATCAACTAAGGCATAACCTATAAATCCCTCTCTTTGAATAAAATGGGGAGTAGTAAACTGATTACAGATATTCAGCAATGTTCGATGCATTTCGTTGGCGATAGACTACATAAAACGAACAATCATGTGAAGTCACTGTTTTCTAGTTTCTCCATGTAAACGAAACTTACGAAGAGGGTTTTTTTAAGTAAGTACCGTTTTGAAATTAAAAAAAATACATGCTAAGATATCTGAATAATTTTATTTTTACATAAAGCCTGTACCTTAATCTACGCACTGACGCCATTACAGTCTGATTCTTCCTTGTTTACGTTGTGTGCTGAGTGTTAAAGATTTCTCCGATAATCGTGAGTCCGGCCGACTGTGAAGTACAGGCTGTTATAAGATTTCTTAGTGCTAAAGGCCTAAAAGCAATCGATATTCATCGTGAGATCTGTGCAGTTTACGGAGAAAACATTATGGGTGATAGAATGGTAAGGAAGTGGGTGAGAGCAATTAAAGATGGCCGCACAAATGTGCATGATGAACAACGGAGTGGGCGTTCTTCGGTCGTTAACGAAAGATTGTTGCGGGAAGTGGACAATAAGGTGAGAGAAAACATACGTTTTACGATTTACTCCTTGCGGGATGACTTTCCTAATGTTTCTCGTAGTGTTTTGTATGGCATTGTGGCCGAGCACTTGAATTACCGAAAATTGTGCGCACGTTGGGTACCGAAAATGTTGACGGATGTGCACAAAAATAAACGTTTAGAGAGTGCATTGACTTTCCTTGAGCGGTACCACAACGACGGTGATGGTTTCTTAAGCCAAATTGTTACGGCCGATGAAAAATTGGTGGCCTACGTCACACCAGAATCAAAGCAACAGTCCATGGAAGTTGAGCAAGGGCATCGTTTTGCTGCAAGACAATGCCCGTCCGCATGTGGCGAATCAGACCAAAGATCTCATCATATCTTTTCGATCGGAAACCCTAGATCAGGGCTTCCCAACGTGTGGTCCGCGGACCCCTTAGGGGTCCGCCATCTCTTTGTAGGGGTTCCGCGGCCACCTTTCACCAAATCGTGTAAAATAATGAGTAAAATTATTGAATAAAAATGTGAAAATGAGATTCATCACTATTTTTTCCCTGTGGAAAATATGTGTATAGCATTTGAAAGTTGGCAATAACATTCGATCTTTGGCAATAATATTTGACAATCGGCAACACAAACCAAAACATTGGTGCGGCTTCCGCTGTCGGAGGTTCGAGTCCTCCCTCGGGCATATGTGTGTGTGTGTGTGTGTGTGTGTGTGTGTGTGTGTGTGTGTGTGTGTGTGTCCTTAGCGGAAGTTAAACTTAGGTTAATAGTGTGTGAGACTAGGAACTGATGACCTCACCAGTTAAGTCCCATAGACTTTACACACATTTGAACATTTTTCTTCGGATTTCACGAAAAACGACACACACACACACACGACTACTGTTACGAAAGACTATTGATACTTCGGGGGGGGGGGGGGGGTCATTGGGAACATGGCACTTGCATTAAGAAGCTTTCAGTTCCCATGGGTTTTGCTCTGAAATTTAAAGTTGCTGTGCTTTTGAGTGACTAGGGATCTGTCATGGATTTTCGACTGAAGAAAGGGTCCGCCAGCTGAAAAGGTTGGAAGGCCCTGCTCTAGATCATCCTCCGTACAGCCCCTTCTTGCGCCCAGTGACTACCATCTGTTCCTGCTCTTGAAGAAACACCTGGGCGGTCAGCGTCTTCAAGACGATGACGAAGTCAAAACAGTGATACAGTGGGTAACAAGTCAGGCGGCAGACTTCTAGATGAGGGTGTTCAAAAACTGGTACAACGTTGTGACAAGTGCCTCAATATTGACGGAAATTATGTAGAAAAGTAGATTAAGGTACAGTCTTTCATGTAAAAAGAAAATTATTGAGATATCTTAGCACGACCTTTTCTAATTTCAAAACGGCACGTAATTAAAAAACACGCCTCGTATCTGTCGACCGTACATACCAAGATTACTGCCCTTGCTTGATAAGCAGTGCAAGCAAATACGATTTCCAGTTTTATTATTGCGCAACATGTGCCAACGTAATGAAAGAAAATTTATTGGTATCGACGCCCTCCGTGTGATTCGCACTCGTGCTGCGGACAATTAGCCAAGCGAATGCCAACGCGAGAGGCGCCGAAGCGGAGGAGAACCGTTAGCGGTCGGCGGGCGATTCCGCGATCCGGCCAGGCTGCTGGCGCGGCCGTACGCGTTTTTTAAAGGTGAGGACGAGTGACCTTTCTGCGCAGCTGACCCGCCGCGACCCCGCGCAGGTGTAATCAAGGCACTGCGCGCGCCGGAACCCAGAACCCACCTGCCCGTATCGCACACGGCAAGCGACCCAGCCTCCCGCCTGTCCCAGACGCTGCTGTTCCCGCAATTTGCTTCGCAGGTTCCTCAGTGTAATTAGAATTTGCGCCGCTAAAGGTGTGGTCCGGGTTGCCGGATGTGGCAAAAGAGAACTACTATGTAGCGGTCCGTAATTCAAGAGAACACGCTCAGTCTGCGAGCGATGAAGTCGCAGCAAAATTTCTGATAAAAACAGCAGTTATTATGGTCCATTACACATCGAAAGGCACCGTTTATCTCGTTTCTTTCGACAGATTTATACGCTCTACGCAAGTGAGCGACTAATTATAAGTGAAACGCGTATTTGAAAGCACAAGAAAAGAACAAGATCTTACATTGTTCGTAACAATCACGCGTAAAAGTATCTGGCACTAGTGAAAACACGGCTATGCTAACGCCTTACTATGCGAAAGGATAATAAATCAATAAATAATATATATTAAAGCGTGTTTCTGCGAAAGATTGGGTGCTACACCGAGCTAATGATTTAGACATCGAAAATGAGCATACCTAATAAAGTGATGTTTATGGTTGAGGACAGATTTACCTCATTATATCGAGTGTTGAACTGTGGCTGTCTATTTCGATTTGTTATACAAAAAATATAATGAAATTTAACTCACTGAGTGTCGGTTTCATTTGATACACAGCACTGGTCTTTCAACCTGTCCCCCTCACCCCACCCCATCCGCGTTACGTCTATTTTACAATAATGTAAGCTGCCTACAGTGGTTTGAGGGATGGAGATATCTGCTGATACACTTAACGCTTCAATCTTGCGAAGATACACGACGGCATTACAATTGATTCTTCAGCTGTATCTACTATACAGAACTATGTGATTATATGAGCACAAATTATTGAGAAAGAGGCAGTTCAACCCTCAGAACCAGTACAAACCCGTACATGGGCCACAGGGTTCGAAACGCAATGTACAGAATCGAAATTGAAAAAAAAAAATATTTTAATTCGAGTTCAGTTACACCCTTTATGCTAGATACCCATTATGATATACAGGGTGCGGAAAAACAATTTGACCAAAAGTGTAGGCCAGAAAGACAGCATCAAACGAAGGAATTTGAGTATAAAAACTAAGGGTCGCAGTTGAACATTTACCTGCTTGAGAGCGTGAAAACTGTGGTCATTTTGAACATTTGCTACGACATATTTGTGTTAAGTTGTGACAGGTCTGTGTACTTACTCATATTTCCTTTTACTGTTTTGGGACATTTGAAACATGGAACATCGGCACCTGATTTTTATCATTTCTAACGAAATGATGTATGGTACTTTACCTAAGTGCGAAACACGCGTATGTGATGATTTAAGCTTTTCTTTCCCTTCTCATCGTGGCTGCTGATTGGTCCAAACATTTTTTTACTCATACGTTTCGAGTAAAGACGTCCATATGTCAGAATTCACTCACGTTCCTGTAGCGCTGAAAATATGCAGGTGCGCCCCTTAGTCCCCATACGTATTTAAATTCCTTTGTTTGATGGTGTCTCTCTGCCCTACATTTTTCGTCAAATTGTTTCTCCACACCCTGTATATTTTTGACTACTGAGTTACTCGTGGTATTTAGATGGAGAGCCTAGAACCGCTCGGTCACTGCGGCCGGCGAATCCTGTTTGGGCATCCTTTATTATATTCGCAGTGTAAATTGAGCTAATATGTTGGTTATTATAAAGAAAGTTGTTGAAAGTATTCTCTGATTCATTAATTATCCGTGTTTTGTACACGACGAAGAGTCAAAATGTATAGGCCAGGAATATGCTCCATATATATATATCACCGAATTTCCAGTCGCGAGAATGACTTGATGTGCAGTTGGGGAACCGAGTGCACAGCCTGTGTCATTATTGTGACACTTCGCCAGGTGGTGTTAATAGATACTGCCTGACCATAACTGGATTTTCGAGGAGGTGGTGCGAGCGCTCTCTTGTGCAGCACTGAGTAGCGTTTCGGCTTCGCCCGGTTTCCACCAAAGGCCGCAGAGAGCATGTTACCACTTCTCCTCGGTAAATGGCGGCAATTAGTTTTCCGAAACGAAAAACAGTCGCACGACAGGCGAGGCGTGCGCTCCGCTACAAAAGTAGCGCCCTCGCTTGTTCTAAAAGTGGGACCGCAGCGCATGACAAACACCAAATGGGCAGCGGTTTGGCCCCCGGGTCCGGGGTCGAACTGGTGACCGCCCAGCGACCGGCTGCCGTAATTGGACACACTATCAGCGTGTGGTCGGACAGTTAATTGCCCTCATTATGCTCCGTCCAATTATGCGCGCGACACATACTTCAAAGTCAGCGGCTAATTGTGTGGCTGTCGATATGCGACAGTCGGCGTCCTGTGTCGCGCGCTCTCATCCGCCTCTTTGACGCCGCTAATCACTCGCTCGCATGCTTTCGTGGCTTACATGCTTAATAGGCTTTCAGTTAAGGGCCGCGTCTGCTTCTTCCCGCTGTTAATTGCGACGAATTAGGATTGAACGAATGCCTCGGTAAGCGGCCACGGTCGCCGTCCGCAGGAAATCTGTCGGGTGACTGACCTCATCAGCCGGCGAGACTGGAAAGCCGATCACAGGGTCGTAATTACTCACCGGAGTCTGGAAGTGCTAACAACTCCGCAGAGTTCGTCCGCAGAAAGTTTTCAAACTAGGGAGGTTGGGAAATGTCTTTCTCGGATAAAAACTTCTGTTGGACAGACGTCTCCTTCTAGATATTTGTTGTCAACTTCGGGACCGTTTTCAATATCGCATGTCCACGAATGTAATTAAGAACGATATTAATTGAAGAACTCTTTTTTTTATCAAATCTGCACTTCTTGTCAAAGAACTGCGGAGAACACCAACGGAGGTGTGGCTGATTACGTAAAAATCAAAATGGCTCTGAGCACTATGAGACTTAAAATCTGAGGTCATCAGTCCCCTAGACTTAGAGGTACTTAAACCTAACTAAGCTAAGGACATTACACACATCCATGCCCGAGGCAGGATTCGAACCTGCGACCGTAGCAGCAGCGCGGTCCCGGACTGAAGCCCCTAGAACCGCTCGGCCGCAATTGCCGGCACGTAAAAATCAGTGCTTTTCAAAAATCACTAGTAACACCAACATTTATGCTGATTCTGTCAGCTAAAAAGTTATTTGAAATCACAGGAATAAAAGCCATGGGAGCCAGAACAGCAACATCTCTCTAAACTAAACACTTCTGGTCGCTGTGGAAGTCGTCACCATAATGAGTTGGGTTGCAGCGACGTCCTTCAGTGGCTTTCTTTAGGCCGTGTTAAACGTGAAAGTCATGTGGAGGAACGTCTATATGGTTCAGATTTGATTATGCCATTCTGAACTTACTAAAACTTTGTGACGAAAAAGACCTTGACCTTGACGCTAGACACTAAGTACAGGTCCGCTAAAGATCGTGTGCACCACTCTCCATGCAGCCCTTTCACCCAGGAACATACTGAAAAGTTACGAGAAACTTCTAGACTTTGCGAACGCAGGAAGGGGTACTGACTGACTGACTGACTTAAACGCCGAGTTTGTCCACGAGACAACCTCAGCTGATCGATAACTATTATCGAAAAGGCAGATAGATAGTCGGTCTCGTGTTTCCGATACCGACAGAAGAAGCAGAATATGACAAAGGGGGCGCTTACTCAGAGGGCATGGGTTCAAATTCGTATCTTTCCATCCCTGTTTAAGTTCTCTTTCCTTCCCTAAATCACCTGAGACGAAAGTGTAAAACGTTCGTCCAATAGGACCATGGTAGTTGTAATGAAATAATGCTCTCCCTCTGTAGTGACCTGAATTTCTCCAGAGCGTTGCGTTTTTCCTTGTTTTATCTACCGGTCTGACAAATAGTTTTCATTTGTCAGGAATTTACATTTCGCCATACAATTTCTGGCGAGAATGATATCGTTGTACATTGTGCTATACACATAAAATTAAGTCACGGTGGTGACCCTAAAAATCATTAAAATAACTCTTTTTGCCTAAAAAGCTTTCGAAAGGAAATGATTTCTGTAGTTGCTAATAGTGAATTTAAGCAACAGTGCTGAAAATCTCCCAAATGTGGAACTTAATGAGTTAACGACGCGAAATCAAGGCTTCAATGCTTCAAGATAGATAGGATCACAGTCTGGAACCGCGCCACCGCTACGGTCGCAGGCTCGAATCCTGCCTCGGGCATGGATGTGTGTGATGTCCTTAGGTTAGTTAGGTTTAAGTAGTTCTGAGTTCTAGGGGACTGATGACCTCAGATGTTAGTGCTCAGAGCCATTTGAACCATTTTTAGATAAGATCCAGTCGCTTTCCTGTATTGCATGCGTAGTCTGTTTGTCATCCTGCTGCCGTGCTTTTTGTCCTTGCAAGCCCGCAATGCGGGATTGCGAGGAGAAGAAGGGGAAGAATACGAGCGATAGCAACATAAGAACAGACTGTTGATTGTATACAGAAATGGTTCAAATGGCTCTGAGCTCTATGGGACTTAACTTATGAGGTCATCAGTCCCCTAGAAGTTAGAACTACTTAAACCTAACTAACCTAAGGACATCAGACACATCGATGCCCGAGGCAGGATCGAACCTGCGACCGTAGCGGTCGCGCGGTCCAGACTGTAGCGCCTAGCACCGCTCGGCCTTCCCGGCCGGGATTGTGGACAGAAAGAGAAGAACCGGGTAATGAGTGCACACGAGGGGTTTGGGGAGGGGGGGGGCTTGATTGAGGCATTAAAAATATAGAAAACGTTGGACCAGATCTTTCCAAATTTTAGCTCGTGGCCACACCCTTCTAACACATATTTCCGCTAGACACACTTTCACTAATATTAATAAAAGAGATTATATTGTAACAAATGGTATTTAAAAAATATTAATTTTTATGTTTCATTTTTCAGTGCAGTTTCTAAACTTTAAGTTTTTCACCGGTTTGACATCCTGAATTCACTTCTCTCGCGACACTCTTGACAAAACTACTCGACAACCGTGGGTGTCGAGGCACCCAGCTGGGAAAGCTGTGCTCTACACACTTGAACATGCAATATTACCTTTTATTATTCTTTTTCACTGCTTCGTTTCTTCTTTACAGAACTGTAGCCTTGCGTATGACAAGACCTTGCGGAAGTAATAAGTCTTGTAAGTAAGGAAATTAAGTTTCATAAATTCAGAATTTTGAACTGTAACCAACGTGAAATACTTGACCGGAGACAAATGGAAGCATTCAGTGTGCGTATATAGCAATACCGCTTAATTTGTAAACAATGAAGCCAACTGGTTCGCCAAAACACTGGGTTGGACTGTACAGGGCGACAATGCAGCGGCGAGAGGTTCGGCCAGGTGATTGTCGGCCATTTGGCGGCTGCTTAAACAAAAGCGACGGCCGAGGTGTGGGGCGCTCGCCCGCCGGTGCCCTTGACCGCCGCTAACAGGTTCCACGGCCTGTTTCCGTGTTTACCGCCAGCTGACTAAGCGCGGCCAGCCATCGTCACCAGCGTCGCGACCATCCCCGTCTCCACACGAAAAGCGCCAGATGCGTAATACACTGAGGTGACGAAGTAGTGGGATATCTCCTAATATGGTGTCGGGCTTTGTTTGCGCGGCGTAATGCAGCAACTAGACGTGTCATGGTCTCGACAAGTCGTTGGAAGACCCCTGCAGAAATATTGCCCCCGTAGCCGTCCACAACTGCGAAAATGTTGCTGGTGCAGGATTTTCTACACGAACTGTCCTCTCGATTATGACACCTAAATGTTCGATTGGACTCCCGTCGGGCGGTCTGGATGCCCAAAACATTGGCTCGAACTGCCCAAAATGGGCATCAGTACAGACACGAACACTTGTAGCCAAGTGACATTTCACATTGTCATCCATAAACATTTCATCGCTGTTTGGTAACATGAGGTCCATGAATGGCTGCAGATAGTCTCCCAAGTAACCGAACAGAACCAGGGCCCACTCGATTTTATGCAAACAGAGCTCACACCAATTTTGGAACCACCACCAACTTGCACAGTGCCTTTTTGACAACTTAGGTCCATGGTTTCTAGGGGGCTGCTCCACAGTTGAAACCTACCATCAGCTCTTTCCAACTGAAATCGGAACGCATTTGATCAGGTCACGGTTTTCCAATCGTCTAGGGCCCAACTCTATCGCCACGAGCCCAGGAGAGACTCTGCAAGCTATGTCGTGCTGTTAGCAAAGACACTCGCGTCAGTCGTCTGCTGTCGTGGTCCATTAACGCCAAATTCCGACGTACTGTCGTAGAGGTTACGTTCGCCGATACGTCCCACACTGATTTCTGTGGTTATTTCTCGGAGTGTTGCTTGCCGGTTAGCACTGACAACCCTACGCAAACGCCGCTGCTCTCGTTAAATGAAGGCCGTCTGCCACTAGGTTGTCTAGGGTGGGCAGTAACGCCTTAAATTTGGTATCCTCAGCATACTCTTGAAATTGTGGAAGTCTGAATACTGAATTAACAAACTATTTCTGAAATGTAGCGTCTCATGCGTCTAGCTGCAAATCCACGTTCAATTAATTCCAGTCGCCCGGCCATAATCACGTGGGAGACCGATCACATGAATCACCTGAGTACAAAAGACTGCTCCTCCAATGTACTGCGCTATTATACATTGTGCACTTGAGACTACCGCCATATGTATGACTGCATATCGCTGTCCTATGACTTTTTTTCACCTTGGTGTACGTTTGGTAACAACGTCTGTCGTTTCTTCTAGCCGCACGTAGCGTCCGTAGAAGTCACATGGGATCAACGTCTCCTAGCATCGTCCGTTACCGGTCGTATGTTAAATTCATTTTCACCTGATTTTTCTGTTCTTTCGTTCAAGCGATTTCTCATATTTAATGTAAATTGTTGTAGTGCGGTGCAACTATTAACGAAACCATCCCTTAATTATGTATGTATCAATATGAGGACATTATGATTACTTCAGTTCATATGGCGCGCAGCAATTTCAGCTGAGCTCCATCCTTAGAGAAGAAATCCGTTAGAAGTGTCGAAATTAAGCACAGCAGATAGTCAACTTAAAACGTGTTTCAATCCGAATAAGTTTTAGAGTGAACTGGAAGACTTTACCGGCGAATGACACCTCTAAAGAAGCTACTTCAGCCGGCCGGAGTGGCCGAGCGGTTAAAGGCGCTACAGTCTGGAACCGCACGACCGCTACGGTCGCAGGTTCGAATCCTGCCTCGGGCATGGATGTGTATGATGTCCTTAGGTTAGTTAGGTTTAAGTAGTTCTAAGTTCTAGGGGACTTATGACCACAGCAGTTGAGTCCCATAATGCTCAGAGCCATTTTGAACCATTGAAGCTACTTTACCCCATTCTTATTATTTAGCATTGGGTTTCGTTACTGTTTCGTCAGAAACGGACTACCATTAACAGTTAGTTGAACTTTGCCGCGCGGCCTCGGGCGCCTTGCCACGGTCCGCGCGACTCCCCCCGCCGGAGGTCAGCTAAAACGTGGACTATGAACGGTAAAGATAAGAAAGGAATAGATGCTATTGAAATGTGTTGCTACTAAAAAAATAAGATAAAATGAACAGATCAGTTAACAAACAAAGAAGTAGTGAATAAAATGTGGGTGAAAGGAAATTTTTGGCACAAATTCACTAAAAGTGTGGACAGGTTGCTAGAACACAGGCTGAGGCATTTTCATATTGAGAGAATTGTAAGAGGGAAAAATTGTGGATGAAAAGCAAGGCCTGACTACAATAACTAGTTTGAAGTTGGTATAGTTCACAATAATTATCCAGAGATCTATAACGAATAGCACAGAATCGACTAGCACAAAGCTGGTCTTGGGAACACATTTTTTTGTAGAGAGCACTGAGGTTGTACAGTGCCAATCTCGCAAGTAAACAGGCAGCTGCATTACAGCACTGTGCACGTGGATACAAGCTGAGGTGACAGAAGTCATGAGAGATCTACAATATCCTGTCGGATCTCTTTTTGTCTGTCGGGGTGACGCAACTCGCCGTGACATGGACTCAACAAGTCGTTGGAAATCATCTGCAGAAAATGCTCTTCAAACCAATAGCGAACTGTTGTCGCCCAGTGACAATTCCATCATTGTGTGGGAAAACCAACATCATGAATGGTTGCAAATGTTCTCCAAGTAGCCGAACATAACCATTTCCAGTCAATGATCGGTTAATTTGGAGCAGAGAACCAAATCCATTCCACGTAAACACAGCCCACAGCATTATGGAGCAACTACCAACTTGCGCTGTTGACAATTTGGGTCCATGGCTTCTTGTGGTCTATGCCACACCCGAACCCAAACAACAGCTCTTACCAACAGAAATCGGGGCACATCCGACCAGGTCACGGTTTTCCAGTCGTCTAGAGTCAAACCGATTTGGCGACGAACACAGGAGAGGCGCTGGAGGCGATGTCGTGCTGTTAGCGAAGGCACTCGCGTCGTTCGTCTGCTGCCATAGCCCATTGACGCCAAATTTCGCCGTACATAGATTTCTGCGGTTAATTCAGGCAGTGCTGCTTGTCTGTTAGTACTGATAACTCTACGCAAACGCAGCTGCTCTCGGTTGTCGAGTGAAGTCCGTCTGGCACTGTCTTGTCCATGGTGAGAGGTAATGCCTAACATTTGGTAATCTCGGCACACTCTTTGCACTGTGTATCTCGGAGTGGTGAATTCGCCAACGATTTCCGCAATGGGATGTCTCGTGCGTCTAGCTGCAACTTATCATTCCGCGTTCACAATAATTATGCAGAGATCTATAATGAACAGCACAGATCGACTAGCATGAAGAGTTGCACAAAGCTTGTCTTCGCGGCCATAATCGCTTCGGAAACCATTTCACATGACTCACCTAAGTACAAATGACAGCTTCGCCAATGCAATGCTGTTTCATACCCTGTGAACGCGACACTACCGCCATCTGTATATGTACGAGGGTCACTCCAAAAGAAATGAACACTATTTTTTTTTAAATTATCTTTTATTCTACATGTTTGAAAGTTTTACAGTGTGTAGATACATCTTTTAGGAACAATATTTTGATTTCTCCACATAATTTCCATCCCTCTCAACTGCCTTACGCCATCTTGGAACCAGCGCCTGTATATCCTCACGGTAAAATTCTGGACCAACCTGTTGGAGCCACTGTTTGGCAGCGTGCACAAGGGAATCATCATCTTCCAACCTTGTTCCACGAAGAGAGTCTTTCAGTTTCCCAAAGAGATGATAGTCACCATGGAGCCAGGTCAGGACTGTAAGGCGGGTGTTTAATTGTTGTCCATCCGAGTTTTGTGATCGCTTCCATGGTTTTTTGACTAACATGTGGCCGTGCATTGTCGTGCAACAGCAAAACATCCTGCTTTTGCCGATGTGGTCGGACACGACTCAGTCTAGCTTGAAGTTTCTTCAGTGTCGTCACATATGCATCAGAATTTATGATGGTTCCACTAGGCATGATGTCCACAAGCAAGAGTCCTTCGCAATGGAAAAACGCCGTAGCCATAACTTTTCCAGCAGAAGGTGTGGTTTTGATTTTTTTTTCTTGGGTGAATTTGCATGATGCCACTCCATTGATTGCCTCTTCGTCTCTGGTGAAAAATGATGGAGCCATGTTTCATCACCTGTCACCATTCTTACATGAAATTCATCTCCACCATTCTCGTACTGTTCCAAAAGTTCTCTGCATACCGTTTTTCTTGTTCCTTTGTGAGCCACTGTCAACATCCTGGGGCCGGCCGAAGTGGCCGTGCGGTTAAAGGCGCTGCAGTCTGGAACCGCAAGACCGCTACGGTCGCAGGTTCGAATCCTACCTCGGGCACGGATGTTTGTGATGTCCTTAGGTTAGTTAGGTTTAACTAGTTCTAAGTTCTAGGGGACTAATGACCTCAGCAGTTGAGTCCCATAGTGCTCAGAGCCAACATCCTGGGAACCCACCTGGCACAAACCCTTTTTTAACGCCAACACTTTCAGTATTCTGCAAACACTTCCTTCCCCTACCCCAGCGTAGCGTGACAATTCGTTCACTGTGATGCATCTGTCAGCTGTAACCAATTCGTTAACTCTCTGCACATTGTCTGGAGAGTGTGCAGTACGAGGCCTGCCGCCGCGAGGACAGTCCTCAATATTGCCGTGCCCGCTTTCATCACGTAACCTGCTTGCCCACCGACTAACTGTACTGCGATCGACAGCAGCATCTCCATACACCTTTTCAACCTCTTGTGGATGTTTCCCGCTGTCTCGTTTTCACAGCACAGGAATTCTATGACAGCACGTTGCTTCTGACGAACTTCAAGTGTAGCAGCCATCTTGAAGACTGCTGTGACGGCGCCACTCACGGGAACAGGTTGAACTAAGTTTGAAAACAAGCGGGAAGGATGTATCTACACATTGTAAAACGTTCACACATGCAGAATGAAAGCAGTATTTTTACAAAAATAGTGTGCTTTTCTTTTAGAGTGACTTCATCACTTCAGTGCATAAAGAGTTGCACGGAACACAGAAGCCTGAGCTTGCCCGCCCGGAGTTTTTCGCATGTTTGCGTGTGCGGCTGCGTTTGCGCCAGGGCGTCTGCGGCGGCGCGAGGGCTGCAAGTGTTTTTCCACGGCGGAGCGGGTCGCTCTGATTGCCGCACGGGGCCCCTGCCTACCGGCTGCGCACGAATATGTAACACCGAGGGAGGCTTTTGTGCGCACGATAAAGGCAGCCAGCCAGCCGCGCCGCGGCCGAGGGAGGCAGATAAAGATCGTGTAGGTTTACCGGACCGGTTCGCGGCCGGTCCCCGCTCCTCGCTGGGCGCTAGGCGCTCGGTGCCTCCACACGCACCTACTGCCGTGGCTGCGGCGTGTCATTCCGTTGGGCAGGCGCGCCGCCGCACACCTCAGCACTTTGCCTTCGGAGGGTCACTGGTGCGTCCCAGCGACACGGACCTTACGCAGCTCTACATCTAGTATACATCATCATAAGTATTTATTTATTTCAAGCTTCTGCTACCAGTCACTTTTTATTTTATGCTTAATCCAACATAATGCAACGCGTTTCGAACGTGTTCTGTTCATCTTCAAGCATTTATACATACATACATAAATGTTACTTAAAAATAAACAGTCTTAAAGTAGATTAATCTAGAACACTTTGTCCATTGTTTTTGACTATAACTGCTGGTGTGGCATTTGGGGAAAGGAGGGGGCCAGTGTATATCTATAAATCGAAATCAGTGATGTCTTCTTGCTAGTTTTCTTCTTTGTTGTTGACTATATCACAGCCTGTATCGGATGGAGATAGATTTTCATCAGTTATGTGTTATGGAAATAGTGTGAAAGGCTTTTATATGACAGTTGATCACTTACGATTTCATCATCTTGCTGCTACGCTTGCATCACTGGTGTAATGACGGAGCTGTTGATTAGCATTACACTATTTCACATTGTATTTTATCACTGATTGCCAACGTAATTCACTGTTAATCTAACATAATACAACGCGTTTCTAACATGCCCTGTTCATCTCAAAACGTTTATACATATAATGTGCAATAGTGTAATGCTGATCAACAGCTCCGCCATTACACCAGTGATGCAAGTGAAGCAGCAAGATGATGAAATCGTAAGTGATCAACTGTCATATACAAGCCTTTCACACTATTGTCGTAACACATAACTGGTGCAAATCTATCTGCATCCGATACAGGCTGGCCGGCCAGTGTGGCCGAGCGGTTCTAGGCGCTTCAGTCTAAGCTAAGGTCGCAGGTTCGAATTCTGCCTCGGGCATGGATGTGTGTGATGTCCTTAGGTTAGTTAGGTTTAAGTAGTTCTTAGTTCTAGGGGACTGATGACCTCAGATGTTAAGTCCCGTAGTGCTCAAAGCCATTATTAGCCGATACAGGCTGTAATATACATAGTCAACAACAAAGAAGAAAACCAGCAGAAGACATCACTGATTTCGATTTCTAGATATACACTGCCCCCCTCCTTCCCCCCAAATGCCACACCGGCAGCTATAGGCCTAGTAAAAAACAATGGACAAAATGTTCTAGATTAATCTAGTTTAAGACTGTTTTATTTTTAAGTAACATTTCTCTATGTATGTATGTATGTATCTATGTATAAACGCTTGAAGATAACAGAACATGTTCGAAACGCATTTCATTCTGTTAGATTAAGCACAAAATAAAAAGTGACTGGTAGCAGAAACTTGAAATAAATAATTATCCCACACAGTCACGGTTCACAAACATAGCCGTTATGGCTGAAAATAATCATCATAAGTGTTCTGCCGTAGGTCAGCCCTCTACGTATTCCTATCATTTGTTACTCTCCTCATTTTCTGACAACTGTTTCCTATCCTTTTACTCACTACCGAGCGGTTCTAGGCGTTTCAGTCCGGAACCGCGCGACTGCTACGGTCGCAGGTTCGAATCCTGCCTCGGGCATGGATGTGTGTGATGTCCTTAGGTTAGTTATGTTTAAGTAGTTCGAAGTGATTGATGACCTCAGATGTTAAGTCCCATAGTGATTTGAGCCATTTACTCACTACCGTGTGTTGTCTTCTGCGTCTTCTTCCATTCACTGCTCCTTCTATAGCACCCATCTTCAAACACTCCCTTCTCATCCAGGACCGGCCAGAGTGGCCGAGCGGTTCTAGGCGCTTCAGTCTGGAACTGCGCGACCGCTACGGTCGCAGGTTCGAATCCTGCCTCGGGCATGGATGTGTGTGATGTCCTTAGGTTAGTTAGGTTTAAGTAGTTCTAAGTTCTAGGGGACTGATGACCTCAGATGTTAAGTCCCATAGTGCTCAGAGCCATTTGAACCATTTTCTCATCCAGTGTCCAAGCCAACTGTTTTTGCTCGTCCTGATTATCTTTAAATTTTCTCTCACATCCATTTTATACCTTCCAGTCTCCTCCAAATCCACATCTCAAATGCTTTTGTTCTTCTTTTGTTCCTCTTTCCTCAGCGTCCATGTCTCAGCTCCGTGCGATGCCCTGCTCCGTATAAAGCACTTGGCCAGTTTCTTCCTCGAGATTCCTGTCCATGCATCAACATAGAAGCATACTCCTGTTATTACATGCCTTCTTGTTAGTTGCTATCCTTGTTACGTCTCATGTCGTCCGTGATTATGCTTTCAAGATATTTGAAAGACTAACTTGTTCCTCATCTTCCTGTCCTAACCTTATAGTTGTTCTTACTTTTCTTGCATTTATAGTCATACATTTTGTGTTTTTTGTAGTAACTCTCATTCCGAATTCCTCACAGGGCTTACTTAATTCTTTAAACGTTTCAGTCGTAGCTTTTCACACTCGACCAATAACACCATACCGCAAATCGAATGCATTCCATCCACCTACCACCATCCTGCTCGCCTCTTTTTCGTTTCAAACATTTTTTAATAATATTTCAAATACATGTTGTAACGTATTGCGGAGAAACAGCAGTCTTGTCTTACTTCCCTTCCGGTTGTTCTTTGGTGTGTCATCTCATTTCCAATTTGTACACGTGCTTTTTACTGTAGGTATAGGTTCTTAATCAGCCTTCTATCTCTCTTGTCGATGCCATTCTTCCTTAGGATGTCCATTAATGTGTACCATCGAACTCCATCAAAGGCTTTCTCCAAGTCAATGATAACAGTATAAACTTCCTCTTTCAGCGTATGTCTCACCTGTAATTCCCAGGAGTCCAATTGCATCCCTTACTCCTTTCCCTATTTTATATTCATATTGTTTCACAGTAATATTTTTTCCAGTCTTCTATGAAGTCTTCTGTGTATCACCTGTAGGAGAACTTTTGCTGCATGAGAAATCAAAAATATGGTTCTAAAATCCTCCCATTTCTTGGCATGGCTTTTCTTCCCAATCGGTATATTTATTGCTGAGAGAAAGTCATCTAGCCATTCACTTTACAATTAAAACACTATGCATTGCAATGCACAGTGAATGTTCAACAGAAATGAAAGTAGAATACACTGTACCTGAAGGAACCGCAACAATACTCACCTGTAGATACGACCGTTGTCATCGGACAATCTGAAAATGCTACTTATCCTGTCTGGTGAATGGTTAGATCGTATAAAAGAACTTCCGGACTGAAATTTCCTGGCGGGTTAAAACGGTCACTGGGACTTGAACCTGGAAGATAGGAGATGAGTTATTGGCGGAAATAAAGCTGGGAGTTGTGCCCATCCCATGGTACAGTGTTCGTTCCCGAATGGTAACGCTGTCTTCAAAGACTGCAGGTCCCCTGTTCACACAGCTTGTCTTGTCCAGGACTGATTGTTTGAGCACCAAGATGACTAGTCGCATATCCCGTGGACACCTTTGTCACCACATCTGGACAGTATTGAGCCTTTGCTGTGTGCTTAGCAGAGAAGAGTGTGTGGTCGTTACCCACCTCCATCATAGTTACATGAAATTGCCACTATTCTGCAGGAAGAATGTTATAAGATTCCTTTGAAAACCACACAGAATCTGCACTGATCCATTTCGAGACAACTAGAAGCCATGTTGAATGCCAACGTGGGAAGCAAGAAGATGCTTAAAACATCAGTGTAGACATGTGTTGTGATAGTGCCACGCAAAACAACAAGGGGTGCCAGCCCCTTCCATGAAAACCACGACCACACCATAACACCACCGCCTCCGAATTTTACTGTTGGCACTACACACCCTGGCAGATGACGTTCACCGGGCATTCGCCATACGCACGCCCTGCCATCGGATCGCCATATTGTATACCGTGATTCGTCACTCCACACAACGTTTTTCCACTGTTCAATCGTCCAATGCTTATGCTCCTTACACGAAGCGAGGCGTCGTTTGGTATTTACCATAGTGATGTGTAGCTTATGAGCAAATAATCCAAGTTTTCTCGCCTCCCGCCAAACTGTCATAGTACTTGCAGTGGATCCTGATGCACTTTGCAATTCCTGTCTGATGGTCTGGATAGATGCCTGCCTGTTACAAATTACAACCCTCTTCAACTGTCGGCGGTCTCTGTCAGTCAACAGACGAGGTCTGCCTGTAAGTTTATGTGCTCTTCGTGTCCCTTCACGTTTCCACTTCACTATCACATCGGAAACAGTGGACCTAGGGATGTTTAGGAGTGTGGAAATCTCGCGTAGAGACGAATGACGCAAGTGACACCCAATCACCTGACCACTTTCGAAGTCCGTGAGTTCCGCGGAGCGCCCCATTCTGCTCTCTCACAATGTCTAATGACTACTGTGGTTGCTGATATGGAGTAAGTGGCAGCACAATGCACCTAATATGAAAAATGTATGTTTTGTGGGGTGTCCGGATACTTTAGATCACATAGTGTAAATGTTTAGTACACTACATGGGCAATAAGAACTATATTTAGTTTTGAATAATTTAATTAATGGGATTAGTCTTCCAACAACTGTAAAATTAATAAAAATACGAAACAGATGAAGCGCTTTTTAACTTGTGGCTTCCAGAGTTCAAAAATAGACAAAGTAGGATGGAAAGCTAAGAAATAATTATTCATTTTAGAATGTGACCATATCCTCTATTCTGGCTTACTGAAAAGCAGCTTATTCATTTTAGAATGTGACCATATCCTCTATTCCGGCTTACTGAAAAGCAGCCTGGATGTTTGCAGATGTAGAGGTGGATGGCTGTAGCTGTGTTCAAATCCTGATTACTTTGAAAGAAACTGCAAATCATTTTGGTTGCTTAGCATCACATACTACTTTGTTCTTTATGTGTATTGTTTCTTTTAAGTCATGTATACGTTTTCTTCACTTAGTAGTTCTCATGAAATGGTGAAAAATGTGAGCAGATGATGATTACAGCATTTTGATTTAAAAATCGCAAGACTTCGTAATTACTTTTATCGAAATTTATATTCCATTGACTTAATGTTTACACGAGAAGTGAGTGAATAGCAGGAGCTACCTTTGTATTCTTCTAATTTTAATTTTTACAGCAATGATCAACAATTACTTGCTGACTATGAAGCTTATTTCAGACATTATTTATAGGAAAGTCCAAGGGCAGAGAGGCCAGACGAAAGCAAACAATCGTAAATTTAAAAAAAAGTAGGGTGTGGCAAAAAGCTGTCGTCCATTAAATACGAAGGGAAAGTGCATACAGATCAATGCGTTGACTGGTTTAATTACTTTCCAAGCGCCCCGGAGTTATCTCTGTATCCCTGTCTGTATCCCTGGCCGCGTTCGCATTTTAAATTAAAAGAAACTCTCGACGCAGGCTGTAATTAATCTCTCGCCATCAAATTACTTAAATTGAGACTCTATGGTTGCGTATTGCCTGACTTTTAGGGAATGGTAATTACACTTACGGCGATCACTCGCGGGCCTTTGCTGTAATTACACGGCCTTATTTTTTAATAGGGACCTCACTGAAAGGTCTTTAATTTTCTGGTAACTGGCTGACATCACAGTCCCTCTTTTTGTTCCAGAATTCCGTAAAACACTCGTATAAACTGCAGCGGCCGCCTATTACCAGGGTAAATAAGGCCACACAGATAGCGCACTGCGTATTTGCCATGTTCGCGCCATGGCCTCAAGCGCCTTTTACGTAATTGGATTGAATTGTTTCCAGCGTACGGCGAGCCGTGTGGTATTGAAACGCCACAGCGAAATCGATATTGGGCAGACTTCGGCGATTATTCGACCGTTCTTTTAGCGTCACTTCCTCCGCTACCTTTCATCTGAATTAAGGCGCAATCTTTACGTAATTACTTGCTCATACTGATTCGAGTATCAGATCGTGTAAGAGACGGATGAGGCGTCATAAACTTCTAATGCCTACACGCCACGTCTGTCAGTTGAAACGGACTTTTTAATAAGGAGACGGGCGAGGGTAGAGAGCGTTTTAAACCTCGTAGTTAGCGATCGAAGTGTTACGTACGGCCGCACATTGGGAAATAATTAAGTTTGTTCGTGCTTCTCGCTGCTTTTTTCCTTGAAGCTGCTAGCGGTTAATTCCACGAATTAATCGGCAGCCGCTGATGTAATTGCAGGTGTTAATTTCTGGCTAGCGTTGCATGACTAATCTCACATTCCCTTTACACTTCTGCTCGAATGAAAAGGCGTTGAAAATGAAATAGTCCGGACGCTTCACAGCTAACCTAGAATTAAATCGTCTTCCATCGATCCCGACGCCACAGGCGACTATAAAAGGTAGCCCTGACATTTCACTTGGCTGTTTGTAATTGCCAGATTTCGTTTACTTACGGCTTATAATGTTAATTGTTTTTCTTCGTAAGTAATGCTTCTGGACGGTACACATTTCCGCATTGTAGCAATCATATGCCTTTACGAGGTATGGCATTTGTTACATTCCGTCGCAACTAGTGATTTAAAATTGATGTGTGTCTTGCCCTTGACATACCTGAGGAAGAACTACCATTATTTTTCAGAGCGTAGCAAGTTTCAGGCTATGCCTGTGTTTAACATTAAAATAGACATTCTTCTTCTGTAGTAGTCACTAGAAGAAAGGGCAGTTGTACTTCACGATTGTTGTACTTCACGATTGTACTGAAGAATTCCACTTGAATCATTTTACGTAAACATTTGTTCAAACAATTTTCAACATCGTATTAATCTAATACATGAAGCTTCCGAATACGTGATTGCGTGTTATATGGCTTGCGGTTTATCCAAGCACATACGGGCGATTTAAATCAAATGGTGAAGAATATTTTTTTTATATAATGTGAATGAATAGAACACACATTCTCCATCTGACGCATGTTTTACAGCTGGAAGATAAATGAGGAGACTCGGCTCCTGTAATATGTCTGCAGACGACTTCCAGTTTAAATATTTGCCTGCCCCTTTCCCTAGAAGCTGAGAGTCGATAATTTCCAGTCCTCTGTTTCAGGCAAGAAGTGGAGTGAACTCAAATGTAACATGTACCATTATTATTTAAAAGAAGAAAAAGCAGTTTTCGTAAAAAAGAAGTTCCTTGGCTTATCTATTTTTCGGCTATTCGTGCAATCTCGCTTCCGCATTAAGCTTGATAACTTTTTAAACAACTGTTTTCCACTTTTGTAACTAACTGCTTTCCACTGTTCTTTCTATGCGATGTGACTTTTGTTGTATGTTAACAGGTCAGTACATTTCCGAGTAAGGTTCTCTCCTAAGCAGATCTATTGCTTTTAATGCAAAATTTAGGCTTTGTCAGTGTAAACTTTTTCTTCCGAAAACATGAAACAGCTTAAAAGTTCGGCATGTTGGTTTAATCATGTGATGTCTCCGATAAACGTGGACACACTAGAGGCTTCCATCAACGATACGGTGTATCGAATTAAGATTACCGGCACATAACAGTATCCAAAACGAGCTAGTGTATTGCTGTAAGGATGAAACTCATAATTCTTTCATCAGTTAAGATACTGAGGAAAGTGCTGGGATTTTATTTATGTTTATTCAACTGAAACTATATTGAGGTTGATTCTGTTACGATGTTACAAACTTTTAGGAATGACAAAAAAGGGTGAACGTGTCAATTTGAGGTAAGGAACCCTGATTCGGAAAGGACAGAGTCGAAAGTTATAAGCGAAAACCTTTCTGATACCTCTGACATTTGAATACATGTACCAGTACTGTTCTCCCTAACTAAAACTGTAAGAAAGGGATCCCGATTAGCACTTTGGTGTAGAGATTGGGATGATAGCTAATGCAGTGTAGATGCCGTACTGTGTATAGAGATGAGCAATCCTGGTGTACAATATCTTTATTAGATGGGGGGAGTCTGTGCTTACAACTTAAAGCACTAACATCAATCAGCCCTATCCAAATGCACTTGTGCCCAGTGACGGGAACTTGGATACGTGATTTTCATGTTTGGGCAAGCAAACGGATGCAGCAGAAATGTTGTACCGTGCCAAATATCAATATAGGAGATGTCCGACTCATACCATGTTTCTAAGACTGTTCCAGTGATTAAGTGAAACAGAGCATTTTGTACCAAAGTAAGACGATCGCTGAGGACGACGAATTTCACAGATTCCCGACATAATATATCGTCATAAGATATCGATAAATATCGAAGTGGTGTCGAATCGACTGTCATCTATATATGGATCTTATTGCCATAAATCAAAGCGAATTTGCGCCGTTAACTCCAACTGATGTGATTCCAAACAATTTGGTCGATTATTTCGCGAGTTTAATGAAAGATAAATAGTTTCGCGTTTTGAGCATATTGCAAAAATTTCGCGCATTGCGGAAAACTGATACCTCCAGCTATCACTACAGGTATTGTTGAAATTTAGTAATTTTTTAAATAAATTTGCGGCATAGCAGAAAAAAGCTCGTATTGCTTCAGTACCTTGGTTAATAAAATTGCAGTAAATTCTTCTGGACAGAAAATACTCGATCATTGGCGCATATCCACTCTCCGGCAACAATGTTTTATTTTCTTGCAACGTTTATGGATTTTTAGATGTGTCAGTGTCACACCCGTAGGGTATACAGAGGAGCTGTTACATTTTCTGCATAGCCAATTGCCAATACATTGCGACCCTGACTGTAACGGCATATGGAAGCAGTATCATTTATTGATAAGTGTACTCTTGTACAACTAACGCTCTTGTCAAATAATTAACCGTTGGCAGCTAAGAAACGTATCTGCTGAATATGAAGGAATTCAGTTTCAGCAGGGCTATGGAGCAATCATATCCAATTAGAACATTGTCATCAGACTCGTTCACGACTCTTCCAACTGTCTGTACCAGTACCGGTTTTAACTCATATTCTGAACAGGAACACACGCCCGGAAACGTATTTCATTGCTACAGCTGCTAGGGAACATGTTTGCTAGGTATGTTTGCAACAAGATCGTCATGATGGGGCTGCTTATTTTTTGGCCGATACCATTTGACGTCTATACTAGCTCTCACGTAGTTCGAGCCTCGTTCGTCCGACTACGAGTGCTAGTGATGGTATGAAATGTAATCATCCACAACATACCCGCACGGTGTAGGGCGTCTTGTCACAGTGCCCCTAGCCGGTGGTTCGAGTCCTCCCTGGGGCATGGGTGTGCTGTGTTTTGTTGTGTTGTGGATTGGCAGTAGAGCCAACCCGTATGAATAAAGGAAGCCGAAAGGCACGCATTTTAGCTCACGCAGGCTGGCGTGATGTCTGGAACAGGACAAGGAAATTAGAACTTAGAAAAACGGACGCAGATGGTGGAATACTTAACTTTAATCCATTAATGTTGAACGTAGCTCTTGTCTGTACATTCTTTACAATATCAATAGCAACTGATAATGGCGCCTTGCTAGGTCGTAGCAAATGACGTAGCTGAAGGCTATGCTAACTATCGTATCGGCAAATGAGAGCGTATTTTGTCAGTGAACCATCGCTAGCAAAGTCGATTGTACAACTGGGGCGAGTGCTAGGAAGTCTCTCTAGACCTGCCGTGTGGCGGCGCTCGGTCTGCAATCTCTGATAGTGGCGACACGCGGGTCCGACGTATACTAACGGACCGCGGCCGATTTAAAGGCTACCACCTAGCAAGTGTGGTGTCCGGCGGTGACACCAAATGTTGTCCTTAGCGTAAGTTAGTTTAAGGTAGATTACGTAGTGTGTAAGTTTAGGGAGCGATGACCTCTGCAGTTTGGTCCCATACGATCTTACCACAAATTTCCAATCCACAACATACCAGACGGTGCTGGGAGCAACATCCATTGCACACGCAATTTCTCATGTAAAAGTTGACAAGTTCTCTTCAACGTGATGCAGTACAGCCTCTTCCAGTTCGTGTGGATATAGTACAGCCTCCTCCAATTCGGGTGTGCGGTGTCTCCTTGGTGCATCACAGTCACGCCTGCTGTCAGTGGAAATACCCCTTTCCGTACGCCATTGCATAATTGTGGCGAAAAGGATATGCGATGGAGTCGGACGTTGTACGTAACGATCTTGATAAAGGTGACGAGCAGCTGTTCCATTATCGTGAACCTCGCCATATAGAAGGATAATGTCGGTGTATTCTGCAAACGTGTACTCAGCCATGTTGCTCTAATACTACAGACATGTGAATGAGACTCGAACCAGGTCAGAGGGGTAGGACAGACGTCTAGTGACATCAGATAATTCGACATAAGGACCCTCAACCATGACTATCCTTTTGCATATCTACCTAACAAACATGTTTTTAAACATGTAGCACGGGAACAGTACATGTCTGGACATAGGTTCCTACTCAAAATATTATGTACTCACTCCTCTCTACCTCTACAACTCCCAGAAGTTTGTAAAGAGAATTTCCGAACACCCTGCAGGCATACATTTCTAGTTCTGCACTGTAACTAAAAAAATAAAAAAAAACTGTTAGCTCGATTGAGATGGTTCTTACGTGCTTCTCTACTCTCTGAAATGCTGACTGAAACGCCAGAAATGTGTCACAAAGACAGACGTATTTTGAAATCTGACTTTATCACCTTGTACGGGTGCTGACGTTTTACTCAGCGGAGAATATCTAATCGCCATTTAGTGATATTAAGTGACATATCGTTACAGATGTTACAGCAGTAGAATTACGTCTCATAAGTACGGCCCGATGAGCTACCACACAAGATCTGGTTGACTACGTGGGAAGCTCATCAATACCTGGACGTGAATGACAGCACAGCGGCCGCACTCGCAGCGTCCTGTCACGGTCGCCATTACCTGCGCCTCGTGTCGTGTATTGATGGTAGCGCCTGCGCGGGCTCGGCGCACAGTAATTGGACACGGCTGTACCGGCCGATATTTTCAAATAAGTTTCCCAACGTTCGATGTCTTTGATTTGACACGTCTCTGCCTTATAGGTTTTATTCAAAGGGTGCGCGGGTCGGCTGGCGGAGAGGGAAGGTGAGAACACAGTCCCCTAACTAGCAGGGCGCAGCCCCGTCGCTCCTGCCCAGATATTATTAGGCCCATTGTGTGCCGGCGCTTTTTTATAACTTATATCTAATACGGACCGCGCTCTGCGTCGCAGCCCGTGGAAACAGCTGTGAGCCCTCGCACAGCTTTCAGCCGAGGCGCTATACTGCCAGCATTTCGTCTCATTCTCTCTGACCCACTAAGGTCCAAAGAGATCATACTTCGCACTAGCGGTTCGTTTCGGTAGCCGACGGAAAGAACTCGTGTAGAACGGAACTGCGTGCTTTTTACAGATCATTAATTCTGAAGACGTCACACTTCGCACTGGAGGGTCATTTCGAACGTTGACGGAAGCAAATAAGGGAACTGTGTGTTATTCCGTAGATCATTAATTCTACCAGTCCAATGATCTCAGGAATGTTGATGACGACCTACCCCAAATAAAGTACTTTAGATAAAACTTACGCACCCCTAATATTTTCAGAAAGGACAAAAAACCTAAGGAATATTAAAGTGCACTCATGGTGCTTTAACGAAAAGAGAGTAGTAGTGGAATGTATCGATGCAAAATTTTACTATACTTGTACCATATTTACACCAAACCTATTCTTATGTGAAATTTAGGCTGTACCACTATTGTTGTAAACTACGGATAATGTAAACTGCATAAACTAGCGTTCGTCAAACTGCGGCCCGAGGGCCGCATGCGACTCGAATCAGGTATTCTTGCGGCCTGCGGTTTTATTTTATAATAAGGTGTGTCTAACAACGAACAGCCGATTCCAAAAACGTCAGCTAACTTTAAGAGCTTCGTAAGAATGTAGTTTTCGTGCCAAAAAAAGGTAATATTCTAAGATGCCGCTTAATTTAAATACACGCTCGAGAATTCTGGAGTGGGATAGGTAAAGTTGGTCGCTTACCCCTCATGGGCAGAGGGTAACTAGCGTGGTAACTGTAGAGTTACAGGATGTAAGAAAAGAAAATGTTTTATTATTTGGCTTACTGCGCTGACGACTCACGGGCACGCTCGACTCTTACCCATAATCTCCCATGGTATAAATTTTGACATGGAAGTGACGTAGCTTCATAGACGCCCATGAAACGGATGGTCATCTTCAATTGTGGTACTTAGTTGTAGCAAAGAATATGAAATCAAATTAAGGCTGTTGTAATACATCGCTGTGACTAGAAGACAAATGGCTTTCAGAACAGTTAGTAAACATTTGTCTTCGTATCTCATATTGCATAAAATATCTGAATATAAGTGCAATTACTGTTATTAAATAATCAATCATCCGCTCAGACAGTCAACACAACAACACTTCAACAGTTGTTGAGGGCGGAAATAATCTGAAATAGATACCAGCGGACACGAAGTGTTCTGAATAGTGCCACGTTTTAACGATCAGTACTCAGGGGCTGGTGGCCAATTTATCGGTCCCCTTAGTATAGGCAGTGTATTGGGGTCTCATAATAATGTCTGTACATATGCGGCCGGATGTGCCAACTCATAATGCCAGTACCTGCTCTTGAACAACAAAGTTTGACGACCACTGGTATAGACCTAAACGAATGAATTTCAGACTAGAAAAATGTTGCGTAATTGTCGCAGACCTCTCACACAGGAGTTGAGAACCTGTTACCAAAGCGAAAGGTGTCAACAGTTCGGAAGAAGCCTCCCATTGTTATTAATTGTTTCATGGCATGCATGTTACGATAAGATTTGCCACTATCAAATGAAATTTCTTCTAGAAAGGACATACAATCCCATGTAGTTCAGATGAAGAGTCACTACGTCTGATAGTCTGGTTGCACTTTTAGCTGTGTGTCATATTTCTCATTTAGCTTGTTATTACTGTCCTCGTAAAGAGCTCGCGATAATTAGGACACTATTTTTAATCAGTTATCGTATTAGCAAGCAGTATTGGTACTTTGCTCTAGTACAATTCACTGTCTCTCCTGTTGCACCTACTAGAAGGAAATGACTCCTTGTATGCTTATAAGACATACCAGTCTGTATCTCGTCTTATTATTATGCGAGATGTACGACGGACTACTACGAATATCTTTGTTTTTAATTTACCCAAAAGTGATTTGGCCATGACACGTGTTTGTAACGGTCGTTCAAGTGCCCTGCACATCACTGTTAACCTTTGATACGGGTACACCGACCTAGTAGCACACCCCTAAATTCCTTGGATGTCTGCCTCTAGGTCTGCTGGATAAAAGGAGGTAACATTGGAGCACTGCTCTAGAGTAGGTTGCAACACTGTCTTGCCTGCGGTTTCCTTACTATATAAACAGCAATTTCCGAGAATCCTCTTAATAAATCATTCACTCCTCATTCCCTCTGTTGATTATCTTACATGTCAGTTCCATTTCGTACGGTTCGCAGCATAATCACTGAATTTAAAGCATGTGAGAGACTAACTTTCAATACAAATATAGGAATCAGAAACTATGGGGTCTGCATACATCCACATTTAAGAGAAGTTGCCATTCCATGTACGAAGTTGAAATTATCTTTGTCTTTCTGCATTTGTTTTCAAATATTCATATGTGTGTGAAATCTTATGGGACGTAACTGCTAAGGTCATCAGTTCCTAAGCTTACGCACTACTCAACCTAAATTATCCTAAGGACAAACACACACACACCCAAGCCCGAGGGAGGACTCGAACCTTCGCCGAGACCACTGCATTTGTTTTGAGTCATGCAGTGACGAAACGTTATAGTCAAGTGAAACTTCACCCGCAAGCAATTTTACGCTGTTGCTGAACCTACCTTATTTATAGTCAACGTTTATTGAGAACATATGCAAATTCTTCTTGTCTCCTTAGTGCACACCAGATATTGCTTTCATTTTTGTTGATCTTTCTCGGTCCGGTTTAACGTACTGAGTTAATTCGGTCATAAATTCTTCAAGCCAATCACGTATTTGAGGATATACTCGATATGATAGGTGTCTTCTTAACCAGTCGACTGTTCGGTCGAACTGCGTTCGATCCTCTAGGAAGGCACAGTGTGCCTGTCCTCTCACGTCTGCTATTTTCGATGTATCATGTGTAGAAAATGCGAACCCTGTTTTACTCCAGATGTGTGGAATCGTGTCGTGAGATTGTAGGATTTAGCGTTTGTAATCGTAGAATGTTTTCAGCTCTAGCAGCGCGTGCGTAACAAACTGTCCATCAAGCAAGAACTGCAGTTTGGAGGGGAACGAAAGTTGTCAGTTGTCTCTTCTGTAATCCGCAGCAATCGCTCCTTCCGTCTCCGGGCGACAGCTTACACTAACAACGTTTTCTGACGGGCGAAACTCAATTCGTTGTGAAAGGTGCCAGTGTTTCATGGGTGCGTGCTTCGACGCATTAGATACGGTTAGTGTGAAAATCAGGACGCGAGGCATTTTTCTTACGAGTCCAGTGTTCCGCTTGAGCGCTGACGAATGAGCGCTATAGCGATTGTACACTTTCAGCCTCACCCACTTCGAGACACAGGGCTCTGATCGCGGCCGGCTTTGTGGGCGTCTATTAAGAGCTCTGGTATTTCATCATTACCGGACTCTTTCTTGCAAGCGCGTTTTACAGCCACATTTAACAATTCAGGCGCAGCGTTGTGCTGTGTCATTTGGTCGGTATAATGAGAAGGTAAATTAAGTTGTAAATGGTGTGTCCTTGAGACGGTTTGTGGTGCTACCGACGTTCAGCCTGTAATTATTACCTGCAGCGGCCGAACATGTGGTAAATACACGCAAACGTATCCGACCACAAACACTGAAAGGACAGCACGTCGTCTCCTCCCAGAACCGCCAGTACTGGACTGCCTGCCTCGACTTTTCGCGGAAATTTCCTAATGAACATGATTTCTTATACGCGCATGATTTTTCGCTAAATGGATGCTTACAATAAATTATTTATTTTCAGAAGAATTTTGTAGCCTTCTCCGCGTGCTACAATAATTATAAGGGGCAGTCAAATGAAAACTAGAAAGATGGAGAAAAAGTAAGTAAGCCGGCCGGAGTGGCCGCGTGGTTCTAGACGCTTCAGTCTGGATCCGCGCGACCGCTACGGTCGCAGGTTCGAATCCTGCCTCGGGCATGGATGTGTGTGATGTCCTTAGGTTAGTTAGGTTTAATTAGTTCTAAGTTCTAGGGGACTTATGACCTCAGTTATTAGTGCTCAGTGCTCAGAGCCAAAAAGTAAGTACACCACTTGTTATTTCAAAAGTAATAAAGTAATGTTACTACATCTAGCCTTCTGTGAAACAAGACGGTCATTGTCTTCATGGAAAAATGTTTTCTGTTGTTTACGGAACCGTGATCACACCCGAGCGTGCAGCTCTTCGTCCGAAGTAAATCGACGGTCACAACGGTGCAGAAGTTTCGCTGGGAAGCCCTTACCCATCCTCCGTACAGTCCCTATCTCTCCTCACGTGATTTCCATATTTTTGGAGCGCGGAAGACATTGCTTCGGACGACGATGTGTACGCCTGTGTACATTCATGGTTGCTTAGGCAACAGCAAACACTTTCCTATGAAGGCATTGACCGTCTTGTCTCACAGTGGGGTAGTAGTATTAAGAGTTACAGCGATTACTGTTGGAATAGCAAACTTGTTTTCCATCCGTCTCGTTTTATTTGAGTACCCCATATATATATCTGTCGACCTGAGGTGGTCTGTGCTGGATTCTCTCGACTGAATGCGAACTCAAGCCCTCTATGCTCCAGTCAAGGGCTATTAGACTGGATAGAACAGAGCTAGCAATATGAATCATAATCGTATAAGCGTAAAGTTTAGAGTAAGTATTAGGATAGATTTGGGCACTCGAATATCCACATACTACAGCAGTTAATTAGCGATTGTTTCAAGAGGAGGAAGAATGGGATCATCAACGTGCCATGAAAGACCAATCCTTTATAAGGCTGCATCCATCTTTAACGGTAGAAAGCTAAATGTGCCGCGAACTGGGCTTTGGTTCTTCGATTCATTATGAGGATAGTTTTCAATTTTCAAGTATATCTTTTATTATTACTTTTCGTAAAATTTTACTCACAGCCGATGTCTTGCCACGAATTCTGTATTCTGTCATTACTTAAGACGATGTTAGTCTCAGTATATCTGTTTCATGGAGAAGTGCTACTGACCTGCTCGTGTACCTTAATACGGAGTGTGCTAGCTTTCGCGACATGCAGGACCCAGACCCGAACCGAATCCGCGAGGCGAACGACCTTTGGTATACGGGCCAGCCAGCCTGTCGTTGAGGTGAATTTTGGGGCTGGTATTCAGTTGCAGTGTGATAAAATGCTACACACATAGAGCTAAAATAGGTAACGCGCAGAACTGAAGTTTACAGAATTAAAGACAAATGGCGCACGTGACTATCATGTGAACTGTCCGTTTGTGGCGTCAGGAAGGGCTTCCTAGTACAAATAAAAATTTGTGAAATCATGACCAGCGGAGCCCGTACGACAGGAAAAACGCTAAGGTCGGAGAGAGAGAGAGAGAGAGATTGTGCGGTCCGATAGAGATAACAGCTCCAATTAATCAGTTTCTAACAGTGAATGTCTTTCGAGTTACATGAGCGAATTTATGACCCACCATATTTCTCACTGCAACAGCATCAGTTGTGGTTTGTTCTTATTGATCTAATGATGCTAAAATTTACTGTGTCCGGCACCTTGGACTTTGGAACCCGTTCTAAAATGCTTAGCTGAATGTTGGTACAACCGAAAATAGTCGAAAATCTAAAAAAAGAAAGAAAAATATCAGTACCGCAGCCGTGTCAGCTGGAGTGGATGGCAGAACCCATATTGATCAAATACTTTTTTTTTACCTGCAGCATCTCGACTAGAGGTAGTCGGGTCGTTTCACTTGATGCCCAAATGTATCTTTTACGTTAATTGAAGTTTCCTAAATACGGAGTACAAGCATTCGAGAAAAGACGACACTGTAGCAGCTGAAGATTCATTGCAAAACAATTTCATGGCCTGCATTATAGTTCTACATATTTCTCATTCTTTTCAAAATATTTTGTTGTTGCCTTTCGGGCAAACCCAGTCATTCTTCAACTACTTTATTCTGAACTGACACTGGTACTTAACCTGGAACGAGCGAATGTCAGATCCTGATCTTGAAGCATGTACGTGATTGTCGCAACAAGGCCTCATACTATTTCCTCCCCCATCATTTGCGTACTTTTCCGTCTGTAACTGTCTGTACGTCAGCAGGACGCTGAACGCCTTTAGTTACTGTTTTCTTCTGCGATTTAATGATTTAAGCTACTAGCACCTGTCTCGGGAAACGCCATATCTATACTACAGATGGTGACTATAGTCAAAGAGAACAAAGGTCGAAAGCTACACCGGTTCTGAGTGATTCATTCTAGCTTATTGAGCGCCCTTGTTAGCTGTCAGTTGCCGTGTTTACATGGCTGCGGAATTTGCAATTGTTACGTGTTAAGGCGGGATTGCAGTGATAAATGGAGGTTGGCAAACCTCTGACCCTTAGGCATTTAGTAATAATTGATACTTCAAGGAGCAGAGTGATATAGAAACAAGTGAACATGGAGGTATCGGTGACCTCCCAGGGCACAGACCGGCGCTCCCGCTTGCCTCGTGACGTCGTAAATGCAAAGCAGCACTAATGTTCTATCGAATTGTTCCATATTCAGTAATAAAGCAATAGCGGCGCAGGCCATTCGCGTCATAAATACTCAGAATAGCTGGAATATTTCCTCGAACGTCGCCGAATATTCATCCGCCTGGAAGAAAGCTCCCCTTTCTTTCGAAGCTTCCTGTTTGCTGTCAGTAAACGAACGAAAGCGAAGATCAAAGTTAAAGGGTAACGACAAGCATTTATGTACTTACGTGTCTCACGTCTACTTTGGCAGAGGCTTTACGATTTGTTCAGTTCCTGGCGCCAAACCTTCCTTCATATGCAATAAGAGGACGGGAAATTATCTACGTAATATACATATTTACTCCGAAAACCTCTGTACGGTGCATAGAGAAGGTTACTTCGTGTGCATGGAATAGGGTACTACGTACCAGTATAAGAGTTTCTGTACTATGCCATTCGCGTATTGAGCGAGGGAAAAATAACTTCCTGTGTGCCTCAAAAGGCCCTCTTATCTTTCTTATGCTCGTGATACTTACACTCGACATATGAAATCAGCAAAATAGTGGCACGGACGTCGTCAAATACATGTTGCTTGAATTTACCCAGCATCTTGTTACAGTTTGAAATGGGCTACCCTGTCCTGTTACGCGCTTCTGGACTCGTTCTATGTGTTGTCATGCCCGCTTTATAAGAATTTATCAAATATTATATATTATTGATCCTGCAGCCACTACGAATCAAGACACCAAGGAAATGAAGACATCATCTGCCAGTGGGCAGTGATCTATATCGGTAGAGCGAGTCAAAAATTTGTGCTGGGCCGGCATTCGAACCCGAGTCTCCTGCGCACTAGACAGCTACCTTGACCACCATGCCATCTGACGTAGTGCCCCTGCTCATTAAGCCTCATTACTCGCGGCATTCGAGCTTGGTATGCATCTTTACTGAAGAGATCGTGGGCCGTCATTGGCTAATGTGCAGGGGCTCTGTATCAGTAGTGTGTGATATAAGTTGAGAATTTGGATCTTACGGGAGGTATGCTACGGTAGTCGGTGCAGTTGTGGTGGCCTCTGTGTCCAGATGGCGTAGTGGTCAGCGCATCTGTCTAGCGAGCAGAAGAGCTGGGTTTGAATCCTGGTCCGGTACAAATTTTCACCTTGCCCCATTGACATAAATCGGAGCCAACTTGCAGCTAATGTCTTATTTTCTTTAGTGTCTTAACTTTTTTTTAAGAATTGTATTTCGTGAAGGTACGGTATAAGTGTTTATCTCTGTGGCTTAGTTTATTAAGTTATTTACTTATTTTGGACAGATATGCAGAACTGTCAGTTGGTCAAACCTGTGAGTGGTTTGAATACTACCAGTGCGTCGACTCTGCTTTATTAGCCAATTATATGAAGTTCCACAGCGTAATGTGGCCACGCTGGTAGTACGCGTTTATCACATTAATAAATCATTGCCAGAGATGAAAGAAGCGATAAGTACAAGGAAGGGGAAAAACGTCCCAGGAACGACCGACGGGCAACATAGACACCGGACAATAAATTTGCGACACACACATGTGAACCTCACACGGATACAAGATCCCCCTGCAAAGTTGATTTACTATGTTCCGGAATATACGACAGCCTGCGCTTGGTTAAGAGAATATTTACCATATTCATTTACGCGAGTGCAGCTGTTTTTTCATATTAGAGACGTACTTGGGGGAATAATTGCGCCGGCCTGAGTGGCCGTGCGGTTCTAGGCGCTACAGTCTGGAACCGCGAGACCGCTACGGTCGCAGATTCGAATCCTGCCTCGGGCATGGATGTATGTGATGTCCTTAGGCTAGTTAGGATTAAATAGTTCTAAGTTCTAGGGGACTGATGACCTCAGAAGTTGAGACCCATAGTGCTCAGAGCCATTTGAACCATTTTTGGAATAATTGCAGCGCTCAGCTAAATAATTTTGGAAACCAAACACCGGGTTGTTTATGCTCGAGAGCATACTAAATTATCATGGTAAGAGGATCTAGAGCCCATGTGAAGTTCACATCTGATACCAGAAGAAAGCTATCAGCGTGTTAAGGCTGTAATGGAAGTCGGACGAAGTGTTATGCATTGATTCTAGGATTTTAGTACCCATATACCATTAATAGTACTTTTTAAGTCATGCAACAACCATAGCAGCATATACACTACTGGCCATTAAAATTGCTCCACCACGAAGATGACGTGCTATAGACGCGAAATTTAACCGACAGGAAGAAGATGCTGTGATATGCAAATGATTAGCTTTTCAGAGCATTCACACAAGGTTCGCGCCGGTGGCGACACCTACAACGTGCTGACATGAGGAAAGTTTCCATCCGATTTCTCATGCACAAACAGCAGTTGACCGCCGTTGCCTGGTGAAACGTTGTTGGGATGCCTCGTGTAAGGAGGAGAAATGCGTACCATCACGTTTCCGACTTTAATAGAGGTCGGATTGTAACCTATCGCGGTTGCGGTTTATCGTATCGCTACATTGCTGCTCGCGTTGGTCGAGATGCAATAACTGTTAGCAGAGTATGGAATCGGTGGGTTCAGGAGGGTAATACGGAACCCCGTGTTGGATCCCAATGGCCTCGTATCACCAGCAGTCGAGATGACAGGCGTCTTATCCACATGGCTGTAACGGATCGTGCAGCCACGTCTCGATCCCTGAGTCAACAGACAGGGATGTTTGCAAGACGACAACCATCTGCACGAACAGTTCGACGACGTTTGCAGCAGCATGGACAATCAGCTCGGAGGCCCTGGCTGCGGTTACCCTTGACGCTGCATCACAGACAGGAGCGCCTGCGATGGTGTACTCAACGACGAACCTGGGTGCAAGAATGGCAAAACGTCATTTTTTTCGGATGAAATTCAGGTTCTGTTCACTGCATCATGATGGTCACATCCGTGTTTGGTGACATCGTGGTGAACGCACATTGGAAGCGTGTATTCGTCATCGCCATACTGGCGTATTACACCGCGTGATGGTATGGGGTGCCATTGGTTACACGTCTCGGTCACCTCTTGTTCGCATTGATGGCACTTTGAACAGTGGACGTTACATTTTAGATGTGTTACGACCCGTGGCTCTACCCTTCATTCGATACCTGCGAAACCCTACATTTCAGCAGGCTAATGCACGACCGCATGTTGCAGGCCCTGTACGGGCCTTTCTGGATACAGAAAATGTTCGACTGCTTCCCTGGCCAGCACATTCTCCAGATCTCTCACCAATTGAAAACGTCTGGTCAATGGCGGCCGAGCAACTGGCTCGTCGCAATACGCCGGTCACTACTCTTGAACTGTGGTATCGTGTTGAAGGTGCATGGGCAGCTGTACCTGTACACGCCATCCATGCTCTATTTGACTCAATGTCCAGGCGTATCAAGGCCGTTATTACGGCCAGAGGTGGTTGTTCGGGGTACTGATTTCTCAGGATCTATGCACCCAAATTGCGTGAAATTGTAATCACTTGTCAGTTCTAGTATAATATATTTGTCCAATGAATACCCGTTATCATCTGCATTTCTTCTTGGTGTAGCAATTTTGATGGCCAGCAGTGTATTTGGTACACGGTCATTCCTTATGAATGAGTGTGGATGCGTACGTTTCTTGGTTTATATCGCTCAATATCGAGATTATAAACACCAGAGTAACATTTTTTTGGGGTGAGAGAGTCTAAAAATCCTGCAAAAGCTTTGCTATCGATATATCATAACGACATTGATGTTAGTACAACACACACACACACACAGAAAAGTATGCCTAAAGTCTTAATTGAATTAAGTTTGTAACATATTCTAAAATACGGGACAGTCCGCAGACGAACAAGGAGTAAAATCAGTAATTCAGGCGTATGTGTCTGCTTGCCCACGCGTGCAAATGACATATGACTCAGGCACGACAATCTAACTATATATTGCATAAACATTTACGGTGTACAGCTAGTTCTGTACATTTCTACAGACTAGGAATTAAAATAAACGTGACTTTGATATGAGCAAGCAGAGTTATGACACAGGTATTTAGTAATTACCAGCCTGATTCAGAGTAATACATAGTTATGTATAGAGAAAGAAAACGTCACCGCCCGTCTTGCGGTTGGGCGTATTTAGCCTTCGTCATGGATACCATATTAGTGTGTTCATAGGAGCACGACGTTGTAAAGCGTATTGTGTAGCTGCTAGTTGCGAAGCTGATATTTGATTAGTAGTTAATAAATCGCTATACTTGCGGTGGCTGTTGTCAGTATTACGTAATGATGACGGTGCTGATGCCAACGGCGATGGCGCTGTGTGGTGCCTAAACACCGTAGTTATTAGAGTCCATTCATCTTTGGCGTGGAGAAGTGGAAGGACGTTGGCCAGTCGCGAGCGGTAATTGTTCATTTAGCGCCTACGATTGTCCGCGGTAGAGTTACCGACATTTCGGCCCGGGCGTGGGCGCAGACTGCGGGACGAGCTAGCGCGAGCGTAGGCTACGCCCACTCCAAGCCTGCCTGCCGCACTGGCCTGCCACGCAGTCGCTGTCACTCTTAACAAAGCCGTCGCCGGCGCGGACAACGCGGCCCGTGGCCGTACCGGTACGATGCAGTGTCCAAACATAACACGGACCACTATGCAAACCTGTAGACACGTGAAGGAGGTGGTGACGTAAATACTTCACCTATCCCACTGCCCTTACTGCTTCTTTCCTGTAGAGGGCCTTTCACTTGGGGGCTGTGCTGTTTGTAGCCTAGATACTTAGTTATGAAAATGACATTGTACACAAGAGTGCAAAACTTAGGGACGAAAGAAACTTTTTCCTGATGAATCACTACCAAGTAACACAGTTCGATGAAACTTGACCAGTGTAATACAGAAATTAACTGTAAGAAATAAGCAATAAGACGAACGTGATGTATGACATTCCGTGGTCATAACAAAAGGTGAGGCATGATTCTACAGTGATCCCGTAACACTAGGCACTTGAAGAAGCGGAAAAGGCAATAGGTGTCTATCAGGGAGCAGTTACGGTGCACTATGATGGTGTACTTCATTACAACATGGCCCAGAGACTACATTTCAATAACTTCAAACAGGGAAGAATCGTCAGGAAACTGGAAGAAGGGCGGAGAGTAAGGGGGTCGACCACGAACAATTACAGCAGCAGATGGCCGCTACATTGTGCAGCAGCGAAGTATGAAACTACATTAAACAATAGATGCAATTGCAACCACATTCGACAGGCCTGCAAAGCAAGCAGTCTCCTCTACACTGGCACAGTGACTGCATAGAGATTGTCTCTTTGCCCGACGACCAGTACGTTGTTTTCCGTTGACACCTGCACCGTTTGCAATGATACCAAAGCATAGGGTCTGGACCAACGAGAAGAGGGGTTGAGTCCTCTTGTCGGATGAGAAGAGATTCAGTCTAAGTAGTGATATTATACGTACCCTCAGATGACGAGAGAGGGGAATACGTAATGCATCCAGGAACATAGTCCAACACGACCGTTTTGGTGGTCCAGGTATTACGATGTAGAGAGGCATAATGTTACATGACCAGCGAAGCTTTGAGCACGGTACACATAGCGGTCAACGTTATTGTGACACTATACGAGGCGTGTTTTTTAAGTAAGTACCGTCTGGAAATTAAAAAAAAAAAGACGTGCTAAGATATCTCAATAATTTTATTTTTACATGAAAGCCTGTACCTTAATCTACTTTTCTACATTATTTCCGTCAATATTGACGCACTTGTCATAACGTTGTACCAGTTTTTGAATACCCTCCTTATAGAAGTCTGCCGCCTGGCTTGTTAACCACTGCATCACCACTGTTTTGACTTCGTCATCGTCTGACCGACCAGTAATGAGACAATCAATGCAGCAGCTTACCGCAAGACATTGCACAATCTGCGCCGTTCGATTCGGAACAAAAGACGTGGCAAGTTGAGCAAGGGCATCGTTTTGCTGCAAGACAATGCCCGTCCGCATGTGACGAATCAGGCCAAAGATCTCATCACATCTTTTCGATGGGAAACTCTAGTTCATTCTCCGTACAGCCCCGATGTTGCGCCTAGTGACTACCATCTTGATGGAACACCTGGGCGGTCAGCGTCTTCAAGACGATGTCAGTCTTCATTTTTATGGATGACAATCAGCGACCGAGTCTAACAGTGCAGATGAAGGAGATCTTGGAATTAGAGGATATTCAGTGAATGGACAGGCCTGCATGTTCCTCCGACTTAAATTGCATCAAGCATGTGTGGAATACTTTGGGGAGCTGCGACACGTCCACATGTAAAAAAGACCTGAGGAGGAATGGGATTCCCTACCACAAGAACTCGATACCACCCTTGTTGCCACGCAGAAAGCACTCTGCAGAGCATGGCTTGCCGTCTGTGATGACGACGCATTCTATTTACACCGAAGCGCCAAAGAAACTGGTATAGGCATGCGTATTCATATACAGAGACATGTAAACAGCTTGGATACAGCGCTGTGGTCGGCAAAGCCTATATAAGACAAGTGTCTGGCGCAGTTGTTACATCGGTTACTGCTGCTACAATGGCAGGTTATCAAGATTCAAATGAGTTTGAACGTGGCATTATGGTCGGTGCACGAGCGATGGGACACAGAATCTCCGAGGTAGCGATGAAATGGAGATTTTCCCGTACGACCATTTTAAAAGTGTTCCGTGAATATCAGGAATCCGGTAAAGCATCAAATCACCGACACTGCTGCGGCCGGAAAAAGAACAGAAGCCCCATTTGACACTATAGTCACACTGACCTCACACACTTTCTGTGTACGACTGGGAGACCACTGTCAACAGGTTCTCACACTTTCATTCGTTTTCATCGAGTTGTTATTATGCTATGGATTGCGCGGCTGCTCCCACTGGAGGTTCGAGTTCTCCCTCGGGCATGGGTGTGTGTGTGTGGTGTTGTTCGTAGCAAAAGTTAGTTTAAGTAGCGTGTAAGTGCGAGGACCGATAACCTCAGCAGTTTGGTCCCTTAGGAATTCACACGCATTTGAACAATTTCGTCGTTAAGTTTTGCGGAACAGTGTGTTTTTGTACCGAAATCTGAACGTTTCCCTCTTTTTACAACGGAAATGATGCAAGTAGTTTATGACCAATCACACTAACACAAAGCATCCACAATGCCCTGTTGCGAGCTTTTGCAGTTTATCTTAGTAACATATCCCGTTTATCCAGAATCGCAGAAAAAGGAAATCAAACAAAATGTAGTAACTACTTGCGGAACACATTAATGAGCAGTCTGTCAGAATGAGACATAATGGTCAAATGACCTTGAGCGTGCATTTTACAGTGCGTTATTTTGAAATATACTCATCTTACGTCTCAGTCTCGTAAGCGGTATTTGAAGGAAATTTCGACAAATATTTGCAGGTTAGTGTGTTACCGTTAAAGGTTTTAGGTTGTCGAACGCTATGGTTCAAACACCGGACTCATATCTGGGACAAGAGGCCGTTCATCCTGATATTTTTTCTAATATTCGCCGAAAATTATTGAGGGAAACGATGCTATGGTTCATTTAATAAGTCCTCCGCTGAGTACCTTCCCCATATTGCCCTACTGGGATAGAGCTCCGACACTAAAAGTTACAGCGTCGACTGGAAATTATACGGTAGTCTTTTGTTTTTCAGTTGCTCCAGAGGTTAGCTGTCATTACAACTGACTGTCCGTGCGGCTGACGCGGTAAATGAGATAAAATCAGAAAAAGCGGAAATGAAATAATTGTCGGTCAGGATGTGTAACAGGTTGAAACTCAGCAGCAAAGGCATACTCATGGTTTAAAATGTTACCACGCTGTGAGATAAGACAGTAATCGATCGAGGTTACGGAGTAGGGTAATGAAGTGTACAAGAAAAAACTGTTCAAATGTGCGTGAAATCTTGTGGGACTTAACTGCTAAGGCCATCAATCCCTAAGCTTACACACTACTTAACCTAAATTATCCTAAGGACAGACACACACACACCCACCCATGCCCGAGGGAGGACTCGAACCACCGCCGGGACCAGGTGTACAAGAAACTTTCGTATGCACGTCGCACTCTCATCTCAGCAGAGATTGTGTGGTACACTGTGGCACTGTGTGGCAGTCTGTTGTGTGAATGTTTCATGGGTAGCATTCATACAGTTCTTTCTCCACTGTTTCGAAATATATGTTGCTCTTGCCTGAAGCATTGTTTAACCTTTTCCTCTTAAAACAACACTATTCGCAAATCAAATTTTCACTCTCTTAATGTCTTCTTAACACAGAGACATTCGTTTGTATACTGTATCCTAAAATTCACCGTTTGACTGTACGCGGAGTGGTTCCACAGTGGAGGTGACGGGTGTCGTGGAATCAACTGCGTAACTGCGCTTTTGTCAGGAAGAAGGCAAGGGACAGCAGCTGCGGCGGCCCTCGACCCGCCAGCCCTTCGCTCAGCTCTCGTGTCGATGTATCGATCGCGTGCTGTCGACGAGTCATCGCGGCACGGCTACTGTTGCTGGCGCGGTCAGCTGCTGTCTCTCTCTCTCTCTCTCTCTCTCTCTCTCTCTGGGCTCATCCCGTCCCATCCCATCCCTCCTCTTAACGGATATCGACTGCCGCGGCCGCCACATAATCACCGCATCGATCATCTCTCTAACAACACTCAATATTAAATTTTTTCTTAGTTCCTTGTTTCATTTTCCGTTTCGGAGGGCTTTGCAAATGTTCATTTTCTCGTAATTTGGCGCAGCGTGAAGGATCGTGGCAAACCTGACTTTGTAGAGGACATTTTCTTTATGTCCTCTCTCTCTCTCTCTCTCTCTCTCCCCCCCCCCCTTTCCTCCCTCTCCCCTTCCTCTCCTCTCCTCTCTTACTCACTCATACACTCTCTCTCTCTCTCTCTCTCTCTCTCTCTCTCTCTTTTCTACATAGAGCAGATAATTGTACTGATTCTTCCAAGCACTAGTTTCAGTCCTCGTCCAAATCTTGAATGCAAAAAACACACACGAGAGAGAGAGAGAGAGAGAGAGAGAGAGAGAGAGAGAGAGAGAGAGAGAGGAAGGGAGGGACGAATACTTTGAGATTTGGTGCTATAGAAGGATGTTGAAAACTACGTGGTCTGATAAGAAATTATGAGGTTCGTTGAGGAAAGCAACATTGGGGAAACACTGACTAGAAGAACGGACAGAATGATAACTACAGAGATCAGAAAATAACTTCGCTGCCGCTAGAAGGAGCTGTAGGGCAAGACGCTAGATCGGATTATAATTATAGCATATAACTGAGGACGACGTATGCAAGTCCTACTCTGAGATGATGAAGTTGGCACAGGAGAGGAAGTTCTGATGGGCCGGATCAAAGCAGTCAGAAGGCTAATGGCCTACAAAAATGAGAAACAGTTAACAAACCATAACAACGTAGCCAAGTGTGCAAGCTGATGCTGTGACCTGGTTACCACTTACTCATTGTGATCGTTATTTTTTTTATTTTTGCCGTTCGCCTGAATTATGTCAATTAGTGTTGTTCAGAATTCAGACGATAAAAGAAGAGAATACGAATTGACTCCCTTCGAATTCCATTTATTCTCTGCTTTATCATCCAAATGAGCAGTATTGCCTTAAGACTAAAAACCTATTTAATAAAATACATACATCACCGTAACTAATTTTTTGTGCAGGCTCACATGTAGGTAAACAGTTACTTGAGACGAGAATGAAATTTTACTCGGCAGTGGAGTGTGAGCTGATTTGAAACTGCATGTCAGATTAAAACTATGTGCCGGACTGGGATTCGAACCCAAAATCTTTGCTTATTGCAGACAGCTCTACCGGTTGAGCGATCCAGGGACACTTCACAGTCAGCCCTCACAGCTGTACTTACACCCATACCTCCCACTTGCCTCCCAAATTTCGCAGAAGTTGTCCATCATATGTAGCGATACTAACGCACCTTTACGAAGCGGTATTGCCAAGAAATGGCTTAACCACAACAGGGAGAATGTTTCCAGGACGAATTCTCACACTGCAGTGGAAGATGCGCCGATTTGAAACATCCTGGCAGGTTACGTTAGTACAAGAAGTAATATGTATATTCTAAAGGTACTCAAAATTCCGAAGCGGATTGCTCCGGAACTGCTTTTCACGCTTAGAGACTTTCAGTACTTACCAGTAGTTAATAGCAGATTGTAGGGCAGAATTGCGAAAAAATTCAAATTTTTAATTGAGTAATTTATTGATTGGTTCCTTAAGAATAACATCGCAAAGTTTCATAATCGAATTCTGCCTAAATATATGTTTTAAGGCTAGAGATATATTTTAAGAAGTTTGTTTGGCCACCTGCGCCTGACACGCCCTCGCTTTCTGTGCTGTGATCAACACCTTTTGTACGCCAGAAATTTTTGTGCGTTAATTTTACGTTCACACAATCAAAACGAACTGCAGATGAGTCTTAAAACCTCGTTAGAAAGGTTGTTTACTCGTTTCTTTGTTTATAAGGTGTTTTTTGTTAATAATACATGCTACAAACTTATTTCAGTTTTTAGTTTTGCATATAGCATCCTGTTCCGCTCAAAATGGGTCGTAACAGGGGATGCATATTCAAAATGTGAGGAAATTCCTAATTTCACGTGTGAAAGGTACAGGAAATTTAAATACCAGTGTTACAGATGCTGCTGCTAAGTGTGAAGAACAATTTTCGGCGAAGTTAATCGAAAACGTTCCTTAGTGAAGGAACTGATGATGCAGTGTACAGTGCCAAAGACGAGTTTTCCAGTGGATTTAGGTTAACTGAGTTCGAAATACTTTCACATGAAACCTTAATTATATGGTCATGTGCTAATTGTGGGTCCAGACTGTGTGATGACAGTGCTCTCAATTGTTGTGAAGATGGCTGCACAGGTAGAGTATTCCGTATGAAATCAGGATAACGTACTCCATTGAGCGTAGGTGGACGAAACTAAAATCAGCTCTAACATGGAAAGTAAGCTTTTCCGGACACATGTCCACATAACATATTTTCTTTCTTTGTGTGTGAGGAATGTTTCCTGAAAGTTTTGCCGTACCTTTTTGTAACACCCTGTATTTAAGTACAAGAATGCATTTTGCCCTGAGTCTGTCCTTTAAAGTAGCTTTTCCATATATCCCACACTTAGAGCCCTAACAATGGGAACACGTTCAGAGTTGAAAATGTAATCACAGCTGGATGTTCCACCCGCGAGGTCTGTGACTTACTCCGCTTGAACGATGATACAGCGGCTGTAGCAGTGCGTTCGTATCGCGTTATCTTTATCGAGTGAGGAGCGTGAAAATACGGACGCAGGTTGACTCGATATAAATCCAGGGCAGCGAATAGTACGGACAAACTGCGGTGGTCAACCGCACGATGTGTGGCCATGGCCCCCGAGGGATATCATTGTTATATATGACTCGCGGTTCCGCGAAACTGCGCATTAAAATTGCATCGTTACCAGATAACCGGAAACGAAATCGTGCACACGGTTACGCTGCGAATGATCACCATTCCTTCCTGAAATGTGACTTGCAAGGCTCCAGCGTTAAAATTAAATTGCTTAACATAATCATCGCATAGTACTTGCACGTGGGTAACGTCTTCATTTCTTCTCAGCAGTTGCACTCAAAGGCATTCTATAACTCCCGGATGCAGAGTGGATTAGCTTGTGCTTTGTCATGCAACTTAGTGTTACTTTACATAACTCTGCATGACTCGGAATGTATAAATAGAGGTAAAGAAAGGAGTACTGCGTATAATGTAATTAGAGACCCGATTTCGTAGCGACGTATTTAATGGCAAAGTAGTAGTTCCCTCTTTGGTATTCTTGCCGAAGAGCAGATCTTTCTATGACTTCCCTCGCTATACATCACTTATTGCCGTATTTAAATACGACACATTTACAGTCTTTGAAGGTATTTAAAATCCATAGAAAATTAATCTGTTGAAAATAAAAAGCAAACGGAGTAAGTATAGAGTCTATCTGGCAAAGTGCTGGTACTTAAAATGACAGATAAAATCAGAAATATTGTGATATTGGACTTCACTCCGTTTCGAAGACACACATATAATATGAATAGAAGAACAGAAATCCTAGTCATCACACGAAATACTGACAGAAATCCTTTCCAAAGTTGTAAACATGTTTCTCATTATTTTACCGAACCAGCACTTGCTGAATTTCCCTCACTCACCTGAACTATTTGATGAAATACTCTGACATCCTCTTCATGCCATGATGTCCTAAACACTATTCATTTACAACTTCATTGATTCATCTTTTACCTTTCATAAGCCAAATATTTAAATTTCTTTTTACAGTTATTTATTCTCCACGTTTTTGTACCTCTGTCTACCAATAAATGCATGGAGGGAAATTCACACAGTTAGAAAAATGAGAGTGATCTCTTACGTGGCCTTCTGAATTTCGTTTACTTCGAAAAATAGTGCTAATTTAAGAGAATTATTTCATTGTTAGATTTTGTAAGGTATAAGTTATATAATCATCCAAGTGCAACAAACTGGTACATTTGAAGACATATGTTAGTGGTATATTACAAACTTCAGTTCACAGATGATGCTCCTCGAATCACCTGTGTGAACATTCATACTAACTCGAAGCTTCAACCTGCCACAGTACTGGAAGACAAACTTCAGGTTTAGACTCGCAGTACTCCAGCCTTTTAGCAATCGAATATCATTTGCTGTGATTTCATACTGGGCACGTGTTGATGCTTAACTGTAATTACGGGTTTGTAGCTAGCAGTAGAAAACCTAGTCGGTTTCCGTCCCCTCCTTTGGAGAAAAGAGTTGGTGTTTATTAAGTGTTGACTGCTGGCACCCATCTCCGCTGCGTCAGCGCCCTCAGCACTACTGGATGGATGCCTGCATATTCTACAGAGGTCTTCTTTCCAGTTCAGAGTGGGAAAGCGATTTCCAGACGATAGATGTTGCATATTATAGGAAACATTATACCATATACCTTTAGCCGTGTTGATCAAAGCCCATTACTTTCATTAATTGTGAATCTTTAAATAATTTTTCATTTTATGTCAGATATTGTATGGGTACATCTTCATTACTCCAATTCCGGTATGCTATTTTATTCGTGTTGTTTTACAAATCTTGAAGTATAAGTTAATTAGTTCCGAATCCTGTTACTGTTTTCGCATTAACGTGTCCCTTTATCTGGTACGAGATTCCATAGGCTTTCTTCTCGCATATTATTTTTAGAAGCTGTTCACTTTGTTTCTCTCCACCGTTCTGGAACTGCATAAACCAGGAGTAACCTGCAATCACCTCTAGCTGTCTCAAGTGGCGAAATAAGTTTTGCCTTCCTGTTTTCCCTTTTACTCGGCCACATTGCGTAATTTTGCTACCTATAAATTGAGATTCTTCCCCAGGTTTGATATTTAACTTACCGCTTTCCCTTTAATACGTATTAATCCCATCGGTTTTTCATTATATGTAACCAAAATTCAGTGCATCTAATCCAACCATTCCTAAGAGTCTTCCTAAATCAACTACAGATCAGTTGTCTTCTGTTAACCGTAGCCCTTTCAGCCCAAAATGTTTCGAGACTGAATTCATAAGTTAGGATGTGGTTTTAATGCTTCACGTGTTCTACGTAGTCTCTTCCCGCTTGAGTACAGCTCAGAGGACGATCATACAACTATCAGAAACTGTTTGAAAATTCCTTCTTTGGGATGGTATTCAACTTGCACATCACATCGTCATTGGTCATTTCGTCAGTGTGTTGTCCTCACTTTGTTGTTTTGTGGTATGTTCTTTTTGACAACACGCTGTCTTTTCGCCTGTGGCGTTTTTTTTTTTTTTTTTTTTTTTTTTTTTTTTTCAGCTAAGAATCGTCTACTTTCGCGTTTCAGCCAAGTAATGACAGGCGTCCACATGTCGTTTAAAAAGTTTGGGAATCAGGATGTGCGGGAAAGCTGGTGCACACACTTTCTTCTTCGTCAAACCATTCAGCATATTGTGTCGAACACTTGATTTAGAGATGTTGCTCCATTGCGATTTGCGACACAACGTTGACACAGTACGGTTGTACATCCACTGCTTAACACTGCATGCTCCAAGTGGCTGATCGAATACGCATTGTATTTGTAGATGTTAGTTGAAACTGCCACTGTAGTTACTGCACTGGCGGTTGCTTGTACACCAGACTGAACTTTCTGAACAGACAATGTAAAACTCCTACACTTCTTTGTTTTTCTTCTGAAATTTTGTTTGATTTATTTCACTGTCCATGTAGTACGTGATTCAAACAACCCTTTAGCTGCAATAATATCTTACGTTGTGGTAAACATACATTTACCACATCTATTTCGTTACAATAAATATTGTATATTACTTGTCTCTATCTGTAATTCTTCACATTTACCATGTCCGTAAGGCGAACCCACAAGAGCAAAAATGTATAGTGATAAATGTTTTACCTTACCTTTAATCATCTTTCCTGTGTCGTCACGCCTTTCCTTATTGCCATCTCATCTTTTCTCACCTCTCCTTCTCATCCCTCACCCTCTCGTAGTCTCGCCTCTCTCTCTCACCATCTCGCCTCTCTCTCCCTTTGGTCGTCTCACCTTTCCCCCTCGTCCTCTCGCCTCTTTGTCTCGCCTCTCTCTGTCCGTCATCTCATTTCTGCCTCTCGTCATCTCTCATCTCTCCCTCTCGTCATCTCTCCTCTCTCCTCTTTCCTCTCTCCCTCTCGTCGTCTCGCCTCTCTCCCTCTCGTCGTCTCGCCTCTCTCCCTCTCGTCGTCTCGCCTCTCTCCCTCTCGTCGTCTCGCCCCTCTCTCTTTCTCTCCCTCTCGTCATCTCTCTCTCTCTCTCTCTCTCTCTCTCTCTCTCTCTCTCGCTCCCTCTCTCTCCCTCTCTCTCTCTCTCCCTCTCTCTCTCCCTCCCTCTCTCCCTCCCCCTCTCTCTCTCCCTCTCTCTCTCCCTCCCTCTCTCCCTCCCCCTCTCTCTCCCCCTCTCGCCTCTCCCCCTCTCGTCGTCTCACCCGCCCCTCACTCTCTCATCGTCTCGTCTCTCTCTCTCTCCCCTCACCTTCTCCGTCTCGTCGTCTCTCTCTCCTCTCTCTCTCTCTCTCTCTCTCTCTCTCTCTCTCGTCTTTCTTATTACGTCCCTGTTCAGGTAGAAGTGCATTGTTCATCAGTGATTATAGCTCACATGTATTTGTACTTAAGAAACATTTTAATTTTTATAGTGCGCTACTGTGCTTGCGTTACTACCGAATATACGTGCAGGCAGCGCGAGCCCCCGCTGCTTGCTGCACGTGTTGGCTCGGCGTGGCTTGTTTTGCGCATAGGTGGCGGCGAGGCAGCGTGCGCCGGTGTGAGTGAATTAGTCGGCACCGAGTTATTGACTGCCGGAGACGAACCGCCAGCCTTAATTAAAGCCATAAGTCTTGCCGGACGGCGGCCATTCACTCGCCGTAGGTGTGACAAAGAGCGGCTGCGGCCTGCCCTTAAGCGCTGCTACCTCCTGCACAGGGCACCAGAATTTCCGGCACGCTCGTATGCTTGCCACAGGAACAAACGCACTGTCTCCGCACTTGGGCCTCGCTTTCTTCGTTACCTAATAATAACTTTAGGGACCACTTGTTTAGTAACTTAACAGCAGTGGCGGCTTTAGCTTCAGGTTCACAAACCGTTTGCATTCAGACAGTATAACGTGAAACTGCGTCTCGGACTATTATTCGCCAAATTCATCATCTGATTTACGTAAAATATGGCGTGGGCCATAACAACAACTACTACGTAATGAATTAGCCAAACGAAGAAACAACGTAACATAATGCATCAGCAAGTTCAGCACTGTGCAGTTTGGCCATACAAAATACAAACGGACTAGTCAAAGTGTTTAAACTTCGTAGTGGCATCCTAATGATGCACTGAATTAACATCCTTTCTGTTCTACTGCCATGTGAGCTAAAAACTACACAGTTGCTTTGGAGTCTCTGTACATGTCTCTCAACAATTTAGAAACATTCGTCACAACAGAGGTTTGATTTTTCTCTAAATGTGAAAATACTCGATAGAAGCCTCCTTCATTGTATAGTGCAGAACATAAAGAGTACAATATGCTCGAGAATGTTGATTACATCGAATCTTGTAGACATATATGCTGGCAAGATTCCAAGAGCAGATGTGGATTATTTTTTATTTATTTGTTTATTTTATTTTGTCTCCGCTATTCCCTTTACTTGGCCGAGTCTAGACACTAAAATTTCAGGTCCTCAACTTCAGCATGCTCATTTCTTCGAATATAATGAGCTCATGATCTACTTCAACTTCTTTTGGATGAACTGTAACAGTATTTGTGACGTTAAAGAATAGTTGTGCGACCCATATATGCCACTGGAGAGAGGGTTGAGTAGTGAGAGAAATTTTTGCAACAGATAAGAAGAAATTCTTATAGAATTAAAAGGCTTTTATCGTTCTTTTGGTAGAATTAGATACGTGATTCATCCGTTTTTTTTTTGTTTTTTTTTCTCACACTGTAAGGATCTGTAGGATATTTTCGTTGGTTTCACTATCCCAACAGCGATAGATCATTAACTTATTGCGCTGTGTCAAGAAAAAAAGTTGATCATTGACGAAAAAAGCGAGTGTGTAATTGTGATACTTGCTTCGAGATTCCTGATTAAGTCAGGAGGCACTTTCATCCTGTACAAAAGTTTTTCATTTATATACTTATTATTTTTTAATTTCCAAATTCACTGATATGTTCAGTTTCAAGCAGCGGATTCCTTCGCCATATGTTCATCTATAGAGAAACCAGCGAATTAGAACCAATAACGTCGATAATTGTACATTCAGTAGCTCTAAAGTCTGTATCAAGTCCAGGATTCGAACCACAGTCTCCTGTCACAAGGCACTTGTGCTAACCACTATGCCACCCTTGTACAGTGGCTTTGCACAACTGCACGGACTATCGTAGCACGCCTTTCTCCTCAATCCAAAATTCCATTCATGCCTCGGCCCACTTGGTATTTCCCCTAAACTCGAACTGCACTGCAGCGGCTCTCCAATCATACCTCAGAATCGAATGAAATGAGGAATCCTGCCTGAAACACAGGCATAGGTCCTTTAATCAAATGAAATTATACAGGTTCCAGACACTTTTTCAAGTCTGACATCTATGATGTATGTGTACAGACATAAGTGAAGAATGAAAATTTGTTACCAAGGCTTGGATTGGAACCCTCGTCTCCTGCTCAGGTGGCTGCACCAACTACTACGCCTCCTTGGCGCAGTGACTTTGCACGACTACATGCCTCCCTCTTCGATCCAAATTGAGGAGGCAGGTATGCTAGGGTAGTTCAAATGACTCTAAGCACTATGGGACTTCACATCTGAGGTCATCAGTCCCCTAGACTTAGGACTACTTAAACCTAACTAACCTAAGGACATCACACACATCCTTGCCCGAGGCAGGATTCGTGACTGCGACCGTAGCAGCAGCGCGGTTCCGGACTGAAGCGCCTAGAACCGCTCGGCCACAGCGGCCGGCGAATCATTGAAATTTCGTCAAATGAACTGTCAGGAATTTACCAGAATTTCCGTTCCCTCTAATTCATATGAAAATAATGTGCTGAAAGTGTGATTTCTTTTAATTCACCGTTGATTTCTCTTCCTGTATGTATGGATTGGATTTCGTGTGCACGGTAAACAAATCCTAAGACCCAACGAGCCCAGGTGTTCGGATAACAACGTTGTTTACTGTCACAATCTGTCTTTTATGGTATTGGCCAGGGATGAATCTCAGTGCTGCAGGCGTACGAACAGAATTTTACGTGGGGTCTAGGAAGCCTGCATACTCGGTTCGCTAGACACACATTTTATTAGAAAAAGAAAACTACAATACTTAACTTTTGGAATTACACAGATGTGTCGCAAGCAAAGGGTGACATACTGAAATAATTTTGTTCAGTGTAAACAATTCTAAGTACAAGCGAAGTGACTGGAGTTGACGCTGCTATTCAACTGGGTCGTCACCAGCCAGTCGCGACGCTTGCAGTATATCCTCTTCACATAGGGGCCTCTGCTGTCGCGTTGTCGTCCTGGAGGGAGGTCCGGCCAGCGTGCGATTGGCTGCCTTCTTCTCACAGTCTTGTCTGCTCTAACGTTCCCGATTGGTGTGGCGGCGCTTGACTTCACGCCGTAACATCTTATACCATTTCTCATTCATCTTGTAGAGATCTGAAGAAGGGATATCACCTGTCAACCCTTCTAGTACATTGACACATGGACCTATCGCCGCGCGGGATTAGCCGAGCGGTCTAGGGCGCTTCAGTCATGGACTGTGCGGCTGGTCCCGGTGGAGGTTCGAGTCCTCCATTGGGCATGGGTGTGTGTGTTTGTCCTTACGATAATTCAGGTTAAGTGGTGTGTAAGCTTAGGGACTGATGACCTTAGCAGTTAAGTCCGATAAGATTTCACACACATTTGAGCATGGACCCATCATTTTTCGTTACTTCATTTGATAGTTTCCAATTGTATTTAATTAGTATTCTCATAACTACTTCATGGTATTATTTTAAGAAAGTAATTTCAGTGGATTGTGACGAACAGTTTTTTAGTGTATATGAATGAATGTTCTGGATCTGAGTCTTAAGCCAGACTTTTCTTTGTCTGACAGATCCAAGACGGGGAATTTGCTAAAGCGCGCGACGTTCCTTATATCGCTATTATTACGATCAGCCAGTATAGCTTCCACCACAGTATTATGGTGAGTGTAGTTATATAACAACAGGTCGCCGTAAGCCTTGCTTCAGCATCAACTTCTGCAGTGTCTTCTAGCAGTGAACTGACGAAAGTATGTAACCCAAAAATAGATCGTATGCAAAAGTGTGGAAGAATTTACCAGAACCACTCTAATGGAAGAGATCAAAACATTTTCATGCGCTCATGTAAGCTATTTTCTTGTGTGTTCCACTGAAATATTACTGTCACTGCTGTATTTTTTTGCATTTTTAGGTATCATCAATAAACATACTTCGTTCACAGATATTTAATGAATAATATTTTTCTTCCTTGCTGCGTGTTCGCTGTCGTTTCGGAATATTCGACGTTTATTTTTCTGACATTTTGCCAACTAAACATCTGTCCATCGAAGGTTCCTGAACGAACTCTGACGGAGTAAAAATCTCGTCCTAAAGTAACTTTGCACAACACGAGGCAATTTACAACAGATTTTAACAGCCGGGGAGAGTTTTTCCTGATATCTAAATAGACTTACTTTTGAAGGATAAAAATTTAACTGGCTCAGAGCTTCGTCAGTAGTACGCAAAGTGCCAGCATTAAGAAACACTTACTTAATTATTTCATTTAGCGTTTGAGGCTCTCTGATAATCACAAGTACTGACACATTAACAATTACAAACAAAGAAATTACTAAACAACCAGTCAAGTAAACAAGAGGAAAAATCAGTGATCAATTTGTAGGTTCTCCAACTATTTACTTGCTTTAGAGCCAATCCGAAGTTGTTCTAATGATCTGGTGAAAGCACGTAAGGGGCAGTCATGTGAACAACTATATGTGGCGCCGTCTGCGCCACGTCGCTGGAATCATAGGTTCGCGACATCCCCAGCTATGAAGTCGATCAGCTAATTGGGTTCAGGTGGCATGAGGAAGATTGAAGCCTTGGAGTTTGGTCACCCTACAATATACGATATAAAATACAAAATTTCATGTGACCAAGCGACCTCGTGGTAATCTACAAACTACGCCCAGAAGCGGATGTCCGCCCACTCAGCTGTTTCCAATACAGGCTCGGCATGTACCCCCAAACGGGAGCAACAACGGTCACGAATAGGCACGACAAATCCCAGAACTAGTGGGTATCTATAACAGATTGACATCTGCCTTAAGTAACTAGAAACATAATAATTCATTACAGTACATCATCTGTAGAATTCAACTAAGCAAATCTATTATCTTACGTGCGTAAGGCCAATTATACATTAAGCCGCGAGCGAACTAGATACACTCCCAGCCGACACGCGCTGGGATAGGGGACGGAAAATACACAACAACACAAGCAGGGCGCAACCCAGGACCCCGCACCCGCTACCAAGACAACAGCAGAAGTCCCGATAAAACGAAATCAAATGCAAGTAACTAGAGTTCAGGCTAACGCTGTATCGAGACTGCCCTCTCCCCCCCCCACCCCCCCCCCCCCCCCCCCGACTCAAAACACAAGACAACTTACAGCAAATAGCCACACTTCAATTCGCGATTAAGTCAGAATTAATTAGCATATCCACATACTGTCATTGAAGGAATTCTTGTACTTTCATTAATAGAATCAGTTTCAGACTATTTAAACACACAATAACAACTGGCCTCTCAGTAACTTGTAAGAATTTATGAAACAATTCATTTAGAGCTAGACACGTGTCTCTCAGACACACTATCACTTCAGATAGAAACGATACAGTAATATTATTGCAATTCACAGAAAAGTATATCCAGGGGAAATTTTATCCATGTATATCTATAGCAATTGGCCAGCTTAACTCCGTCATGTGATATAAATACAATAACAAGGCCACACTTCAATTCGCGATTAAGTCAGAATTAATTAGCATATCCACATACTGTCATTGAAGGAATTCTTGTACTTTCATTAATAGAATCAGTTTCAGACTATTTAAACACACAATAACAACTGGCCTCTCAGTAACTTGTAAGAATTTATGAAACAATTCATTTAGAGCTAGACACGTGTCTCTCAGACACACTATCACTTCAGATAGAAACGATACAGTAATATTATTGCAATTCACAGAAAAGTATATCCAGGGGAAATTTTATCCATGTATATCTATAGCAATTGGCCAGCTTAACTCCGTCATGTGATATAAATACAATAACAAGGCCACACTTCAATGCGCGATTAAGTCAGAATTAATTAGCATATCCACATACTGTCATTGAAGGAATTCTTGTACTTTCATTAATAGAATCAGTTTCAGACTATTTAAACACACAATAACAACTGGCCTCTCAGTAACTTGTAAGAATTTATGAAACAATTCATTTAGAGCTAGACACATGTCTCTCAGACACACTATCACTTCAGATAGAAACGATACAGTAATATTATTGCAATTCACAGAAAAGTATATCCAGGGGAAATTTTATCCATGTATAGCTATAGCAATTGGCCAGCTTAACTCCGTCATGTGATATAAATACAATAACAAGGCGACGCTTAGACAAGGACCAGCGAAACTGTTTTCAATGGCGGCCAACACCGACTGTAGCAATCTACAAAGAGAATGTATCAGCACTCCAGGCCCTAGTAAATGTTAATCATCACATCACATGCTTATGTCACTAGAACCTTGCGTTAAGCAAGTTGAAATTAACACATTCGAGGACAGACTCAGTAGGAGCAGCAACGGCTGGCCGAGAAAATTGAGTCAACAGCTCTGAACCCAGTAGTCGATTCAGGCCACAATTTACAGCACAAGCAAGGCCCTTAACCTCTTGCTTGTTCGACGAAGCCAGCCGCAGCTGATCCCTGTGCGAGGAGACATGAAGGCAGCGAAATACACCAACGGCTTCTCAGTAGGGTGACTGCTTCCACACCGGCGATATTTGCTACGGCGCCGTCACCCGGGCAAACAGCCCGTTTTAGATGTGCTGTTCCTGCTGCCTCGCAAGGCGCCTGTACTGTCCGCCAGACTTCACAAACGACGTTACTGCTAGGAGTTCTTAAGCAAAATATCCCCTCTACTTGCTAGAGCTTACCCCTCGCTCCTTGATCGGCCAGGTAGGTGGCGCCACCGCGCGCTCTGCGTACACCACTGGAAAGATGACCCATAAAGGCGGCGGGGATATCGCTGATCGAGCCACCCGACTGAGTTCCCTTTCCCCGATTGGACAATTGGACAATTGGGGAATTGGAGTAGGTTGGGAGACAAGTAACTAACGGAAGTGTGGTGGTCAACACCGAAATTATTATTATCATCTACACACATAATTCAGTTTGTACGGAATGCTAGCTCGCAGAAGTACCGCAACACGACGTGGCAGGGGCTCGACTAATATCTGAAGTAGTGCTGGGGGGGAACTGACACCTTGAATCCCGCACGGCTGTCCATAAGTCCGTAAGAGTACGTGGGAGTGGAGATTTCTTCTGAACAGCACGTTGCAAAGCATGCAAGTTATGCTAAATAATGTTCATGTCTGCGGAATATAGTGGCCAACGGAATTGTTTGAACTCAGAAGTGTGTTCCCAGAGCCACTCTTTAGCAATTGTGGACTTGTGGGGTGTCGCATTGCCCTGCTGGAATTGCCCAAGTCCGTCGGAATGCACAATGTACATCAATGGATGCAGGTGATCAGACAGGATGCTTACGTACATGTGACCTGTCAGAGTCGTATCTAGACTATCAGGGGTACCATATCAATCCACGCCCCACACCATTATAGAGCCTCTACCAGCTTGAACAGTCCCCTGCTGAAATGCAGGTTCCATGGATTCATGAGATTGTCTCCATTCCCCTACACGCCCATCCGCTCGATACATTGTGAAACGAGACTCGACCGACCAGGCAACATGTTTCCAGTCATCAACAGTCCATTGTCGGTGTTTAACGGCCCAGGCCAGGCGTAAAGCTTTCTCGTGCAGTCATCAAGGGTACACGAGTAGTCCTTCGGCTCCAAAAGCCCATATCGATGAAGTTGCCGCGCGGAGTGACCGTGCAGTTTGAGGCGCCATGTCACGGATTGCACTGCCTCTCCCGCCGGACTTTCTAGTCCTCCCTCGGACATGGGTGTGTGTGTTCGTCTTAGCTTAAGTTAGTTTAAGTAGTGTGTAAGTTTATGGACCGATGACCTCAGCTGTTTGGTCCCTTAGGAATTCACACACATTTGAACATTTTCGATGATGTTTCGTTGAGTGGTTAGCACGCTGACACTTGTTGATGGCCCGGCATTGAAATCTGAGCAATTTGCGGAAGCGTTGCACTACTTTCACAGTGAACGATTCTCTTCAGTCGTCGTTGGTGCCGTTCTTGTAGGACCTTTTTCCGGCCGCAGCGATGTCAGAGATTTGATGTTTTACCGTATTCCTGATATTTAGGGTACACTCGTGAAATTGTCGTAAGGGAAAGTCCCCGCTACCTCGGAGATGCTGTTGAGCCGTGTTCGGCTCATGTTATGCGTTGGTTTAAACTTTGGTTCCTATTCTGTGTTTGGTTTCCCGCGGCTATTGCGATTATGCTGTTGTTCGCTCTCTCCGTGAGAGGCTTCAGCGGTGTGTATCGATGTTCGCACCTTGTACTATCTTAGATCTGCTGCTTATAGTTTCCGGCTGTGCTGTGTGCGAGCAGTCGGTCGGTTGGCGTGGAGTAGCGAGGAAATCTAGGCGGGGCGTAGTTTGGCCGGGCCCGCGGGCGGTCTCTACGCAGTGTGCGAGTGTGTGGTGCTGTTCCCATTGCTACGAGGTCCGTAGCTCACCGACCCTGGACACGAAAGTTGAGTTTGGATTTAATTTATCAGCAAGTCAAGACTGTTCACATTGTGCCGTACGGTTGTCATTGTTGGCTGTTGGGACATTCCCGCGAGCAATAACGTGTGTGTTCGAGTTGGCGAAGGTTTAGCCACCGTCCAGTTGAGTCTAATTGTGTTTGGTTATTTGCAATTGAAGTCCACCAGCGGAATTTTCTGCCTTGTGGCCCTTAACGTACCGGTTACCCACCCTGGCCGTTGACATAAATTCAGGCAGGGCCTTTTCCTCACCGTGTTGTCGCTGTCCAGCATGGTGTGTAGTTTGACAAGCTTAATGTATGCTTGGTTGTGGGCGTCCATGCCTTTTACGTTTTGCATTGAACTCCCGGTTGTGTGCTGGTCGAGTGGAGCGCAAGTTACCTAGTCGGTGCGTCCGTTGACTGTTGGTTGGGTTGTCATCGGATCGAGAGTGGTTGAGCCGACTGTCTGTCTCACCTAAGTGATCGTTAGTATTTCAAGTGCTGGCCGACCCCCGAAACTTCTGAGCGCCGTTAGGTGCATTGCCTTTCGTATTTTCTGTTGTGTGTATTTGTATGGCTCTTAGCCGATGGTTTTGAATTAAAGTTGAATTGTTTTTAATGGTGTTTTAAGACATGGGCCTTCAGCCACTTTAAAATTAAAATTCCTTGCTTGTCAAGTGTTAGATTCTTTGGGCCTTCAGCCGTTTTTAAATTAAAGATCTTTGTCTTTTGAGCATCAGACTGTTTGGGTCCCGGCGGAAGTTCGAGTCCTCCCTCGGGCATGGGTGTGTGTGTTTGTCCTTAGGATAATTTAGGTTAAGTAGTGTGTAAGCTTAGGGACTGATGACCTTAGCTGTTAAGTCCCATAAGATTTCGCACTCATTTGAACATTTTTCAGACTATTTAGGGTCTTCAGCCTGATTGAAGATAAGGCCTTTTTCCTGTGTGTTTTTTTATTTAATTTTACATTGAGTCTTAAATCATGAGCCTTCAGTCGTCTTTAAGGTTGTTGCTTTTCAATAGTTAGATTTTAGGCCTTCAGCCAAATTGTAGAACTTACTTAACGTGAGGCCTTCTACCCTATAAATATCCTCTTTGGCGTCTGTAATTTGAGTTAATGGCTTATAGCCTTTTTTTTTTTTTTTTTTTTTAAATTAAAGTGGTTGTGCCCTTAAGGCATAACATAAGATAGTGTGGCGTATTCAGCCGATAACTAAGTTCAAGAATTTGTAGTGTAATGGTTGGGCAAATAAATAAAGTTATATGTGTTCGAGTGTAACTGACAGCCGCTCATTTTGGCCACTTTCCACAATTCCAACTACCTGTCCGTCCCTGCGGGTTTAGCAGGGCGTTTCACCTGTGTCCCATTGCCTGTGGGCCGACTATAACACCATGTCCAAACTCACTTAAATCTTCATAACTTGCTATTGTAGCAGTAGTAACTGATTCAGCAACTGCACCAGACACTTGTTGTATTATATAGGCCGTATGTTTCCTGTTTTACGTATCTCTGTGTTTGAATTCGCATGCCTATACCAGTTTCTTGGGCGTTTGAGTATATATGGGAAAACGACGGCAACAGTAGGAAGGAGTTAGCCCCCGGAGAGAAATGGGTAAGCTGCTCTCCCCAGTTGGAGTAGTTGAGCGGCCTGGTCACGGCCCGCCTTCGAGCTGGGATCTCAGGCAGGGAGAGAGTGCGCGAAGCGGAGACCGCGGGCTGGGAGCGGCCAGCGGCAGGCGGCCGTCGTGATTGTGTCTGGCGGCTGTCCAGGCCGGCGCGGCGGCGGCAGGCATGTGCCGTTAAATTGTGGGCCGCCTCTCGTCGCACCAGCTGGGCTCGCTATAAATACCCGCCAGCAGCCGCTCGCGCCTCGCTGCCGGAAACTTGGCCATTCATTGCGCACAGGCACACACGCCGTCTGACCGCCGCGCCGGCCTAGGTCGCGCTCCGAGCAACCTCTTAACTCACCTTGCATCCCACCCTTGGCGACCTTTTTTTAAAAAAATTTTCTTAATTTCTAATGCTACTTGAAATGCCCTGCTAAACCCGCAAGGCAGGACAGGTAGTTGGAATTGTGGAAAGGGGCCAAAATGAGCGGCTGTCAGTTACACTCTAACACATATGACTTCATTGATATGACCACGGGCAGGACAGGTAGTTGGAATTGTGGAAAGGGGCCAAAATGAGCGGCTGTCAGCTACACTCGAACACACATGACTTCATTGATATGACCAAACTACAGTACAAATTCTTGAACTTAGTTATTGGCTGAATAAGCCACACTATCGTATGCCTTAAGGGCACAACCACTTTAATTAAAGCCGGCCGGAGTGGCCGAGCGGTTCTAGGCGCTACAGTCTGGAACCGCGCGACCGCTACGGTCGCAGGTTCGAATCCTGCCTCGGGTATGGATGTGTGTGATGTCCTTAGGGTAGTTAGGTTTAAGTCGTTCTAAGTTCTAGGGCACTGACGATCTCAGAAGTTAAGTCCCATAGTGCTCAGAGCAATTTGAACCAGTTTTGAACTTTCAAAAAGAAAATAATCTAAAGGCCATTAACTCAAAATTCAGACACCAAGCAGAATATTTAGAAGGCAGAAGGCCTCACGTTAGGTAACTTCTATAATTTGGCTGAAGGCCCAAAAATCTAACACTTGAAAAGCAACAACCTTAATTTAAGGACGGCTGAAGGCCCATGATTTAAGACTCTAGGTAAAATTAAATAAATAAACACAAGGCAGAAGGCCTTATCTTCAATTAGGCTGAAGGCTGCAAACAGTCTAACACTTGAAACTTCCTGGCAGATTAAAACTGTGTGCCGTACCGAGACTCGAACGTGGGACCTTTGCCTTTCTCGAACAAGTGCTCTACCAACTGAGCTACCCAAACACGACTCACGACCCGTCCTCACAGCTTTAATTCCGCCAGTACATCGTCTCCTACCTTCCAAACTTCGCAGAAGCTCTCCTGCATACTTTGCAGAACTAGCACTCCTGGAAGAAAGGATATTGCGGATATATGGCTCAGCCACAGCCTGGGGGATGTTTCCAGAATGAAATATTTCATTCTGGAATCTAACACTTGACAAGCAAGGAACTTTCAATTTTAAAGTGGCTGAAGACCCATGACTTAAAACACCTCTAAAAACAATTTAGTTTTAATTCAAAACCATCGGCTATGAGTCATACAAATACACACAACAGAAAATAAGAAAAGGCAGTGCACTTAACAGCGCTCAGAAGTTTCGGGGGTCGCCCAGCATTTGAAATACTAACGTTCACTTAGATGAGACAGGCAGTCGGCCCAACCATTTTCGATCCAACGACAACCCAACCAACAGACAAGGTAACTTGCGCTCCATCGACCAGCACGAACCGGGAGTTCAGTGCAAAACTTAAAAAGGCATGGGCGCCCACAACCAAGCATACATTAAGCTGTCAAACTACACACCGTGCTGGACAGCGACAACACGGTGAGGAAAGGACACTGCCTGAATTTACGTCAACGGCCAGTTCAGGTAACCAAAACGTTAACGGCCACAAGGCGGGAAATTCCGCTGGTGCACTCCAATTGCAAATAACCAAATACAGTTAGTCTCTACCGGACGGTAGCTAAACCTTCGCCAACTCGAACACAAATGTTGTTGCTCGCAGGAAGTCCCAACAGCCAACAACGAGAACCAAACGGCACAATGTGAACAGTCTTGACTTGCTGGTAGATTAAATCCAAACTCAACTTTCGTGTCCTGGGTCGGTGAGCCACGGACCTCGTAGCAATGGAAACAGCCCCACACACTCCGACACTGTGCAAAGACCGCCAGGGGCCCCGGCCAAACTGCGCCCCGCGGAGATATCCTCGCCGTTCCACGCCAACCGACTGACTGCCACACACCAGCATAGAGACAGCAGGCAGCGACTGTGCAATAACAAGGACGAATCACGAATCTGCACACGCAGGCAACCCATAAGCGATCGCCGGCCAACATACACGTCGTCTGACAAGACGGCTGACCGACGACCAACCAAGGTGGTCCGCACTCAAGTGATATATATCGGCAACCGCCGTGCGAGTCATGGCTGTCTGGACCTCACTGTAGCCGTTCCCCGACTGAACTTCTGCCGCGTCCTTAGTCAAACACTTCCAGGACCGAACTGCACTGCTAGCGCCTCCCAATTTACTGTCAGATCTGAACAAACTCCGAACACAGGACAACCGGGAAGTAATAGCAGTCAGCAGAGATAATACGCTAGGGCTTATATCGATAAGCGCCGCTGCTGACGCTCACGGGCAGGCAAGGTGGCAACTCAGTGACACCAGTAATTGAAATTAACATAACGAGGTGATAGTACAGTAAAAACAGGTTGTCAAACGAGATATGACACGAAAATGAACCACGAACTGCTCACTACGTACTGTGTTTCTTTCATTCCTACACAAACCCCTCTTCTCTTAGGTATTTTTATTTTTTATTTTTTGAAAGCACTCGTAACCCATTAGTTACAGTACGTTTCTACCCCTTCGTGTCCCACTCGTTCTCCTTCCTCTTGATTAAACAGCATTCCCTCTCCTTAAAATACAGCGTATGCAGCGTAAAATGACTTATGATTACCTGTCCACTTCTGCAACAGATACAACAGGTTTAAAAAAGTGTCACATATTCCTAGATTAGGTAGCATTGGTCAAAACTAGAAAAAGAGTTTCTGTAATGATATGTCTGGAATCCAGTATCTGTTGAGATACTGGTCATCATGTCCTCTCTGTCTTTTATATAGAAGTAGACACAATAGGCAGTTCTGTATGTACGATATTGCAGTGTCTGTATCATTTCGGAATACCGTATTTATTCGCCGACACCGGGTAAGTGACTTTCAAGTAAAGTGTCTCCCTTGTACGGGAACATTCATAATGGGTGTACGGATACAGGTTGTGGACACATGGTTTACGACATAGAAGTCTGGGTGGGTCTGGCCGTGAGTCGTGCACGGATAGCCAGATGGTTAGGCGACGGCTCGCGAAAAGCAGGAAATCCGGGTTCGAGTCCCGGTCTGGCACAAATTTTCACAGTCGTCGTTCCATTATACAACTGATGGTAGCCCATATTCTCAATTCCGAGTGGTTACCACGAATCTTGACAATCTTGAGACCTTCGTCACAGTGAATCACGATCTCTTGCAAATACACTTTGCTCCATTCGAATTGCGACACGTAGTCGGTGTATTGGACGTGCATCAGTGCCTTTAAATGTCCCACCAGCCAGAAATGCAACGGATTCAGATCCAGTGAATGGGGAGGCCATGCTACCATACATTTTCCACAGATCCATTGCTCATGAAACGTTGCGGAGAGGTACTGTACTGTTACACGATCCGAAGAAGACAGTATGATGCCCCATCGTGCATAAACCACAGCCGTTGTCTTTCTGCAAACGTAACGTTCTACAATAGCACTTTTAATTCATTGCCCAGGAACTGGTAATACACAGCATCTTTTAATCTGTTTGATAAAGCGTATGGTCACATGAGTGTGCAGCCCACAGTTCCTGCCCATACTTCGATACTGACTCATCCTGATGTCTCACCTCCCAAATTGCTCGAAGACCCGCATTTGCTTACACCTTCGTATTGTGGTAATTTGTTATGTCGTGTCTTGTGAATCCAGTCTTACCTGTAACTAAAGTGTAGGCTGCATACTGCAGATATATCTCAGCAGGTATTGGTTTCTTGTCATTTCAGTGAATGATTTTTCTTTTACTTTTGGGCAACTATTGGTGTAACAGTTTTTTTAAAAACTTGCCAACTAGCCATGACAACAGACATCAAACAGATTCAGAGTCACAGTACTACGATCGAAGCAGTGTAGACCATTCGAAGGTTTAAAAGAAATTATCAGGGAACTAAAATGGGAATTCTTGGAAGGAGGAGGATGTAGTTCTTACTAAACCATGATGCTGCGCTTTATCCGTTCTTCCAAATAGTCCTAGACATTCTCTACGGCATTAAAAGTAGGTGATTTAGAGGGCGTGATAGTGGCTGTGTGTTCGTCAAATCATGAACGTATGCGTGCAGTCCTCTATAACAAGAGCTGTTACCGTTTTGAAAGATGTGTGTGTCCACAGCATTACCCATCACCAGGACATGGAAGAATATTTAGTTCAAAAATGGTTCAAATGGCTCTGAGCACTATGGGACTTAACATCTATGGTCATCAGTCCCCTAGAACTTAGAACTACTTAAACCTAACTAACCTAAGGACAGCACACAACACCCAGCCATCACGAGGCAGAGAAAATCCCTGACCCCGCCGGGAATCGAACCCGGGAACCCGGGCGTGGGAAGCGAGAACGCTACCGCACGACCACGAGATGCGGGCGAATATTTAGTCATGGAGAATATTGAAATACAGATCCTCCTCCATGTTCCCAAGTCATGTTACGAGAAAAACTCCAAAACGTCACAGAACCACTCCCGACCTGGGTACACCCTCCGCAGACTGCAGTTTACACGCCTCGTTGGGCTGACGGTGCAGTCGACACACTGCATCGTTTGAAGAGAGCCAAAATCGCGTCTCGTCCGACCGGCTGCTGTCCATGTTCTGCATTGCTTGGCCCATTGAAAACGTGTAGTGTTACGTGTCCACTGTGGCCAATAGTCTTTTGAAGATACCCGATTCCAAATGTCCATTGCATGAAGTTAGTTTTGGATTGTTCGTTCGGCAACTGGTTATGAAGACCTACAGTCAGTGACGACAACGATTCTGTCCAGCTTGCAACCGATAGCAGTTAATCGCACAACACACGCGTACGTTCCCTGTCGGTTAAGCTCTTTCCCACATCCAGCTGTTCTAACGCCATATTACGTAGTTGCTACTGCAGTCTTCCTTGAGCATGCGTTAGACATATCTCGTTCACCCACCAACGTGTAAGACACTTCTATCCGCACTGTGGCCGTTGCCACGTCCAGACGCCTCCTCTAAGCCTTTCTGTTGCGTCTCTTCGACGACCCAACATATTCCGTACTACCGACTGGCATAAGCACACACTTCACTACCACGAGACCCACAGGCCATGGCGCGTACATCACAGCACATGATACTGCAGGTCTTAAGCGTGACAGTAGCTGTCTCCAGCAGGGAGCGAATAATTATTTCAGACAAGTTTATTAATTCGTCACTGTTCCTTTGAAATGCATGAAAGCTGTGGAAAGTAAATGAAAAAGTTAAGACCTCTTGTGGGTACTTTCCCAATTACGTATCGATTTGCCATGGGTGCTGCGCGGAGCTGAGCTTTCGCGAAGTGTGGCGGACAAGACGACTAGTATGACGTCACGAGTTCGTTTCGGTGCTCGTATTCCTCGTGTGCTCCGCACGGCGACTACTTACGCCAGCAGTCGAGAGTCACATCAGTGCCGCTGCCAATTCTGTACAATATACCGCGCTTGAAAGCAAACAGCGTTTTCGTTTTGTCCGATGATATTATTAATTAACTCGTCTGCTCCATTGTAGCACGTAAGAGGAGACAAAATACGGGAGAGGAGTAGCATAAATCGCCGTGCACCAGCTGCGGTTGTTGCGACAGATGGCGTGGGCTGTCCTTGTTGCTCAAGGGCCTCGCAAAGCTTTGGAATTCAGTGGCCGGCCGGACAATATTGCCTGCGCGCGGTCCAGGGCGCGGGCGGTGTTTGTCAACACGGGTGTCGGCGACCGGTGGCGGGGGAGCGACGGCCATTAATCCGGGCTCCCCGCGACAAAGCGACTGGCTACCGGGCCCCCAGCACAGCCGAGCTCACTCACCGCCTTCCGTTTCATTTCAGGCGTATTTCCCAACAGTGCGCGGCTATCTACCGCCTGGCTTGCGGCTCGCTAGCTGTAAGCAGCCCACCACGCGCGCACAAAGCCCTGTTAGAGAACGCAAACGCCGCTGTTTGTATGCCTGCCCCTTGTCCACAGTTCCAATTGGCTTCTGGGTCAACCAGTTGGATTATTATATGGTCTATTATGTACTCAGCGCCCGACGTCTCATTACGCAGTTGCTAGAGACGCTTTGTCAAGTATCGGCGGCGTATAGCGAGCTCCAGAAGTGCGCACAGCGCAGTGTCCGGAAACCTTTCATGCAGCTTTGCTTAGTCATCTGGTAAGAGCGAAAGTGCTAACGAGGTTGACCTCATCGAAACAGGCTCAGCTCAATTATGTTGCGAACTTCTAGAAAACATACATTTACAACTGTGCCATCCAAGTTCGACATATCGAATCTCTTCACTAAAATGACCGTAAATTACAATCTACCCTTTTGAAAACACACATGTGATGATGGAGAGAGTGTGTAAAGTGTAATTCTGACTGATGGGTACTTACTGAAAATGTACATATTATTGATAATATTATGAATTGTACGTAGTTAGTGCAGGGTTCGATAAAAAGTCCTTCAGACGTGAAAGCGTGCCTGAACAACATTTGCACCGAACTGTACGGACATTGTCAAATACAGACGCTGCACTGCCAATGCAAGCCAAACTGACGGGAAAACCATTACCTTTCCCTATGCGGGAATCACGCGAACGGTGTGCGAGCATTATGGGACTTCGGCACTGTTGCATAGGGGACTTTGGATTGGTCCGGGAGGCGTGAACGGATAGCCGAAGTGGCTGAGGCAACCGCTCGCAATAAGCGGGAAATAACGTATTTTAGTCTCTCCAGTACAAATTTTCTTGTCCGTGTGGTAAACCGTACAGCTCATGTAATATCACATCCGCAGTTTGGGAATACATTTCGTAAATTAAGAACTGTCTCGCTTCATACTGTTCTAGATATTTTAAAAAAGAAAACTTCGTCTCAGTACCGTGTCGTATGAAGCAGTAAAGTCGGCGGATATCACTGATTTTTTAAACTGTTTTGGTCTGATTAACGTGAGCCTTGTGAAGCGTCTATAGGGCAGTATCGGACACGTAATTTTTTTTTTAATTATAATTTTTTCTCTTCACACTAAACAGTAGAATGATACGTTACCTAACAGAATTAGAAAACCCAATGTCAGAACTTAATAATTTTATAACATTAGCTTTATATATATTTTCGATTAGCATTATATATATTTTCGTTTAGCTTTATATATATTTTCCACCCTCTGCATTTTGGAGGGTTGTTTCAAACTATAACGTGTAAAACACATTTTCGCAGCAAAATAGTTTCTTATGGACAACTTAAAGAAAGTACCAAGTTAAGCAATCTTAATACTAGGTTTCCTTGTCGGGAGAAAGTTGACAGAAATAAGCAAAAATATGTTATAAAGTTATTAAGTTAAAGAGTAGAGCAGAATAGATCTAAATCACAGTAATACTTTAGCCATTAGTTAAACAGGTACCACATGTGTAATGTAATTTTTTTTTTTTTTTTTTTTTCATCAGTCTACTGACTGGTTTGATGCGGCCCGCCACGAATTCCTTTCCTGTGCTAACCTCTTCATCTCAGAGTAGCACTTGCAACCTACGTCCTCAATTATTTGCTTGACGTATTCCAATCTCTGTCTTCCTCTACAGTTTTTGCCCTCTACAGCTCCCTCTAGTACCATGGAAGTCATTCCCTCATGTCTTAGCAGATGTGCTATCATCCTGTCCCTTCTCCTTATCAGTGTTTTCCACATATTCCTTTCCTCTCCGATTCTGCGTAGAACCTCCTCATCCCTTACCATATCAGTCCATCTAATTTTCAACATTCGTCTATAGCACCACATCTCAAATGCTTCGATTCTCTTCAGTTCCGGTTTTCCCACAGTCCATGTTTCACTATCATACAATGCTGTACTCCAGACGTACATCCTCAGAAATTTCTTCCTCAAATTAAGGCCGGTATTTGATATTAGTAGACTTCTCTTGGCCAGAAAAGCCTTTTTTGCCATAGCGAGTCTGCTTTTGATGTCCTCCTTGCTCCGTCCGTCATTGGTTATTTTACTGCCTAGGCAGCAGAATTCCTTAACTTCATTGACTTCGTGACCATCAATCCTGATGTTAAGTTTCTCGCTGTTCTCATTTCTACTACTTCTCATTACCTTCGTCTTTCTCCGATTTACTCTCAAACCATACTGTGTTCTCATTAGACTGTTAATTCCGTTCAGCAGATCATTTAATTCTTCTTCACTTTCACTCAGGATAGCAATGTCATCAGCGAATCGTATCATTGATATCCTTTCACCATGTATTTTAATTCCACTCCTGAACCTTTCTTTTATTTCCATCATTGCTTCCTCGATGTACAGATTGAAGAGTAGGGGCGAAAGGCTACAGCCTTGTCTTACACCCTTCTTAACACGAGCACTTCGTTCTTGATCGTCCACTCTTATTATTCCCTCTTGGTTGTTGTACATATTGTATATGACCCGTCTCTCCCTATAGCTTACCCCTACTTTTTTCAGAATCTCGAACAGCTTGCACCATTTTATGTTGTCGAACGCTTTTTCCAGGTCGAAAATCCTATGAAAGTGTCTTGATTTTTCTTTAGCCTTGCTTCATTAACCGTAACGTCAGAATTGCCTCTCTCGTTCCTTTACTTTTCCTAAAGCCAAACTGATCGTCACCTAGCGCATTCTCAATTTTCTTTTCCATTCTTCTGTATATTATTCTTGTAAGCAGCTTCGATGCATGAGCTGTTAAGCTGATTGTGCGATAATTCTCGCACTTGTCAGCTCTTGCCGTCATCGGAATTGTGTGGATGATGCTTTTCCGAAAGTCAGATGGTATATCTCCAGACTCATATATTCTACACACCAACGTGAATAGTCGTTTTGTTGCCACTTCCCCCAATGATTTTAGAAGTCCTGATGGAATGTTATCTATCCCTTCTGCCTTATTTGACCGTAAGTCCTCCAAAGCTCTTTTAAATTCCGATTCTAATACTGGATCCCCTATCTCTTCTAAATCGACTCCTGTTTCTTTTTCTATCACATCAGACAAATCTTCACCCTCATAGAGGCTTTCAATGTATTCTTTCCACCTATCTGCTCTCTCCTCTGCATTTAACAGTGGAATTCCCGTTGCACTCTTAATGTTGCCACCGTTGCTTTTTTTAATGTCACCAAAGGTTGTTATGACTTTCCTGTGTGCTGAATCTGTCCTTCGGACAATCATATCTTTTTCGATGTCTTCACATTTTTCCTGCAGCAATTTCGTCTTAGCTGCCCTGCACTTCCTATTTATTTCATTCCTCAGCGATTTGTATTTCTGTATTCCTGATTTTCCCGGAACATGTTTGTACTTCCCCCTTTCATCAATCAACTGAAGTATTTCTTCTGTCACCCATGGTTTCTTCGGAGCTACCTTCTTTGTACCTATGTTTTCCTTCCCAACTTCTGTGATGGCCTTTTTAGAGATGTCCATTCCTCTTCGACTGTACTGCCTACTGCGCTATTTCTTATTGCTGTATCTATAGCGTTAGAGAACTTCAAACGTATCTCGTCATTCCTTAGTACTTCGGTATCCCACTTCTTTGCGTATTGATTCTTCCTGACTAATGTCTTGAACTTCAGCCTACTCTTCATCGCTACTATATTTTGATCTGAGTCTATATCTGCTCCTGGGTACGCCTCACAATCCAGTATCTGATTTCGGAATCTCTGTCTGACCATGATGTAATCTAATTGAAATCTTCCCGTATCGCCCGGCCTTTTCCAAGTATACCTCCTCCTCTTGTGATTCTTGAACAGGGTATTCGCTATTACTAGCTGAAACTTGTCACAGAACTCTATTAGCCTTTCTCCTCTTTCATTCCTTGTCCCAAGCCCATATTCTCCTGTAACCTTTTCTTCTACTCCTTCCCCTACAACTGCATTCCAGTCGCCCATGGCTATTAGATTTTCGTCCCCCTTTACATACTGCATTACCCTTTCAATATCCTCATACACTTTCTCTATCTCTTCATCTTCAGCTTGCAACGTCGGCATGTATACCTGAACTATCGGTGTCGGTGTTGGTCTGCTGTCGATTCTGATTAGAACAACCCGGTCACTGAACTGTTCACAGTAACACACCCCCTGCCCTACCTTCCTATTCATAACGAATCCTACACTTCTTATACCATTTTCTGCTGCTGTTGATGTTACCCGATACTCAAAATGGTTCAAAAGGCTCTGAGCACTATGGGACTCAACTGCTGAGGTCATAAGTCCCCTAGAACTTAGAACTACTTAAACCTAACTAACATAAGGACAACACACACATCCATGCCCGAGGTAGGATTCGAACCTGCGACCGTAGCGGTCGCGCGGTTCCAGACTGTAGCGCCAGAACCGCTCGGCCACCAGCGGCCGGCTTACTCGATACTCCACTTCACTATCTAATGAAAACCATTAAACCGTATTTGGGAACAATTCTCATGGGCCCATTGCTCACATATGTGGCTTTGATCTTTTCATTGGATCATCCAGTGTTGTTTCTTGTTCATCACTGATCGTTTTAGGAACAAAACTTACTTCCTAAAACAGATCTATTCTAATCCTATTTGCGTCGTGAATTCTCCATATTTTTCCTATTGAAGAAAAATAAAGTTTTTATAGAACTTGATTTGCCCAGTAGACCTAGGGTTGCCATCAGACTCGACATATTTGGATCGTCACCATTATTGACCTTCTTGTCCCGACATCCCGACAGACCCAAGTTTGTCCCGATTTTGCAAAGAACTGTTACGAGCTTGGCTCAAGTACTGAAGTGACGCCGTCTGTTAGCGCAACATGTAAATGTAGTCTGTTAGTTTATTTATGTCAACAAGTTTATGTTGACAAGGTCGCCTCACAGATGACGTTGCTTGTTGCGTATCCTTTATCGACGATGCAAGCACATTCTAGATTTAGCGCCATCATTCGAGAAAATACCAGATTTCTCCAGTAGTACTGGTCTGGGACTATATAAGCAGTGCCACGCGGAGAATCGGGCAGTTTCCATTGGAATAGCAATTTGATAAGAGGATTCTTTCGAAACGTGATACGAACAACGAATGCAAGTCGGTAATGTGTAAAGTGTTATATGGGGCGTTTTGAAGTGTATTTTAACGTATACTTCCGATGACCAAATTTTACTTTCGACTGCTTGCTGTGTAATAAACTTATCATAGTAATAAACTTATAATAGCTTACGAAAATACCCAGGGATGGAAAGAGAAATTGTCACTTCTCGGATGATTACAAAAAAAGTTATCTTTTTTAAAGAAAGGACGTGTAGATCAGGAATCCTTGTGAGAGAGTTATACCTGTTTCATCTCAGTAACTCATGGAGGTAAGAGAGATGTAAGGCATCACATTTCAACGAAACATCACACAAATAGATTCGTCGTAGCATCGACATCAAAGCCTAGTTCTACTTTCATAAGTCAAGAAGATACCCAGGCAGAACTGCTCTTCGCTGCCGCAGAACTCACAACAGCTTGTAAAGTTGTCAGGCATTATGTGTCCTTCAGTGCTCCTGCCTGCACCGTATGCACCGTAAAACTGAATGCCCCAGTGTATCTTGACTCCAAAGTTGCCGCAAAGCAGCCTACAGCCAGGACGAAAGCTACAGCGGTTGTTAAAAATATTCTGGCATCACACTCCGTGTCCAAATGCATAAAACAATTGCAAGAAGTTTCATTTTACGGCATAGGCACCGACGCATCGAACCACAAGGGTAAAAAGATGTTTTCCAGTAGTTGTTCAGTGCTTTACTGAAACTGATGGAATCCAACAGAAGCTGTTGAAGTTTAATTCGCTAAATAACGAAACATCGGAGACAATTGAAAAGTTTCGTCTAGACACTTTGAGACAACTGGAGATTCCATCAGATAAATTTATCACTTTTTGTGGAGACATTACTAACACTAACTTCGGGGGGCTTTGTCGACATTGCCAGCGGAATGTGTTTCACCAAATTAAAAAACACAGCCCCCAATATTATATTAAGCGCTGGAGTTCAAAATGGTTCAAATGGCTCTGAGCACTATGGGACTCAACTGCTGAGGTCATTAGTCCCCTAGAACTTAGAACTAGTTAAACCTAACTAACCTAAGGACATCACAAACATCCATGCCCGAGGCAGGATTCGAACCTGCGACCGTAGCGGTCCTGCGGTTCCAGACTGCAGCGCCTTTAACCGCACGGCCACTTCGGCCGGCAAGCGCTGGAGTCTTAACTGTCTGCATTGAAGTAATCGTCACGAAAATATTTAATTTTTTTTCAATATACGCGGTAAGTACAGAGAAGATGAAAGAGTTCTGCTTACACTTTGATGTCAATCATCAGAATCTTCTGTCACACTCAGAGATAAGATGACTTTCGTTCATGCCCATATTTGAGAGAATTCTTAAGCTTTGGATTGCATTAAAAGAAATTCTTACTCCGACGACTGGCCACCTAAAATAACTTCAAATTTTTCCAGCAGTCCCAGAAGTCGAAATTTACTTTGTTTCTCCAGTCAAACTTAAACCGTGGAGAAGAATAAAGTATCGATATCTGAAATAAGAAATGTATTAGTCGACACTCAAAAAGGGTTGAATGAAAGGATGACAGCCAGTTTTATTGGCATGCAAACCAAGATGAATTTGAACAAATTAAAGAATTAGAGTCGTAACCACGAAATAGTTTGATTTCGAAATCTGAGGAAGAGAGAATGGCTTTGAATACCATAGCATTTGAGTACTTAGAGAAATATTTTATGTATGTATCAAGTTCAAATGGTTCTGAATACTGTGGTACTTAACATCCCCTAGAACTTAGAACTACTTAAATCTAACTAACCTAAGGACATCACAAACTTCCATGCCCGAGGCAGGATTCGAACCTGCGACCGTAGCGGTCGCGCGGTTCCAGACTGAGGCCCATGAACCGCTCGGCCACACCGGCTGGCTAGCAATCAAGTGATTTACGAACAATAAGTAAAGCGCACACATTGTAACTCGGTAGATTTTAAGTGGGGTTGGAGTGTGCAGGTCACGCATCTGCCGCAGTGGAGAGGAGTAATGCAGGGGAATGTTTTGTAACAAGTGTCTGCCATGACTGTCGATAGTTAGCTTTGTTATCTGAGGAGGAGCTGTGGGTAGCACTTGCAATCCATCACGAATTACTTCATCATCCTTTCTAACACTCCCTCCACTCACACTAAATACCATTCATCTTTCACCATTTTAAAAATAATGGCGTCTCAAGAAAAAGTCTTCCATTCTACAGTTTTGTAGGTGCTAAAGTTGGTGATAATGAGAGGGGGGTTGGGCGAGAGTATTAGGTGGTATCTGATTGCTCACAGGGGTCTAAGAAAGGTTGGGGAACACTGGTGTAGTGGAAGTCGAGACGAACAATTTTATATAAGAAACTTGCTGTCTTTTAAGCCAGGAATCGATCTCAAATTGTTTCCGGAATCGATTTACACTGTGACACGGAGTGTGCGCCGATTTGAAACTTCATGAGAGATTAAAATTATGTGCTGAACGGGAAGTCGAACCTGGGATATTTGCCCTGCCGACTAAGGTGGCCGAACACCACTCATATTCCCATCCTCGCAACTGTACTTCCACTAGCATTTCTTCTCCTACCTTCCAAACTTCGCAGAAGTTTTCTCGCGTACCTTGCGGGACTAACACTTCTCGGAGAAACGCCAAGATCCCCGGTTCGAGCCGCGGCGGGGCACGTAATTGCAATCTGCATGGACGTTTTCAACCTCAAACTGGGCTACAAAAGCCTCCTAAGCTACTGCACTTCGACGCCGCTCGCGAGTTTTCAGTATCTTCTCGCTGTCTTAACGCCACCGGCTTAGCCGGTATTTCGTTAACATTATTTTCTTAAATAATGCATTGCCTTTGTTGACTTTGAAAAGGCATTTGACTCCGTTAGCCATGTAGCTGTCCTCCAAGCTTTGAATGAGCAAGGAGTGGGAGCAGCATACATTGAAGTGCTCAGGAAAATCTACGAGAATTCTTCAGCTTATGTTAACATCGGCGAATCAACTCAAAAATTCCGCATCATGAGGGGTGTCAAGCAAGGCGATCCCATCTCCCCAAAGCTGTTCTCTGCTGTATTGGAAATGGCTATGTCAAAGTTGAGGTGGAAAGGTAAGGGAATTAGAATTAATGGAAGAAGGCTTACCAACTTGAGATTTGCTGATGATATTGCCTTACTGGCCAAAGTCTTCGCAGAGCTCCAAAACTTAGTTACAGATCTTGCATCGGAATGTCAGCTGGTTGGCTTGAACATGAACCTTTCCAAAACAAAAGTAATGTCCAAGAAATGGGTCCCAGCTGGAGATGTGAAGGTCAAGGACAGTCTGCTAGAAGAGGTCAGTGAATATGTCTACCTTGGCCAGATTATAAATATGAAGGGAGACATAGGGCCAGAAACCTATCGACGCATCAAGCTTGGCTGGCAAGCATTTGGGAAGAATTCAAAAGTGCTCAGATCAAAAATGCCAGTAAATTTGAAGAAAGCAGTATTTGATCAATGCATTCTCCCTGTGATGACGTATGGCTGCGAGACATGGACACTGAACTCATTTACAAAAGGGAAACTTAGGACAGCACAGAGAGCCATGGAGAGATCAATGCTGGGCTATACAAGAAAGGACAGGAAAAGGGCAGATGACATCCGGTCTATGACGAAGGTTAATGACATCTTAGAGACAGTAGGTTCCTTGAAATGGCAATGGGCTGACCACGTCGCAAGAAGAAAAGACAACAGATGGGCGAAGCTAGTACTGGAGTGGAGTCCGAGGGAGCACCGGAGGCCTAGAGGAAGACCACCAGACAGATGGGACAAAGACATCAAGAAGATCGCTGGTAACACCTGGCAGAGAACTGCCCAAAACCGTCCCACTTAGAGAAGACTGCTGAAAGCCTACCTGAATCCACGACTCGAAGAGGCCACATCATTTAATGATTGAATTGGCTGATGATGATGATGATGATGATTTACTTAAAATTTCCGTTGAAAGTAATAAAAGAAAAGGACTTCCGTAAACGTTTTCCAAAAAGTAAAAAATGGTTCTGAGCACTATGGGACTTAAATTCTGAGGTCATCAGTCCCCTAGAACTTAGAACTACTCAAACCTAACTAACCTAAGGACATCACACACATCCATGTCCGAGGCAGGATTCGAACCTGCGACCGTAGTGGTCACGCGGTTGCAGACTGTAGCGCCTAGAACCGCTCGGCCACCTCGGCTGGCTTATCCAAAAACTAATTACGTATAAAATCTATGTCAACTTAAACATTAAAAACATAATAATTTCATAGCAAGAAGGCCAGAGAAACAAAATTGTTTTATTTATTAAGTGTATGCTGTTAAAATTTATAATAGTTTGAGGTGAAATTTAACAAACGTCCGTTTTACGTTTAGCAATTGTTGGTACGTACAAAAATATCAGGTGCTGGTACGTCCAAAAGAATTCGAGAAGCAGCCTAAAACTCACAACGGCATTTTTTCGCGCATCGGACAGGCTGGATGTCGCTGGCCAGTGCGTTATTTGTCTGCTGCTTGTATGGGTCACGAGTTCATTAGTGGTGTCAGAGCTTAATTCCTTTCCCGGCACCAGTATACCGAGTCGCAGCGCCCGATCTGTATCGATCTCGGGGACGACGACGTGCTATATAGTAGGAACTCGGACCAGAGGAAGAACAATGCGGCGGGGCTGAGGGTGGCAGCAGGGGAGGAGACGGTGTACGAGGTATCGCCACCGAATCAATGGCCGCGGTCGCAGGATGGCCGCGCTCGATATATCGGACACACCGCATCCTCCGACTTGTTGAGCCCCAGCGTGCTGCCCCCGTCATCCACCTCCCTGCTGTCTCCGACGACGGAGGAGAGCTTCGTACTGCGTGTGCTGATGCTCACCACTTTCTGGCTTCCACCTTTTTTTCCCTCCGCCACACTCTGGAGTAAGTTAAACGTTTTTCGTATTCTGTCAGTTCCTGTCTGTACTAGCACACTGGACTCGCATGCGGGAGGACGACGGTTCAATCCCGCGTCCGACCATCCTGATTTAGGTTTTCCGTGATTTCCCTAAATCGCTCCAGGTGAATGCCGGGATGGTTCCTCTGAAGGGGCACGGCTGACTTCCTTCTCATCCTTCCCTGATCCGATGAGACCGATGACCTCGCTGTTTGGTCTCTTCCCCCAAACAACCGAACCAATATCTACATGCTCCACACTAGTAAAACCATCCACTCTAGTACCTTGTACTCACGTGTACCATTTGGTCGTACAGTCTCAGTTCGTGCCAATCGTTTCCAGTACGCAGAACCACCCGACACTGTTAGTTACACGTGCTTCCATACATACTTCTATCCAAACTTGTTCTCCTCGTAAATTGTGGTGCTCGTCTGCTTGCAACTACCTATTTATGATTGTTCAAAAATTGGTTCAAATGGCTCTGAGCACTATGCGACTTAACGGCTGAGGTCATCAGTCCCCTAGAACTTAGAACTACTTCAAACCTAACTAACCTAAGGACATCACACACATCCATGCCCGAGGCAGGATTCGAACCTGCGACCGGAGCGGTCGCGCGGTTCCAGACTGTAGCGCCTAGAACCGGTCGGTCACTCCTGCTGGCATTTATGATAGTGATAATCAGTCATGTAATTGGTTAAATACGTGGCTGTTAGATCCAAGTATCTTTGGCATGTGTTAAAAAAAACCTCTTCCTTTTTTCTTTTTCATTCGTCAGTCGTGTGACTGGTTCGATGCGACCCGCCACGAATTTCTCTCTCGTGTCGACCTCTTCGCTTCAGAGTAGCATTTGCAGCCTGCATTCTCAATAATTTGTTGAATTTATTACAATATCGTTCCTCTCGTACAGTTTTTGCCCTTTAAAGCTCCCTCTCGTAACATGGAAATTATTCCCTGATGACTCAGTACGGGTCCTATCATCCTGTTCCATCTTCTTGACAGTGTTTTCCATGTTTCTTTTCCGACCTCCCCATTCCGTACCTTATAAGACTAATTTTCATCATTCTTCTGTAGTACGTCATCTCCAACGCTGCGATTCCCTTGTGTTACGGTTTTCCCATAATCCTTGATTCACTACAGTACAATGATGTACTCCAAACGACATTCTCAGAAATTTCTTCCTTCTGGTGTTTGACACGATGTGACTTCTCTTTGACCATGACTGCTCCCTTCGCCTGTGCTAATCTACTCTTTATGTCCTCATTGCTTTGACCGTCTTGTATTATTTTGCATCCCGGGTAGCAGAATTCCTTAAATTCTTCTGTTTCGAGGCTCCAAATTCTGATGTTAAGTTTATCGCCAATCTCATTTCTGCTCCTCCTCATTACATTCGGCTTTCTTCGGTTTATTATCAGTCTATATTCTGCGTCCAGCAGACTGTTCGTTCCATTTATCACGTCCCGTAGCCGGCCGGTGTGGCCGTGCGGTTGAAGGCGCTTCAGTTTGGAACCGCGTGACCGCTACGGTCGCAGGTTCGAATCCTGCCTCGGGCATGGATGTGTGTGATGTCCTTAGGTTAGTTAGGTTTAATTAGTTCTAAGTTCTAGGCGACTGATGACCTCAGAAGTTAAGTCGCATAGTGCTCAGAGCCATTTGAACCATTTTCACGTCCCGTAATTCACTTTCACTGAGGACAGCAACTTGGTCAGCGAATATTGTCATTGCTATCCTTTCACGCTGAATATTAACCGAACCCTTAAAACTTTCTTTTATTTCCAGTCTTTATTTATTTTGTGACATATTTTAGGTCTGTTTCCTTTGTACTTTCCTAATAAATGTGTCTCTACTGTGATATGAGTCGAACGTTGTTGATTATCCTTTGCTTTACTGTTTAGCTGTTGTCAGTGTTTTCATGCATCCGAGAAGTATTTCGTCCCATGTGTTGTTTCTTCTGTTTCACTTCCCTGTCAGTTTTTCTGATAGGCAAGCGGAATCATTTGCAACAAAATAATTGTTCTACTTGCAAACGAATTTTTGGTGTCTTCATTTCGCTGTTTCCAGGCTATTAGTGTTATTTGGAATGGCATTCGATTCAACTCCATCATATCAGTTGACTGTACTTGACACATACTTGGTAGGTGACGTGTTTCCTCCATCCAGCCTGGAACAATAATTTTGTAAAAGATATTAAAAATTCTCTTCTTCCCCTTTCTGTTGTGAAAATGTGTTGCCACTCTGGTAATCCAAAACATGCACTGTAGCGCCTCCTAAGCTTTGCTTAATGGTTTCAGGCTAGTTGGATCAGTTTGACCTGTCGTACAAGTAATCGCGACAGTGCGTGGGTTGCACTACCTATACCGTGGCCCTTCCTCCCTTTTTTTTCACATCTGCTAGCAATACGTAGATTCAATGTCGTGATCCAGAGGAATCACAAGAGACTTCTGTGGACCGAGTCTTAAGTCCAAATCCCAACACACATGCGCACTTACACACGTGTTCCCTCTGTTGCAAAGCCTGTTATTCTTCGTACTTTCTACCGTATTGTGCTGCGGCTTCAGTTGTTATTTTTTCCTTGCTCCAACTGCACTGATGTAGCGTTTTTCGTCGTTTTACTCGTACAATTTCACTTTAGTGGTTTCATTGACCTTTTCCCATCTTTCTAATAATTGTAGTTTTAATGTGATTTTCCCCGCCTGTATCGCAGCGTTAAATTACTGTTTGTCCACTGCCCAGTTGTTTATAATTCACAGATACATGCACATTTGTTTCGGACCTGGCGGCCTTGTGGTAAAGCACGTGTTAAAATGGCTCAAATGGCTCTGAGCACTACGCGACTTCCAGAGGTCATCAGTCGCCTAGAACTTAGAACTAATTAAACCTAATTAACCTAAGGACATCACACATATCCATGCCCGAGGCAGGATTCGAACCTGCGACAGTAGCGGTCACTCGGTTCCAGACTGCAGCGCCTAGAACCGCACGGCCACTCCGGCCGGCTAAAGCACGTTACTGAAAACAGATAGGTCGCTGATTGAATTCGAATCGGGTTAGAATATTTCAGTCTGCCTTTATCCTAGCCTTTACCTCTCAGTAATGTGAAGACTATCCAGAAACAACACGTGATTCAGAGCCCACGTTGAATTATATGTTTACTTTTCCCTTGTAGGGGACGTGTGAGTCTCTGAATTAGCGTCCGATTGAAAGACTTGAAAAAAATGGTTCAAATGGCTCTGAGCACTGGGATTTAACATCTGAGATCATCAGTCCCCTAGAACTGAGAACTACTTAAACCCAACTAATCTAAGGACAGCACACACATCCTTGCCCGAGGCAGGATTCGAACCTGCGATCGTAGCGGTCGCGCGGTTCCAGACTGTAGCTCCTAGAACCGCTCGGCCACTCCGGCCGGCTGAAACACTCGCTCCACGCCGTTGACTCACACGGCAATATTATTACTATTATTATTATTATTATTATTATTATAAGTACAATACTTTGTTGGCAACAGGACTACACGAATAATCGTAAGTCCATAAATTAAATTATGTTTCATTGTTTAGTTTCATAACTTTGATCTCTTCTTTTAAAAGCCGGCCGAAGTGGCCGTGCGGTTAAAGGCGCTGCAGTCTGGAACCGCAAGACCGCTACGGTCGCAGGTTCGAATCCTGCCTCGGGCATGGATGTTTGTGATGTCCTTAGGTTAGTTAGGTTTAACTAGTTCTAAGTTCTAGGGGACTAATGACCTCAGCAGTTGAGTCCCATAGTGCTCAGAGCCATTTGAACCATTTTTTTTTCTTTTAAAAGTACTTTATATTGACTCAGTCGTCAATACACATAGAAGTAAAACGTCTCATGGAACAATTACGAGAATGTGTACTAAATGAGAAATGAGTCAGATGTAGTACAAAGAGGAATAATATACGAAAAGAACAGGTCTGTGTTCTAGAAACGAAAATATTTGAATTCGTAGCATCTGCTACCCTGGCACAGGAGCTGATATTATGTAGTTTGTATTCAATTAAAAACACAAAATTGTTGAAGCACTGAGCCAAACACAGTTACATCCGTTTAAAACAAATGGTTTCATTTTTACACTACTTATTTAGAGCAATACAAACAAGTTTTGACACAGCGACACCGTGCTCTTTCACAGTTAACTGGTGCTAGTGTATTAGCACTTTAACTTAAAAGAAAAATGGGAAAACGGGAGAGTAGAATACAGAACAATGGCAAAAAATTGCTTCATGTAATATTTTTGGAAGTTAATTCGTGTCATTGAAAACCATTACGTTGGGAGAAAATATTGTGAGATTTACTGCCTAGCTGCGACAAGCATGGGCGTCCGTAATTCGTCGAAGTTTTGGATATTCCTTGTCATTAAAAATGAATAAATTGTGCAGTATTTTCTGCCGACGAAACTTTGCGTACCGTTAAAAGGCGTAAGATGACATGCTCATTGCGGGAGAAAGCATGTTTACCTGATTTCACCGATTGCTATAGTGTAGAAGAATCAACGTAGCTACGGAGATTTAATTGAAACGTTGAAGCCGCAACTTGTTTTTACTGTGTATTATGAAAGTTACCAGCCAGTTTCAATCGCAGCGTCTGTTGTTTAGGTGATTAAAAAAATTACTTCACACCTTAATTACCGTTTTTTTGTTAGTGTTCTGTCGAGAGTTTACTCTTGCAGCTAATGTAGGACTTAGCATAATGAAAGTTTAGCACCAATCCTGTCAGGGACGGTAGACATTAGTGACCACCGTAGTTGCTTAAAACAATTTAAGAACTGCCAATTCTCTTGGACTATACGTTCGTTTTGCTGTTATGATTTCTGATTTCCCATGATTATGTTACTAAGATTGTGAAGCTTAAACGCAGTTTTCACTATTGTGTAACAAGTGACGAGGGAGCTAAACAAGTGCCGGCCGTTGTGGCCAAGCGGTTCAAGGCGCGTCAGTCTGAAACCGCGCGACCGCTACGGTCGCAGGTTCGAATCCTGCCTCGGGCATGGACGTGTGTGTTGTCCTTAGGTTAGTTAGGTTTGAGTAGTTCTAAGTTCTAGGGGAATGATGACCTCACATGTTAAGTCCCATAGTGCTCAGAGCCATTTTTGAGCTAAAGAAGTTATCACTCGCACATGGCAACTGTAACATTCAAAATGCTGGCGATACGAAAGCATTAATTATGTGACAGTATTAAGTCATCTAAACGTGAGCGAAAGCCAGAAGGCTGTTGGTGAAAGAAATTGTGTTGAACAGTGGCTATCCAATGTGTTTCTCATCATAAGCAGCTACGTTCATTATTTAATTCAAAAAGAGAGCAGGACATTGGCGGCTTTATGTAAGCGAGTTTCACATTGAAAATTTATGACAGGAGAGTACGGTAATTAATGTGAGTGCCGACTTCATAGATTTAACGCGGAGACAATAAACATTGCGAGGCTGATTTTAAGGCGCGTTGTGTATTGTGTGTTTGATCGATTACAGGCAAGGAAGCAGGAGACCGCTGCAAATCAATTGCTTAAATCCAGTCAGGTGTTCGATTAATAGCTTCGGGAAGTCTATAGTCTATGCCCAGCTAAGCGACCTCCCAGTTCCCCTCGGTGTGTGTGCGCGCGCGTGCGTGTGTCAGGATTCAGAAGACAGTCATTCGCGCGCCGCCGCCCGAATAGCAATGCGCGTCAAAAGTAGTGCCAGGGGCGGCGCTTTGCGGACACAAGAAGCGAGCCGCCGTGCGAGACAATGTCTACAGGAAGCGATAAATTACGCCGAGTTTCAGTTGGCGCAATTACGGATGCGACGTCACCGGCATGACAAATAACATCCGATCGGTTTTGTACCCAGATGCGGCGGCTTTCGGACAATAATCGAAGTTTTCCCTGCGGCGTAGGTAGCAGCTGGCTTGATGTATGTGGCCGGCAACCCCTCTCGCAGCGGTGGCAGCTTCCCCCCCCCCCCCCCCCCCATCGCTACCCACCCCTCCGCCGACAGAAATAACTATCGCGTTATGAGTTGGTGCTGCTGCCGCGACTGACTTTTAAAAGAAACACATAAAAGACGCTCTCCCTCGCGCCACGTTTCAGGGCTCCCTCTTCCTGTAGATGTCGTCCTCCCCCGTAAGGCGGTGACTTCTCGGCCGCTCCGGCGTTCGGAGCTGCAACTTTTTTTCCCCCGCGCATAAGTTTTTATTTCTCGGTCCGCAGGAATTTATCCCCCGTCCGCGGAGTGTCCGCCAAGGTGGACCGCGCGTGTGACCGTCCGATGGGGTGGGGTGGCAACGCGATATAGCGGCGGGGGCTTTTTTTGTCGCTAATTTTTCTCCGTCTCGCGAGAACTGTTTCTCCTTTGAGGCGCGCTTGCCAGGGCGCTTTGGAAATTCTTGCCAGGTGTCTCGGCCGGCTGCGGCCTTTTGTTAGGCGCGCTGCGGCATTGTCGGCTGGGTGGGTCAGGTAAATATCTGGCGGGGGAGGACCGGGACCGCGGAGGGTCGCGGCCGCACCTGGAGCCTCCAGAGACACGGCCGCGCCGCGCATCCCAGCCCCCACCCCCGCCGCCCCCGCATGCCTGCACGCCACCCTCACATCGCCGCCACTGGGCTTTGCTCTGCCCAGAGCGCAACCGTGCTGACGTTCTCGTAACCGAGGCGGCTTCAGCCTCCGACACAAGAAAGGGGGGGGGGGGGGGAGAAATGGTGGCGTCATGAAGCGTACGGACCCCCCCCCCCCTTCACACACACACACACACACACACACACACACACACACACACACACAATTATTACATGGTAGCTACAACGGCTGTTCTCGTTAATCTTCGACAGTAATAAGTTTTCCAAAGAAGTTTACATTTTTCCAAATTTCTCTGTTAACTTTCGGAGACCAGAGTAGCGTGAAAACAGAGTCTTAAAAATGGTAAGCCGTTCTAGAAATTACGTTACATCGTGGGAATAGGGCTCCACCTGTTATCAAACATTTTAATGGCCAAAACATGTTTCAGCGCCTTTGTGAGATCAGCATTTGGTACATTCTATACATTGAAGGATTACTTAGATAACATACAGTAGTGGCTTGGTGAAAAATGTAACGTAGAGAAATATTAGTTCCAACGGTCTTGGCGCAGTGGTATCACCGCTTCCCGTCAGATCACCGAAGTTAAGCGATGTCGGGCTGTGCTAGTACTTGGATGGGTGACCATCCGGTCTACCGGGCGCTTTTGGCAAGCGGGGTGCACTCAGCCCTTTTCAGGCAAACTGAGGAGCTACTTGATTGAGAAGTAGCGGCTCCGGTCTCGGAAACTGACATACGGCTGGGGAGCGGTGTGCTGACCACATGCCCCTCCATATCCGCATCCAGTGACGCCTATGGGCTGAGGATGACACGGCGGCCGTTCGGTACCGTTGGGCCTTCATGGCCTGTTCGGGAGGAGGAGAGAAATAATAGTAATAAAATAGCTAACATTCATCTGAACACTTTCACGCTACGTCTTTTCCTTATTTCTTCTTTTTCTGGAAAAACTTACTCTCAAGTGTACGCAACCTTACCCTATTTCAGAGCTCAAATTCTCACTCATTATGGAGGGATGCTGGCACAGTTTTTCGAGCAAGAAAATGAGAAATAGCGGCGCAGAAAATGATCCTATGAATTATTATGAAACATTGTGTGTCCAGCCTCTGTAGTAGGAAAGGGGAGACCAAACCGCGTGCCATTGGAATATCGCCTCAGTTGTGCGACTGGATTCGTGATTTCCTACCAGAAAGGTCACAGTTCATAGTAATAGACGGAAAGTCATCGAGTAAAACAGAAGTAATATCCGGCGTTCCCCAGGGAAGTGTTATAGGCCCTCTATTGTTCCTTATCTATATTAACGATATAGGAGACAGTCTTAGTAGCCGTCTTGTATTGTTTGCAGATAATGCTATCATTTACTTCTTGTTAATGGAAGTTCCCAGTGATGGAGGCAGAAAGATGACGAAACACGTTTGGAAATTAAAAAGATCTGTTTGTCTGCGTAATAGGCGGATCTGAATTTTCATAATTCAGTCTGCGAACGCGGCTGCACTTAGAGCTTCAAGACTAAGTGACTATTAATTAAAAGCCACATCTGACGCAGGATACTTTTCAGTTGCTATCGTAAGGGCCTGCCTAAGTGACTGGGCTCACCGTCTGCGGAGAATATTTTAGTCAGTCAAATGCGCCCATTCATAGAGTACGCTGGCCATACCTATTCTCAACACCGAATCTGACACGATTCGAAAGTGCACAGGTAGAAACGTCAAACCACCAGAAGCCGAGTAAGGCGAGACAGAAAGGAAATGGCCCTCCACCGAGAGAAAGACAAACAGGTAGCTAGACTGAGACTTGCGGACGTAGGAGGGAACAGCTGCAACATTCCCTCCATTTACACGCTCACGGCCATAGTCTGTAGTTGACACTCACAGTGATAAGTGAAAGTCTAATAATGCTGAGCACATAATACGATTTCATAATGTGTCGATTATAACGTTTAGAAAATGTGTGGATTATTACATTGTCTGAGTTGTTTGAACTTTCTGCTGTCATATTTCTAAAAAAATGCCTCTGAGCATTATGGGACTTGACTTCTGAGGCCATCAGGCCCCTAGAACTTAGAACTACTTAAACGTAACTAACCTAAGGACATCACACACATCCATGCCCGAGGTAGGATTCGAACCTGCGACGGTAGCGGCCGCGCGGTTCCAGACTCTAGCGCCTAGAACAGCTCGGCCACTTTGGCCGGCTTCATATTTCTAAATCATTTGAGCACCACATTTACGTTTCAAATTTTCAGACGGGTGTCTTTCAACTGCTGCATGCTACATTTCTTTCAAGCAAAGTTACATGGAAGTTATAATAAAGAGATGTTATAAGCAGTGGCGTAAACAAATAATTGTGAATTTTATTGTTAATATATTCGTAGGCATATCTGATAGTTTAAAAGTGGACGTGGCAAGAACGCAAAACCGCAACTGTACCCATTGTCTGCACCTAGATGTCTTCCTACACTCAAGACTCAAATCGCCTCCTTTAGCACTTGGAACGTTCAGTTATTTCATTACCGTTACCCTGATTCTTGGCGAAATTTACCGTTCACATGTTTCTGGATTTGCAACAAAATTATATTGTGTCTTTAAGCGCTCTATCTTCCCTACTGTAATCGGGCTAGGAGAAGTCGCAGCAATTTGTAAATTGGTCATCTGGCGCCGATGCCACAGCCTGAACCACCATCATGAGCATGTGTGAGATGGCTGATGTTTGCCGCTAGGACTTCTCTACACCAATTGCGCATGCTCACAGTGCACTCTCCTCTTACATTGCTTCTCACCTCTCTGGCAGTAGGTAACTCCTGACGTGATCATAGTAGCAGTCTTCACCATGTGTTGAGCACACTGTTTAACTCTAACCAAACTTTGAAGCGGAAACGGTACTCGGTGGCCTATCGATTGTTTCCCGACGAGTTTTAATGTCTTAACTCCGTTATTTATATCAGGGGCGCCCAATTTTTAGCTTACCTGGGTCACAATGTAAGAAGACGAGTGGGTTTGGAGTCGAATATACTTAACATTAACAGAAAATGGCGGGCCAGTGGGAGAGTAGCATCGTGGTGCTGGGGCTTCAGACTGGAAATATTCAGTTTATCAAAAATTTTCGCAAACTTCTTACCGATCGTGTAGTAGATACTCACTTTCTGGGTCACACACATACTTGATTTGGGCCGCGGGCTGCGGGTTGGACACCCCTGGTTTAAGTGAAGTGAATGCTGAATTTCAGACGCAAACTCGCCAGCGGTGGATTTTTTTTTATCGTGTGATAATGACTTGGTAAGAAACCTTAGGCTGAAAAATATAATTAAAAAATATTCATTTCTACAAAGTGATTATCGACGAATGATACCAAAGAAGATTTTTTTTTTATTTATTGCCAAATTATAGACTTGTTACCTGATGTTTAAAACAGGTCGTACATCTTACAATTTTCGTTTTTCATCTTTTTACAGTTTGCCTTTGTTTTATCTACAACATTTACAAAGAATGATATTTTTCAAAATAACAATAATTTAAGGTTAAAATATAAATAAAATTTTGTTGTTTTTTAAGAAGAATATAAGAAGAAGATGGGATAGAGGAGACATTTGTTAGTACCATCACCGAATGTGACTGACGATGAATACCTCGGAATGGTTTCTTCGAGCCGTTGACCGCCAGTCACACACACACACACACACACACACACACACACACACACACACACACACACACAAATGGTTATTAGTAAAGAATTAATGTTGCTTATCCTGTTTATTACTAATCCTGTGTATTAACTACTTTATGTGCCCATCCATGTACAGCATTTGGTGATTTCTTGGCTAGATCGCCAGCACCTTATACTTATTTACTGTCACATCTCAGCTTGCTCCTCCTGTTCCTCCTCATTGTCACTATTTTCGCTGGCACTGTGGGTATCGCTGTCCACCCTTCTGGAGATTGTTGTTACGCTGTAATGTCGTGTCCGCATGTACTCTTCATGTGTTGTTTTTGAAATGATGTTTGTCAGTGCGTTTAATTGTGTCCATTGTTCTTCGTCTCTTATTGCTGTGTATATATCTATGCCTGTATCTGTGTAGTCTAAGTGTAGTGTATGTCTACTGTTCGCATATTGCCCGCAGAAGAAGACAGTGCGTTCTGGGGAACCTTCTTCCCCGCATGTGTATGTAGGTGTCTGCCTCAGACTCACGTGGTTTTAAGTGCGTGGGATAAGGTCCGTGTCCGGTTAAGAAATGTACCATACCGCGGCTGAGATCGATATGTCTCATTCTCAACTGCTCCTTTATGTCGGGGAAGAAATCGTGCAGTCTACGTCCCTTATCACTTACATCCCACTCACCCTGCCATATAACGAAACGCCAACTTTTAAGGTGACGTATCGTCTCTATCGGCACACCGGTTATTGTGTGTACCTTACCTAGTCTCCCCACCTTTAACCAGTAACTTGCAGCTCTGTATTTGATCGTGATATCTATGGGGCATATTCCGAGCACCACATACAGTACATCCGTTGAGGTGGAACCGAAGGCGCCAGATAGTCTGACACCAAAGAAGACAAAAACCTCACGACGAGTTGTTGTTTCTTTAGGGGACTAAGACTACGTCTGGAACAGCATCAAAAATGGTGGCTCTGAGCACTATGGGACTTAACCTCTGAGGTCATCAGTCCCCTAGAACTTATAACTACTTCACCTAACTAACCTAAGGACATCACACACATCCATGCCCGAGGCAGGATTCGAACCTGCGACCGCAGCGGTCGCGCGGTTCCAGACTGAAGCGCCTAGAACCGCTCGGCCACTTCGGCCGGCGGAACAGCATCAAGTGTTTCTTCCTAGGCGTGGCCATCAGCATGAAACAGATCCCTAGAGACAGTGGCTGACATCCGATTATCTCAGCCAGCTGCATCCACGTGTCACCTCAAGATTACGCGCTCCAGATCTACATCTTATCGCAGAAGAGTAAAACGAGATGGCGCAGAGGAGTGAATCTGCGGCTGTGTAGAGGTTCAGGCCGGCACACAATGGCGTCTGAGGCGGCAGCTGCAGCTGCTGCTGCTGCTCCGGCGGCTGGGCGACCACGGTCAACATTTCCTAAACTGGCAGCTCCATAAATAAGGGACAGGGCGGGCCAGATTCCTGCCTCTTCGCTAAGACCGATACAATCTCGTGCATCCCGGCGCGCGTGTTTTATCGCGTTTAACGGTCTACGGGGCACTGAGAAGCCCAGCTGATAACCGTTCCGTACGGCGGGATTAACGGCGGACGGCCGTTGTCAACACCACGGGCCCTGTGCACTAGTTCTATTTGAAAACTGAGTTACTATCAATTAGGGGCTCTGCCAAGCGTGTAATCTACACGCACAAAAGAATCTTGTTGCTTCTCGGAATCTTACCTGCCTTTTTTTCCCCCCTATTCTCGTCTGTTTCTGAGCAGAAGTGGCTCCGTAGACGGGGCAAGACCATGGAATAACCTGTCTGGACCGCACACTATTTTTCCACATCACCTGTTATAACACGTTTCGGCAGGCCGCTGATATGAGAATCTAGGAGACCCGATTAATTAATACAACATGTAATTATGTCAGAGATGAGAAAAACTTGAAAGAGCAGTTGAACGAAATGAATAGTGTGATAAAAGTGGTTATGAGATGAACATCGGAGAAAGTAAAACAAAAACGAATTAAATTAGTAAATGAGACGCAAAAAGTAATGACTGAGGTTTGTCATTTGAGCAGAAAAATCTGTGACAATGCGCGAAGTATAAAGGATATAAATTACAGACTACCACTCGAAAGGAATACATTTCTGAAATACAGAAATTTGCTAACAAAGAATATAAATTCAGGTCCTCTGTTGCTTTTCTGAAGAGAATTGTTCGGAATGTAGCCTTCTATAGAAGTCAGATGTGGACCAAAGAGAGTCCAGACGTTAAGAGAATGGAAACATTTGTCTTGTGGTGCTGCAGAAGAATGCTGAAGATAGGTGAATAGATGAGGATAAGTAATGAGGTGGCATTGGATCGGACTGCGTAGAAAAATAATTTATGGCACAACTTGTCTAAAAAGAGAGATCGGTTGCTGGGGCACGTGTTTAGGCATGAAGGAATCGAAAATTTGGATATCTAGTGAAATGTGGACAGGAAAAGTAAGAATTGTAGAGGGAGACCAAGGCTTGAAGCAGATTCAAATGAATACAGGACACGGTAGTTAAGCAAAGATGAAGAGGTTTCTCCAGGGGAGAGCTGTATCAAACTAGTCTTCGGACTGAAGACCGTAACAATAACAATTTCGCCAAATTTTTCCTAGTTTATTCCTATTTTTACAGACGGTCCTGATGGGAGCTTGCCGAAACCCGCTGTAGCATTTGCTGTAAAGGGGGGGGGGGGGGGCGAATGCGATCGAGACTTTGTATTACGCAAATGCACATGGTCGCTGACTCCAATCAAGACATTTTCCTTTTATAATCAGTAGATGAGTTTCTGTATTTAATGTGAATGATGAGAACATTAATGTGCCAATGCACGACAGTTCTGTGTCGATTTGTGGTACTAGAACTTCCGACAGTAACAAGGCGTGGAATGATGCAAATGCTTCTCGTTTGTGTTTCCTTTTTCCAACTTTCAGGTATGTATGTAACGCGTTATGAACAATCTTACGGTAACCTAGATGTACATAGATCCTTTCGGTTACATTTTACAGTAAAGGGAAAAAGTTATTCACGGGTACTGTGAACTGGCAAACAGAGCGTTTGTGTAAAGTACTTCCATAGAGATATTTTTGTACATTTTGCCCAGCTTCACGAAATATGGAATAAAAGTGTAAAAAAAGGTCTCTAGTACACGATGGCAGCTCTTTGCTAGAACTATGGAGCCAAGAAAGGTCATAAAATACAAGGACAGAGGAGTTTCAAGAACAACTCAAATAGATGAGAAGACTATGTAACGAGAATTAACGCAGCCTATAAGAGAAGGGTGTTTGTGTGGGGGTGATGCTTTTGGTGTTGGTAATGGTGGTGGTGGTGATGACGATTATGGCGTCATTGTTGTTTTTCTGCTCGTTGATGCTCTGCTTATTTTTTGTGGTTGTTGTCGTTGTTGTTGTTTGCGAAATGGAAAAAGGAATTAACTGCTGAATAGTAGGCTGTAATGGGATCTGTATTCCGATGTGGCGATATGTGTTAGAATTGGCAAATGATATAAATAGTTAGTTCTTCATTTTGCTCGAAGTTCGGGATAGAAATATGTATGTTTCTGAAGCATAGGTAAACTTCGTTAAGATACTGAACACAAAGGTTTTGTACAGTTCGATATTAGTGAAACTGTCCAGACGATATATCTTCATTTTCGATGAACGAAATGACGCTACAGTAAAATATGGATTAGCTAAAATGCATCTCGCCTCCTTGCCTAGAATTTTCTGTAATTACAGTTCGTAGTTCCACGTTTTTGTATGATAAGTATTTAAACTGACAGATTGCGACCTCGATAGCCAAACGTGGTATAGGTCCCTTGTAAATATCTAGGTGAGCTGTCTACAGGTCGACTGTAGGTAAGAGCATACCGCTTAAAACAAATGCAAGCCCTGTAAGGAAGTAATTTGATCGTTTATCCGGTTCTATTCATCGTTAATTTTTGTATGCAAGTTACAGCGGATGAAGAAACACGAACTGACAGACTTCAGCTATGGCATTATCACCTGATGCTTTTGATACTACGGGCGCCTAAAAATGTTGACCCTGCTGTTTTTCGTAGAATTTCGGGGACACCATAATTACCAAACATAATAAAGACGCTACGCAACTTACAAGGTCTTCAGTGTCAGGATGTGTGCCTATTACAAGATGTTTTAGGAGCTTCAGCAGCTGGTTATACCTACTAACTGGTGAAAGATTTAGGGTGGCCGGCCTATATCGAATCGAAAAGAAGATTGCAGGATAGGGAAAAAGTGCTGCACACTGCAACAGAAGAAGAAGAAGAAGAGAATGAGGAGAAGAAAGCATTGTAAGCCGCTTTAATAGGGCTAAATGTTTACTCAAAAGCTTACATGAGTTTTGTTTCTAAGCGTGGTGAGAACATTATTTGATTGGATTTGATTGTTTGGGGGAAGAGACCAAAGAGCGAGGTCATCGGTCTCATCTGATTAGGAAAGCACGGAGAAGGAAGTCGGCCGTGCCCTTTCAAAGGAACAATCCCGGTATTTGCCTGGAGTGATTTAGGGAAATCACGGAAAACCTAAATCAGGATGACCGGAAGCGGGATTGAACTGTCGTCCTCCCGAATGCGAGAACATTATTAATACAGTCTGTTGTGGTATTGTTAAAATTCTACTTGCCTTGGGTGCGATGGACAGTCATAAAATTTTAAGTGTCAGGTCAAAAAAGTAAAGACACGTACCTATTGTTCAGTTTGTTTACAAGTATATACCAGTAGTCCTGTTTTTCCACACGTGGCCGTTATCGGAAACTGGCAGCGATGGTTAAAATGACTCTGAGCACTATGGGACTTACCATCTGAGGTCATCAGTCCCCTAGAACTTAGAACTACTTAAACCTAACTAACCTAAGGACATCACAAACATTCATGCCTGAGGCAGGATTCAAACCAGTGACCGTAGTCTGGCGGCGATTTTACAGTAAGCAAGTACATTGGTGAAGTACAGTGATGACTAAAGAAAATGCAACGCACTGTGTTGTGCACATGCTAACAAGTGTTTCAGCGTGTGCCCGCGAAATATCACGATTAAAACTCACGATAAGTCGACCGGAGCGCCGTCACTGCCAGGTGCAATAATATTGTGGTCCTTTAGGAGCGTGCTGCGATGCTGTGGCGTGGGGATTTCATTGTCTACCAGGACTGCAGACTTGTACCTGCAAGCAAGCAAATTAATTACGTTGATGTAATCTCCTCGGGTTATTAGCAGAGTCGTGGCGTCGTAACGTTTCAACGAGTTTTCTGCTGGTCATCTTCAGGCGCCTGAAAATAACGCGTAGGAATGCCGTCGAAACGTGGCGACAACACGACGCCGCGGCTCGGTTGGTAACCCGCGAAGGTTTCGTCAATGAAATTTGCTGAGAAGGCCTGCATTCCCAAATTCATTACGTGCCGAGGTTGTAATTAAAACTTTGACTATCCCTAGTAAGGCTCCAGTTGAAAACATCGTTAACAAGCGCCGCAGTGAAATGAAATGCAAGCTCCGAAACAGTCGGGTCAGCGCAGTCAGGGGAGAAATTACGAATTAATAAAGTGACAAGTTAAGAGAAAAAAGTCGAAATGGTCTTCGTTCATTCTTTTTTACCTGTCGCCTCGCTTTGCGCGCTCGTAAATTTTGGTAATTCTGCTGCGGCCGGCGCCTCCGCGAGAGCTCGGCTCGGCTCTGCAGCGCCGGAGCTGCGCTGTCTGTTTTCTCTCTACGAGTTTTTTCCCCCTCGTACCTCGAGTGTCGCCCCTGCATCTCAATACGCCCTCGCCGCGCCCGAGTCGCTCACCCTCTAAAAGCCACCCTCCTCAGCCCGGCGCGGCCTCGCCTCGCCTCTCGCTGCCTCCTCTCCGCCCCCGCCGCCCGCCGCCTCCTTTTTTCTGTTCCTTGCATTTTTAAGTTTAACACAGGGCGCGCCGTCGGCCTGAGTGCACGCGCGCCAGCCGCGAGTTTGGGAAATGGAATCTCGCGAGCCTCGCCTTGCCTCGCCTCCCGGCCCCGGCCCGGGCACAGCCATGCACGCCCGCCTTTCACGTCGCCGCTGTCGCTGCTAACGCTCCGGTGCGCTCCCTCTAGCGCTGCCGGCAGCGGAAAGCCTCGCCACCGCAAGTGCTTAACAGTCTCCTCTCCTCCGCTCTGCTCTACTCTCTTCTCTTCCCTTCTCTGCTTGCCCCGCGCTCTAGCCTGCGCTAGGCACTCCTTTTGTCTTCCGCGGTATGACCGCTTCATTCTGCACCCCACCTGTCAAGTTGGAAATTCAATTAATTCTCTTGCACAGTGACCTCCGGGGGTTTGTAGAAAACCTATCTTCTTCTTCTGCTTCTATAAATACACAAATTAAAGTCCCTCATCGCAGTTTCTGTCTGTATGTTCGGGTTAATCTCAGGAGTTACTATAGGGTTGAAATGGCTCTGAGTACTATCGGACTTAACATCTGAGGTCATCAGTCCCCTAGAACTTACAACTACTTAAACCTAACTAACCTAAGGAGATTACACACATCCATGCCGAGGCAGGATTAGAACCTGCAACCTTAGCAGTCGCGCGGTTCCAGACTGTAGCGCCTATAACCACTCGGCCACACCGGCCGGCAGTCACTATAAGGGCTTTGATGTAGTTTTCACTAATGAACTAATTGACGAGGAAGGTTTGTGTATATGATGTCTAATTATTTCGTAGAAATTGGCTGAGATATGTTGGATTAAAGTCTCGTGCAACTGTCGAAATCGTAGGATTGCCATTTTGTGGTGATAGGTCTAAGGCTGCCTGACTGCAGTTCGGGGCCAGAGTGAGCTCCCGCTACTGGGAAGCCGGGGTGAGCTACCGCTGTATTCCTTAACGGGAGGTTTACTATCTTTGGCCCGAAAAAAGCATGTTCTTTGATAATTTTTTCTCGGGATGTGTTATAGATATCAATGTCAAATTTTGTCAAAATGTTTATTGATATTTCCTCTACAAACTGGAAATTTTTTTCGACCGAAAATGTCGAAGAGCGAAGGCGGAAGTGCCGTCGGAACGAAACAAAATTTCGATCTAGACCTCCACACGCCCGGTGTGTCACAGGTCAGCCGGCTCGTCTGAAATCTAAAGTGAGTTGACGTTAGCGAAGTATGTAAGATTCGTTAGGAGTTGTACCTCGCTTAAGTTATTTTGACCTTAAGAAACAAAATGGCGGCCATTTTAAAGTTTTTTTTCATCGATTTTTCGACTTCGTCGGCCAAGTAAAAATATTTATAGTTGATAGATCGAAATAAAAGTGGTGCAACTCCTAGACAATTTACTTAGCTTCGTCGGAAACAAAGAATCATGCCAATTGGTTCAGTAGATTTCAAGTTACCATACCGCGCGATAAAAAAAGTCATTTCGAGAAAAACGCGTTTGAATTTTGACTACATATGATGCTATATTATCCAACTTAGGTTCAATCTGCTATTCCGGGTCCATAAACTAGTCCTTTCTCTTCCTCAAAGAGCGCGTTCTGCTGGATGTGGGCCATCCTGCGCTGCTCCAGAGCCGCTCGTACGGCCGGTGACAAGCGGTTATCGGCTGCTTGAATCCGGTGGTCGTCCGAATGCTTGGCGAACTGCGTCGAACAGAGTCCCGGGGTGACGTCCATCGTTGTCATGGTCTTCAGAATTGCTGAATACCCTTCGTTGAAGCTGCTCACTGCCAGGAAAGTCGCAGTCTCCACAGTCTTCGCACGAGAATGCAAATGCTTGGGGGCTAACTGCAAAACACGCGCGTTCAAACTTTCATTTGAATTTTGTATGTTTCCTCCCAAGCACCGGTACAATAACTCGTCCTCCGAAAGAAAAAAAAAACTTATGCTAGAAAAAGGGTGATTTCACGCAGATGCGAATAACAAACATTTCCGTTCCGTATTCGGAAAAACCGTTTCAGGGGTGGAATCTAAACACTTTTATGGGTCCAAAAATGCAATTTAAAAAAATCGATTTTTTGAAACAAAAGATAGTAAACCTCCCCTTAAACCCTCCCCTGCGATGCAAGCCTTATCAGATATTAAGCTGACGAGAACAGATTTTGATGGTAAAGCACTTGCCCACGAAAGCCAAAGGTCCTGAGTTCGAGTCTCGGTCGGGCACACAGTTTTAATCTGCCAGGAAGTTTCATATCAGCGCACACTCCGCTGCAGAGTGAAAATCTCATTCTGGAAACATCCCCCAGGCTGTGGCTAAGCCATGTCTCCGCAATATCCTTTCTTTCAGGAGTGCTAGTTCTGCAAGGTTCGCAGGAGAGCTTCTGTAAAGTTTGGAAGGTAGGAGACGAGGTACTGGCAGAAGTAAGGCTGTGAGTACCGGGCGTGAGTCGTGCTTCGGTAGCTCAGTTGGTAGAGCACTTGCCCGCGAAAGGCAAAGGTCCCGAGTTCGAGTCTCGGTCGGGCACACAGTTTTAATCTGCCAGGAAGTCTCATATCAGCGTACACTCCGCTGCAGAGTGAAAATCTCATTTTAGATTTTGATATAACTTTTAAGGGGCGTGGACAGAAATACTGGGACTGGTCACACAGTAAATGTCACGCACTCCATACTGGCTATAGAACTGGGCGACTGGCAAGGTGCTGTAACTCGCTCCGAACCTGCACTGCAGTCGGGCGGACCATTTCAGTAACTCGCAGCTCCCATCGTTTTTCCGAAATGTTACTATGTGCTGCTTAGATCATTTAAATTATATGAAAGTGATGATATTCAATTACCTTATGTTACTCTGTGAATTTTACTGATACCCGTTCGCAACTGCCTGTAAAGAAAATCACCATTGTACCAGGAAACCCGTCCAGTGGTAGATACTTAGTGCTGTCGATGCAGTATTGGGGCATGTCAGTAGTAACTTAAGACTTGAATGCAGCTTTCATTGTACCCTATCCTCTGAAAGACCCTTCACCTCTGTGTAACTGCTGCATCTTATATCCATTACGAACAACTTAAATTGGAAGTAATACATAGTAAATATTGTGTGGAAGGCGAACCAAAGACTGTTTTTTATTGGCAGAATATTTAGAAGATGAGACTGCCCTCCCACTTTTGGAGTTCTGCTGCTCGTTGTGGGATCCTTACCAGATAGGACGAATGGAGTACATCGAGAAAGTTCAAAGAAGAGCCGCACGTTTCCTATTGTCGGGAAATAGGGGAGAGTGTGTCACTGGCATATTACAGAATTTGAGGTGGACATCTTTAATACAAAGGCTTTTTCAGATGCGGCGTAACTTCCTCACGAAATTTCAATCACCAATTTTCTCCTCCGAATGTGAAAATATTTTGTTGAAACCGACCTACCTAGGGAGAAACGATCGTCCTATAAATAAGGGAAATCAGAGCTCGCACAGGAAGGTGTACGTGTTCGTATCTTCCGCACGCTGTTCGAGATTGGAATGACAGAGAATTTTTTTGAAGATGGTTCGATAAACCCTCTGCCAGATACGTAAGTGTGATTAGCAGAGTTCCATGTAGATGCAGGTGTAGAACGTGTTTCCTGTAGTCGAGTAGTGGCCTTCCTCTACAGTCTTCAGCACTCACACTTCTCTCTGTTGCAAATTGACTGGTCCCTTCACCGACCAGCAGTCATGTTCTTCCTAAGACCACAACTGACTTGATTCCGAAAGTATATACCTTTAACTCATCGATTTCCTTTCTTAACTTCGTTAAATTCATCTTTCGGCGTACTCTTTCCGTTGTCTCTTCTACCTGGTAAGACTCGCAGATCGAGGAGCAATACTCCAGTATTGGGCCAACCGTTCCCTCCCTTAGCATCTATCGACAAAGTGGAACTTTGAAGACGAGGTATCGTAAGAAATCTCGTTGACCGCCATTCATAATATACATTTATCAATTGTCAAGTAGATTGAGGCTGGTTTGTATTGAACAGAATATTAATGAAACTGATATTAGCATACATATTGTTTATTAACTGTGTTCATTACCTCCAACCATCTTCAAGATGTGATCGCAGTTATCCAGACATTAATTAATGGACATTAAAATGTTGTGTGTGCAACCTTAGCCTTTATGATGACTTGATCTTTGCAGGAGACACTTTCAATGAGGTGTCTGAATGTCTGTGGAGGAGAAGGTAGTGATGTTGGGCGTTGGAGTCTTGAGCGGGTTCGACATTCTAACTCATCCCAAGTGGTGTCCAGTTGGTTCACGTCGCTACTCTGCGCAGACCGGTTGATCTAAGGGCGTTATTGTCCATATACCATCTCCGCATCGCTTCACAGATGCTGCTGTATAGAACAGTGCACTGTTATTCTGTTTCAGTCACTGTCTCCGAACTATTCTTCTGCCGTTCGCAGTACACGATGCTGTAAAATGTGTTCATACTGGCCGGCCGAAGTGGCCGCGCGGTTCTGGCGCTGCAGTCTGGAACCGCGAGACCGCTACGGTCGCAGGTTCGAATCCTGCCTCGGGCATGGGTGTATGTGATGTCCTTAGGTTAGTTAGGTTTAACTAGTTCTAAGTTCTAGGGGACTAATGACCTCAGCAGTTGAGTCCCATAGTGCTCAGAGCCATTTGAACCATTTGTGTTCATACTCTCCCGCATTTAGCGTTTTCTTAGGCCCATTAGGGGACTGCGTAACCGCTAAAAACGCCCCCTACCGCGTTACCACTTCCTCAGTATACACGATCAGAGGTACCGTTCACCGGGCTTTCGCCAAAGCCGAGCTCTTCGATCGGATTGCCACAGAGTATTACGTGATTTGTCACTCCAAATCACTCGGTTCCAGTCACCCATTGGCCAGTGGTGTTGCTCGTTACACTGTCGCAGGAGTCGCTGAAAACTCACTACAGAAATGTGCGGCCTATGCAGTACCATTTGTACCTCGATTTATTAACACGCTACCGACAGTCATTGCGCTATTTGGAGCTGCTTTTGTTCCTTCGTCTTTCCACGTCGCAGTGAAATCACCAACAGTCGACTTCAGCAGCTATAGGATTGAAATGTCCCTGACGGAATGATTTTATCTTGGAACTCTTCCATTTGGTCCGTGTTTGCATTGAAAAACAGTAATATCAGAAATTGAGTCCGCCTTGATGCAAAACACCTTGTTATTCGTTATTTCTTTATTGTCCCAAACTAGTTTCGGCGATAAATATCACCATCATCAGTGGGGTTTTTTAATGTAAAATGTGCAGAAAATAGCATGGTTTCACAATCACAGTAGCACATTATTACATTTTTTCTTTACTATTCGTTTTTTGGGCTATAGTTTACTGTGGATACTTTCATACTACCTTATTTATTGTATGTTACAGCATGTTTTAAGCAATTATTGTCGCATATTTTCTGTGCGCTTTTTTCTGTTGCCATTTTTTACTTAGTGAACATCATGTGACCTGCAACCATGTGAGCGGCTGTTAGTAAACAAATACTAAAAGGTGGACTTCGTATGTCAGCAGTATATACTTGGGGTTGTGGTAGTGTTGTGGAAACCAGTTATTTGGTATGTACTGTGCTGTTACTTAGCTATTCGTGTACTCACGTTCGTTGGATCGTATGTAGCTGACGGATTTGTTACTCAGGTGACCGGTTCACATTCGAAATCACTGAGCTCGTCTGACCGACCCATTCAGCTTCTCTGTTGACAACACTATACCTCCTGCCTCTTTTCATACTGGTGGGTCCGTCTCTCGTGACATCTAGTGGTCAGTTCCACATTAGGTCTGTCGGAATACTTCTGATAAAATGATATAGATGCAGGATCTGAAGGTGCTCTGTAACAAAGGTGGTTGTTGTTGTTGTTGTTGTGGTCTTCAGTCCTGAGACTGGTTTGATGCAGCTCTCGATGCTTCTCTATCCTGTGCAAGCTTCTTCATCTCCCAGTATCTAGCCTACTGCAGCCTACATCCTTCTGAATCTGCTTAGTGTATTCATCTCTTGGTCTCCCTCTACGATTTTTACCCTCCACGCTGCCCTCCAATACTAAATTGATGATCCCTCGATGTCTCAGAACATGTCCTACCAACCGATCCCTTCTTCTAGTCAAGTTGTGCCACAAGCTCCTCTTCTCCCCAATTCTATTCAATACCTCCTCATTAGTTATGTGATCTACCCATCTAATCTTCAGCATTCTTCTGTAGCACCACATTTCGAAAGCTTCTATTCTCTTCTTGTCTAAACTATTTATCGTCCACGTTTCACTTCCATACACGGCTACACTCCATACAAATACTTTCAGAAACGACTTACTGACATTTAAATCTATACTCGATGTTAACAAATTTTTCTTCTTCAGACACGCTTTCCTTGCCATTGCCATTCTACGTTTTATATCCTCTCTACTTCGACCATCATCAGTTATTTTGCTCCCCAAATAGCAAACCTCCTTCACTACTTTAAGTGTCTCATTTCAAAAAAATAATTCCCTCAGCATCACCCGACTTAATTCGGCTACATTCCATTATCCTCGTTTTGATTTTCGTTGATGTTCATCTTATACCCTCCTTTCAAGGCACTGTCCATTCCGTTCAGCTGCCCTTCCAAAGTCCTTTGCTGTCTCTGACAGAATTACAAAGTCCTCGGCGATCCTCAAAGGTAGAAACAGGTAATTCAATTAAACGATGTGTCATACTTCGTTGTACCGAGAGTGGTGGGTTTCCTCAGTCACCGTGGCTTCAGATATGGAACTTCTAACGAGTTTCCACGGCTTTCAGTATTTTTAGTCTTTTCTAGGCAGGGCACGAGGGTGAAAGGTTATTGAAGTTGAAATGAATTTTGATGAATTATATGTGTAGGAATGTTAATTTGGGAAAACTTCACTAGTGCTGTTTGAAGGAAAAGATATATTTCAAGCCACAACAGTAATGATACTAAGAAAGAATGTAGACAATTTTCGGCTCAGACCACCAGTACAGCGTCGCTTCTCCTCTAAAGAGGTATAGGTGGCTACAGTTTCACCGTCAGCTGTAGGCACGGAGGGCAGGAAGTGAGCCCCGGTAAGGCGCAAAGGCGCACACGGAGCACAGAGCCGCACTGGCCCGGGTCATTACCATCAGAATGGCGCGACTCCAGTTTTTGGAGTTGGGTTAGGGGGGGGGGGGGGGCGTGAAAAGCTGCCTGGGCGCGCATTGTGTCCGCCAGCGGCAGCCCGTCTCGTTGCTGGTCCTGCCAGTGGCCAGCCAGTCGCCTAGCACATAACAACAGCGTCGTAGTACATCGTGTAAAACACACGTCGTGCACCGTGAGCGGCCAACGCTACTTATGTGCGCCAGCAGCAAATAACTTGTGCTGCAAATTTACTTCTGTGAGTAGCATGGGCAAGTTGATGCAGAGTGAAAACTTCGCTAAGCAGCAGAGTGTGCACTGCTATGAAACTTCCTGGCGGATTAAAACAGTGTGCTGGACCGAGACTCGAAACCGAGACTCGAACTCCGGACCTTTACTTTTCATAGGCAATTACTCTGTCGACTGAGGTACCCGTGCACGAGTCACGACCTTTCGTCACAGCTCTACATCTCGTAGTCCTCATCTCTTACCTACCGAATTTCGCAGAAACTATTCTGCTAAACTTGCAGGGCTGGCACTTCTGGATGGTGGTGGTGGTTAGTGTTTAACGTCCCGTCGACAACGAGGTCATTAGAGACGGAGCGCAAGCTCGGGTTAGGGAAGGATTGGGAAGGAAATCGGCCGTGCCCTTTCAAAGGAACCATCCCGGCATTTGCCTGAAACGATTTAGGGAAATCACGGAAAACCTAAATCTGGATGGCCGGAGACGGGATTGAACCGTCGTCCTCCTGAATGCGAAGGCACTTCTGGAAGAAAGGATGTTGCGGAGATATGGATTAGCCACAGCCTGGGGGACGATGATCTCAGAGTCGCCACAATATCCTTTCTTCCAGGAGTGATAGTCCTCCCAAGTTCCGCAGGAGGGCTTCTGTGAAGTTTGGAAGGAAGAACACGAGATACCGGAGGATGTAAAGCTTGTACGGACGGTTCGTGAGTAGTGCTTTGGTAACTTAGACAGTAGAGCACTGGCCCGCGATAAACGCAAAAGCCCCGAGTTCGAGTCGCGGCCTGGTACACAGTTTTAATCTGCCAGAAAGTTTCTTGTAAATAATAGATTTCAGCTATCAGTCGTCCTTTGAAATTTTTATTGGCAGATCTAGATTTCAGCTAGAAACTAGCCATTCTCAATACTAAGAATACAACGGGTACATAGTTGGATGATGTCATAAAAAACTTGCAATCAATGGCTTAACTGATATGGTTCAAATGCCTCTGAGCACTATGGGACGTAACATCTGAGGTCATCACTCCCCTAGAAACTACTTAAACCTAACTAACCTAAGGACACAACACACATCCATGCCCGAGGCAGGATTCGAACCAGCGCCCGTAGCAGTCGCGCGGTTCCGGACTGAAGCACCTACAACCACTCGGGATATGGTTTATATATTACATACCACTATCATTTTTGGTCAGTGCATGTAATGCCTGTTGGTCGGGTTTTGTCCACAGTTTATTGAATACTAATGTTTGCGGAAGGTGGGCTGTGTGGAGAACACATCGGTTGGTTACATGGCGCCATCTATGTGAATTACATATAAACCTCAATGGAAGTAAACCGCTTCAAAATTTAATTACATAAAATGGAACATAAGTAAAATTCTTACGTTGTCGTCCGATTTATTTCGTATTATCATCAAGTAATAAACTTCCCATGTTCACTCCTGTAATTCTTATATTGTTGTCCGACTTATTTCATATTATCAAGTAATAAACTTTCCATGTTCACTCCTTGTGAACTTGGAAAGTTTATTACTTGATGATAAATATGAAATAAGTCTGACGACAATGTAAGAATTTTACTTATGTTCCATTTTATGTAATTAAATTTTGAAGCGGTTTACTTCCATTCAGGTTTATATGTAGTTCACATAGATGGAGCCATGTAACCAACCGATGTGTTCTCCACACAGCCTGCCTTCCGCAAACATTAGTATTCAATAAACTGTGGACAAAGCCCGACCAACAGGCATTACATGCATTGACCAAAAATGATAATGGTATGTAATATATAAATCACATCAGTTAAGCCATTAATTGCAACTTTTTTATGACATCATCTAACTATGTACCTGTTGTATTCTTAGCATTGAGAATGACTAGCTGAAATCTAGATCTGCCAATAAAAATTCCAAAGGACGACTGATAGCTGAAATCCATTATTTATAAGTCAAAATAACAATCGCTGCGTGCAACAGCCTCTGAACGGAGGGTAACCTGAGAAAGTTTCTTGCTGCAAATACTTGAAGTGTTTCTACTAGAGGCCTGTCCTGAGATGCACAAGTGTAAGTTTACAATATCATGCTTAAATATCAGAGCAGCTGACACAGTTGTTGAATTATTAGTATTTACGAAAGAGCGTCTCGAAAAAGATAAGAAAAGGGAAACAAGAAGTGTTTGGGTAAAGAAATGCACACAGAGGCGATGTTTTCAAACACCGTTTTATCAACTTCTTGTCCGTAGTGGGCCCGCCGTTAGTCAATTTTTTTTTTTTTTTAAATACATATTTCGGCATATGCTGCCTTAAAATCTGCATCGATATTTTCTGAAAGGTTCTCCTTTAAAATCCTATTCTTAAAATCAACGTCTTCTGTATCCCACGATACAAGAAAGCACTCCTCTTTCTCAGTTAACTACTGCGTCCTTTCAGTGGTCTACACGTATTTCTCACTTTTGGACGCTGACATTTTCGTAATGATATTGAGCACGCAAAACTTCTGCAAATCCGAGAAAAACTTCCGACAACTGACAAGTTCGGTCAGTGATTGCAGCAAGGTGCAAGAAACTGTTTCTACTAACTCGCGGAAGAGAGAGTTCGAGAAGTTTATGAGACTTGGACAGCTTTCTGGGGTTGTTTCCGTGTCAGAAGACTTGAAATAAGTTCTACAAGTGACTTTAGGAAGTTAAATTGCTAGTGGACGTGCGTGTTTAAGCTAGTGCCTATCTGAATCTACATTTAAGTTCCGTTTTGATTTGTGTTTTGAAACAACTAATTCTGCTTTGAGGACTAAAAGCTGTCCATCCTTAAGAGTGATTATAGAACATACTGGTTTTGCTTATACACCTCCGGAAGTACCAAATGAGAAATGGAGCAATCTTCTCTTGAACAGTTATGGTGGATGTTAAATAAAGCTGACCTCAACCAGAAGCTGCTTGTGTAGGCCCAATATACCCTTTGCTTCGTCTCACTTTTGCACAGCTTTATCCAGCAAGTTATAGGGCGACAGATACGATGGTCTGCAAAACTTACGGACGAGATTGTTTATCCTTAGGATAATTTAGGATAACTAATGTGTAAGCTTAGGGACTGATGACCTTAGCAGTGAAGTCCCATAAGATTTCACACACATTTGAACATTTCAATCGGCGCAGTGCCCCTTACGTTCAAAAGCCGAATAACTGCGCGCGCAATTCGCACTTGGCGGTAACATCCAACGGGATCTCCATTCTTAGCGCCTGAGTGTGGCGTGCCCATGTTTACACACAGCGCGTGTAACACTCTTCAGAACAGTGTGATCAACTGCCACACAAACAGAGTTCTTTACTTACAAGAGACTTTACATTTGGGATTACCCTCTTACATTGCTAGACTCGTACACAATAACAACTCTTTGCTTTGGCGAACAGCAACAATGGCACCACAGTATTGGGAGATCCAATTATGGAACATGATTCCCGTGGATACAGGGTGCGGCAGAACCGACTAAGCAGTTTCTATCGATTGCCGCTGGGGCTGTGTTGGGGCAGGCAGTTGCACATGGTCTACCTTTGTTCAGTCGTTGACCCCATTTCAGTAGCCAACATAGTATGGACCGGTGCACATCGTGGTCTTGCCGTTCGCGCTTATTATGAAAACAACCTGTGATCGCTACACATCCAGCTTTTCAACATTCCACGCAACAGTGCCGTTCCTAATGCAAACACAATTCGGTCCTGGGTTCGGCAGCTGGAGGAAACTGGTAGCACACTTGGAACAGATACACATGGCCGACGCAGATCCACCAGAGCGCCAGAAAGTGTGCAGCGGGTGAGAACAGCAGTTCAACAATCGCCGCAACGTTCTGCTCGACGACATTCTGTTGCATTGGGGATTTCAGACCGCAGTTTGAGAAGGATTGTGCAAGGCGATTTGAAGTTCCATCCTTTCAAAATAGTGATTGCTCACGAACTACGCCCAGCAGCCTATGCCAACCGTCAAAATCTGTGTGAGCATATGCTTGCTCAGATCCCTTCGGATGCAGCTTTCTTCATTGGTGACGAGGCACATTTTCATCTTTAGTGGGTGCGTGAATAAGCAAAACTTTCGCTACTGGGCTGGAAATAACCCCCGAATTATTCATGAAAGACCGCAACATTCTCCTAAAGTGACAGTGTGGTGTGCCGTATCACAATTTGGCGTGGTAGGCCCTTGCTTTTTTGAGGAGGAAGGAGTGGCCATGACAGTGAATTCTACACGTCGTGTTTCAATGTTGCAAAATTTTGTGCAACCCAGAATGGACGAGATTGTTAAAGAACATGGACGGGGGGACTTGTGGTTCCAACAGGATGGAACTACTGCTCACACAGATCGATTTTCACTTGATGTTTCGAGAGAAATGTTTCCGGGACGCATCGCCTCTTTGAGGGATGATGTCGGGTGGCCTGCGCGGTCGCCAGATTTGAGCATTTGTGACTACTTTCTTTCGGGATATCTGAAGGAAAAGGTTTTCAAAAGTCGCCCTCACAGAGTTAAAAGAGCGGATTATTGACGAAATAAATGGCATACCCCGCGGTATGTGTGCAGGAGCTGCTCAAAACTTCAGGGATCGTCTACAACAGTGTATTGATGCTAACGGCCGTCATCTTGAGGACTTTATTATTAAAACTAAATGAATGTAAAATGATATATTGTACTAATTTAGAAAGTAAAAACATTTTTTTCTCTATACATCCAGATTTACTTTTTATTGCTCCCTAAAACCACTTAGGCGGTTCTGCCGCACCCTCTACATCGAATACTCAAATTTCTATTTTACTTGGTAACTGAAACTTCCAGGCAGATTAAGACTATGTGCCGGACCGAGATTCGAACCTGGGATCCAGGTTCGAGTCAAGATTCCGGCACACAGTTTTAATCTGCCTGGAAGTTTCAAATCAGCGGATAGTCCGCTGCTGAATGAAAGCACTCCGTCGTCAGGCCACAAGTAGCCCATTGGGACCATCCGACCGCCGTGTCATCCTCAGCTGTGGATGCGGATAGGAGGGGCGTGTGGTCAGCACACCGCTCTCCCGGTCGTTATGATGGTTTTCTTTGACCGGAGCCGCTACTATTCGGTCGAGTAGCTCCTCAGTTGGTCACCCATCCAAGTGCCGGCCACGCCCGACAGCGCTGATTTTCGGTGATCTGACGGGAACTGGTGTATCCACTGCGACAAGGCCGTTGCCCGCAGAATGAAAGCCCATCCCGGAATCAAGTAATACCTCTTATACGGAACGTTGTGATTACACAGATCTTGTTTTTTGACGTCCCTTTGCGGAAAGGTGCACTGTTACTTGTTTCCTTGTTGCTTGAAGCGTGTTTCCCCCTTTGCCGGACCACACACTCCGAGATCGCAAGGGTTTACTGTCGATGAAATTAACCACTTTGATCGTTCCGGTCAGAAAGTCTCGGCCGGTCGTAAAAATGCATTCCGTGAGAGTGCTATCGGCGACCGGGGCTGTTGGCTGTGCATACAAGAGCGTATCTGTGGGGCCCGCTCCGTGGCCGGGCGCAGCTGATTACTCAGGTAGCGAGCGTGTCGCCCGGATGGGCGACATCCTGTGGTGGGCCGGCCTAACGATACACTCAATATTCTGTCAATAACGAGGCGAGGGTCCTGTCGGAGGGCGGGAAATTAGAGGCGGCGATAAGTGCGTTATCCAGCGCAGGTAAACCAGCTCGCGGCTGTTGGCACAAGCCTGTTTGTCCGGCGGGCAAACGTGATAATGAGCAAACGTTAGCTTTGGGGGCAAAGGTTGTCAGAACGGCAACGGCACGGCGGCGCACGTGAGAAGAAGAACGCCCACCCACACCGGAGGACACACACACACACACACACACACACACACACACACACACACACACACACACACACACACCGGGTGTTTCTCGGAACGTCCACACCCGCGCGAACGCTTGGAATGTCCCATCGTCCCCCTCGCGTCGGTAGCTGAGCACCCTTCTTCTTATTAGTCTTCCGACGTTGACATTTGGAAAAGCCATCCATAGGCCGCAGCCGGTGATGCATTCCTGTGGTGCCTCGGCGTTCCCACAGTAAGCGACGGGGCGAAGAATTTGCAGATGGGTGGCAGCGGGGAGCATTTGAGGTGATGGACCAAATGGAGCGGCTCTAGGCGCTTCAGTCAGGAACCGCGCGACCGCTACGGTCGCAGGTTCGAATCCTGCCTCGGGCAAGTATGTGTGTGATGTCCTTAGGTTAGTTGGGTTTAAGTAGTTATAAGTTCTAGGGGACTGATGATCTCAGATGTTAAGTCCCATAGTGCTCAGAGCCATTTGAACCAAATGGTGCCGTCTGCTTTGTTTCACTTCTGCGCAAAGAAAACAGCAGATCAACTTTGGCGGAAAATAAATCGACCTTTTGATGTACGTGATCCTGCAAATGTGAGAGAAAACTATGAAACGATAGTATGGTATTATTAGCCGGGAGACCCCATCTCCTGCTGTTCGTCGCCGTGGTCTTTCTATTAAACGCCACTCCAGCTCCTTCCGCGTCCTTACGATGAAGATGAGATAAAACTCAGCATGATAACCTCTACCTGCAGGATTCGAAGAGCACAAAGATGCGTTTTCCGTACTCCCCTGGCTACCGAACTCCCCGGATTTAAACCCAGTCCAAAATATGTGAGACCACCTCGATCGATTCGCGCTATGGGTGCTCCACCGACAAGCAGCTCACATCCATGTCGGTGCGTCCCAGAAACTCATTGACTATTCCTACAGGTCTCGCAGCGGTCCGCACTGCAAAAGGTGATCGTTCAGGTATTTGACAGGTGGCCACATTAATTTCAAAGGACAGCGTGTGTTGCATCTATTGCGATATGTTACATGGGCGTTATCTGAATGTCGGTTAATTAAATGGCTAAAGAGCCGAAATTGTCTAATCGCAAGTAAATTGAAAAAATGAACTTGTCCTGGCGGACAAAGTTTCCATTTTTATAAAATTTTTCCAAGTCCAGGAACACGGCATCAACCTCTGGGGTGACATCTAAGGCACTCTGGATCTCATGGACGAAGAGAACGAGCTGGCGTTGACTTTTATATAGAAGATTTTTGTTTAAAAAATCATAAAACGTGAGGAGAAAGTAAGTTATCTTCAGGAGGGGCACCCATGACAAAGCTTTTCCTTCTGGTGAGCAAGAATTGAGACAGGCGAATTACCGTCAGACTTCCAAAGATGAGTGTAAAAATTCAAATTCCTAGGAAGGCACGTACTGACAGGTAAGAATACTGTGGGTAGGTACTGACAGGTATTAGTACTACCGACCATCAGTTCAGCAAGTCGTGGTTGCAAAGATACTAACACGAATTACTGATAGGAGAATGGAACAACTGGCGCAAGCCGACCTCGGTGAGGATCGGTTGGGACTCTGTGGAAATGCAGGAACACGCGATACAATACTGGCCCAAGGCTTATCTACGAAGATAACTTAAAGAAAGATAAACCTACGTTTATAGCATTTTGTAGATTTAGAGAAAGTTTTTGACAATGTTGACTGGAATGCACTCGTTGAAATTCTGAAGTTAGCAGGAGTAAAATACAAAGAACGAAAGGTTATTTACAGCTTGTATGATGATGATGATGATGATGATGATGATGATGAGGTCCCATACTCCGAGGAACCTAGGGAACGATCCAGTAGACCCGCACCGCCGACTAGGCAAGGTCCTAGCGGAGGTGGTTTGCCATTGCCTTCCTCCGACCGTAATGGGGATGAATGATGATGACGACACAACACCACCCAGTCATCTCGAGGCAGGGAAAATCCCTGATCCCGCCGGGAATCGAACCCGGGACCCCGTGCGCGGGAAGCGAGAACGCTACCGCAAGACAACGAGCTGTGGACTACAGCTTGTATAGAAACCAAATGGCAGTCACTACAGTAGAAGGACACGAAAAGAAAGCATTGGTTGAGAAGGGACTCAGACAGGGTCGTAGCCTGTCCCCAGTAGGATGTAGACTCTCCCTAGTGTTGTTGAGTTTGTACATGGAGCGAGCAGTGAAGAAAGGCAAGAAGACATTAGAAATGCAATTAAAAGTCGCCGATGATATTGTAATTCTGCCAGGCGTGACAAAGGACTTAGAAGAGCAGTTGAACGAAATGAATAGTGTGTCAAAAAGAGGTTAAATAATTAACGTTAAATGGGGAGAAGAAGGGGAGATTTTTGTGAGTATGTGACGTCCAAACGAATTTCGCTGTATTAGCAAGTTGTCCCTGAAAAGTAATACGCTGCGTCTTCAAGTCACAGAGAAGGTTGGTTGATTGGTTTGGGGGAGGGGACCGAACAGTGAGGTCATCGATCCTATCGGATTAGGGAAGGATGAGGAAGGAAATCGGCCTTGTCCTTTCAAAGGTACCATCCCGGCGTTTGCCTGAAGGGAGTTAGGGAAATCACGGAAAATACACTCCTGGAAATTGAAATAAGAACACCGTGAATTCATTGTCCCAGGAAGGGGAAACTTGATTGACACATTCCTGGGGTCAGATACATCACATGATCACACTGACAGAACCACAGGCACATAGACACAGGCAACACAGCATGCACAATGTCGGCACTAGTACAGTGTATATCCACCTTTCGCAGCAATGCAGGCTGCTATTCTCCCATGGAGACGATCGTAGAGATGCTGGATGTAGTCCTGTGGAACGGCTTGCCATGCCATTTCCACCTGGCGCCTCAGTTGGACCAACGTTCGTGCTGGACGTGCAGACCGCGTGAGACGACGCTTCATCCAGTCCCAAACATGCTCAATGGGGAACAGATCCGGAGATCTTGCTGGCCAGGGTAGTTGACTTACACCTTCTAGAGCACGTTGGGTGGCACGGGATACATGCGGACGTGCATTGTCCTGTTGGAACAGCAAGTTCCCTTGCCGGTCTAGGAATGGTAGAACGATGGGTTCGATGACGGTTTGGATGTACCGTGCACTATTCAGTGTCCCCTCGACGATCACCAGTGGTGTACGGCCAGTGTAGGAGATCGCTCCCCACACCATGATGCCGGGTGTTGGCCCTGTGTGCCTCGGTCATATGCAGTCCTGATTGTGGCCCTCACCTACACGGCGCCAAACACGCATACGACCATCATTGGCACCAAGGCAGAAGCGACTCTCATCGCTGAAGACGACACGTCTCCATTCGTCCCTCCATTCACGCCTGTCGCGACACCACTGGAGGCGGGCTGCACGATGTTGGGGCGTGAGCGGAAGACGGCCTAACGGTGTGCGGGACCGTAGCCCAGCTTCATGGAGACGGTTGCGAATGGTCCTCGCCGATACCCCAGGAGCAACAGTGTCCCTAATTTGCTGGGAAGTGGCGGTGCGGTCCCCTACGGCACTGCGTAGGATCCTATGGTCTTGGCGTGCATCCGTGCGTTGCTGCGGTCCGGTCCCAGGTCGACGGGCACGTGCACCTTCCGCCGACCACTGGCGACAACATCGATGTACTGTGGAGACCTCACGCCCCACGTGTTGAGCAATTCGGCGGTACGTCCACCCGGCCTCCCGCATGCCCACTATACGCCCTCGCTCAAAGTCCGTCAACTGCACATACGGTTCACGTCCACGCTGTCGCGGCATGCTACCAGTGTTAAAGACTGCGATGGAGCTCCGTATGCCACGGCAAACTGGCTGACACTGACGGCGGCGGTGCACAAATGCTGCGCAGCTAGCGCCATTCGACGGCCAACACCGCGGTTCCTGGTGTGTCCGCTGTGCCGTGCGTGTGATCATTGCTTGTACAGCCCTCTCGCAGTGTCCGGAGCAAGTATGGTGGGTCTGACACACCAGTGTCAATGTGTTCTTTTTTCCATTTCCAGGAGTGTATATCAGAATGCCGGACGTGAGTTTGAACCGTCGTCCTCCCGAATCCGAGTCCAGTGTGCTAACCACTGCGCCACCTGCCTCGGTATTATAGAGAAGATTCGAAAGATGATGAATGATAATGTGTGTTCTGTGACTAAACTCTAGGGTTCGTGAAGTCAAATGATCCAGAGTTAGTTGCTAGCTGCTGATCATTTCACGCGAATCGAAATGTGTAAACTCACAAAGTAATTAAACGAATGAATATATTAAGTTCAACGATAAGTCTCCCTCAATCGTGTTATGTTTATTTTTATTGTTATACGTGGGTTGGAACTTAAATAGTGGCACCACTACTGTGGAGACACTATGCAATGGAGTCTACTATTGTCGCTGATAGCACACGTTGTTTATATACCTACCTTACCTCCGAGCAAATGGACTCGCCCGTCCCACGTCACCGGCGTGCGCACAGTCGAGGTTGTGTGCGAGCGGTCTAACATAACGGTGTCACTATGTTTTCGGAACAGGAACAACGGAGATGGATCAAGATTGAAAGTGCCAGAGGTCGTGCAGCACGACAGTGTCATCAAGGTCTTCAAGAGGCGTGCGGGGAATCGGCATTGCCGTGCAGAACAGTGGCACGTTGGGTAAAAGCCTTCAACTAAGGTCGGCAGACTGTGGCAGACATGCATCGGGCAAGTCGTCCTAGCGTCTCTGAAGAAGTAGTGCATGCTGTTGCCGTTAGTGGACAATGATCGACGTCATACGATTCGTGAGCCCGCCCACGAAACCGGATTAGCGCATACGACTGTACTTTGCATCCTGAAGGAACGCCTGGGCATGCGAAAAACAGCATCAGGGTAGGTTCCTCATGAATTGACGAAAATGCAGAAATGGATGCGTTACGACGCTCCTCAGACGCACTTGGAGAGCGAAGGAGAGGATTTCTTACGTCGTATTGTAACACTGGATGAGACACGGGCCACACCGTACGAGCCAAAACTGAAACGCCAATTCAACGAATGACGTCATTATGGGTCGCTGCGAAAGTCGAAAGTTTGTCGGAGCCCCAGTGTGGTGAAAGTTACGATGATTCTCGTGTACAACTGTGTTGATGTTATCCTAACGCCTTACGTTCCTCCACGGCAGACCGTCAATGTACAGTATCACTGTTCGTTTCTGGAGCATCACCTGCGACCAGATTTGTGAAAGAAGCGGCGACACTTTCTGCGCAACCCACCCATCATTTTGCACGGCAATGCGCTGGCGCATACAGCGCAAGCTGTGGCTGCTCTGTTCGGTCGATGGGACTGGGACGTACTGTACCATCCACCATACTCCCTGGACTTGTGACTTTGATTTGAATCCGAAGATGAAGGAACTACTTCCTGGCATTCGCTTCAGAAGTGTTCCAGAGATTCGACAGGCAGTAGACCGCTCCATTCGCACCATCAACAGAACAGGCTCTGCCAATGGTATACTACGCATTCCACACTGCTGGGAAGTGGTTCTACACAACGCCAGTGATTACTTTGAAGGGCAATAACAGGTGCAAACATGTAACTCTTTTGTATCGGTTGTGAATAAGTAGTTGCCACTATTTAAGTTCCAACCCTCGTATGAATATACACGAGGAATATATTAATTATTCTCCGTTAATGGTCTATACACAGTGGGCTATAGAGGTACCCCTCAAATATTCTACAAGCAGCATGAGCAGTAAAGAACACAATTCGGATTTAAATTTTTTTAATCTTGCTTTATATTCCTTTGTATATCCAGTGCTCAAAAAATTAGCAGCTATTGGGTTGCGTGAAACGTACAGTTTAACCATCTCGTATTGCCTTAGAATGGAGTTGTAACTTAAAAATGCGCTGAGCGTAGCCGTAAATATAGAGGGTGTAGAAACAGAAGTGGTTATTATCATTGGCGCCTAAACCGAAAAATTACATTACATCGACAAGACGGAAACGTTTTTTTTAAATATTGTAATTGCATAGTTTTTAAATAACACTTGAGTTCCATAATAATTAGTGATTTGGTGTGTTTGGAACGACTGCTATTATACTTCAATAACAGCAAAGCGTTCCATTGTGTCGGTGACAATGCTGCTCATTCAGTCAGCGCAGGTACAGCGCCGACCGGCAAACACGGCGGATCACTCCTGGCGTGCGCTGCATTCCTTTATGTTGTTCTCTCGCAGCCGGACGGCCGAGTAGCCACACCCACCCCGAGCTCTCCGCCTTCACTGAAATCAGGGCCGCGTGCAATGACGTGCGTGAAAACTTGATTGTTACAGGTACGTGCCAGACACGCCACTGTAGCACTTCTGTGCCGGGTGATGCAGAAAGAAGAAACAAATTTGAATTTTTTGTTACAGACAAATTATAAGAGATGAAACAGACAACGCATGTCACCAGAAAGAGGAAGGTTCAGAGTTCTGACACAGCTGCAGCGTTGTTTGTTTGTAGCCACATGGCGACGTCACCACAAGAGATAATTTTCTATGTTGGAATCTGCGCGAAGTCAATCCGTTGTCCAATTGCAACGAGCATTCCCCCTGATTCTCTGAACAAACAGATTTGTGACTGGTATACAAAATCCTTGGAAGCTGGTTGCATATATAAAGGAAAGAGCACAATGTCGGCCACGCACGTCGGGCAAAAATGTCGAGCGTGCCCGAGATGCGTTCACACTAGGGCACCGTTGGGCGTAGCGAGAAGTTGCATGGCTGACCATGCAGGTACACCGCGCACTGTTGAAATTTTCCCCTTTGCCTTCAGGGTAGAGAGGACAGGAAGAGTGGTGCCATGGAGTCCCTGATCAGTAGTCTTCGCGCCAAATGCCCTGGATTTGATTCCAAACCTTTCTGCAGTGTGTCATGAAAGTGGCGGCATGCGACACTACCATCCGTCCGTCGCGAGTATGACACCACACACACACACACACACACACACACACACAGCGAGGTGGCGCAGTGGACTCGCATTCGGGAGAACGACAGCTTAAATCTGCGTCCGACCATTCTGATTTAGGTTTTCCGTGATTTCTCTAAATCACTTCAGGGGAATGCCGGGATGGTTCCTCTGAAAGGGCACGGCCGACTTCCTTCCCTATCCTTTCATAATGCGATGGGACCGATGACCTAGCTGTTTGGTCCTTTCTCCAAAATCAACCAATGTAATGTTTTGCATATACATAGACAGAAATACCGTTTACTGTATGATTACACGATTGCAGAACGATCACTGTAAAAAGACACATCCATATAATATGTAGGAATACGGCGTACGGAGAGGTTTAAAGTGGAACGACCGTATAGAAGTGGTAGCAGGTAAGAGAAATGCCAGACTGAGATTAATTGGAAGAATTGTCTACTTTCTTCGTGGGACCACAAAGGACGTAGATTATAAAACTCTCGTTCGACCAATACCTGAATATTTTTCGTCAGTCTGGGATCCAGACCGCATAGGACTAGCAGAGGAAATATGGAAAATCCAAAGGAGCAGCGCATTGCGTTACAGGTTCATTCAGTAAGCGCCAAAGCTTCGCAGAGATACTCCAGTGGCAGACGCTGCAAAAGAGATGCTATACATCACGATGTGGTTTACTATTAATGTTCCGAGAACCTCCGTTGTATATCTTGTGAAAAGACCACAACGGTAAAATTAGAGAGATCCGAACTGTCACGGAGGCTTACCAGCAATCACTCTTCCAGCGAAGCAGTCGCGGATTGGAGCAGAAAAAGTAGAAAGTGAGATTGGTCGACATAATAGCCTCCACCACACTCCTTAAGGTGGCTTGCAGAGAATGGATGTACATATCGCTTCTTAGGCTTTCGCGGCCTCATAGTTCTTGATAGTCTCCTCGGGTTTGCTGTCGAATCCTAAAACCAATCTGATCCGATATTTCGGTGATCCATCCATCTGCCATCTTTAGGAGAACGCTGCTGCCGAGTCCCACTGAAAATTCATGCCAAGGCTGCTGATAGTCGTCCCAGCGTTCCGTACCGTACAAGACGTATACCCACCAGCAACAGTGTCTGCTTTCAAAGACGATGAGCTGGTGGCGCCAGCCTTAAAATACCAGAGGTCTTAGGATGATGATTTGCGCCTTAGCATCGGTTTTCAGCGGTACTCATCAGCTTACGCAGCAGCAGCGTTCTCCTGAAGATGACGGACAGATGGGTCGCTGAAGTATCGAATCATGTTGATCGTAGGATCCGGTAGCAGCGTCGAAGACACTATAGATATGGGTGTAGAACATCTCTAGACCAGAGAAGTGGACAACAAAGTACACTACTGGCCATCAAAATTGCTACACCACGAAGATGACGTGCTACAGACGCGAAATTTAACCGACAGGAAGCAGATGCTGTGATATGCAAATTATTAGCTTTTCAGAGCATTCACACAAGGTTGGTGCCAGTGGCGACACCTATAACGTGCTGACATGAGGAAAGTTTCCAGCCGATTTGTCATACACAAACAGCAGTTGACCGGCGTTGCCTGGTGAATCGTTGTTGCGATGCCTCGTGTAAGGAGAAGAAATGCGTACAATCACGTTTACGACTTTGATAAAGGTCGGATTGTAGCCTATCGCGATTGCGGTTTATCGAGTCGCGACATTGCAGCTCGGAGACCATGGCTGCGGTTACGCTTGACGCTGCATCACAGACACGAGCGCCTGCGATGGTGTACTCAACGACGAACCTGGGTGCACGAATGGCAAAACGTCATTTTTTCGGATGAATCCAGGTTCTGTTTACAGCATCATGATGGTCGCATCCGTGTTTGGCGACATCGCGGTGAACGCACATTGGAAGCGTGTATTCGTCATCGCCATACTGGCGTATCATCCGGCGTGATGGTATGGGGTGCCATTGGTTATACGTCTCGGTCACCTCTTGTTCGCATTGACGGCACTTTGAACAGTGTGCATTACATTTCAGATGTGTTACGACCCGATCCCTTCGAAACCCTACATTTCAGCAGGATAATGCACGACCGCATGTTGAAGGTCCTGTACGGGTCTTTCTGGATACAGAAAATGTTCGACTACTGCCCTGGCCAGCACATTCTCCAGATCTCTCACCAATTGAAAACGTCTGGTCAATGGTGGCCGAGCAACTGGCTCGTCGCAATACGCCAGTCACTACCCTTGATGAAATGTGGTATCGTGTTGAAGCTGCATGGGCAGCTGTATCTGTACACGCAATCCAAGCTCTGTTTGACTCAATGCCCAGGCGTATGAAGGCCGTTATTAAAGCCAGAGGTGGTCGATCTGGGTACTGGTTTCTCAGGATCTATGCACCCAAATTGCGTGAAAATGTAATCACATGTCAGTTCTAGTATAATATAATTCTCCAATGAATACCCGTTTAATATCTGCATTTCTTCTTGGTGTTGCAATTTTAATGGCCAGTAGTGTAGTTTCGTGCTACCACTTCTCCGAACAGTCCTTACATTTTCATCTCGTCTTCGTATCCCCGCAGCGTGTGTGGCACCGCGTCTCGTGAAGAACTCAATCCACAGGGATACGTTCGCAAAGACCTGTAGGACCCCGCAGCCCTAGCTGCGAGTGTTTACGCCGTGGCGTAGCCGAGGGGTGGGCGACGCGCGCGTGAGTCAGTGGGGACAGGTATCGTAAGGCGGACGGACAGGCTGGCAGGCGAGCCAATTAAGCGCGATCCGCGGCTAATTATTGCGTGGCATTAATGAACGCCCCCGCGCGCCTCTCTCCCTCCGCCCCCCACCACCCCCCACCCCCCGCGCTCGATGAGTCAGCCGCTAACCGCCGCCCTCTTGTGCAGCCGCTACCGACGCCTTCGATCTGAGCCTAGGCTTTATTACTTAACTTACAATCGCTGCTACAGTTTTTCTCTATGTGAGTCGCCGCAGTTACTGTTGTTGGAGCGGCAGTATTTATCTAATTTACCAAAGTCGAAGGCAGCCCAAGTGTTGCCTGGAAATACAACTACTAGACAATAAACAACAACAGGTTTTTCCTACTGAGAGACATGGTAAGACACAAATCAAGAAACAGTAAATACTAAACAAAGAACAGGGATAAGCAGACGCTAATGGCGAACTGGAAGGAGTATTTATTATTTTGTGGTGAACAGAGACATGATGGATTGAAAGTCTCAAGGTCCGAGGGTCTATCCATACGATGTACTAGAATTTTTTCGCTTCTTTCACATCTGAAAACGATTTGGTAATTGTAAAAAATGAGAAGTTATATTCGCGTTAAGCCATTGATTCCGCAACAATGGGCTGGGGAAGTCAGTCAAGAGGTCGGAGGAAGGGAGGGGCAGACCACATCCAATTGACGTGTTTAAACCCACCTTTGGGTCAATAACAGCTCATAGTTTTACCTTGTTGACAAAAATACGTAAACAACTAGAAATCAAAATACACGCAGAGCAACATTTATACAGTAGATACACCTAACCATTACTAACAAGGGAACCTCCCCATCGCATCCCCCTCAGATTTAGTTTTAAGTTGGCACAGTGGATAGGCCTTGAAAAACTGAACACAGATCAATCGAGAAAACAGGAAGAAGTTGTGCGGAACTATGAAAAAAATAAGCAAAATATACAAACTGAGTAGTCCATGGGGAAGATAGGCAACATCACGGATAGTGTGAGCTCAGGAGCGTCGTGGTCCCGTGGTTAGCGTGAATAGCTGCGGAACGAGAGGTCCTTGGTTCAAGTCTTCCCTCGAGTGAAAAGTTTACTTTCTTTATTTTCGCTAAGTTATGATCTGTCGGTTCTTTAATTGACGTCTCTGTTCACTGTAATAAGTTTAGTGTCTGTGTTTTGCGACCGCACCGCAAAAGCGTGCGAGTAGTAGACGAAAGGAGGTGCCTCTCAAATGGGAACCGAAAACATTTGATCGCAAGGTCATAGGTCAACCGATTCCTCCACAGGAAAACACGTCTGATATATTCTATACGACACTGGCGACGGCATGTGCGTCACATGACGCTTGGGCTACTCCAGCAGGGCTCTGCGACACCCCACACCTCCAGAATTGCTACAGAGTGGCTCCAGGTACGCTTTTATGAGTTTAAACACTCCCTCTGGCCACCAAACTCCCCAGACATGAACATTACGAGGTGCATTCAAGTTCTAAGGCCTCCGATTTTTTTTCTCCGGACTGGAAAGAGATAGAAACATGCGCATTGTTTTTAAATGAGGCCGCGTTCAGTGTCAATACGTCCCAGAGATGGCAGCACCGTACGGCAGATGGAATTTTACCGCCAGCGGCGAGAATGAGAACGGTTTTAAATACTTAAAATGGCGACGTTTTCCTTACTTGAACAGCGTGCAATCATTCGTTTTCTGAATTTGCGTGGTGTGAAACCAATTGAAATTCATCGACAGTTGAAGGAGACATGTGGTGATGGAGTTATGGATGTGTCGAAAGTGCGTTCGTGGGTGCGACAGTTTAATGAAGGCAGAACATCGTGTGACAACAAACCGAAACAACCTCGGGCTCGCACAAGCCAGTCTGACGACATGATCGAGAAAGTGGAGAGAATTGTTTTGGGGGATCGCCGAATGACTGTTGAACAGATCGCCTGCAGAGTTGGCATTTCTGTGGGTTCTGTGCACACAATCCTGCTTGACGACCTGAAAATGCGAAAAGTGTCATCCAGGTGGGTGCCACGAATGCTGACGGACGACCACATGGCTGCCTGTGTGGCATGTTGCCAAGCAATGTTGACGCGCAACGACGGCATGAATGGGACTTTCTTTTCGTCGGTTGTGACAATGGATGAGACGTGGATGTCATTTTTCAATCCAGAAACAAAGCGCCAGTCAGCTCAATGGAAGCACAGAGATCCACCGCCACCAAAAAAATTTCGGGTAACCGCCAGTGCTGAAAAAATGATGGTGTCCATGTTCTGGGACAACGAGGGCGTAATCCTTACCCATTGCGTTCCAAAGGGCACTACGGTAACAGGTGCATCCTACGAAAATGTTTTGAAGAACAAATTCCTTCCTGCACTGCAACAAAAACGTCCGGGAAGGGCTACGCGTGTGCTGTTTCACCAAGACAACGCACCGGCACATCGAGCTAACGTTACGCAACAGTTTCTTTGTGATAACAACTTTGAAGTGATTCCTCATGCTCCCTACTCACCTGACCTGCCTTCTAGTGACTTTTGGCTTTTTCCAACAATGAAAGACGCTCTCCGTGGCCGCACATTCACCAGCCGTGCTGCTATTGCCTCAGCGATTTTCCAGTGGTCAAAACAGACTCCTAAAGAAGCCTTCGCCGCTGCCATGGAATCATGGCGTCAGCGTTGTGAAAAATGTGTACGTCTGCAGGGCGATTACGTCGAGAAGTAACGCCAGTTTCATCGATTTCGGGTAAGTAGTTAATTAGAAAAAAAATCGGAGGCCTTAGAACTTGAATGCACCTCGTATAGGGCTTGTATTGGATACCTCGCAACGTACTGTCCAGAAGAGATCTCCGCCCCCTCGTAGTCCACCAAGATATATTGAGCGTATCTGGAATGCCGTGCAACTGTACAGAAGAGACCTGTACCCCGTCGTACCCTTATGGACTTTTGGACAGCCCTGAAGGATTCATGGTGTCAGTTCCCCCCAGCTCTGCTTCATATATTAGTGGAGCCCGTGCCACGTCGTGTTGGTGGCACCTCTGTGAGCTCGCCCTACACGATATTGGACAGGTGTACCTTTGGATCTTCCGTGTATGATGTGGCGCGTCTACTGAAGCAAACGCTTCCCATTTAATTTTGTTGCTAATGTAACTACGTTCTCAGCCTACTTCCAAATTAATAATAAAATATTTTGTTGTAGAAATAATATTTCCTGGCAGCCGCCGTAATTTGTTATGTATCATCCGCGTGGTCGTGCCCTGAATCGACGTGCGGAAGGCCTCGAGCATTTTGCGTGTTTTGCTGGCTGCCGCGGCGAGGGCTCCAGATGTTGTGGCGGTGTGGCCGGCGCGCCTGCTGCGGCCCCGGTCTGGCCGGCACAACATATCGACCGCGGCGGCTGCAGCTCGCGCCTTTTGTTTTCCCCGTAATTAACGCTGCCCGGAGCAGAGCAGAGCCGGCGACCGCCCACACCGCGCCACGCCGGCCAGCCGGAAAATTTCGCGCTGCTGCCGCGTCGCCACACCAGCCGCTGCCCCCGTCTACGTGTAGCTGCTGGCGGGCGAGCGACGACCACCTAGCTGGGCAGGGGGTCACTTAAATCTAATACGTGACGTGCGGAATCCAACACGCTTCCCGCGTGCTTCTCTGTCTGTTTATATCCACACCTCCTGACAGAAATTGGGAAGCACCCAAAAGGAGAGGAGGATACGATATCAAACTTCACAGGTTGAGAGAGTGTGCGATATTACTGGAGTGATTAAAACTGCTACACCAAGAACAAATGCAGATGATAAACGGGTATTCATTGGACAAATATACTGGAACTAACATGTGATGATATTTCCACGCAATTTGGGTGCATAGATCCTGAGAAATCAGTACCCAGAACAACCACCTCTGGCCGTAATAACGGCCTTCATACACCTGGGCATTGAGTCAAACAGAGCTTGGATGGAGTGAGGTACAGCTGCCCGTGCAGCTTCAACACGATACCACAGTTCATCAAGAGTAGTGACTTGCGTATTGTGACGAGCCAGTTGCTCGGCCACCATTGACCAGACGTTTTCAATTGGTGAGACATTTGGAGAATGTGCTGGCGAGTGCAGCAGTCGGACATTTTCTGTATCCAGAAAGCCCCGTACAGGACCTGCAACATGCGGTCGTGCATTATCCTGCTGAAATGTAGGGTTTCGCAGATATCGAATGAACGGTAGAACCACGGGTCGTAACACATCTGAAATGTAACGTCCACTCTTCAAAGTGCCGTCAACGCGAACAAGAGGTGACCGAAACGTGTAACCAATGGCACCCTATACCATCACGCTGGGTGATACGCCAGTATGGCGATGACGAATACACGCTTCCAATGTGCGTTCACCGAGATGTCGCCCGACACGGATGCTACCATCATGATGCTGTAAACAGAACCTGGATTCATCCGAAAAAATGACGTTTTGCCATTCGTGCACCCAGGTTCGTCGTTGAGTACACCATCACAGGCGCTCGTGTCTGTGATGCAGCGTCAAGGGTAACCGAAGCCATCGTCTCCGAGCCGGTAGTCCATGCTGGTGCAAACGTCGTCGAACTGTTCGTCCAGATAGTTGTTGTCTTGCAAGCACCCCCATCTGTTGACTCAGGGATCGAGACGTGGCTGCACGATCCGTTACAGCCATGCGGATAAGATGCCTGTCATCTCGACTGCTAGTGATACGAGGGATCCAGCACGGCGTTTCGTATTACTCTCCTGAACCTACCGATTCTATATTCTGCTAACAGTCATTGGATCTCGACCAACGCGACCAGCAATGTCTCGATACGATAAGCCGCATTCGCGATAGGCTACAATCCGACCTTTATCAAAGTCGGAAACGTGATGGTACGCATTTCTCCTCCTCACACGAGGCATCACAACAACGTTTCACCAGGCAACGCCGGTCAACTGCTGTTTGTGTATGACAAATCGGCTGGAAACTTTCCTCAACCTTGTGTGAATGCTCTGAAAAGCTAATCATTTGCATATCACAGTATCCTGTCAGTTAAATTTCGCGTCTGTAGCATGTCATCATTGGTGGAGCAGTTTTAATGGCCAGTAGTATATATTAGTAGGACTAATGACATTCGCCCCTCTCTGACCTGGATGCATGTACTGATTCGGTTGCGAAGGATGTCATCAAGCTATTGTACACCCTCCTGAGGCAAGCCGGTCCACAGGTACTGTAAATGGCCCTCGATATCCTGGACACTGAATCTGGGTCGATATTAATGTCCGAGCTGGTCCCACATATGCCTAGTCTGGGGCAGATCTGGGGATCTTGATGGTCGGGGGGTTACTTCAACATCACGCAGAAGGTTAATAGGGACATGGGCCATGTGTGCACCGGCATTGTCTTGGTGAGAAATGGAATCATGAGACTGTCCGTGACAGCTTGCCTGTGTTGTACCGTTGTGTCGTCAGAGTTCTCTACAATCCGTGACTTGAATTCATACCCAATGGCTTGTCATCCGATAATATTGCGTGTAACATGGCTGTGCCTGTCTAAAACGTTGCAAGAATGGGACCCCTCCAAAGGTTGCCTCTGTACTCAGCCGTTTTGCTAATGTCAGCCTGTGCACGAGACTGTATTTCCCTAGTCCCGTCACTCCTAGTCTCCGGTCATTGGAGCGAAATGGCACCAAGTGTTGCAGGGAGTCCATTACTTGTTCTCGGGTGGCAGGTGAAGATGTCAGTGGGTTACGATGTGCCTGGTGCACAAATCGGCGACACATTCTTCTGGTGGTCAGACTTGGAAGATCAGTCTGCCTCTCCTCACTTGAAAATTTGATCGAACAGTACGGTATGGTTAGTTGTTTCAATGCATGGTTAGAAACTACGTTCAGCGTGATCCAGGAACGACGACGTAGAATAGTTTTCTGTTCCCATTGGGATGTTTGATTTCAGTGGAATCCCTCGCCATTGGGGTGCTTGATTTCTGTGAGTATCCATACCAGGACGCCTGTCACTCGCTTCATGGACGTCTTACCTCATTACAAACCCTGTGGTTTGTATTCCGCGGGCAGCCGCCTAGCGACCAGAGTTACGGCGGTTGAACGGAAACAGACGCCAATATCAGTCACCCTGACTATGGGATTCGAGAGCGGCCACCGAAATCAAGCATTTCGATGGTTTGGGGACGCACCACAATCAACCCTGTAGGGAACAAAAAACTGACTACTAATAGCTTACTTGCTAGCCGTATTTGTACCGTATTTGTACTGTACAGTCACGTTTGCAACACTCAAGTCATCTTTGAACATCACTGTGAACCGCTAGGACACAAAGGTTTACATTAACTTCGTAAATGAAGTATAGAATCAACGGCAAAAATTGGCACACTTGATGTTTGTCGATTACTACGCCATCTATCACGGATGGGAAACAGTGATTTGAGTAAACTCTACGTATTTTTTGATCTCAATATGCAATAAAATTGGGAACGGGGAGGTCGTTTGGAAAATACTGAGTTGATCCCACACACGCAGGAGGTGGCCAGTTGTAGCACAGACATATCTCCGCTTTGTGTTGTATCGTATGTTAACCGGGGACCTAGAAACGACGGAGAGGCTCCGTTCTCGCCGCAGTCGCAGTGGTCCACAACCCCACGACGACAACGGCAGTCCACTTCACCCCTCCGCCGCCCCACACCGAACCCAGGGCTATCGTGCGGTTCGGCCCTCGGTGGACCCCCCCAGGGAACGTCTCACACCAGACGAGTGTAGCCCCTATGTTTGCGTGGTAGAGTAACGGTGATATACGCGTATGTGGAGAACTTGTTTGCGCAGCAATCGCCGACATAGTGTAACTGAGGCGGAATAAGGGGGACCAGCCCGCATTCGTCGAGGTAGATGGAAAACCGCCTAAAAACCATCCACAGACTGGCCGGTTCACCGGATCTCGACACAAATCCGCCGGGAGGATTCGTGCCGGGGCCCAGGCGCTCCTTCCCGCCCGGAAAGCCGTGCGTTAGACCGCACGGCCAACCGGGCAGACCTTAAGTCCCCTTTACTAATACTGACTTTTCACAGAGAACATTGTTTTCGTACGATGTGTCGTTTTCGAGATACTTGTCTCAAGTTAAAACAAACACAGTTGATGACTGGAGGCATGAAATGTCCGACGAGTGAAGATTTTGACTCTCTGCAGATCGTGCGAGATATAGAGCACACTGCCGGTAAGATTTCGGGAACATTACTTTCTACGTCTCACCTGCTGTTAACAATAGTCGTGGAAATTTTCAATGGAATTGAGATCGCATGATTTAGCTGGTCAGTCAATGTACGGTTGGGTGCCTGACTGTTCGTCAAACCGGAAAGCCTGACTGTTCGTCAAACCAGAAACGTATATCATCTGAATTTAGGCAATGTCACCTTGGAAAACAGAATTGTCCAGCGTCCTCATCATAATGATGTAAAAGGTAAGGTAGCACTCGGTGACCGAGAATGTTAATGTAACCATCATGTTCGTGGTAAGCTGAATGAGTCCGTCCAAGTCGTGGTACAGAAATGTCACAGAACCACCCCCATCCGGAACTACGCCCTACACAGGCAATGGGTAAAGCACCTCATTGGACCATCTGTACTCGACGTCTTGCATCATTTGCAAAGAATCGAAATCGGGACTGCCGGATCACTTAACACGCCTCCATTCAGGTACTATCCAGATTTTGTATTGTTTGGCCCTAAGACGCAGTTTCACGTGCCACTGTGAGCAATGGCCTTTGCGAGGTATCCAGCTCGAAATATCCATCGCATGCAGTTCCTTCCGCAAATTTCGCTTGGAAACTGCCGTGGACCTGCATTCAATGCCAACAGCAGTTCCTGTCGCGTTTGAAACCAGATTGTCACAACCTATAAAACTCGTTCCCTGCCATACCCATTAGGACGTTCGTATGGCCAACGTTATTTCGGTGTGGCACACGACCGCGAATAGTGTACAGTTCCTTATAAACATGCTGAACAGCGCTCTGTGTGCCATTCTATCTCATCTCCACAAAGATCCATCTTACTGCGCTGATTGCCTGTTACAACAGACTGCAGACAGACATTTATATTATTAGTAGGTGTGATTGGACCCTATCGGATCCCAAAAAGCTATTGTGTGTTTCAGTCATCGGAGTTCCTCCATAGCTTCTTTCTTGTTTTTCAGTCCACTTTGTTGCTTTCGGTTTATGACTTCATTCTCTGGCAGTACTTTTCATTTGCAAACTTTTTGTCTCTATGAGTATCTGTTGAAAATGTCCGATGATCCCATTGAGCCTCCTTTCCAAAATATTTTTCGATCTGCTGAATCTATTGTATGGTTTTGAATTGGCGCAGTTTTGTGAGAAAGTTTTGTTGTTGGGCATTGTAGATACACCGATAGAATTTCATTCTTATTTTTCTGATCTATGCCGTGTAATTCGATACTTTTTGGATTGATTTTGTGGATCGTAGTCTGCATCGATCTTCCGTTCCTTTGCGGCCGAGTCCTTATAACTATGCATTGTGCTTGTAGGAAGACCTCCAGATCAACTTTTCTGTGAAGTGTGTTTCGCTAGCGGACAAGGCTTCAGGCTTGATAACCGTTAACAGCGCCTGAAGCCTCCAAGACATGCAATTGTCTTAGCTCTATAGCTCTCGAAGTACACTGACAGACAAAAAAGCGGCGCAGCACGATGGAATTATCCGAATGGAACGAGTTCGGCAGATATGGTGTACCTGCAGAGACAAACAAATGTGAAAATAAAAAAGAAATGATTTATTCTATAAAAAGAACACAAATTGAGCAAGTCAATAACACGTTGGCCGCCGGTCGGTGTGGCCGAGCGGTTCTAGGCGCTTCAACCCGGAACCGCGCTGCTGCTACGGTCGCAGGTTCGAATCCTGCCTCGGGCATGGATGTGTGTGATGTCCTTAGGTTAGTTAGGTTTAAACAGTTCTAAGTTCTAGGGGACTGATGACCGCAAATGTTTAGTCCCATAGTGCTTAGAGCCATTTGAAGTCCCAAGAGGGCATGGATCCGTCAAACGTGAGGAGGAGGAGATTAGTGTTTAATGTCCCGTCGACAACGAGGTCATTAGAGACGGAGCAGAAGCTCGGGTAAGGGAAGGATGGGGAAGGAAATTGGCGTGTCCCTTCAAACGAACATTCCGTCATTTGCCCTTTTTTTCCCTCTCTTCTTCGATAACTGTATGGATATCAGTTTGTGACCAATCTCAACGCCATTGTGGTGCGACGGTTTTATTTTTTATTTTTATGTTAGAGTGGATGGCCATATACTCTCAATATTCTTTTTCTGATGTCTGCCGCGAAATTCGATACTTTTTCAGTTGTTTTTTCTGGATTTCAGTCCGAATACCTCTTCCGTTCCTTTGGGACCGAGCTCTTAGCATTTTACGTTGCTGTTGGAGGATTTCTTGTAGTTCAACTTTCCTGTGGATTGTGTTCCGCAAGGTGACGAGGTTTCAGGCTTGAAAACTGTGTTATAGCGCCGGAAGTCTGCAGGAGGTACCGTACTCTTCGTTCCATAGCTGTCGAAGTATGTCCGAAAAAAATCGTGGATGATGAAACAGCTGACGCGTTGATGAGGTTAGGACAGCTGAACGTAGTAGAAGTGGAGGAGTAAGAGTCGCTGTGTAGAGAGAGGGTGACAGCTCGAGAAGTCGGAGCGGGTGGGGCCGCCGATACTGCAGGTATGCGCGCGTGCGCTCAGTAATTAAAGCGAGAGCCGAGCCGGCCGAGGCAGGGCAGCGCGGCGCGGCCGGCCCGGGGCCGCGGGCATTCCCGTCCTATGCAGATGAGCCGCGCCGGGCGGGAGAAATCTGCCGCCATTAGGCTCTATCTAGATATTAGACAATCGTGCTTATAAATGAACGCGGACGCCGCCCGACCGGTTTACCCACAGATTAAAACAAAAGGGCCCGCCCGTGTTCGCCCGGTGTGGCGGATCGGAAACGTGTAATACGACGCACGTACGCCGGCGAAGGCGACGGGACGCGGCAAGTGTCATGATGGCCGAGCAAAAAGAGGCGGACACGCGTGCCGGGAATTCCGGGCCCTGAAAATGTTTCGGGATTCCGGCCGCTGAGTGAGGACCCGTCAGAATTGAAACGAACGCAGCAACCATTACCGAGTCCGCCTCCTTCTTCGAGCGTGAAAGGAAAATGGATTAACCGAAGCTGCGCGGCAGAATTTTCATGAATTAATGCTCGGTGTGCGGTCTGCTTGCTGCTAACCTATTTTCGTAGAAAGATGATTTCGCATTCAGACGCCGAAATGTGCTTGAAACATTTTTGTACTTTTTTTTTTTTCCTCCCGTACGAGTGTATTACGGTGCGGCGTTTTCTTAGACAAAAAAGGAGTAGCATAGGTTTAGGATTTGGCTGTGTTGAAGAAAATGTCAAAATTAGCTGGACATAAAAAGTACAAAGTAAAGTACAAAAAAAATATGTATATCATGAAAGAACCTATAGGAGCTCGACAAAAGGTGGAGAGACAGGTTTTCGAACATCTAGTGAACTTGAGAAAAAATTAAGTAGTTTTGACCTGACGCCTTTGGCGGGGATTTTAATTCCCTCCTCGCCATTAATACCCTCCCGCTAGTTTTTTACGTATCATTCTAATGAATGTACAAAAAAATGGTTCAAATGGCTCTGAGCACTATGGGACTTAACTTCTGAGGTCATCAGTCCCCTAGAACTTAGAACTACTTAAACCTAACTAACCTAAGGACATCACACACATCCATGCCCAAGGCAGGATTCGAATCTGCGACCGTACCGGTCGCGCGGTTCCAGGCTGTAGCGCCTAGAAAATGAATGTACAAGACGTGTGTTTATGTGAATGTCTGTGGAGCAAGATATGAAGCTCGGCAAGTTAGAAAACAAAAAATATTTATCAATCCAGTTTCAGACCATGAAAAGGTCATCTCGAGTTAATGTTCTCATCCTGCGGACAATTTACCGTGCCATTTCGTCGGAAGATGCTTAGCGTATATTTTTAGCCGGCCGGGGTGGCCGAGCGGTTTTAGGCGCTTCAGTCTGGAACCGCGCGACCGCTACGGTCGTAGGTTCGAATTCTGCCTCAACATATGATGTGTGTCATGTCCTTAGGTTAGTTAGGTTTAAGTAGTTCTAAGTTGTAGGGGGCTGATGACCTCAGAAGTTAAGTCCCATAGTGCTCAAAGCCATTTTTTTTTAAAGCTTAGTGTTAATGAACTGCACACCATCATGTCTTCCTCTTGCTATACCAGCCAGTTCCAATCGTGGAAAGTACTGTACTCGTCGGGATTCGGAAGAACTGGCTTTGACCTCAGTATCGAATGCGTAGCCAGAGAGAGGCAGGAAAACTCCGCAGTGATCGGAACACACTGTATCTTGCCATTTGTTAGAAAAAAAAAAAAACGTGATTTGTGCGTCAAATAACTTGTGTTCTGTTGTATCATCTGAGTGAGAATAAGGAAAGAGCATTGATTTCCCTCACACTACACACTCAGAACTACAGTGTACGAACGCAGGAGCCAGAGGTCCGTTATCGAACAGTCGGGTAACATGGGCTTGGGCATCAAGTAATTAAGGGCAGCAAGTTGTGTGAGGTCACTCTCCATCTCTTATTAGCGTATGCGAATGCTTTCATGTCTTAATACGTTTTACACCAACAGCCTGCACTATTTTACGTCCCATCGTCTTTATCTTTCCCTGCAATTATATCTTCTACTGCGCCTTCCATTAACAATTGAACTTTTTATGAAAACCTAGCAAAAAATTGTTCAAATGGCTCTGAGCACTATGGGACTTAACTTCTGAGGTTATCAGTCCCCTAGAACTTAGAACTACTTAAACCTAACTAACCTGAGGACATCACACACATCCATGCCCGATGCAGGATTCGAACCTGCGCTTGTAGCGGTCGCACGCTTCCAGACTGTAGCGCCTAGAACCGCTCGGCCACTCAGGCCGGCAGGTTTGATGTGTTACTGCATGTGGTGTTGACAACTGCCGTTTTGTGTTCTGATCGTTCGTCCCAACAATTGTCAGATCCTATTCTACATTAGGTGTTTACGCCCATGCTTTATTAAGTGTTCAGCAAATGTAGAATGGCTTTTTTCATATTTCCAGCTTCTTAGCTGTTCTTTATCTCTAGTTTCGAAATTTCTGCCTGAAATTCCCAGATACAATGATTTACAGTCTTGACATTCGAACTGGTATGTACCAGCTCCTTGGTATCTTTCTGGTTTTTCTGATGATGTTTATAAATGTGACCGGAGAGTGTTTCTTGTTCTGTATACGATGTGTAATCCTTCTTTCGGTATGTTTGCTATGCAGTGTGTTGATTTGTGTTTGTGTGTGAAAGTGTACTGTTTCACTTAGTCATGCTATGGATGGATATGTGCTGTAGCGCCTGCGTTTTTGTCGTGTTTTGTTAGGTTTGTGTCAGCTGTTTATTTTCATTTTTCCTTAGTTTTGCTTTGATTTTGTGGTTGAGTTTTTGTAGTGTGGCGTGTGATATCGTTTGCTTTTGGCTATGAGCTGTATTGTGTCTAATTATTTTTATGCATATGTACGCATTAGACGAAACGGTTCCCCAAGAATGTAGAACCAACCAAAGAACGACGGGAAACATAAAATATGACTACGTTTTCCTTTCGGATGTTTCCAAGGTTGCTTGGCAAGACTTTCAGTTTCATTTGTGTAGGGGGGAATTCGTGTCTGTCTGGAACTACTCTCCCTTATAAACGCTAGAAGAAAATGAAATTCGTTACTGGAACTCTACTTCTCATACTGGAAAATACGAGTATTTCTGGGAAGGAGCTTCACGCGCAGGGTGTAAACGTTTTTCAGCGTGAACCGAAAGCTCTGCGTCGTTGGTCACGTAGCTGCGCGTCGCAACTCGTGATAGGCGAGCAGTCATACCCTCACGGAGCGACGCGATTGTCTGAACCAGTCGTGCCATTAACTAATAATCTGTGTCCATCTTTGGTTCCAGGAATACCTTAGCTTCCTAAACGCCATTCTGTCGATCTGCTTCTCAGAAGATTAAAGTCCTTTCGGCCAGAAAGACCCAATTAGAACTTCCAAAGGAGGGGCAAGTCGGTGTGGCTATTACACAGCTTCGGAACGCCTTTATTGTGAAGGCTGTAGAAAGTGACATTTACCGTGCTAGCGCCGTGAAACGATTTCAGATTACACGTAATTGAGTTTGGGTGTGGGTGGGAGCAAATGATAGCCGTGCCAGACGCGGAGTGCCATAAGAAAGCCAGCCACTTTCTGTAACTATAATGTTAGGACGTCATTTGCCTGCTAATAGGCTATCTGCGACTCGAAATGTCACATGCGAACTCTCCATGTCGAGAAGTTCACCACCATTGGCTAAGCGATCGATTTCCCTAATGGTGCGAGACACTCGACCTGTTCAGAATGCGGACACTATGTGGTACATGCCGGAAGAGATGCGTCTGCAGTCAGAGGAGAAAATTCCTGCCACAATTCGGTACTAGTAACTAGTCACTTTACTATTTAGTTCTTTGCTAATTCAGGACGCCTTTGGCGAGGCGTCATATTCTACACCGTGTGGCCAAAAATTGCCTTACACCTCATTGAACTCGCTGTGAGTGACGTCGGATAGTGGAATTAGGATACGAGCAGAGGAACAGTAATTTAACAAGACAGACATTTTCATCTGTCCGTATGAAGAATCGGACCGCAACTGTAGATATGCTCAGTTATTTCATCCATCAGAGATATTTCATAGGAGATACGTTGTTCAGATATGACAGGGCAGCAGGAGCGTCAGGGAAACACTAAACGCTATCACTACTCTGTTAGGCCCAATAAAATAACAGTTGTGAACAGACAAATTGTGAAATATACTGTACGAATTAATCGTTACAAATCGTCCATTATTGTAGACGACATCTATGCAGTTCAGATACAGAGGTCGTGTACAGTTGATCAGTTGTCTGTCAGCAGTCTGTGAGCACAGGCTCTCGAATTTTTTCGACATTTTCGTCGATTCGGGCATTTGGTGGACGTCCAGAATGAGACACTGGCGTTTTCCCATAGCGTCATCTTGGTAAGCTGTTTTCAACATTAAAACAGTTTCAGCGCAGGGTGTATACGGGGACAAGGAAAAAAAATTCCCGGATTTCTCCCGTATATCCCGTTTAAAAAATATGCTTTTTCCCGGTCGAAAATACACTTTTTCTGTGCTAAGTGACAGTAGGTTTTCCGTAGATTTTCCCTCGGAACCGTAGAACTTATCAATCCTTTGAATGGTTAACGTTTTATGCAATCGCATGGAACTTCCCGGGAAAAAAAGACGGGGCAAAGAAGCTTTGGAGAGACTTTTAATTAAAAAAAGTAGAGAAGTTTTGGAAAGACCTTTGATTTGCAGCAACATATACGCTGCATATTTTCGTATTACGAAAGTATAAATTCGAATTGCACCAAACACAGCGCGTTAGTTTCCGGAGCGTTGAAACCGAGGTTGCGATGTCCTTTTGTAAGCGAGTCATATCTCATGCCACGAGATCTCGTCAGCCGATGACAGTAGCTATTCAGAGCGTAGGACATGTGTTATAGTCAGCCAATAGCAAGATCACTGGTTACATAGCGCGAACACGCAAGAGGAAAAGTTAACGGTTTACATTAATGTACACAGTACCGCATATCTACAAGAAAAGCTAAGCTTTCACATAAAATATTAGTCTCTAAGATTAACACGCTACGTCAGAAGCTAAGCTTTCACATGTAATATTGATCTTTTTTTGGGTGTGTTATACTTTAAGACACATCACACATCATGTGCCAGTAAATTTAAAGTTATGACATAAATGTATCGGCTCGAAATTCTTGTAAGTGGCTGGTCCCCAAACTGTTCAGTTTCGAACGCTCTGTGATTTAGATATCCATTCCACTTTCTCACACGTAACATAATTCATCTTGCATGGAAAGAAATTTACTTTGAAAGTAACGCTTTTCTAACCACCGTTCGCAATACTATCCGGAGACTGTTAGAAATAGGTTCGATTTACCAATTGCCAGAGAGCGCCAGAAAACAGGCATAATTGTGCGTGTGCAACTACAGTGGTGTAGGAAGCCCGTATGTTCGTGTGTATAAAGCACTAAGAGAGCTTACATTACACCATAAAAGAAACAGGGCATCAGAGGATACTCCAAAGAGTATCAAAATTTCGTAAACCATACTAAAATGCATAATTCGGCTCGAAGTGCAAATTGGCTTTTTCCAGATTCACAATGAAGTAAGTCCCATCTGATATTAAGCTTTTCAGTGTGGTTTTTGGGATGTAAATTTTCTTGGAGTACCAGTACTCTACGATCTCATTTTTGGTTCTTTATTATGACATAATACCATATACGGCAGACAACTAACTTGGAAATGAAATAAAATCAGAACAACTGAAGTTAATAATATACTTTTGCCCTCCGTAATTATGTGAATATATTAGTTCACTTGATAGCTCCCGGCCACAGAAATCCGTTTTGTTCTCATTAGACGTGGGAACTGTACACGAAGAGAAGCAGCGAAATCACTTTACGTAAACACGGGTCATGTGGAGGTTAACTCCCTCCCCACTATGACAAAGACAACTCTGTGCAAACGTGAATCTGGCAGCTAGGGCGCGCGAGAGAAATTGTTCTCGTTTGCATCTGGCTGCTTGCTGCTACTACCGATACAGCTAACAGCCGAACTTCAAGTAGCGGGCGACGGTACTGCTTATACGCGAGTCAAATGCGCATGCGCAACAGACAGCTGGCAATTGGTCAAAGGAACCTAATGTGAACAGTTGTGATGTCATGCTCATAGCAAGCAGCAAGGTTACTAAGCAGTTTGTTGTTACGAAGAATTACAGTCTGCGCCCTACGGCCTTTTGCAGACGCTTGTGCGTGCACGGTTTTTTGTTGTTGCAAATTGCACATTTCCATTTCCACAAAAGTTTTATTTTTTCCCCTCTCGTTTATATTTTATTGCCGCAGTATCATTCTCCAGTAGCAGGATACAATAACATTCTTTGCTAGAGAATCAATTCTGCAGTAAAAATTACAAAAATTTACTGAAAGCTAAAACAATGAAAAATTCCCGGAATTCCGAAAAATTCCCGGGTTTTTCCCGGTTTTCTCCCGGATGAAAAAATTCCCGGGTTTTTCCCGTATTTCCTGGTTGTCCCGGGTCGTATACACCCTGCAGCGGCATTTCTACCAAGTAGAAAACAAAATTTTACAGCTGCACGTTGGTCACTTAAACTTGCAGTATTAAGAAACGAAACAAGAACAAAAACCTTTTTTCACACACACACACACACACACACACACACTCTGTCGTACCTGACTGGACGAGGTTCTCCTTACTCGTCTTCGTGTAGGCCACAGCCCTATGGCGCATGGCTTTCTCCGGCCATCGGACCCTCCAATGTGTTGGGCTTGTGGCGCACAGATCACTCTGCGCCACATTTTATTACACTGTGTTTTATTTTCCTACCAGAGGACAGCGGCAGATTTGCCAACGGATATGCCTTATTTTCACTAACGCTCAAACGAATTTGAGAGAGTTTTCAAGTTTCGTGATTTGCTCCACTTGCTTCCTCAAATTTTAGACAGATGTTCTTAATGTGTTAACATAGCGATTGGCTCAACCATATTTTTGTAAGTGGTCAGCCAGTCACATTTCCCTGCGCCTTCCCTTTAGCTCCTCTGCCGTGTTACTTCCGTTAGAATCCTAGTTATAACAACTTTCACCCTTTCTCCGCTGTCTTAAGGCGTTTGAGGTAGTGTGTTTGTATGGGTTAACGCGAGTGAAGTGGGAGTGAGTGCATGAGTGTAACTTTATAGGGTTCCTCCTCACTGTATGACGATAATTTTGGTAATTTTATCCATATTTGTTTCTTTTAACGCCTGTACGGGCGGGCGCTGATAAGCTCGCCGTTGAGCCCCCGTAAGCTCCAAACACACACACACACACACACACACACACACACACACACACACACACACACACAGAGTCTGACTGTTGGCAACACCTTGATTACGAAATCAGGCATTTTTGATCCACCGATGAACAACAATGCTTCCGAAATGTCACAGCTGTGTGCTGACGTTGACACATGACGTATTAATTTCGATAGTTACAGTAATTATGAAGAGAGCTCGACGTCTTTTGCGGGTTAATCATTAATGAATCTGGGAATGAGCTGTGCTTGACGCAGGTGCTGGCAGCGCGCTGATTAATTACTGGCCGTGCGCCGTCGCCGCAGGAGAGGACAGAGGACAGGACAGGACAGACGGTGTTTGCGAGGGCGGGCAGCTCGCGTCCGCGTCCGGGGGGGATTGTTTGCGGAGCCGATAAGGCGCAGGCCGGCGTGAAAGGCGGCCGCCGCCCTCGTGTCCGGCTAAGAGGCGAATCCTCTTAAGACCCGGCCCGGGCCGGCGACACTCCTGTTCATTTCGCGGGGAACAATTAAAGAGCGTCCCGGCGCCGACCCACTGTTTGTCGTGTAGATCCCGGCCGGACAGCGCCTTCTGACCAATTGACTCGATTGCGTCCGTTCTCGCCCCGTCCCCGTCACCGTCCCTAACCGTTTGGGGTGCCACGTGGAGACCGCTCGGCTGTTCGACAGACTCTCCTCCGCTCGCTCTCGCCCGTAAACTGCGCCGCGCTTTACAGCGGCGCAGTGCGCGTTACGGCTTGCCAACTAAAGCTCCCTTTTTTCGAGATTCTTCTCGCTCTCTCCCCTCCAGATCATTTGTACTCCTCTCTTACAACCTTCTTCCCCCATTTTCTTTTTTCTGTTCACATATCTCTTTTTCTTCCAAGATATCTTCTTTCGAGATCCCCGTCTTCTTTCTGTTCCTCCATTTTACTCTATGTCTGCCTCATCAACCCCACTTTCTCCTAATCTTCTGTCTCCTCCTCTTTCTCCACCCTGTTTGATCTTCTTTCGTTATCCCCATTCTAATTCTGTCCTATCCTTCTGCTCTTCCTTCTCAGTCCACATTTTCTTCTGACTCTCCTATACCTTCTCTGCCCACATCCTCTTCCTCTTGTGCTCCCCTCTCCTTCTGTGCTCCCCTCTTCCTTCTGTGCTCCCCTCTTCCTTCTGTGCTCCCCTCTTCCTTCTGTGCTCCCCTCTTCCTTCTGTGCTCCCCTCTCCCTTCCGTGCTCCCCTCTTCCTTCTGTGCTCCCCTCTTCCATCTGTGCTCTCCTCTTCCATCTGTGCTCCCCTCTTCCATCTGTGCTCCCCTCTTCCATCTGTGCTCCCCTCTTCCATCTGTGCTCCCCTCTTCCATCTGTGCTCCCCTCCTCCTCCTCCTCCTCCTCCTCCTCCTCCTCCTCCTCCTCCTGTGCTCTCTTCCTCCTCCTCCTCCTCCTCCTGCTCTTCCTTCTGTGTCCTCCTGCTCATCCTTCTGTGTCCTCCTGCTCATCCTTCTTTGTCCTCTTTTCTTTTCTGTCGCTCTCTTCTTCCTCTCACCCTTCCTCGACTCTCACACCTTTGGATTTATATTCCGCCACTTACCCACTTAGCTACATCAATAGATAAAGTTATGCAGTCACCACCTGGCAGCCTTAAACTGCATTTTCTACCGTTCTCCGTAAGAATTCCGTTCTCTTGGACAGACCAGGGACGAAAGAAGATTTTTATTTTTGTGGAACCTTAACTCTGTGGATGAGCACTTAGTCTTTCATACTAATAGTCTTTCATACAAATAGTCTTACATAATTTTTTTTTTTTTCGGTCATCAGTCTACTGACTGGTTTGATACGGCCCGCAACGAATTCCTTTCCTGTGCTAACCTCTTCATCTCAGAGCAGCACTTGCAACCTACGTTCTCAATTATTTGCTTGACGTATTCCAATCTCTGTCTTCCTCTACAGTTTTTGCCTTCTACAGCTCCCTCTAGTACCATGGAAGTCATACCCTCATGTCTTAGTGGATGTCCTATCATCCTGTCCCTTCTCCTTATCAGTGTTTTCCACATATCCTTTCCTCTCCGATTCTGCGTAGAACCTCCTCATTCCTTACCTTATCAGTCCACCTAATTTTCAACATTCGTCTATAGCACCACACCTCAAATGCTTCGATTCTCTTCTGTTCCGGTTTTCCCACAGTCCATGTTTCACTACCATACAATGCTGTACTCCAGATGTACACCTTCAGAAATTTCTTCCTCAAATTAAGGCCGGTATTTGATATTAATAGACTTCTCTTGGCCAGAAATGCCTTTTTTGCCATAGCGAGTCTGCTTTTGATGTCTTCCTTGCTCCGCCCGTCATTGGTTATTTTACTGCCTAGGTAGCAGAATTCCTTAACTTCATTGACTTCGTGACCATCAATCCTGATGTTAAGTTTCTCGCTGTTCTCGTTTCTACTACTTCTCACTACCTTCGTCTTTCTCCGATTTACTCTCAAACCATACTGTGTACTCATTAGACTGTTTGGCCGTGCGGTTAAGGGCGCTTCAGTCTGGAACCACGTGACCGCTACGGTCGCAGGTTCGAATCCTGCCTCGGGCATGGATGTGTGTGATGTCGATAGGTTTAAGTAGTTCTAAGTTCTAGGGGACTTATGACCACAGATGTTGAGTCCCATAGTGCTCAGAGCCATTTGAACCATTAGACTGTTTATTCCGTTCAGCAGATCATTTAATTCCGCTGGTGGCCGAGCGGTTCTGGCGATACAGTCTGGAACCGCGCGACCGCTACGGTCGCACGTTCGAATCCTGCCTCGGGCATGGATGTGTGTGTTGTCCTTAGGTTAGTTGGGTTTAAGTAGTTCTAAGTTCTAGGGGACTTATGACCTCAGCAGTTGAGTCCCATAGTGCTCAGAGCCATTTGAACCATTTTTTTTGACAAGTCTCTCCCTATAGCTTACCCCTACTTTTTTCAGAATCTCGAACAGCTTGCACCATTTTATATTGTCGAACGCTTTTTCCAGGTCGACAAATCCTATGTAAGTGTCTTGATTTTTCTTTAGCCTTGCTTCCATTATTAGCCGTAACGTCAGAATTGCCTCTGTCGTCCCTTTACTTTTCCTAAAGCCAAACTGATCGTCACCTAGCGCATTCTCAGTTTTCTTTTCCATTCTTCTGTATATTATTCTTGTAAGCAGCTTCGATGCATGAGCTGTTAAGCTGATTGTGCGATAATTCTCTCACTTGTCAGCTCTTGCCGTCTTCGGAATTGTGTGGATGATGCTTTTCCGAAAGTCAGATGGTATATCGCCAGACTCATATATTCTGCACACCAACGTGAATGGTCGTTTTGTTGCCACTTCCCACAATGATTTTAGAAATTCTGATGGAATGTTATCTATCCCTTCCGCCTTATTTGACCGTAAGTCCTCCAAAGCTCTTTTAAATTCCGATTCTAATACTGGATCCCCTATCTCTTCTAAATCGACTCCTGTTTCTTCTTCTATCACGTCAGACAAATCTTCACCCTCATAGAGGCTTTCAACGTATTCTTTCCACCCATCTGCTCTCTCCTCTGCATTTAACAGTGGAATTCCTGTTGCACTCTTAATGTTACCACCGTTGCTTTTAATGTCACCAAAGGTTGTTTTGACTTTCCTGTATGCTGAGTCTGTCCTTCCGACAATCATATCTTTTTCGATGTCTTCACATTTTTCCTGCAGGCATTTCGTCTTAGCTTCCCTGCACTTCCTATTTATTTCATTCCTCAGCGACTTGTATTTCTGTATTCCTGATTTTCCCGGAACATGTTTGTACTTCCTCCTTTCATCAATCAACTGATGTATTTCTTCAGTTACTCATGATTTCTTTCATAATACATCGGTGTTTATGTTGTATAATTAACATTAATCAATCCTTTCAATTTCTCTCCAAGAAAGTTTATTAGAATTTTTTTCTATGAGACACCGATTTTCTAGAGTGCTTTGTGTATACCTCTGACATCCTGTTACTTTCAGTGTGAGGCAGTTGAAAAGCGTTACTGCGAGTTGTCCTGTTAGTGGTGATGGCATAGATGTAAGCCATCGGATCATACGAAACTCTCCAGATGATGATATAGGTATCACCAGCCTGCAAGGACAGGTTTCGCTCGTCATTATTTCTTTAGTAACAGAAGAGCTTTGTTACGGAGAAGGCAACAGCGTTATTGTCACCATAATTCCCAACAACAATATTAATGGAGAATGGAAATGTCGTGTGGCTAGGGCCTTCCGTCGGGTAGCCTGGTGCGAGTCTTTCGAGATGACGCCACTTCGGCGACTTGCTTGTCGATGGGGATAAAATGATGATGGTTAGGACAACACAACACCCAGTCCCGGAGCGAAGAAAATCTCCGACCAGCCGGGAATCGAACCCGGGCCGTTAGGTATGACATTCCGTCGCGCTGACCACTTTTTTTAAAATTTCATTTTGTTCGCTTTTGTTCTTTGCATCTGCTCGGGGCGGACGTCGTAAGACGTCCTTTTAAGTTCGTTGTTGATCGATTAACTCAGTTTTTTTTTATTACAGAGGACAGCTAACCCTCTGACCGAACACGCTGATCTACCGTGCCGGCACCACTCAGCTGCCAGGGGCGGACAAAAACATGAATGAGACCACACGAAATAAGTATAAAGCGTGTCCCTCCTAAAAGTCGTCAGGACCATTTTCTGTGGTGTTTCAGCATGTATTTGCAATTTCGTTTTTGCATTGTGTAGCCGGAGTCAGTCCAAAGAAATAGTGACCATCGCACCTTTCACGCGACATCCAAGTGTCGACGGAAAGCGTCGCTTTGTATTCCGTCAAAAAAAAATTATTTTTAAAGAGGGATTTTACATGCCAGTTTGATAGAGCGGTCCCTGATTAGTCTAGTACAATACTTGTTTTATCGATATGTATAAACAGCGACAGTAAAACTCGAAGACTCACCCCTCATTCTCCCGTTATCCCACTCCCCGCTTTATTTTTTCATTTACCTGTACATGGCAGCAATCTAAATAATTTAGCTTCAGCACGTCAGCTGCGCCATCAAACCGGTGGCTTGGCGCCTCTGCGGAGGTGGAGCCCCAGTGATTAATGACGTCACGCGTATCTGGCCTACCTGACGACACAAGCCGCTTCGTCACTCCCGCCCTTTACTGCGCTTCATTTACTTTACTTCATGCCTCCTTTGTTCCTCTGGGCTCATTTGTTGGGCGTTTCTGTAGTGTGGGCCCAAGTTGTCTGAGCGTCTCTGCGATACACTGGAGTGGAGACACGAAGGAAATAAAACCTCGCGTGTATATAGGAAGTATCTGTCGTGAATTTGCTACAATATGAAGTTTGATCTGACAGTTTTGAATGATGAGCAGTCCCATATGATTATCTGCTTAAAAAAAAAAACGGTGTTCAACTTGGGTATTGTCTGTATGACTTAATTACGGTGAACCAGTCTCCTAATTAAAAGAAAAGCTCGCGATGGGAAATTTGGAAATTTGTGGGATGGTGTTATGTGACCAAATTACTTAGGTATCGTCCTTAAGCCTACACACTACTTAATCCAACTTAGACTAACTTAACGCTATGGACAACACACACCCATGCCCGAGGAAGGACTCGAACCTCCGACATGGGGAGCTGCACGGACCATGACAAAGCGCCCAAGACCGCGCGGTAGCTCGCGATTATTTAGTTAACTCCGATGAATAATTTCAAACTTACAAACAATACACGAACATCCTCTGAAAGGTTTAGAATAAACATTGACATTTTAAACAAAAGATACAGCATATAACATTCTTGATGTTAATGCGGGTTTATTTTATTGTTCGTTAGATAGAAGCAGCTCAGAGGAAGGGCACATACTCTCTCTTCAGTCGGCGAACATGTTAACTGATTAATTACGGAATTATCTAGTTTTACGGGGACAGATGCGTGCACTTAACTCGATGGTATTTTTAGTTTTCAATTAAATAATTTTTTTTCGAATTTTCCATAATTTGTTAATTCATTAACAACTGAACATAATGTGGAAGTTTCTAGTAACATTGTTTGATTTTGTAATTAGCGTTGGTCAAAGATTTCGCTTACTCTTGCTAGTTTCTAAACAAAGTGTAAATATAATTTAATAATACTTCATCAATTTCTGGTAAAGAATCAACCCCATTTGCGTGAGGTGACTACGAAGTGGTCTGTTCTTTGCTACAATCGTGTGAGTGTATAGTTTCTGTGCCCTGTTCGTGCTAGTGTCGCCGTTTCTACCGTATACTGCTGTTTAATTTCTTGTATAAGACTCGCTTTCCGAGACTACTGCGATGTTAATTTATTTTTAGTTCAAGGTGAATAGTAGTACATGGTAGAATCGGCGATATAGGGCAAACGGGTCATAGAAACTGTATGAAGGAGGACGAGGAAAAATAAGAGATCAAATATTTATTTCTTCCGCCGCTTTGCAAATGTCTTTTTTATTGCTATTTATTGAACAAGAATTCTTGAGCTGAATAATTATATATTTTCTGTGTTGTTGCAGGAGGTGAGCAACTCTTTCTTATCATGTGATCGATGCGCGATGGTGAGTAGTAGATTTTTTTTTTTACGTAACATCCTACATGTTTGCAAACGGAAAATTTGAACAACACTTGATGTTAACACGGACACTTTTCGCTTTTACAACCGTCAGGTAGTCTGGTTGAGCGAAAATAGCTGCGTGCTTTTAATGAGTATCCTGCTAACAGAGCACCTGAAAACACCGCGGCAAATAGCATTTCCATTTGAAGCAAGTTGCCTTTCTTTGTAGAGTGAAACGTTTTCTCTGGTTTCTTTATTTGTAGCTCAAGCCACTGGCGTATTTGTGTGAGTTCTTTGTCTGTACTGGCTTTATTATCGAAAATGTCGATAGCAAATGATCAATGTTTCCACGTGGCCACAACTTCCTTGGCGCTTTAGTTTTTCCCCAACTTTGCTGAAAACCATGTCATTTAAACTCTAATGGCTGATAGCCGATTATACTCCATGACTTCGCTCGAGCAATGTGAAATGAGCGTAAATAATGGCTGTCAGTTCATCAGTGTGTCACTATGCTACGCGTACACGCAATACATGCTTTGATTACTGAATGAAACGCTCATTGTGGAACGCTTTCTTTCGTGTTAGTTACAAGAGAGATAGTCCCTACTTTCTGAGTTAAGCGCCATGTAATAATATTTTTCTGTCAGGATTTTCCGACTGAAGCGTTTTTTTTTTTATTTTTTTTATTTTTTTTTTAATACTTACTTTACTAGGTTTCCTATACCCTTTACATACATTATGTTATCAAAAGTATCCGGACACCCCCAAAAACATACGTTTTTCATATTAGGTGCATTGTGCTGCCACCTACTGTCAGTTACTCCATATCAGCCACCTTAGTAGTCATTAGACATCGTGAGAGAGCAGAATGGGGCGCTCCGCGGAACTCATGGATATCGAACGTGGTCTGGTGATTGGGTATCACTCGTGTCATACGTCTGTACGCGAGATTTTCACACTCCCAAACATCCCTATATCCACTGTTTCCGATGTGATAGTGAAGTAGAAACGTGAAGGGACACGTACAGCACTAAAGCACGCAGACCGGCCTCGTCTGTTGACTGACAGAGACCGCCGACTCTTGAAGAGGGTCGCGATGTGTAATAGGCAGACATCTATCCAGACCATCACACAGGAATTCCAAGCTGCATCAGGATCCACTGCAAGTACTATGACAGTTAGGCGGGAGGTGAGAAAACTTGCATCTCATGGTCGAACGGCTGCTCATAAGCCACACATCTCGCAGGTAGGTAAATGCCAAACGACGCATCGCTTGGTGTGAGGAGCGTAAACATTGGACAATTGAACAGTGGTAAAACGTTGTGTGGAGTGACGAATCACGGTGCACAATGTTGCGATCCGATGGCAGGGTGTGGGTATAGTGAATGCCCGGTGAACGTCATCTTCCAGCGTGTGTAGTGCCAACAGTAAAATTCGGAGGCGGTGGTGTTATGGTGTGGTCGCGTTTTTCATGGAGGGGGCTTGCAACCCTTGTTCTTTTGCGTGGCAATGTCACAGCACAGGCCTACATTGATGTTTTAAGCACCTTCTTGCTTCCCACTGGTTGAAAAGCAATTCGGGAATGGCGAGTGCATCTTCCAACACGATGTTCATAATGCACGGCCTGTGGCAGAGTGGTTACATGACAATAACATCCCTGTAATGGACTGTCCTGCACAGAGTCCTGACCTGAGCTCTATAGAACACCTTTGGGATGTTTTGGAACGCCGACGTCGTGCCAGGCCTCAGACCGACATCGATTCCTCTCCTCAGCGCAGCACTCCGTGAAGAATGGGCTGCAATTCCTCAAGAAACCTTCCAGCACCTGATTGAACATAGGCCTGCGAGAGAGGAAGCTGTCTTCAAGGCTAACCATATCGAATTCCAGCAATCCCGATGGAGGGCGCCACGAACTTGCAAGTCATTTTCAGCCAGGTGTCCGGATACTATTGATCACATGGTGTAGTTACACGTACTGTTTTTCCCCCTAAATCTAGACGTGTTATTTGCCGATGTGTCTATGGTCGAGGTGATATCGTGATGTAATCGCCAAAACGACGGTATCTGTGCTACAAGTGAATTTACTTCAAGCTCAGAGGAGATGCTGTTTTACTACTTAGACCGAACGGTATGAAGTACACTAACAAAAGAGTGTAATGGAAACTTGGGCTTGCAGCTGTACTGTTATTTTTCTGCGTGGAATCAGGTTGTGTTGAATTATTCGTCATAAGCAATAATGTTTGACGAGAATAAACTCAGAGGCATTAATGATATTCTGAAGCCACACAGTCTCGCAAATTTATCTGTGTATGATAATTTCATTGTGGTTCTACAATCTCATCCTTCACATTTTCGTATATTTTTTCACTCCTTTATAAAATTAATTCTTGTTCTAAAGCGACTGTAGTTCCACTCACATATCCTAAGAGAAAGCAGCGTTGGAATTTGAAATCGTCTCTTAGACGATCAATATGAAACAAAACAGGCAGTTAAAACAAGGGGATAAAATGACGTTTAATACCAAAACAGGCAAGAAATAGCGTACCTTATTAGAAAAACCTCATGCTTTGTGAGTAATAAAGTAATAGCGTGATGCAAAAGAAGAGAACTGGAAGAAAAGGCATTTATAGAAGCAAACTGGGAAACTAGTTTTAAGTAAGAGTTGGCCATTACACTTTGCGCATGAGTTCCGGTGCTGCTAACAGTTTGTCACAATTTCTTTCCTACTTAACTCTGCAGAAACTTTCCTGCATACGTTGCGGGACTGAGAAAGCATACGGGTGGGATAGGCTTGGCCAGTAATAAATCTTTGTCAGTGTCATCGTGTACGATGTAGTATGTTTTGTAAAATTGGATTTCACTTATCTTGATTAGGTAGTAGAAATATCTGATATTGTTACGATGAGGACTAGAGAAACTTGTATCTCCATGAGTCTGTGTGGAATTATCATAGAAACACACAGTTAGTTAGCTAGTAAGTAACATGTTGCATAAATCACTTGAACAATTCTTTCATCGAAATTATGGGGAACCAGTCAGTTTATAGGATGTGCATAGGTGATTAGTGTTAACATTATTGAATACGTAAATTTTTTTAGTCCTACTTACGAAACTACACTTAAAAACAAATTTCTCTCCATTATGTTCCTCCAGTAGTGAGTACATGGAAGTTGTAGTTAGTCTTACTCAGTAAACCGCTATGGTGCTAATTATTCGTGCAGCTCTTCTGTACCCCTGAGGGACGTAATTCAACGAACTAATTTTACAATATGATACAAAGCCGCGAAATGTATTTCGAGACGGTCAGCAGGAAAAGTTTCGTAACGTGTGTTACGTACTGTAATCGCATCTTAATAGCCGTCTCATCAAAAGTAATTTGCATACCCCTACGTAGCGCGGAATAGACAACTAGATGCCACGAAAGGGGGGCCCGCCAGTATAATAGGGGGCGAACAGTTTGTGTTGTCTGTACAGAAACAGTAACAGCAGAATAGGTGGGTTAGGAGAGCTCAGTGATTTCGAACGTCGACTAGTCATTGTATGCCACCTGATTAACAGATTCATCAGGGACATTTCAATCCTTCTAAAGACGCTCAAGTCTACTGTTGATGATTTGATGGTGAAATGGAAACTCGAAGATACAACGGCAGCTGAACCAACACCGGGGAGGCATCGAATGCTGACGGACAGGAACCATCGAGCATTACTGAAGGTGGCAGTAAAAAAATACGTAAATCTGCTAAATGACGCTTGAAGTGGTCTAAAGAGCGACCAACTGGACAATGAATGACTGTAAACTATGATGAATCACACACACTACGCCCTCTGGCAATCCTTTGGAAAGGACAGGTTTTGGCGAGAACGTTATCTGCGAACATGTGTGCTGCCAGCAATGAAGTATATAGAAGGTTGTGTGCCGGTGAGGGTGTATTTCATGGTTAGGGTGTGGTCCGCTTATTGCTCCTAAATACGGAAGGATATGAACACATTTTACAGTGTTGTGTACTGCAAACGAGAGAAGAATTATTGGGAGACGTTGACTGATTCATCAGCATGACAATGCACCCTGTCATAAAGCAGCATCTGTGAGGCAATTGTTTGCGGGTAGTAACATTGCTGATATAACCGCCAGGTTAGCCGAGAGCGCTAATGCCCTGCTTCCTGGACTCTAGTAGGCGTGCTGGCCCCAAATGGAATCCGCCCGGCTATTTAACGACGAAGGGCCAGTCAGCTTTGATGTGGTTTTTAGGCGGTTTTCCATATCCCACCAGGTGAATACCGGGCTGCTCCCCACATTCCGCAGTTTCACAGTTTACACTTGACGCAGACGGTTGGGGTACACTACTTCTGTCCCAGCGGGTACAGAGTGACTACAGGAAGGGCATCCAGCCACCCTCCTAAACTAACAGTGCCACAATCCATAGTAACAAACAGGACCTGGCAGTGGCTCGAGTGGGATCTGGATAAAACAGCAACGTTACTGATATGTACTAGTCTGTCCAGACTTCGGACTTGAACATACTAGACCATCTTTTTTGCGGTGAGTTAGAACGTAGAGTTCGCTCCAGGTCCCAGGCGCGATGCTTTCTAAAACAGTGTTGATTCGTGGACATCAGCTCCTCAGTCCCACGAAAATTTATTACAATCGAACTGAGACGTTCAAGGATTCTGCAGCAAACCGAAATTAGGGATGTTGGTCTGTGATTTTGCGGGTCCGGTCCTTTACCCTTCTTCTTATAGGAGTCTCTTGCCCTTTGTTTTCCAGTCGGTTTGCGCTGGGCGAAAGATACGCGATAGCTGCACGCTTGGGAAGAGGCAATTCTCGTAAGGTATTATTTTTGTAAAACCGAATTGGGGTTCCATCCGGACCTGGAGACTTTTTTTTTTTTTTTTTTTTTTTTTTTTTTTTTTTTTTTTTTTTTTTTCTTCAAATCTATCAGTTGTTTCTCTATGCCAGCGATGCTTATTACTGTGTCGTCCATGTCTCTCTCTCTCTCTCTCTCTCTCTCTCTCTCTCTCTCTCTCTCTCTCTCTCTCTCTCTCTCTCTCTCTCTCTCTCTCCCTCCCCCTCCCCCTCCCTCCCTCCCTCCCGCTACGGTCGCAAGTTCGAATCCTGCCTCGGGCATGGATATGTGCTATGTCCTTAGGTTAGTTAGGTTTAAGTAGTAAAAGCTGTGGCTCGAATTTTTACAGGTTATTATTCCTTGCTGTAGGGGCTGTGATTTTTGATATTTTTTGTCTAAACCAGCAAGGCAAAACAGAGGCCACTACTTCCACCACATCAAGTGGATTTAGTGCTCACGTACTCACACCGAGCCGTGAACACTTCCCAGTTTATCAATGGGGAACAGTTGAACATGATTACTACTGTTATCGGTGCCATGCGTGCAATGGTCGTGCCAGGCGCGCGATATGGAATCTTTATACTATCGTTAGTGGCGCGAGACCTGCGCTACCTTATAGCAACCGTTATAGTTCCGCATTATTCTGTTACACTAGGGGTGAGTTCACTTAAGGAAAGAGAGAGAATGTAAGATTTATGGACTCATTTACTAAACAGTTGAGAATCGAACAATAATACAACCAAATGGGGGGGGGGGGGGGGGGGGAAGAAAGATTCGAGTTCAGCAGCCGCCCTAACGTACGTTCATAACACGCTATGATAGCAGGAGGAAAGAAATTTTAGTAACGATCGCCGTATTATCAAATAGAATCCCATTTAGGAAGGGGTTGCAGGCGTGCAACGACCACCACCATGAAACAGCCAAAGACCAAGAAAGATGCTACTGTGCGTGAATCGCTAGGTAGCCTTCCGTACTGAAGGAATAAAACCCGCAAGACACGAAACTATTCACAGTGACCTATAAGGTTCCCTCTGGGCCGCAGGACGCGAATCTACAGTGCACGTCGGCGCTCAAGCTTACCGAACTTCATCTCCTGGAAGCGGCACCTCCGGTCTCCCGCACGGTCGCACTGGAACTGCCAGCTACTGCCCCTTTGTCCACTATCCATAAGAGGAGGGCGGTTGGCGCCCGCCCGCGAAAAACGGGCGCGCACCTGAACTGGCCAATCATAGAGCCGGAATTTCACAGGGAGGCGACCTCGCGACGTTAAAATTGAGAAGAAATATCAGTTACAAGGTTGGTAAGGCAGGTTGGAGAACTGAGAACAGGAGAAACTTTGGCCACTACTGAACTTTCAAACGCCACCACGTGCTACCCTGGCGGTCGGAAAAAGGATAGGAAACGGGGAGCCATCATGGCTGCTAGGAAGACTGCTGCCCTCGCCCATAAATAAATTCCTGGCACCAAGCTCCTCTGACAGATCAGTGTGAGACAAGCTGTAAAAATCGTCAAATAAATCAGGCAACCCATAGAAATTATTAATATTACCTGAATTATTATTTTACCGAATACCAGAACGCGTGGATTAGAAATATGAAATGCGAGCATTGAATGGTGAGTGAAGTGCACGTCTTTCAGTAGTTCTAAGTTACGTCCCATAGTGCTCAGAGCCATTTGAGCCTCTCTCCCCTCTTTCTCTCTCTCTCTCTCTCTCTCTCTCTCTCTCTCTCTCTCTCTCTCTCTCTGTCTCACGCGCGCGCGCGCACACACACACACACACACACACACACACACACACACACACACACACACACGAGTTAGCAGAAAAGTAGCATCGAGAATTGTTATTTTCTACGCAAGGGGAGTAGGTGGTGTTCAAGAAGGTGAGTTTTTTTTCCGGACGTGATTGCACAGTGTTTCAGCCGGTGGTTGTGACTGGGCCGTGGTTTGCCGGCAGCTGCTGTGCGCTCTAGGGCGCGTGGCCGCTGGGCGCTGCGCAGACTTGGCGCTCTCTTCCATTTTTCCGTGTTGGGGCGCGCAAGCATGCCCTCCCTTGCATGTAGCCCGCCTGCTTGCCTAATCGATACAGCGGGACAGGCAGCAGCAGCAGCAGCCACCCTTCCGTGCTCACCGCCGCGACAGTCGACAGCCGCCGCCACCGCACAAAAATCCCGCGCGCGTGTTTTTAGGGGGGGAAAAAAATTAAAACGAAAACAGCTTCGCTGCATTAAAGCCACGGCTCCTTGCGTTTAATTGCCGCCCTCAGTTACATACCGTCGTTCTCTTGTGGCGGTGTCAGATATCAGTGATGACGCTGTAGCTTGCACACGTCCGCATCATCATGCTGTCACGCAAATTACAATTTCTAAACGTCTGTCATTTGGTTGTCCTCTGAAATCTGTGGACATTCGCATCGAACATACAGGGTAATAGGTAGTGGCATCCGTCTCCATTCATACTATTTCTCGCAGTTGATTTCTTCGAATACACCAACTATTTTACCGAAGGTGTTCCAGTGTTTCAGATGCTGAATTCGCATTTGGAGGTACGGGCTTCAAAGCTCCGTCCACTCATTCTTCTGTAGGTTTTTTTGTAGTTTGCGTAAGTGAACTCTGCCCAATTCCTGCGATGTCTTCACTGAAACGGCAAAGGCCTATTTTCTACCCCACGCTCGCGTGTTCCGAATTTGTGCCCTATTTCTAAATATCCGACGTGTAGACTTGAATGTAATCAACGTCGACGGGGCGTTAAATATCGATCGTCTGATCATCTTTCAAATAGATAATACGGCTGAAACTGGTAGCAGGGAACGCTTCAGCATCCAGATTTGGGACGTGTCTCGAGGCAACAAGACGATTTTGTAGACTGCCTTTTGTGAATGTAGTAACCGAAAGCAACAATTAATTCAGCCCAAACATCCACAGCAGTATAAATCTGTTTCCCCGCTATGTTTCCTTAGTGGTGGTTGTTCCATACTACGATTATGAAACGCTTGCGAGGTACGTCGTCACTATAACAAAAATGGGGCAGCACAATAAGAAATAATGAATCACCTTTGTTAACCCTCGCAATGCGAAGTGGGAGGGGGTGGGGGGCGGGCATTTTGTGCCCACCTTTTGAAAATATTGTAATCTAGTCACTTACTTTCAGTTTTGAAATTCTGGAAAAAAAGATTGTTCATAATGATTCTTCTACCAGATTCCATAATTATGTTAGCTTTTTCAGTTAAACGTAACCAAAAAATTAAAGCCTTCGCTGTAGATCTCACTTTCTCCAATGAATTTCATTGACAGTGTTTTCAATTTAAGGACGTTACTTAAACATCGGAACTTTGCATTTTTTAAAGTTTTTTTACGTTAGGCATGAAGTACCACCTCCCCAAATCGGTAGTATGTGTTCTTGAAAGTGTGTCGATGTTGCTAAAGGTGTGCTAAAAGATATTTTAACACCCCCACCCCCATCCCCGGTAATGCACGTTATGAAAAATACATTGATATTGCTAGGAATAAGAGGATGAGAACTTTTAACATTGCAGCGCGTCAGCAATCGTGAATAATTTAATTATTATAAAGAATCGGCCTCGATTGCAAATAGTAACCGGATGTTGACCTAGGTTTCGGCGCGGATAACCACGCCTTCTTGGAACACACTAAAACCACAAACTGCCGAAAGAGGCATGGTAGAACGTTAAGGCGGTCTGTATTTATGTTGGACCATGCCTGTTTATGAAGTATGTAGTGTTAGTGTGTTCCGAAGAAGGCGTGGTTATCCGCGCCGAAGCCTAGATCAACATCCGGTTTCTATTTGCAATCGAGGCGTATTCTTTATAATCATTGAATAAGAGGATGTTACAAAATGATAGCTAACTTTTGTACAATTCGATATGTGGCACTTGATGCCCAAAATTTAAACCAGTGATATCTAAATAACTTTGCCGTCTCTTGGCGGTCTGCGATTTGTCACTGTAACTGACTGTAATTGAGCAGGCACCCGGTAGTCAGATTACTTTGTAAACAGCGACTGGTAGGTCAGGAGGCGGTCTTCTGAGTACTGTTCTGAGCTCAATGCAAGCACTGAACGGTACTGTCTAACTGATAGTTTGTGACTGTCTGATTACTGGAGCAGAACTGTCTGTGTGTCTGCAGCGTGTCGTGTTTTGGTGCCCATCGACAGAAGAATTTCCATGTCCGCTACTATGAGGCGGACGCAAAGAAGTCCGCGGTTGACAGCGTTCCCCCTTTGGTTGCTGTCCACTCTATCTGCGGACGAGTACGATGCGCTGGAGGAAGTCGTGCGAAAGCAGAAGAGATCCGGGTTTTTGAGCGACATCTGGTGGCTGCTGGACCAAGTTGAGAGACGCCTGGCGAATGGTTGTGCCTGTACGTTGGCAGCCTTTCGCGGTATTTGTTGCCTCTCTCTTGCTTGGTTCGCAACAATGACACTTTTCGAATTTCTTTGTATTTAAAGGATCTGAAGGCTATCGCGTGGAAATAAGTTTCCTAAAGCAGTACGATGCACTTCTCAAAATCAGCCAAGATTTTGGAGCACTGTTAAATATACAAGTTTACAATTCATGGAGCATATGAACTGAAACGCTTGTAGCTGAGTGTGTATAGTTCTATTATTGTGAACGAGTAGATGTTGGTCAGATTCTCGCTAGCTCTTTCTCTTGATTGTGTGTATTACATTCCCTTGATACTGTTTTGAAGAGAACTCCCGTTCATTACACAAAGTGGAAATTTTGTGCAAGTTTCTCTGCTCTACTCATGATACTTGCCCTGCACACAGCAGTAACATTAGAGAAGAATCTGAAAGTGCTGCTGATCCTTGGGGCTCACACCGTGTTAAGTTCTTTCCTGTGGAAGATTCTCCCCCCGAGTACGTGAACTGGCTTCCATTAGTCCGTTACTCATCGAAGGAATCAGATACTTGCCAAGGCTCTCCATGTTTGCTCTCTCAGGTTTTCTCGGCCTGAACTCCAACCAAACTGTGAACTATGGTTTCACAGAATATTTCTGCATGCTCGAGAAAGTAGAGCATCAAAGGGGGTAATGAGCGTCGGCAGTCCGACTCAGTCAGCTACAAATAGCGACGCGAGACCAGTAATAGTTCGCAGTGTGGCTGGAGACCATACCGTGAGTACAACGTAACGGTGCAAGTCGCAGCACCTGAAGGAGGTCACTGAGTCGTTCGTCGAAATAATGTACTGTGATAAAATGGAAACAACAACTCGGCTTTACACCCGGAAGCACACAGTTAATACTGCATTTGACCGTATCTTGATTTTGTGGTACAGTTCGAACGCCTTTCTGAAAAGTGGGAAGACGGAATCTATTTCTTCATTTGTATCTTTTAGAAGGGGAATTAGTAAATAATGAGTCAGGAGGAAAGGTGCATGCTTTGAGCGGTGACAGTATTAGTGATTCTGAACAAAAAACTTCGTATGGACATTTGCCCTATTCCCAATTGTTTGCCGAGACAGAACACATTTAATCTTCATTGTTATTTATTTTCTGTATAATTCAAATATTGTCATAGTTTACAACGTACCACAGTTGTGCAGAGGAAGTCGAGACGAACAGTTTTATACAGCATACTAGTGGTCTATGAAGTCGACAAACAGCTTGAAATTGGCCTACAAAAACTACCTAAGCTATAGTGCATGCGCAAGATTTTCAGTATTCTCGTGCTCTCTTCGCGCTAACATTTAATGCTAGGGACAAAAATGAATAGGAGTTTCTTCGTAGGAAATTTAAAGTAGTCTGCTTTTGTACAGCGACACGTTTCCGCTGGAGCCTTGCAATAGGCGGCACTGGATGCTGATATGGAGGGGCGTGTGGTCAGCAAACCGCTTTCTCGTCGTCAGTTTTGGTACCGGAGCCGCTACTTCTGACTCCAGTTGACCTCACAAGGGCTGAATGAAACCAGCTTGTCAACAGCACACGAGAGACACGGACGGCCGCCTATCCGAGTGGCAGCCTAGCCCTACACCACTTAGGCGATTTGACGGCAACTGGTATTACCACTGCAGCAAGGCCGTTGTTTTCCATCTCGGAAACTATTCGGAATAGGACGTATGTCTATAGTTGTTCAGAATCACTAATACTATAACCTCTCGAAGCGTGCACCTTTCCTCCTTATCCTCTTCGAGCATGACCAACGAAAGAAAACCTGTAGGAACACGAAAAAAGGACCACCACGTGAGGTACGCTGCACTATGCGGCAGTGTAATGACTCAATCAAATCCTCAGGTGCTGCTGTTATAAGATCTATCTGCCGACACCGTCGTAAACTGCTAAGGCCTGAGGTAGTGTGCGCGGAAAGATAAAGGCGTTTCCGCCAGCACGTCCCAGTCGCGGTTCCCGCCCCGAGGCGCGCGTCGTATCGAGCAGCGCCGGGCCTGGCTAGCTAGCCGCGGCAGTAAATTGTTATCTGCGGCATTGTTGCCACAGCTGGGCGGTCGGCCACCGGCGCCGGGCTTAATTGCCGCAGGGCCGTCACCCTGCTCCCAGTTCCCAACCCTCGCCTACCCTCATATGTGCAGGTGCTCTCCCTCTCTCTTCCTCTTCCACCCTCTCTCCCTCCCCTTCCCCACTCCCTCCCCTCCCTCCACAGTCTTCTCTCGCAAGACGCGCTCTGACCTTCGACGAGACGCTGCAGATTTCTTACCAGTACAGCAAAAGCTATAGTGCCCGGGAACAAAAACTGAAGCATCCAGAAGTAGAGGAAAAAACGAAATTAAAGTTCTCGCTTTGAAAGGGTAAGTGATGTTACTTCAGCGATTACAGAGTCGAGATAAATTTACAAATAACTCGGCAGTTTGAACCCACTTACCACTATGAGGCTGCACACTTTCTAGCCTGAATGCATGCACTCGTCCGAGATGGAGGGAAATTCCCTGGTCCGGCTGCTACTCGTCTCTGACCAGTGGTGCAAGATGACACAGAATGTTGCATAGTGTCCATACTTGTCCTCAGATGGCAAGCGCAGAGGTGAAGCGGGTACGAAGTGCTTGGTTCCCAATAATGGATTCTCTCTGGTGGTCTACCGTAACCCCGACGAAGAGTATGCTTGTTCCCACGTTGCCATGCTGCCCAACATTGGGGCACTATCCACATCCGAATTTCCCCCAAATCTCGATACTGCACGATTCGATCAGCCACCGTCGTGGAGATGGACATTGAGGACCAATTCGAAACACTGTCAGCTGCTGATAATGCTGTCTCGTAGGACCGTGCTGCATCTCAAAATTGTCTGTGTCTGCATCTTATATACACATATATAACAAAAAAAAAAAAAAGTTTTGCGTCACCTCGGTTCCGAGAGTCCCGGAATCTGTACAGAAAATGGGAAGACAGATCAACATAAACATCAATTACGCCCTTTTGATTGCTCATGAAAACCACACATTGCATGTTGTACCACCATGCAGCGAGACCAGAGGTGGTGGTCCATATTGCTGTACACACCTGTACCTCTAATACCCAGCAGCACATCCTCTTGCATTGATGCATGCCTGTATTCGTCGTGGCACACTATCCACAGGTTCATCAAGGCACTGTTAGTCCAGATTGCCCCACTCCTCAACGGCGATTCGGTGTAGATCCTTCAGAGTGGTTGGTGGGTCACGTCGTCCATAAACAGCCCTTTTCCATCTATCCCAGGCATATTAGAAAGCGTTCATGTCTGAAGAACATGCTGGCCACTCTAGTCGAGTGATGGCGTTATCCTGAAGGGAGTCATTCACAAGGTGTGCACGACGGGGGCGCGAATTGTCGTCCATGAAGACGAATGCCTCGCCAATATGTCTCCGATAAGGTTGCGCTATCGGTCGGAGGATGGCATTCATGTATTCACATATCAGAATGAAAGACTTCATTGTTGTAGAAAATGGAACCACAGCATAATAACGGATAAAACATGGCAGTAATTAACAAAGCTGAGCAAGCCACATTCTTCATGCCCATAATTTGTAAACCAAATGGCGAAATACGGGGATCTGGCAGATAAGGTAAAGACCACATAAGAAAGGAAGAGCAGTTGTTCCCAGACTGATTGTGAAGAGGTTTTTTGAGTTGTCAGTCTTACTGCCTGGTTCGATAGAGTCCGGCACGAACTCCTCACTTGCGTGAACCTCTTAAGCTCAGAGTAACACTTGCACCCTACGTGCTCAATAATTTGTTGGATGTATTCCAATCTCTGTCTTCCCCTACAGTTTGTAGCCTCTAGTACCATGGCATTCATTCCCCGATGTCTGTCTTATCATACTGCCTTGTCTTCATGTCGGTGTTCTCCTTAAATTTCTTTCTTTCTGTTCTGTACCAACAGATCTCAAACGCTTCTATACTCTTTTTTTACTGTGTTCCACAGCCCAGGATTCACTACCCTACGATGCTTTGCTCCAAACGTACACTGCAAGAAATTCCTTCCTCGGTTAAGATTGATGTTTTATACTATTATACTTCTCTCGACCAGAAATGCCCTGCTTTGCCTGTGCTAATATGCTTTTTATGTTCTCCTTGTTTCTTCGATCATGTGTTGTTTTGCTCCCTCCGTTTCGTCTCCGTAACATTGCGATATTCAATTATGATTTTTCGTTGATCGCTAATGTCTTTCTGCTACTCCTCATTATTTTGCTCTTTCGTCAGATTACTCTCAGCCCGTAATCTGTGTTCATTAGAACTTTCGCTCCGTTTAAAACGTCATTTTTTTTTCACATTCGTTGAGGATAGCAAAGTAATCAGTGAATCATATCGTTGATATGTTTTCGTACTGAATTTTATTCCTTGAGGCTACAGGACCTAAACCTTTTCTTTTTTGGCAGCATCAGAAGTTTTACTGTGAAACACCACCGTTTAAATTCCTTTATTGGATTTTGCGTCATTTACCGAAGCCGCCAAGCAGTTAATTATCAGCCGACCGAAGTGGCCGAGTGGTTCTAGGCGCTACAGTCTAAAACCGCGCGCCCGCTACGGTCGCAGGTTCGAATCCTGCCTCTGGCATGGATGTGTGTGATGTCCTTAGGTTAGTTAGGTTTAAGTAGTTCTAAGTTCTAGGGGACTGATGACCTCAGAAGTAAAGTCCCATAGTGCTCAGAGCCATATTTTTGAGTTAATTATTATGATTATATATGACCGCGTGCTTAATGGATGAAAGGCTATCGGTTTTTCTGCTGTGGTTTCGGGGGTATTTCAACCGAGTGCGGCTGTTCTGAGACGGAACAGTTAATTATTGAGAGTCTGTCTATTATTAAAAACCATAAAGGTTGCGATGTACAAACTGTATTGTATTTTCTACGAACACACCAAATTCTGAGGCAGTTGCTACCTTCGCCTTACACGTTTAATTACTGTTATAGTTTTTTATTGGTTGCTGATTTTAAGTACTTCGTCACACGCAATGATGATGGTTAACATTAACAACAAACCTCACTGCAATCCATGGCTGTTGCTGGCCGACGCGGTTAACGCGAAACGCGTAATTCGGCACTTGTCACTTTTGGTTTTACATCACTCGCGAATCGTATCGATGAGGGCCAACCCCACGACGGTCAGGGGGACGCGCTCATTTGTCATACTCCGGTGAATTTACCGTTTACTACTCACTCGACCACCATTCTCGCCCGTCTCTCCAGTACTACTGCTCACTCGACACTCGTCTCACTGCCTCCTGCAGCGCTCGACAATCGATTCGTGTCTGCTATTGACCTGGGTGTCGAATACTAATACCTATGTTCGTAGGATGATGGATCCCTTACAACTGACAAGTGGCAGAATAGTTCTTAGGGTTATTAGAGACCATATTTAATATATTGTAATTTATTATTTAAACCTTTATCACCACATCGTGTTACGTAAAAATCTGAACTAAAATAATAATAATAATAATAATAATAATAATAATAATATATGATCTAACACAGCCACACATCGATCAAGACGCATCCAATACCTGGCTAAGAAAAGGCAATATTTACAGTGAGACGGTAGGATTCATGATTGCAATACAGGATCAAACAATAAACACCAGATATTACAGCAAGCATATTATCAAAGATCCCAATACCACAACAGACAAATGCAGACTTCGCAAACAACAAATAGAAACAGTAGATCACAAGTGGATGTAGAATACTAGCAAATACAGAATATCCCAGAAGACATGACAATTTAGCAAAAATAATACAGCAACAACTTGCCATACAACATAAACTAATAAAACAACACGTTCCCACATACAAGTATGCACCACAAAATGTACTGGAGAATGATGAATACAAATTATACTGGAACACAACCATTACAACAGATAAAACAACACAACATAACAAGCCTGACATCATACTCACCAATAAAAAGAAGAAATTAACACAACTAATCGAAATATCCGTACCCAATACAACAAAATATACAGAAGAAAACAGGAGAAAAAACTGAAAAATACATCCAACTGGCTGAGGAAAGTCAAGGACATGTGGCATCAGGATAAAGTTGACATTATACCAATTATACTGTCAACTACAGGAGTCATACCACACAATATCCACCAGTACATCAGCGCAATACAGCCACATCCAAATGTACGAGGTGTGGCTAGAAAAAAACCGGACTAGTACTGGTGAAACAATAAAACGAATGCAATAAGGCTGAAAGTCGCGTGGCCTGTCACGTGACTCTCGCTCCGCCTACTGCTCGAGTTTCATCTGCCTCCTGCACTCAGTCTGCCCGTGGCGTCTGTTTTAAGTAGTTGACGTTTTGTCTGTACGTCGGAAAATGTTGAGTGTACAGAAAGAACAGCGTGTTAACATCAAATTTTGTTTCAAACTAGGAAAATCTGCAAGTGAAACGTTTGTAATGTTACAAGTGTACGGCGATGATTGTTTATCGCGAACACAAGTGTTTGAGTGGTTTAAACGATTTAAAGATGGCCGCGAAGACACCAGTGATGACACTCGCACTGGCAGACCATTGTCAGCAAAAACTGATGCAAACGTTGAAAAACTCGGTAAACTTGTTCGACAAGATCGCCGTTTAACAATCAGAGCAGTGTCTGAGTTAACAGGAGTTGACAAGGAAAGTGTTAGGCAGATTCTTCATGAAAGTTTCAACATGAACAAAGTGTGTTCAAAAATGGTTCCAAAGTGTCTCACAATTGAACAGAAGGAACGCCGAAGAATGATTTGTTCTGACATCCTGGAAAACATTGAAAGTGATCCCACCTTCTTACAAAATGTTATTACTTGCGATGAATCGTGGTTTTTTTACTTACGATCCCGAAACTAAACGCCAATCGATGCATTGGAAAACTCCTGGTTCTCCACGACAAAAAAAAGCACGAATGTCAAAATCGAAATTCAAGGCAATGATTGTTTTTTTTGACATCAAAGGGATTGTGCACATTGATTGGGTACCAGAGGGATAAAGAGTGAATCAGCATTACTACATTAGCGTCCTGGCTATCCTACGTGAGCGAGTACGGCGAAAACGGAACGATTTGTGGAGAAAAAAGTCATGGATCCTTCACCAAGACAATGCCCCAGCTCACAGTGCGTTGTCAGTGAAGACGTTTGTGGCAAAACACAACATTCCCATCTTAGATCATCCACCCTACTCACCTGATTTGGCCGCCTGTGACTTTTTTCTTTTCCCTAAAGTCAAGTCAGCTTTGAAAGGAACTAGATTTGAGACTGTTGAAGCAGTAAAAGAAAAAGCGACGGAAGTAATGTATGGACTTACCGAAAATGATCTGCAGCATTGCTATGAACAGTGGAAAATTCGTATGGAGCGGTGTAGAGACCGAGGAGGAGAGTACATTGAAGGAGATAACATGAAATTGTAAATAATTGTAAATAAATGTTTTTTTCCAGCATCAGTCCGGTTTTTTTCTAGCCGCACCTCGTATATATACAACTACAGAAATCTGTAATTATTGATACATGTTCAATTACCCGAAAGTTCCTAAATGCAATATAACATATACCGTACAGTTAAAAGGAAGTCACGCTTGATCGAGGTCCGCGTCACTTTCCATTTTTAACCAGACATAACGTCTGAGAAAGGAAAGAAATATAATAATAATACGTATCGGTGGCACTGTCATTTCGCGATAAGTCATCCAGGGGGGCTCGGGAAAAGCGTAGCGGCAGAAAGTGAATGTTGCAGAGGCGGTCGCTGCTACTCGCTGGAGATACGGTCGCGCGGCCACCTGCACGACGAGGCCGGGGCGGGTGTTGGCGCGGCTCCGGGGCGCTGCCGTCTCGGCGAATAATCTTAAGATGGCGGTCCCGCGCCCTGTCCTTTTCTTCATTCTCAATAGCGATCAATATGGGCGAGCGCCGGCCCGGCCGGCCCCGGCCGCCGCCGACGCCGCCGCCAACGCCGCCGACGCTCCGCATTTTTAAAACACGGCCGCACTTACCTGTCTGCACAGCTCGCGCCCAGGCCCGGTGACGGCGGTGGCGCGCTGCCTTGCCCACCCGACTGCTCCGTACCGCCACCCGCAGATCCTGCCTTCAACACATTATTGTGTCGCAACAGAATGCAAACAAAAGTTCCGTACAAAATGCATCAGGCACACATTATCACGGTGCGAACTATCCGGTTTGCGGATTATCCATACACAATTCGCCTATTCTACGGTCGCTGGTTCGAATCCTGCCTCGGGCATGGATGTGTGTGTGTCCTTAGGTTAGTAAGGTTTAAGCAGTTCTAAGTTCTAGGGGACTGATGACCTCAGATGTTAGGGCCCATAGTGATCAGAGCCATTTGAACCATTTTGAAACTCAAAGAGGAAGAAACGTTTCCAGCACGTATAATTTTACCGATGAGACTCTCTCTCTCTCTCTCTCTCTCTCTCTCTCTCTCTCTCTCTCTCTCTCTCACACACACACACACACACACACACACACACACACACACACACAAACACACACACACTACCGGATCAGATGTATCCGAAATTGACCGCTAATCTCCAGAAGCGAAGTTGCCAGTATAAAAGGAGGTGGAGAGTATTGTGTTGTCAGTAGAGAAGCAGTAACATCAAAATGGGTCGCTCAGGAGATATCAAAGAGTACGACGTGGACTAGTCGTTGAATGTTACCAGAGTAACAAATCCATCAGTGACATTTCAACCCTTTTAAAACTGTCCAAACCGATTGTGATGTGGAAACGCGGAAGAATAACCCCAACGAAACCAAGACGAGCCACACCTCTTGTACTGACGTATACGCACTGTCGATCATTGCAGAGGCTCGTTGTAAAAATCGCGTGGAATCAGCGGAAGGAGTCATTGGTTGGCTCAAATGGCTCTGAGCACTATGGGACTTAACATCTATGGTCATCTATGGTCATCAGTCCCCTAGAACTTAGAACTGCTTAAACCTAACTAACCTAAGGACATCGCACACATCAATGCCTGAGGCAGGATTCGAACCTGCGATCGTAGCAGCAGCGCGGTTCCGGGCTGAAGCGCCTACAACCGCTCGGCCTCAGCGGCCGGCTCTGGCGAATGTCCGCGGAACGTCACGTGCCATCATCATGTGTAGTGCCAACAATGAAGTACGGAGGATGTGGTGTTCTAGTATAGAGATCTTTTCCGTGGGTATTGTTTGCTGTCCTTATTGCGGACAGACACGAACACATTTTCCAGCAACGTGTACTGCGTACATTAGAGAAATAGTTTGTGACTTTATCAGCACCACAATGTATCCTGTCATAAATCAGCATCTCTAAGGCAGTATTAGTGGACAGTAATATCAAAATTTGGCTAACCTACCCCGAGTCCCGGCCTGAAATCAGTGGAACACTTTTCGATGAGCTAGAACGTCGACTTTGCTCCAAATCCCAGTGCCGAACATCATTACCTTCTCTGGTTTTGGCTCTTGAGGAGTAATGAGCTCTCATTCCTCCACAGACACACGATAACCTTATTGAGCGTGTCCCCATCGAAGCTGAAGCCGTCATAATGGCGAAGGGTGGACACATCCCATATGGCTGCCGCCAATACGTGCCCAGGTACATTTGATCAAGTAATGGAAGTGCATACCGATGGATATGTCTTTCTGGACACGACGAGGCTGTGTTCTGTTCTTGATCGACTACATTTCTGACCCTGGACCCGTATATTCCTTTTTATGAGGTTATAAGAAAGATTGTGTATGTGCCTCCTTTCCCGTAAACAATTCCAAAATTCAAAATGAATATTTCTGATTAACTTCCGTTGGTTATGACATATGCATCGGAATGTATGGCGTGAAACAAATTGTCGCTAGATGTTGATCTTCGTGACCAAGTATAGCCATACAGAAAATCTATAAAGTACTTAAAAAATTAAAACTTTTTTTTACATTGTCTGGAATTCTTACAGTTGTATCACTAAGAATTAAATAACTATAGAAGTTTCTAACTGCTATGTTCATTTTGAATTGGCTTTTATTCTGTTATAATTAGAACAAATATTTTCTTTAGACTGCACAAATAAGCCTGTGACTCCGTTTCACCGTCGGAAGACGATGCGGGTCCCGAACCACGTAGAACATCCCTGAAATATTTTTCCGCTGTTTTCTATTTTATCCCAAGGTAAATGCAGGGGCTCTGGCCTTGTAACACGTCAGTGGCCGATTTCCTGTCTATACATATGCGTAGCCCTTTGCCTAGGAGATGAAGGTCCCAGTATCCTTGTCGTGGAGGGCAGCATCGTATACTTTCCGCCAGTTCTCTATCCTGGTCTGCAGCTCGTTGTCTGTGCCAAAATGCTGTCCTCATAGCCAGCGGCTCATGTGAGCAAAGAGATGAAATTCAGAGGGTGCCGAGTCCGGGCTGTATGATGCTAGTCGAACACGTCTCACCGAAAATGCTGCAGGCGCGTCTTTGTTGCATTTACATTGTGCGGCCGAGCAACTTCATGGAGGAGGCCAATGTGTGATGACAACATTCCTCTTCGATTCTTCTGAATTGCTCTTCGTAGACGATTTTCTCGAATCGCCTGATCCAGTCACTGAGCAAGACCATCATTTGACACTCGCTTCTTGCCTGACCGCACGCCTCATAAACGGGTGTACATACTGCTTCTAATTTCCTGTACCATATCCGCACTTAGCTGTCATGTATGACAGTCAACGTTATATGGGTTGCACGAAATCCGCCGGAGCGCCTCAGCATGAAGAAGTCGAATGAGAGCACGCTCACACTTGGCGGCAGACATTATCGTTCACGGCATCTTTGCGTGCTTACCTTGCACCGTGAACTGGAAAATACGACGTGAGGCGATCAACAGGCATGTAGTGACAATGTGTGCAACACATCTGCACAAAGCTTCATCGGATTTTCACTATGGTATTAATTTCGCGACCGGACCGTCGTAAAAGGAAAATGATGATAAAGATTTTCTTTAGAGGTGGTTCCTTTCACAAGCCTTGCCTTGTGTTGACACAAAATAAAAGCATGCTGTTGCACATCAGAGCGAGGAATGTTTTGTTTTTCATACGCTTCTTTCCACGACAGATGTCAAATAATAAAGTAGGCTCTGTCCTTGTTTTGAATTTCAGGAAAATGAGACCATCGTCAGGAAAAAAGTATATCAGAAACAGCAAAAACCAGACGATTAAAAATTTCCCGAAAATGATAGGAAATAAAATGTGGCAAACGTACTTCTGCAAATAAGTTGTTAGTTTTCGGCAGATAACGCATAAGAAATGTAATGGGCATATTCTTTTTAAAAAATACAGTAAACATGAGTTTCTGATTAAAAACGTGTGTTTTGAATTTTCCGCGTTTTTCGATTATCCATACAATCTGGAATCTCCATTAACTCGGGTGATCGGATGCTTGGTGTATCTATATTGGCTCCCATTCTACTCTACATTGGTCAAACCACACTTCCGCCAGAGTTTATAACGCCTGGAAGTTCAAATGGTTCAAATGGCTCTGAGCACTATGGGACTTAACATCTGAGGTCATCAGTCCCCTAGAACTTAGAACTACTTAAACCTAACTAACCTAATGACATCACACACATCCATGCCCGAGGCAGGATTCGAACCTGCAACCGTAGCGGTCACGCGGTTCCAGACTGAAGCGCCTAGAACCGCACGGCCACACCGGCCGGCGCCTGGAAGTAGCATGACGCAGTTACTTTAAGTATTAGATGCGAGGCTCTTCAGCGTCGTTCTATACTGACTACAAAGGCACTTTCCGTCCTGTTCTTGCTCTTGTCTTGTTCGAGGTGAGGCACTGTATAGTACCACAACAAAAATACTGCATATGAGGTGACTAGATTGGTGGCACTACAAAGGCAAAGTAAATTGTTGCGGAACAGACTGGCTAATATTATTGATATTCGAAATCATGCAGAACACCTGTGTGGAAACAACAGACTCAAAGAACCAAATAATGAAAGTTGTCCGTGTCGCAACATTATAAGGCACGAGCATTGTACCACAGATTAATTTTAAAAATAATTTTCGATACTGATGTAAGCCAGCCTGGAAACCTAGAAACCTGGAGGCCAGACCAGCTGTACTGTGGCTGATGAACTAAACAAAAACGAAGATGAACTTCACAACTACGGTATAAGGCCCCTATATTGCTCAGAGATGAATCGTAAGACTTCATTAAGTAATTACTTCAGCCCTGGAAGAGTTGACGTACAAGGATTTCTCCTTCTCTGACATAATACAGATCATGTCCGAGTTAGCATACTTGTACACGCCTCACTGTACGACTCAGTAAATTTGAGTTTTCTGCCGATCCTGATACAAATGTGTAATATGTAAACAAAACTAAGTTTGTCGAGAGCAGAACACTAGAGGAAAGGCAATAACGAGAATAAGAAGGCCAGGTTCAATGTAGGATCGAGTCCGGCCCCAGTAGCTGAGTGGTCAGCGTGACAGAATGTCAATCCTAAGGTCCCGGGTTCGATTCCCGGCTGGGTCGGAGATTTTCTCCGCTCAGGGACTGGGTATTGTGTTGTCCTACTCATCATCATCCATCCCATCGACGCGCAGGTCGCCGAAGTGGCGTCAACTCGAAAGACCTGCACCAGGCAAACGGTCTACCCGACGGGAGGCCCTAGCCACACGACATTTCATTTCAATGTAGGATCGAAATCCAATAAGCAGAATAGGGTGACTGTTAGTAGCCCATGCAATGTACTGTATTAGACGACCACGGGTGCCTGCCTAGCCCCGTTTCTGTAAGCAGTTTGGCCCACGTGTCATGTCGCGCATGCCTCTGGTGGCGATTGTCAACAGTGATCTGTAGCGCCTCTGAGCGGTGATCGACGTCGGCAGATGGCGGAGATATAAGATTTAAAAAAAAAAAGCGGAATATTAACTAGAAGTATGACCGACTCGAAACATCAAAATGAACCGAGTTAATCAGCTTCAGGCACGATACTTGGGACACCATAGCATTCTTTTTCTCTGCATTGTCGGTGATGCAGGTCCCGCAAGATCCCAGATACGTTAGCTCACCACGGTTTCTGTTTTGAGCTCTTAGCGGAAGTCATCGCTAGAGGTAACCTTACCACTGTGTGACTCTTGCCTAATAGAAATTTTTGCCACTAGCTTTGCGAGGAAGATGCTTGTGGCAACTGTGAGCCAACTCTTTCGAAATCGTTCGAAGTACTGATGTCACATTCCTTTTGGTATACGTTAAAATATGCAGTAAATAGCTGTGTAACCATCGTGTTCCCTCACTTCCGTTCCGAATCGAACTGGCGACGCCATGCTTTGAAAAATAGGCAACTAGTACATGTCTCTCAGGCGTTCTGCAGTACAAATTTTTCATTCAGACAGTTTTGTCTTGAATTTAAAACGCATCTTCAGTGGATGTACGTTACTGTAACATAAATATAATGTAAATAGTCTACAAATTGTATTGCACGAACGCCATGTACTCCAGGATATGCGACAAAATCACAAGAACTTTTAAGGGGAAATAAAAAAAGAAAACCCAAATTAAATTATGTAGTGTGATAAATCGTAATCGTTCATACACATATCACGGTGCTGGATCGCAAGTAAGAGAGATATTAACCAAACAAAAGTCAGAAATATTGTTTCTCAGGGAAAAAACGAATACCTGGGCGAAGTACCTTGTGAATATAATACAAATAATGTAAATACCGCACAGAATAATTTAATGTCTAAAGAGTATTTTTGCCATTGTGAGATAATAGGATCTCAAAATGCATCCTGCTTCACAATCCTTCAGGCATAAGATACGTGAAAAGATAGAAGACAAATAATGGAAGTAAAAAGTCTGCTTCAGCTTAACTCTGCATTTCATAAGTAAAGAAGAAAAAAATAAACAACAGCTTTTGCAGGATTAATAGTTTTCTTTCGCCCGTTTTGGTCCCGCGAAATTAAATTTAGCACCTAATGTATTCTCATTGTGTAATACAATATGTTTAAAAGCACATGTAATAATTACTAGATTATACGAAGAGAAGAAATGAACTTTTTAACCAAAGTAGTGAAAACGAATGTATTATGAAAGGTGTAAGACAAGTGTTCAGATTATAAGTTCATTGTTTAACAAGTTAAGACAAGTAACGAGAAAGGTGAAAGCAAATTTCTGAATAATGATGAATAAAAAAGCGTAAAAAGACCATTATTTCCGTTTCCAGGAGCCATTGGCCTGAAAGCAGGAATATTTACTAGAAATTTTGCATGTAACGTTGTATTCTCTCACACAGAATTCGGTGTACATCCGAACAGAATAAGAAGCAGCAGCAGAAACAACAATAAAAATTAACTGGTCAAAAAAAGTGGGCAGGGTAATGCAGAAAAACGGCCTTTGTACTGCCATCAAGGAAATGGACCGAAGTAATTAATCTACGGCTAGGACTTGATTATTCTCTTACACCAAAGGAAACTGCTTCAGAACGAAATAGTTCTTTTCAGAAACAACTGTTGTCGCACAGGATTGTATGGAAGTACAAAATAGGTTGCACGGAATTGGTAAATTGATTTAAAAAAAGAAACTGTAGATATTTGAATAGTTTATGATGATTAGGTGGGCATTTGTGGTCCGAAGTGAAGCAGTGTAAGACGTAACAAACAAATGTATGTATGTGGTAAACACCAGATGAAAAGATGGAACGTATCATGGGAAATTGTAATGAATGCTAGGGGCGATGCGAATATGGCTGGCTGACGAAACGCAGTAAATTGAACTTCAGTCCAAAGGAAATTACTTTGACCTAGTAATTACACTTATTATATTTCATGGTAGGAAGTACCATTACGCAGATTGGGGTCGAGCCAGTACAATCGCATGACACATCACGTTCGTACTGTGACATATGGAAATGTGGCGCAATTAGCTGTCAGTAATGCTGGAAGTAGTCAGTTGTCAGTACGTGTGTACATCGTGATCGTTATCTCAATTCTTAGGCGTTCCCAGTTGGTTGGTAATTTCGATTACACGAAAATTTCCGAATATCCTGAAATTCATTGTCGCCTGAAATTCCATATTTCATCTAAGAGTAGGAGCATAGCTCGTGTCGAAACACATAATCATCAGAACTGGAGTGGTATATTGGCTACTAAAGTTGCATTCGAAGCCAGTTATTTCACGTTGCTAGTTCATACCAACAGAATGAAGTCAGTACTTACGATGAAGTGTAATCTCCTTGGGACAAAACTCATTTCCACAGACCAAGTGCCACTTAAATTGGGCGAAGATAGCAGCATTTTGCTGACACTGCAGTGTTAGTTCGACTTTTCTACCCTGAAAATCAGAATGTCAGTACTGTCATTGTGACAGATAACGCTGAAAATTTCATCAAACAAGGAGACGCCTTAGAACACTCAGCTAGACGCTGGCATTGAATTATTACAATGTGTCAGCCTCATATTCGTTGAGAACCATAGACGGAATTTTGTGAATTGTGTGTAGCTGAGGGTTTTCTGACCATGGTATTGACTTGGAGTATTTCTCAAATCAGTCTGTATCTTTTGATAGAATTTTTAACAGATACACAGGTTGTTTCAAAGTCTCTACATGAATCGTCTCGGGGTGGTTGATAATTTTTGTTAGAACCTTGTTTTAGTTATTCCCTTAGAGGTGGCAAGGACGTAGGCACTCCGTGGTATGCGTATGCCTTTTGTGAGGCCTATAATCCAGTGTCTGCTCCGTATGAAAGAGCGGAAACTGCATGCATGCATGTCCGAAGGAACGGGCACTGCGGCTACTACAGCCGTAATGGAATATGTTTACAGTTGCAAAAAGGAAACCATCAGTTGTATAATGGAACAATAACAGTGAAAATTTGCGCCATACACTTATCTAGAGGCTCGTCCATATAACTTTTCTTTCGTATCTAATCGTAGTGACGTGGTGAGAAGAAAATTGAGAATCAGTTAGATGATGATCATTTTTGGCTTCTGGAAAGGACACCAGAAAGGTAGTTGTGACGTTGCGATTGATCATGCAAGCAAGAATTACGATACATTAAGACACGTTTGTAGGATATATCGGCCTAGTCGGAAGCGGTCGCCAATGTGAAGTGTACAAGATGTTCCAAATTCGGAGAAAAAAAATACGAGTAAACCATACAAAAAGACAGATGATAAACAATATGTACAAGACCAAAGGGGAAACAATAAGAATGGAAAACCAAGAACGAAGTGTTCTGATGTGTAAGACTGGGATGTAGCCCTTTGCCCCTGTTAACACATCGAAGAAGCAGTGACGGAAGTTCAAATGGCTCTGAGCACTATGCGACTTAACATCTGAGGTCATCAGTCTCCAAGAACTTAGAACTACTTAAACCTAACTAACCTAAGGACATCACACACATCCATGCCCGAGGCAGGATTCGAACCTGCGACCGTAGCAATCGCGCGGTTCCGGACTGAGCGCCTAGAACCGAGTGACGAAAGTGGAAGACGCAGGATAACACTGCTATTCTCTATGCAAGTGAAGAAGAATTGCAGCACGTGTCGAATGGAATGAGCGTTCTAATGAGCACAGGACATGGATTGATAGTAAACTGAAGAGAGACAAAAATAATCAGGAGTAGCGGAAATGAGACTAGTGAACATCAAAATTGGATGCCACGAAGTAGGCGAAGGTAAGGAATCTACCTAGGAAGCGAAATAACACACGACGGACGAAGCGAAGAAGACATAAAAAGCAGAGTAGCTTAGGCAAAAAGGGCACTCTTGGCCAAGAGAATTCTAAGAGTATCAAACGCCGGTGTTAATCTGAGTAAGAAATTTCTGGGAGTGTACATTTGAAGGGCCAGATAGTGAATCATCAGCAGTGAGAAAATCGGAAAATAAAAGGATCGAAGCGTTTGAGATGTCGAGCTATAGAGGGATGTTGAAAATCAGTTGTATTGATAGCAAAGGAATGTGGACGCCCTCCGCAGATTCGGGAAAGAATGGAACACAAGGAAACCACTGACAAGAAGAAGAGACAGTATGACAGGACACGTGTTAGGACATCAGGGAGTACCTTGTGGGGTGCTAGAGCAGTGGTTCCCAATCCGAAGGCTAATTAACCCCTGAAGAGTAAAATGAAATTTTATGCGGGGAAAAACAAAAGGGTTCGACATTTAATACTGTTACCATTGATTCGCAGGACTGTAACTCTGATTGCGTAAGTTAGCAATAATTACATTTCTAAGCATTAACGAATGGCACAAAGTGGAGAAGGTTACAGCTTGTGGAACGAATGTATGAAGATATTATTCAGCACATAGATTATGCATTACACACGTACTTTGTACCTTGCTTATGTGACAGTAAAATTGACATATATACACCACGTATACTTAACGTATGTCGTGATAATATTTTGCCAGAGTTGTAAGTAGTTCCCGCTATCGATCAGAAATTGCTTCATTACGTCGCAACAAATAAACAAACGAACTAACGGACAACACAACGAGATAGTAGCCATATAATGGCTATTACATTACTGTAGGGCCTGCACGGTATTCATTCATTTCGTATAGGCCATCTTTGGACCACGATATTTCAACTGTCTAGCTTTACGTGTTCTGATATTGGCCCAGTGCTCCCGCATTCGTTCTCGGTGTTGCTCTTTCCTCTCCTGGGTCCAAGCCTTTCCTGTTCTTAGTTTTGGCTTTTCTTGGAAACCCTGCCACGCCTGAGTTTCTCCTTGAGTGGGACACGCTCCAAGATGTCATCATGGGTGATCATCACTTGTTTAAGATCTTTCTCCACCTCCGTGAACGAGGCCCATTTTGTTTTCTTGTCCTGAAAGTAGGTGACCATACGATTGGTGAGTCTTCCAGGGCTCGTTCAGGTCATATGTCCATAAAACATAATCCTTCTATTCCGGATGGTATCGGTTATCTTCTCTATGTGGGATTACAGTTCATGATTATGACGTCTTCTATATTCCCCATTCTCTTTGACGGGACGTAAGATCTTTCTCAAAATCTCCCTTTCCTTGTCCTCCAGTTTTTCGCTTAGGCCTTTTTTGTTCATTACTAGGCATTCAGAAGCGTACAAGACCTCCGGACGGGTGACACTGCAGTAATGCTTTGACTTTGCATTAAACGATACTGATCTTCGTTGTAGGTGTTTTTAGTTAAATGGAATGCCGTTTCCATTTTGTTCATGCGTGATACGAAGGCTTCTTTCTCTGATAAGGTGGCTGTTATCCGTTCTCTGAGATATTTTAACTTTTCAACTCGCTTAATTTTGCCTTGACCCACTGTGGTGTCACCGCCAGACACCACACTTGCTAGGTGGTAGCCTTTAAATCGGCCGCTGTCCTTTAGTATACGTCGGACCTGCGTGTCGCCACTATCAGTGATTGCAGACAGAGCGCCGCCACACGGCAGGTGTAGTCTAGAGGGACTCCCTAGCACTCGCCCCAGTGGTACAGCCGACTTTGCTAGCGATGGTTCACTGTCTACAGACGCTCTTAATTGCAGAGACGACAGTTTAGCATAGTCTTCAGCTACGTCATTTGCTACGACCTAGCAAGGCGCCATATTCAGTTACTATAACAGCTAATATTGTGAAACATGTGCCGTCAAGAGCGACGTTCATCATTAATGGATTAAAGTTAAGTATCAAACTAATTACGTCCGCTTTCTGAATTCTCATTCCTTGTCATGTTCCAGACCTCACGTCAGTATAGTTCTTCCCCCCTCACGCTAGCCTGCTTGAGCTAAAATGCGTGCATTTCGGCCTCCACTCGTAACACGGTGTTGGCTCTTCAGCTAACACAAAACCGACTACAAGCTCCCTTGCTGGTGAATTTATGTTCGTTATAAACTCGGTTTTCTCAAATGAAATTTGGAGGCCAGTCTTCTGTGCTTGTACATTAAGCTCATTAATCTGTCTCTCGGCTCTTTCCATGGAATCAGAAAAAAATGGAAGATCATCTGCAAAACGAGGCAATCGATTTCAAGATTTTGTTTCGCCTGCGCGGTATTATTATTATTATTGTTATTATTATCTACAGTGGTCAGATAGAAAGCATTGGCGTTCTGAAGTCTTCCAATTTCTGCCAGCACAGGAGTAAGGAGTCAGCAATCAGGCAATTTACAAACTAAGTACAGTGCACACAACAACATTGTTGGTTTTAAATGGGTTGGGGTGCATAATGTGGGTGAATCAAGTGTCGCTAGGGAGAGGAATGGAGCAGAGGAAGCATATTTTGTAAGAAGTATTCTTTTCTGAGGGGTTGTAGGTAGCACTCAAAATGCACTAAAATCTGTTTCATCATTCTGCAAAAAAGGTTGTTAGAAATAAAAAATACACCGTCCGAAAAGGCCTTGAAAGCCCGCTGTACCGCCCAGCTAACGTGTCATCCTCAGCCCTTAGGGGTCACCGGATGCGGGTACAGAGGAGCGTGTGGTCAGCACACCGCTCTCCCAGCCGTTATCAGTTTTCGTGACCGTTGCCACTACAATCAAGTAGTCCCTCGATTGGCCTCACAAGAGCTGTGCAACTCGCTTGCCAACAGCACTCGGCAGACCCGGACGGTGGCCCATCAAAGTGCTAGCCCAGCCCGACAGCTCTTAACGTCGATGATCTGACGGAAGCCGGTGTTACAACTGTTGCAAGGCCGTTGACTCTTGCTAGAAATGAGCAGTATACATTATCTCATTGATCCTGTAGTTCAGTCATCAAGAAAACACCTACAAAAACTAAATATTTATCTTTCATTTTAAAAAATGAAAGTGTTCAAAGAAGAGTCTTTCTCATTCTAAAGTTTAGTTAGACGCTGATATTTGATGATTCTGGAAGAAAAGGGGGTGGGGTGTGCTATCTGATCGGACTTGCGAGTAATAGTAATGATCACAGAAACGGTGAGGACCATTGTACTAGAAGGAGCTGTAGAGGATTAAAAACTACAGGAGAGCAAAGATACTGAAATGCATCCAACAAATAATTGAGGCCGAGGGGTGCAAACGCTACACCGAGATACAGAGACAGGTACAGTAGTGGAACTTGTGGCAGGCTGCATCGAATCAGTCAGAAGACTGATGTAGTTGTTGTCTTCAGTCGTGAGACTGGTTTGATGCAGCTGTCCATGCTACTCTATCTTGTGCAAGCTTCTTCATCTCCCAGTACCTACTGCAACCTACATCCTTCTGAATCTGTTTAGTGTGTTCATCTCTTGATCTCCCTCTACGATTTTTACCCACCACGCTGCCCTCCAATGCTAAATTTGTGATCCCTTGATGCCTCAGAACATGTCCTACCAACCGGTCCTTTCTTCTTGACAAGTTGTGCCACAAACTCCTCTTCTCCCCAATTCTATTCAATACCTCCTCATTAGTTATGTGATCCACCCATCTAATCTTCAGCATTCTTCTGTAGCACCACATTTCAGAAGCTTCTATTCTCTTCTTGTCCAAACTATTTACCGTCCATGTTTCACTTCCATACATGGATACACTCCATACAAATACTTTCAGAAACGTCTTCCTGACACTTAAATCTATACTCGATGTTAACAAATTTCTCTTCTTCAGAAACGCTTTCCTTGCCATTGCCAGTCTACATTTTATATCCTCTCTACTTCGACCATCGTGTTATTTTGCTCCCCAAATAGCAAAACTCCTTTACTACTTTAAGTGTCTCATTTCCTAATCTAATTCCCTCAGCATCACCCGACTTAATTCGACTACATTCCATTATCCTCGTTTTGCTTTTGTTGATGTTCATCTTATATCCTCCTTTCAAGGGACTGTCCATTCCGTTCAACTGCTCTTCCAAGTCATTTGCTGTCTCTGACAGAATTACAATGTCATCGGCGAACCTCAACGTTTTTATTTCTTCTCCATGGACTTTAATACCTGATAATAGCCGGCCGTTGTGGCCGAGAGGTTCTAGGCGCTTCAGTCTGGAACCGCGCGACTGCTACGGTCGCAGGTTCGAATCCTGCCTCGGGCATGGATGTGTGTGACGTCCTTAGGTTAGTTAGGCTTAAGTAGTTCCAAGTTCTAGGGGACTGATGACCTCAGAAGTCCCATAGTGCTCAGAGCCATTTGAACCTGATAATATTAAAAAAAAAAATCTCTTAAGTTAAATATTATGATGCAGTCATTCCAGAAACTCGTAGTGGAGGTACGAAACTTTTTCCTCCCAAGACCTTGGATATATTTTGCGGAATTCAGTAGAATATGATTAACCATGCGCCGTTTCTTTTACCGTGATACGTAAGCTCCAAAAATACGTATTTTTTGCTGATGCTAACAGTGCTGAAAATTAGTGTGAAGAGGAGTGCACCATTGGAGACGGCACTGTGCAGGCGCCGGCACGTTGGCTGCGGCGAAGCAGCCCTGGAGAGCCGCGGGCCCCGAAGCATTATCGCCTCCCCGCGGCGCGAGCATGTTTGATGGAAGTATATGGAGCTCGACGGGTTCGAGCGACCCTGCCGGCCGGGGAAACGTAAAAAAGAAATATAGGATTGGAAACGAGGAGGACGGAGAGGTGGACGAGGACGAAAGCGTGGGCGTCGGAGGAAGGCGTGTAGGGTGGCGGCCGGGTGCGATACGGGCGAGGCGCGGCCTAGGGAGGGGGAGGGGAACGGCGCGGCGGAGGAGGAGGAGGGAGTGAAAAAACGGGGGGACGGGAGGCGAGGTCTGAAAGAATGCGCATGTGCCATCACCAGGGAAATCGATACAAATAATGATCTGACGGAGTGGCGAATGTATAAGTAGCGGCCGGGGCTGGACAGGCGGCCCTCTGACGTCACGCCGGCGGCTAATGGTGAGCGACGCTGCGGGAGGTGGGTATTGACGCGTTACGGCCACCGGCCGCCCGCCTTACTCGCCCTGGGATCGACGCCCCGCGGGACCGAGGTCACACTCCGAAATTAGGAAACACTCACCCCTCCTCCGTTACCCCCCGCCCATTCCTCATATCTTCGGTTTGATGTGTTTTAGGAAGAGGCAATCCCGTGTGGATAACACTTCAAGCGCTCGTATGTACTTTAAAAAGTGCTTGATAAAGCAACATGCATGTTGTGTAGTACTCTCCCGTCTGTCACTGTCTAAGATTGACATCGCATTCCTCGCCAAATGCTTCGGCCGCTTCGTACCATTGCGATTTAAAAGTAAGGAAGATTGTTGGATACATCTAGAAACGAAACAGCATAAAGTAGCAAGTAACAGAGAGTAAAAGGAACGTTACGCAATACTTAAAGAAGACAATAGGCTGAAAAACCAAACAGTGAAACAAACAATAAAAAAATGAGAACGGAAGTGCAGGACAAGAAAGATGTGAATCGGTATTTCGTAAAATACAGTGGCCCAGAAAAGATAACAGCACCAAGAAGAACTTGCCCTACATAATCGAAAATTAGTAGGCGCAATTCTACATGCGAAAGATGATGTCTATTCAGATTTTACGCCAGTCACATAACAGTGGCCCGCATCTCGTGGTCGTGCGGTAGCGTTCTCGCTTCCCACGCCCGGGTTCCCGGGTTCGATTCCCGGCGGGGTCAGGGATTTTCTCTGCCTCGTGATGGCTGGGTGTTGTGTGATGTCCTTAGGTTGGTTAGGTTTAAGTAGTTCTAAGTTGTAGGGGACTGATGACCTAAGATGTTAAGTCCCATAGTGCTCAGAGCCATTTAAACATAACAGTGGCGACAGCAGCGCCACAATGACGATTGGATTGGATTGGATGGGGGAAGAGACCAAACAGCGAGGTCATCGGTCTCATCGGATTAAGGAAGGACAGGGAAGGAAGTCGGCCGAGCCCTTTCAAAGTAACCGTCCCGGCATTTCGCTGTAACGGTCGTGAGAGTGAGTGACGTCTGAGATTAATTTGGTGAGTAGATGTTAGTCAAGAATGCCGTTAAGGCGACCAAGACGCCATTATCAACACCTAACTGCGAGAGATAGAAGGCTGTGGAAGCAGATCGTTGATGCAGCGCGTGGTCTACAGGGCGTGAGAGCGCTGAGGAGAGAGAGAGAGAACTGAGTGTGAACGAGGTTTTGAAATGCGGCTACGAGTAGGTGGATATTCCTTTAGCGATTTTGCAGAAAGATGTGGCAGCAATGTAACCGCTGCATGTGACTGCTGGCAGCGGTGGTTACGAGAATGTACGGTCCGCAAGAAGAGTGGGCTCCGGACGGCCAAGTGGCACTACCGAGAGGGAAGACCATCGTGGCCGGCCGCTGTGGCCGAGCGGTTCTAGGCGCTTCAGTCCGGAACCGCGCTGCTGCTACGGTCAGAGGTTCGAATCCTTCCTCGGGCATGGATGTGTGTGATGTCCTTAGGTTAGTTAGGTTTAAGTAGTTCTAAGTTCTAGGGGACTGATGACCTCAGATGTTAAGTCCCATAGTGCTTATAGCCATTTAAACCATTTTTGAAGACCATCGTGTTTGGCGTATGGCTCTGGTGCACCGTACATAGCAGCTGCAGCATCAATCTGACCAGCAGTTGGCGCCACTGCGACACAACGAACTGTTACAAAACGGTTACTTCAAGGACAGCTCGGAGCGCCAGACATCCTGTAGCATGCATTCCACTGACCCCAAATCACCGCTGTTGGCGACTTCAATGGTGTGAAGCGAGGGCTCATTGGACGGCAGAGTAGAGGTCTGTTGTGTTTTCTGATGAAAGTTGGTTCTGCCTCGGTGCCAGTGATGGCCGTGTGTTGGTTAGGAGGAAGTTAGTCGACAGCCTGCAACCAACCAATCTGCGTGCTGGCCGCACTGGACCTACACCTGGTGTTATGGTCTGGGTTGTGAATACCCACGCACCCTCTACCCCGAGTGTAGACATGTTGCCTTCGCCTGCTCGACCATCGGATCTGTCTCCAATCGAGCACATATGGTACATCATCGGACGATAACTCCAGCGTCATCCATATTAACCGCCCCAGTATTGACTGACCAAGTGCAACTGATATGGGACTCCATACCACAAACAACATTGGTTATTAATGTATCAGCACATCATACTTGGAATGTTTTATGTGGAGCTCATATTAACTTGTGATCTTGCAGTGTTAAGTACTTGAACATGTTACCTCTACAAATGTATACCCGAAATTTCATTGCGGTACATCAATTATCTTTTGGTGTTGCGATTTTTTTCCATCAGTATATTTACGCAATAAAAATGATACAGAGGAGGAACTTTGATTTTATCTTTTATGAGGAAAGGATGTTTCATGAAGAAATATTATTAGTTTCGTACACGTATGTATTTTAGACCGTTTCCGTTGCTGTATGGTCAGTATCGTTGTCTTCGTTGCGATAGGAGCGGGTTCGATTCCCGGTGCGTCCACAGATTTTTTTTTCTGAGGTATGGGGGACTGTTACGAGGTCCACTCAGCCTTGTAAGGCCAGCAGAAGATGTGCTTGCGTAAAGAAGCAGCGGCACCATTAGGCTTCATCTACTAGCATTTGAGGTGACATGCTGATCACACATGAAATGTATTCGCAAATGCGAATGTGGACAACCATCAGCTGTATAACGAAATGACGACAGTAAAAATTTGTGTCAGACCGGGATTTCCCGTTTATCGCGACTAGTCGTCTTACCAGTAGTCTATCGAGCAGGCGGACGCAAACTTCCATGTGTCGTAGTTGCCGCTGTACCTGTTCCTTGTGACATCCTTGCATGTCCGAATGTACACTGTATGGTACTTCTGAACAACACAGGCACAGCAATATCATGCGGATCACACTTCCCTTAATCATCAGTCGCTTCTCGTACTTCTTTCTAGCCAACCGTTGGCCAGCCGGAACAGGCCTAAGGCCTACTCCGGGAGTGGTGTTTACTTTTACGTACATCCTTTAATGAAGAGATTTTTAACTTATGAGGGATTAAAGTTGTATTTTAGGATGGAAACCGTTAAGCGTGTTCCAGAAAGGAAAAATGTTGCCTATTTCTTTATTATAGAATAACTAATGGTGGAAAAGCCAGACCAGAAAGGCAACTATTGGTGAGAGATGGCAAGACTACAAAAAAAAAAAAAATTAAAAATTGGCTAGCGTCGCTGAGTACTAACATGGACGACCCAGGATCGATTATTAGTACAAACGCCAGTGCCTCGTAAGGCCGATTGAGGTGCCGTTCGATGAAACAAGTAGCGGGATTGACACACAAGCCGCTGAAGTAGCTCACAGTAATATCATCAGTACTTACAGAAATGCTCTGGATGGAAGGGAATCGTGTTAGCACAATGGACTCGCATTCGGGAGGACGACGGTTCAAACACGCGTTCGACCATCCTGATGAAAGTTTTCCGTGATGTCCTCAAATAGTTTCAGACAAATGTGAGGATGGTTTCTCCGAAAGAGCACAGCCGATCTCTTTCCCTAATTCGAATTTGTGCTCCGTCTGTAATGACCTGGTTGTCGACGGGACGTTAAACACTAGTCTTCGCCTCCCCCTCGAAGGGGGCTGAACAGCAACATTCGGCCCGAGAATCGCTTCAGAACTGTTTCTTGGAAAGGAATATCAACGCAATCCACTAATTTCGCTGGTCCTGGACTAGAAATAGTTAACCTGGGAACACTGGACGCTTATGTAGTGCTTGCGGTGTGTCTGATTCACATTGTGTGCGTTCAGATGCAGACAAAAACAGCAGCAGGTTTTTACTATACACGAGGAATTTACCTGCCGAATGCAGAGTGGGTGGCGACAAGGACTTCGGTGGTGCGTCACACGATACGTACGCTCTGTACTACTATCCATCTAGCAATTCCGTCTTGTCCGACTACGAAAACCGTTTATTTTTTTCGTCATTGATCTGAGAGAGTCCCTTGCACTCGGCTGGTCCCACGTTGTCAATCCATTTGCCCTCTGGGGGAACGCTCCTCCCCCACTGTGACACTGGAATAAGAGAAAAACTTGTGTCCGCGAGGTTTTCTGATTACATCGATTTCCGTACAAGTCGTGTGAGTGACGTCATCTTTGTTTCCTGGCAGAAAGTGTGTGTAATGGCGGAGCTCTCACGGCAGCCGTTCTACGCTGTCGTCCTAGCGGGCAACTAGAGTCCATGGGCCGCCAAATTTGCATCGTGCTATTTATTCCCTTGTGCTGCAAGATCCTACTCACCCTACTCCCCTGTCTCTCTCGTTCACGTCATTCGCTGTATTAAAACTGTGGGCAATGTATTTGTAATTCAATACTGATCTCTATGAATATGCAAATTCACATTTTTACACCTCTATTCCGGAATTACTCGAAGGAATTCAGCTATAAATATGTAATTTTACCTCATTAGCACATGCCTAGTCCGTGGTAAATTACCAAAACGCTCTTGTCACTACACATATAATTTGCCCGAAAGCTTTTGACGGATTTTTCAGAAAAAAATGACTTGTGTTTAATAGTGTTGATAACAGTTATCCTACTGTATTTGATTAAAGTGTCTGGGGACGTGAACAAGGCTTTAAAAATATGCACACCGAAAGAAGACGACACTTAATTAATGTCAGAACTGTGTTCGTGATACGACATGATTGTAATTAATCAGTTATTTCTTTAAATTTATGTATTAGCACAAACCATAAGAGAATGGAAAACTAGTTCAAGTTTTTCAATTTTAATTTTAAAAAATCCTGCAAACAACTCTGTTTAGGCTTATGTCGTTGTTTGTACAGTTATAATGTCAAAACAGAAAACAATTTTCCAATAAGGACTTTGTCAACCGCAAATTTTAAATGTTGAGACCTAAAATGAAAGGAATGGCCTTTCGTAGGACTGTAACTAAGTTGATCCTTGGAACCAGTGCCTTTGAAGAAGATAACCGATTGAACTTTATGGAGTAGTGGATATCACACAATCCAAGAAGAAGATTTTTGTGATAATTGATTTCAACTAGATATGTAGAGACTTAAAGCAATATCACAAAAATTAAACTTTGAAAAATACAATATTGGGGTTCTATAGGGCAACGTTTGTGACGAGATGTCTTTCCGACAGTAGGTTGATGGGTGTTAAAACGGAGGAACAAAGTGAAACTCCAAGTTGCTGAAACAAGACTTTTGAGGTTAGTTGTGTCAGAATGAGAGTTCGAATCAGGAGCACAGAGCTACGGCAGCTGTTAAACATTTGGAGTTTTTAAGAGAAAAATACGTAAATCCACGTGCTACATTCTCTGCCAAAAGGTAAGTAGTAGTCCATCGATAAACATAAACATAATTATAGCCAAAACCTGCTAGATGAAGCAAAAGCAGGAATTTTTATCTGTTGATACTTCTATTGTGATACAAACTGTTGCTTAAGGTAACGCCACCTAATTCTTGTTATGCACGTTGCTGGTTACAGACAAGTGAACGACTATATGTAAGTGAATAGTAAACGTTCATAGATGCAGTTATTTTTCAGGAAAATAGAAACACCAATACAAATTCGGGAATACAGGGCGTTACTATTATTTCCTCGAATTGAAGCAGTCTAACAATAACCATGTATTAAAAGACGCGAGACAAAAGCTACTCCCCTGACAGAGGTTGTGACAGAAATGTGCCAGTTGCATCTTAACCTGCAAACTATGGACGCAGCTGCTTTTATTTCTGAAATTTGTCGAGAAAACTCCCCAAACCAACAGTCAACTCCCATCGGTTGTTATCATGTCTTGTGAATACCTGCCCACCTTGACTACGCCACACTCTGTGCTCTGGAAGATGCACTGAGGCACTGCAAGGCCGATGTCGACTCCGATGTGGTTGCTCTTGGGAAGAACTACACTCAGGTTTCTTTACAGGAGAAAAGTTCGGCGTTATTTATTTAGTTAATTCCCTACTTCTACTACTACTGAATACCATTACTTCATCATCATCATCTACTAGTAATTTAACCGTTTCACTCACCGACATGCTTCTAGTCGTTTTTTAGCTTCGTTAGAATTAAATGTACAAAGTTCGTCACATTGTAGCAAATGCTTTTATTGTCGGCAGGATTTTAAAGTTTCTACTGATATTACAAGCAAATCATATAAAAATATATGATCCCTACAGTTCATGAAGAGATAAAACGACTGTTTCCCCTCAGATGTAATATTCTTGCGAAAAATCTTCTCAGTGGGTGAACTGCTCAAGTACCAGTGGAACGTTTTTCGGTTCTGACGTAAAGTCTTACGCTACGGAGTATCCGACTTAGCGCACCTGAAATCCGGAGGACCAACACCGTGATATTGCATATGCAATCTACGACGTCTTTTCCTGTCTATGGTTGTCATAATAAGTTATTTCATAATAGTTTAACGAACTGTATGCGTAACTTACTTAGTATTACTGAAATAACCGCCTATGATGATATATTCTTTCGCATGAGTAGCCGAAGAAATTCTAGTGTTTAAATTGAAAACTATTTTAAATGCTTGCCTAGCGAGGTGGCGTAGTAACAAATGTACTGAACACATATGCGGCAATAGTAGTAATCAAATCCACGGCCAGCCTTTCTAATGAAGACTCCTAGTTGTTTTGTTAAATCACTTCAAGCGAATGACGGTATAGATCTTTGAACATGTCACGGCCGATTTCATGTCATCGTCTGACGAGGCCAGTGATTCGTACTCCGGTAACCCCCAAGCATCAACGAAACGTTCAAGTGCTACCTATCTTCCTTCTTAAGAAATCGTTGGTGCTACGCTGCGCATTGATGAAGTTTAAAACTTTTTAGCCGCTTATTGTGTTTAGTTTGCCTGTGCGGTATTGGATTTTCTTTCGGAATCAGAGTGAGACGGTGAGTTAAGTAGTGATATACTTGCCATGAAGGAAACAGATGGTGAAATTTGTTGTTTTAGAACAGAGGGTTCAGAAATTGGTAAATTTTTAACAACGACACTGCTTGTTCTTTTTGTGACCATGATGATGTAAAAAAGGAAAAATAAGACTGGAAAATAGTCTTGTCACTGACGTCGGCCGTTTTCCCGTGAACTACATCGTCATGAATTACGCCGAGCCGGCCGCTGTGACCGAGCGGCTCTAGGCGCTTCAGTCCGGAACCGCGCTGCTGCGGCGGTCGCAGTTTCGAATCCTGTCTCGGGCATGGTTGTGTGTGATGTCCTTAGGTTAGTTAGGTTTAAGTAGTTGGAAGTGTAGGGGACTGATGACCTCAGATGTTAAGTCCCATAGTGGTAAGAGCCATTTGAACCATTTGAATTACGCCGAAAGAAGTCAAAGAATCACAAAAAAGACTGGTACTTCTATTACAGGACGATGAATGGCACTAGGCTTGTAACACAAACTTTGAAGTAGCGTTTCCACTAGGGAAAAAAATTAACAAGAAGCTGTAACCGAAAATTAAGAAAAAAAAGATTAATAGTAGAACATGAAAGCAGAAAAAGTAGCAGAAAGAGACGCTTCAAGGAAGTAGTAGTAGTATGAGAGTAGTCATGAAGTGCTCTGAAGGAAGAATAGAAAGACACGGTGAAAACAAAACAACGGTGGAGGAGGAAAAAAAATTGACTGTTTTTTTGCCGCTTCTTCAAATGGCTGAACCGAGAGTTAGCATTCTCGAGCCCATGCTTCACTCTTAACACGCATGTCTACGTGGTTCCACAGTATTACGTTGTCGCAAGTTGCGTATGTCGGAGTTAAGTGGTCGCACCGTAGGTGTTCCGGCGTCGCGTGTCGCCGAAATCAAGTGAAAGATAAGGCCGGTACAAATACGGGACGGTGTAGCGGCGCGGCGAACACGACTCGCCCTTAAGCTAATCCGCGGATGAGGTAAATTACAACCGGCGGCGGCGATCATTAGCGGCGATAAGGGCAATTACAGCGTGTCGGGCGGTTGATAGCGACGCGATTAAAACGGCCGCATTAGTTATTCATCAGCCGGACTGTCACGCCGCCTCTGTCACCGGCGCATTGTTGTCGTGCCTGCGCTAATTTACTAACGAGTCGCCACTGGTAAAATTCCCACCCTTCTTGTACACATTTACAGAGCCCGTACCACAGTCTGTGCCCACTTCCAGTAATTACACCTGTTACCGAAAAGACAGAAGCTTGCGAGATAATTGCGAATGTGTGATTGCGAGATGTAAACATTGTAGGCGTCGTCGGTTTTTCGTGCAATATCCTCCCGATCGCTGTTGAGGTATTCGACAAGCGTCGTCTCTCGAGGGGAGCGTGCAGAACGTCGTCTGGAGTAATGCCGTGCTAAACGATTTGTGCCGCAAACTAAGCAGCGTAATGGGTGTTCCGTAACGCCATCTCCTGGCGATCTGCGGTCAATTTCCGCAGCTGTGGGGACGGTGGCCAGCCGCGGCCACATTTCCGGCCGCCGACTGCTCCGGCCGGCCCTGCAGAGACGTCGTGATTACGCCGAGGCCCGCAGCCGACCCAGGACATGCGGCGTGCGGAAGCACACAAGAAGAACTACAAGACGACTATTTTTATTTCGTCAGCATTAAGAACTGAATAAAATCTTCTCCGTTTATAAGTCGCGTTACATTGAACAAATCACTCGAGCTTTCGATAACTAACTCTGCAAGCGTCATCACAAGCAAAAAACTAAATCAGCCACTGTCTGCCCGGGCTGACAAGGAATTCCGCTTGTACAGTGAGTATCATAATCAATGGCATAAACGCATACAGTTGAAAGTACACGATACTAGAAGCAAAAAAGTCTAGACATAGGCCGCAAACTAGATACACTCAGTAATTGACGGAAAGTCATCGAGCAAAACAGAGCTGATTTCAGGCGTTCCCCAAGGTAGTGTTATAGGCCCTTTGCTGTTCCTTATCTATATAAACGTTTTGGGAGACAATCTGAGCAGCCGTCATCGGTTGCTTGCAGATGACGCTGTCGTTTATCGACTAATAAAGTCATCAGAAGATCAAAACAAACTGCAAAACGATTTAGAAAAAATATCAGAATGGTACGAAAAGTGGTAGTTGACCCTAAATAACGAAAAGTGTGAGGTCATCCACATGAGTGCTAAAGGGAACTCAAACTTCGGTTACACGATAAGTCAGTCTAATCTGAAAGCCGTATTTCAACTAAATAACTAGGTATTACAATTACGAACACCTTAAATTGGAAGGAACACATAGAAAATGTTGTGGGGAAGGCTAACGAAAGGCTGCGTTTTACTGGCAGGACACTTAGAAAATGTAACAAACCTACTAAGGAGACTGCCTACACTACGCTTTCCGTCCTCTTTTAGAATACTGATACTGCTGCGCGGTGTGGCATCCTTACCAGGTAGGACTGACGGAGTACATCGAAAAAGTTTGAAGAAAGGCAGCACGTTTTGTATTATCGCGAAATATGGGAGAGATGATACAGGGTTTGGGCTGGAAATCATTAAAAGAAAGATGTTTTTCGTTGCGACGGAATCTTCTTGCGAAATTCCAATCACCAACTTTCTCCTCCGAATGCGAAAATATTTTGTTGACACCGACCAACATAGGGCGGAACGATCACCACGATAAAATAAGGGAAATCAGAGCTCGTACGGAAAGATACAAGTGTTCATTCTTTCCGCGCTATACGAGATTGGAATAATAGAGAATTGTGAAGGTGGTTCGATGAACCCTCTTCTGCCAGGCACTCAAATGTGATTTTCAGAGTATGGATGTAGACGTAAAAGTCGTGTAACTAGGGCCTCCCATCGGGTAGACCGTTCGCCGGGTGCTTTCGATTTGATGCCACTTCGGCGACTTTCGCGTCAATGGGGCTGAAATGATGATGATTAGGTCAACGCAACACCCAGTCCTTGAACGGAGAAAATCTCTGACCCAGACGGGAATCGAACCCAGGCCGTTGGGATTGACATTCTCTCGCGGTGACCAGTCAGCTACCGGGGCGGACACTCAGGTGATAAAACTCATTGGATAGCGATATCCACATCTACAGATTGCGGTAGTATCGCGTGCAGAAGGTATAAAACGGCAATGCATAGCTGGAGCTGTCATTTGTACTCAGGTGATTCGTGTGAAAAGGTGTCCGAAGTGATTATGACCGCACGACGGAAATTACCAGACTCTGAACGTGGACTGGTAGTTGGAGCTTGACGCATGGGACATCGCGTTTCGGAAATCGTTAGGGAATACAGTATTCCGAGGTACACAGTGTAAAGATGATGCCCAGAATACCACATACCAGGCATTACCACTCGTCACGGACAACGCAGGGAAATTTGTGGTAAGTTCCTATGGGACCACACAGCTGAGCTCATCGGTCCTTAAGCTTACATACTCCTTAATCTAACTTAAACTAACTTACGCTAAGGACAACAGACACACCCATGCCCGAGGGAGGACTCGATCCTCCGACGTGGGGAGCCGCGCGAACAAGGCGTCGCAGAGCGTCACACTTTTGCACCATTACAGAGGAGGGCAGCTTGACTCTACTTGGCGCCGACTGTAAACAACGGCCTGCCGTGTCCGGTGGTGCTGTTGATCTTGTTTTGATACCGCTGGTGATACTGTCAGCCGCGTGTCCGCTTATGTTCACGTTTGCCGGGACCGGGCGATGTGGCGCAGTGGTTAGCACATTCGGAAGGACGACGGTTCAAACCCTATGTCTGGCCATGCTGATTAAGGTTTTGCGTGATTTCCCTACATGGCTTCAGGTAAATGGCGGCATGGTTGGTTTGAAAGGATACGCCGATTTCCTCCTCCATCCTTCCCTAACCCGAGCTTCTGCTCCGTCTCTAATGACCTCGTTGTTGACGGGACATTAAACACTTATCTCCTCCTCCTCACGTTTGACGGATACATCTCCACTTTGGAATTAAAAAATAGTTGAAATGGCTCTGAGCACTACGGAACTTAAAATCTGAGGTCATCAGTCCCCCATAACTTACAACTACTTAAACCTAACTAACCTAAGGACATCACACACATCCATGCCCGAGGCAGGATTCGAACCTGGAACCGTAACGGTCACACGTTTCCAGACTGATGCGCCAAGAAGCGCTCGGCCATAGCGGCCGCCCACTTGGGAATTATTTGAATGGCGTGTGGTGGATGCGTATAAAGCCCTTGCCACAAGGCGGCCACTGTGGAAGCTAACGTTAATGCAGATGTACATGAGTTCAAGGTAGTCCGCTCTCTAAAAAAATGGGTTCAAATGGCTCTCAGCACTATGGGACTCAACTTCTGAGGTCATCATTCTCCTAGAACTTAGAACTAGTTAAACCTAACTAACCTAAGGACATCACACACATCCATGCCCGAGGCAGGATTCGAACCTGCGACCGTAGCGGTCTCGCGGTTCCAGACTGCAGCGCCTAGAACCGCACGGCCACTTCGGCCGGCAGTCCGCTCTCTTCTGCGTATCACTGTTGCGTATCTTTGGAGGACACAGAGAGTCTTGAGGAATCGGATTAATCTTATTAGTACATCCTGTACGCTACGAATTAAATACGCAGTTTAGATGACAGTCGACGGGCTTTGTTACTGAGTTCACTAGAAATTATCATTACGGTCGAACATACGTTCACGCTTAAGCTCAGGAGGCTGTGTTGAAATTGTCGCGTTTGAAGCCGAAGGAGCTTAAGACGTATTTGTAGATCCACGCAGTGTTTCCTGCGCAGCGCCCCACCGTAGCACAGTGGACGTTGTCGCGATGCCAATTAACAACGGTGCGGGAATCCACAAAAAGCGCTGCAAATGAATTCTGCGAAGGGGCGGCCGCCGTCCGAGGATGCGACGCGAGACGTCCGCAAGGCCGGCCGGCGCGGCGCGTCTTCCCCTGCGTCTATTGCCGGCCCGACTAGTGAATAATGTAGCAGCCGACGGAGAGGATCCTTGAGCGCAGACGAGGACTCATTAAATCCCGAGCGGAGCGGAGCGCGCCGCAGCGGGCCCGGTTGGGCCGCAGCCGCCGGAGATGCAAACTCCCCGTCTGGCCGGAAAAATACCGGCCTGCGCGCCGGTATCCGACGGCCGCTCACAACACCGCCCACCCGTCGCTGCTGTTACAGTCACTCGTCAGCAGCAAACTGTAACAGCGCTTTCCTCTACCTGGACCCTGCTACGGGGAAACGTACATACCCGTGCGAGAAACGCTGGGTGAGCCTAGATTCGCAATCAGACCGAATTGACGATGTATTTTACCTTTGCTTAACTTACATTGCTGTCCGTGGAGTTGAAAGACTATGTCTTCTCACAAGGAAAGATCCCTAAGGGTCGGATCGACCCTTTTTAACCACCTACACTGTGGAGTAAGTTACAGCGCCAGGTATCATAGCCGGCCGATGTGGCCGAGCGGTTCTAGGCGCTTCAGACTGGAACCGCGCGACCACTACGGTCGCAGGTTCGAATCCTGCCTCGGGCATGGATGGGAGTGATGTCCTTAGGTTAGTTAGGTTTAACTAGTTCTAAGTTCTAGGAGAATGATGACCTCAGAAGTTGAGTCCCATAGTGCTCAGAGCCATTTTTTGAACCAGTTATCATACCCTGCAGCCATTCCTCCTGGTGGGCGCTTGTTTACAAGCAATCGGCAAAACAAAATTTCAGAATGTCTTGTGATACACCAGATCCTTGAAAACATCACCGATTTCAAAACGGCGCCTTAGCGTAGCGGTTGGTAACCTCTGTGGTACACAGGTCTGCTGGAGTGGCTGGCTCTTAATGTAGCGTATTTGCTGTTTTCAATCAGTCCACTCCAGTGGACACTACCCACTCGTGCTGTGTCCTGCGCGCACTTGCAGTCTCAGATACGACTGAAAACGCCATAGAAGAGACATTAACAGCTGTCCACTGCAGTGTTCATATGCGCCAAAGAGTTAAGTTATTCGGCTGGTATGCTGAACGTAGTGGACTCGGAAGGTCCACCTGTTTTTACATCTCTATCGAAGCGACAGCTATTATTATTATTATTATTATTTTTCTTGACTCAGTTGGTGTAAATTTTTTTTTTTCATTTCTTATCCTTTGTCTTGTCATTTTAATCGTCGTATTTCCTCCATTTTTTACTTTGATGTAGTCCTTATGAAACTTTTTCTACTGTATATTTGCTTGCATTTTCTTTCTTCCTTTTCGTTCTTCCATATTTCCATCCACGTTATTGCAGTCTTTATATCTATTACCCGTTTTGCTTGAATTTTGTGTTACTTGTAAAAACTTATTTCTTTTAAATTTTAATCTGTATTATTTTGTCTATGGTCCAAGAAGAATGTATGTTTTAAATGTTTGAGGATTACCACGCAAAAAATGTACGTCTTACAACGAAAAATAAATGTTTGTCACCATTGACGCAACCAATACAAATAGAATGTAGAGCGTTTTATTTTTATTCGATTATGTGTTTTTGAAACATTTAAATATTGCGAAGGGTAAATAAAAATATTTAAAATACCATTGACAAGGGGGACTCCAGCTGAAAACAAAGAAATGGAACGAAGTAAATAAATGAGAGCAAATAAAAACGTTAATACGACGATTCAAATGACACGGCACAGGATTTGGAATGAACATTATATTTTACAGAATTAAGAGAATAAATATAATGATAGCTGTTTTTTCCTTAAATGTATACGTAGATTGCATCTGACGGAATTCAAACCTGCAACTTTCAACATACCTGCCACGTAGCTTAATCGCTATACTACTGGGCCTTTTTAGGGTGTAACGCTCTTGACTGATACCATTGCATAAGTAATTCGAAAAAGTCCATGTTATTCCTGAGGAACTCTCTTTGTTAGTCAGACAGTAAGAAAATAAGCTAAGACATTACTGAAGTATAAGGTAAAGTTGGAGGTGGCTGAACAACAAATGGTTCAAATAGCTCTAAGCACTATGGGACTTAACATCTGAGGTCATCAGTCCCCTAGACTTAGAATTACTTACACCTAACTAACCTATAGACATCACACACATCCGTGCCCGAGGCAGGATTCGAACCTGCGACCGAGCGGTTCTAGGTGCTACAGTCCGGAACCGCGCAACTGCTACGGTCGCAGGTTCGAATCCTGCCTCGGATGTGTGTGATGTCCATAGGTTAGTTAGGTGTAAGTAATTCTAAGTCTAGGGGACTGATGACCTCAGATGTTAAGTCCCATAGTGCTCAGAGCCATTTGAACCATTTTTGAAAAGCGGAAGAGAAGCATTGAGATGTGGTGCTGCAGAAGAATGTTGAACATTAGCTGGACTGATTAGGTAGGGAATGACGAGGCTGTCCGCAGAATTGGCGATGTAAGGGGTATATGCAAAACACTGACAAGAAGTAGAGAGAGGGTGAAGGGACGTTGGGGAATAACTTCCACGGCTCTAGATGGAACAGTAGAGGGTAAAAACGGTCGAGGAAGACAGGCATTGGAATACATCCAGCGTATAATTGAGGATGTAGGTTGCAGTTGCTACTGTGGTGCAGGAGGGGAATTCGTAGCGGTCCGCATCAAGTCAGAAGTCTCAGTACTTCACCAGAAAACCTAAACGGTCATGGACAGAGAGAGCACCCAAACACGGACAGGAAATGGGATGTTGTATACAATATCTTCGGCTTACAGGATGATGATCCAGCCTGGTTGAACGACAGTTGCTTTTAGATAGTGGGGGAGGATATGTTAGTGGTGCCCGGTTCGTGGCAGGTGATCGGGCCTAGGTCTGAGCAGCCTACACTAACGGACGAGGACCTCGATGTAAATGCGGCGGCTGCGCGCTATTGGTGAGGTGGACCGTTTAAAAGGCCGCAGCCCGCCGCCTGCGTGGGACAGCCGAGCAAATTGGCCGCGATAAGAGGCGGACCTGGAGGAAGAAGCAATTGTGTTGTTTGTGCTCAGTGAAGAAAGAAAACAGTTAGGCGTTAAAGAAAGGGAGGGAAGGGAAGGGAAGGACGTACGTGCCGTGGGGACTGAGCAGCAGCGGCCGCGGCAGCGGGGGCGCGCAGGCGCTACACGTGGGCCCAGGTAGCGCCCGCGCCTCACGTGTCGAGCCAGCCGCTAGCAAATACAAGGACAAGGTGACCCGCAATAGCGTGGGTGTGTAGTGTATTATTCATTTTATAGAGGGTATTAAAAAGCGTATCACGTAATCCTACGGGAGGTAGCACTGGTCACACTCCAAAATACACTACTGGACATTAGAAATGCTACACCACGAAGATGACGTGCTAAGGACGCGAAATTTAACCGACAGGAAGAAGATGCTGTGATATGCAAATGAATAGCTTTTCAGAGCATTCGCACAAGGTTGGCGCCGGTGGCGCCTCCTACAACGTGCTGACATGAGGAAAGTTTCCAACCGATTTGTCATACACAAACAGCAGTCGACCGGCGTTGTTGTGATGCCTCGTGTAAGGAGGAGAAATGCGAACCATCTCGTTTCCGACTTTGATAAGTGTCGGATTGTAGCCTATCGCGATTGCGGTTTATAGTATCGCGACATTGCTGCTCGCGTTGGTCGAGATGCGATGACTGTTAGCAGAATATGGAATCGGTGGGTTCAGGAGGGTAATACGGAACGCCGTGCTGGATCCCAACGGCCTCGTATCACTAGCAGTCGAGATGACAGGCATCTTATCCGCATGGCTGTAACGGATCGTGCAACCACGTCTCAATCCCTGAGTCAACAGATAGGGACGTTTGCAAGACAACAACCATCTGCACGAACAGTTTGACGACGTTTGCAGCAGCATGGACTATCAACTCGGAGACCATGGCTGTGGTTACCCTTGACGCTGCATCACAGACAGGAGCGCCTGCGGTGGTGTACTCAACAACGAACCTGGGTGCACGAATGGCAAAACATCATTTTTTCGGATAAGTCCAGGTTCTGTTTACAGCATCATGATGGTCGCGTCGGTGTTTGGCGACATAGCGGAGAACGCACATTGGAAGCGTGTATTCGTCATCGCCATACTGGCATATCACCCGGTATAAGGGTATGGGGTGCCATTGGTTACACGTCTCGGTCACCTCTTGTTCACATTGACGGCACTTTGAACAGTGGACGTTGCCTTCCATATGTGTTACGACCCGCGGCGCAACCCTTCATTGGATCCCTGCGAAACCCTACATTTCAACAGGATAATGCACGACCGCATGTTGCAGGTCCTGTACGGGCCTTTCTGAGTACAGAAAATGTTCGACTGCTGCCCTGGCCAGCACGTTCTCCAGATGTCTCATTAATTAATGTGGTGTCGTGTTGAAGCTGCATGGGTAACTGTACCTGTACACGCCATCCAAGCTCTGTTTGGCTCAATGCGCAGGCGTATCAAGGCCGTTATTACGGCCAGAGGTGGTTGTTCTGGGTACTGATTTATCAGTATCTATGCACCCAAATTGCATGAAAATGTAATCACATGTCAGTTCTAGTATATTTGTCCAGTGAATACCCGTTTATCATCTGCATTTCTTCTTGGTGTAGTAATTTTATGTCCGGAAAACAGTATCTATTAAGAAACGGGCCAGTTTACTTGTGATACGTGACTTGTAGTACTCGATGGTGTAGGCAGGCTTCAGAAGAGATGGCATAGTAAATTGCCGCAATATACACGAGTGGGCACACGAAAATCCTTGAGTAATTATGGAAGTGAGGCATTTAGACACTGTATGCAGCGCTGCTTGTCGTAACCACGCATCGTGACACATTGTTCAGTGTTAATTCATAATGACTCACGCATTCTTTCAAATACACCTGCTTAACGTCATTGGTCACCCGGTCCTGTGACGTCTGTACATTGTCGATGAGTTAGAGATACACTAATGTTTTTAAATGTCCCCATAGCCAGAAACCCAACGGAATCAGCTCAGCTGAACGGCAAGTCATGCTACCGGAACTCGTTGACGAATACATGGTCTATGAAACTTTACTGTGAAATCGTTTCGTAGGATCGTATCAACTGGGGTGGTGCGCTGTCGTTCGTAAGCCACAGTAGTTGTCTTTCCGCAAGGATTACAACTTCAGTTAATGATGTTGCTCTTGCTGTGTTTCAGTAGTTCTATTGTTATTCGTTGTGACAGTGTGCAGACGTCAACAGGAGCGTGTGACCAGTTCATGCGACACAATCCGAATGGATCCAGGTGTATTTGAAAAGAGTGCGCGATTCACTGCGAAGAACGGCTGAAGGATCTGTCAGGATGCATGGTAACTGTATGCAGCATTGCATTGCACAGATTGGTCCATATCTCAACAGGTACTGGTTCCTGTGCATACGATTGTAGGAACTTTTCTTCTATTTTTGACAAATACTATGTGGGAATATGCGACACTTTCTTTCAACCATATTGTATATAAATGATCTAGTGACTAACGTCGGAATCTCCATGACGCTGTTAACAAACGTAACAAACGATGCTGTTGCACACTGAGTAGTCTCAACGCTGGAAAATTGAAGCTAAATTTAGACATCCAGAGCATGGAGACTGGCATTTTACCTCAACATAGGCAACTTTTAACATTTTGCGGGTAAGTAGGCAGACAGACCTGCTATTGTATAATTGCACGATTGCCAGAAGCAGCTACACCCATCAAGCGTATGAAATTATTCGTACAAAGCGATTTTAAGTGGAACGACCACATAAAACTAATCGTAGGAAACGCTAAAGCCAGACTGTGAGAGTTACTAGAAGCACCTTCAGGAGGTGTAGTCCGCCAACGAAGCAGGTATCTTACGAAACCCTCGTCCTGCTGACTTAGGTACTGATCGTCAATCTGGGACGCGTACCAGATAGTGTTGACCGAGAAAACAGACAAGATACAAAGAAGAGCAGCCCGTTTCGTCACAGGTCTGTTTAGTAGGCGTTTCGCAGATGCTCACACTCAGCTCAAGCGGAAAGCGCTACATGAAAGGAGTTGTGCATCACGGTGTCGTGTTAAAATCTCGAAAGTGTAACTTCCTAGAAGATTCAGTCGATAAATTGCTTTCTCCTAAATGTATCTCGCGAATAAACTTTGAAATTTAAATTAGAGAGACCCGAGCTCATACGAAAGCTTACCAACATTTTTTGATAAGCCTTTTGAAGCAATTTATGTATTTCAGTCGAAGCAAGAGGTCAAAATACCCCTCTTGTAATAACCAGTTTCACTGAAATACGATGTTTTGATTGCTATTAATTAATTAAAACGCGATAAGTATGTGGCAAAAACTTTCAAAATATTTGAAAGTTAATTATTGTTTCGTAATCTCGTAATCAAACAGAAACGTTTTCAAGTGATTTATGCCCATTTCACACCTTTGGATCCGTTCAATTACAACATTATGAACTCAGTCTGTATCAGCGCTTTGCCCTTCCATTTCAGGCGTCTTCAGTTTGCAATGAAGATTTCGTTTGCTATATCAGTAAACAGCTCTCATGGTCAGGGAGAGAGGGAAAGAGGAAGATGGATACAGAGGGGGCGGGGGTGGGGTGGGGAAATGGACAGAGAGAGGGGAGAAAAGGACTTGGGACATATATACAATTCCCGTACATATTTAGTGAAGTACAGCCATGTTAGTTATTCCTTTAGAAAGCTTATAAATCACCTCTTCAACATACACATGGAACCGTGGGCCTCCACTCTGTAAAACATACGATTTAAAGCTAAGTACTTCGCGGGAGTAGTGGATTTGGGATGCTATGTTATTAGTAAATACCAATTATAATAAACAGCAGGTAGATCTGAACATCTACCGATAGCATGTCTGTTAAGTCTCAGCTTTTAAAGAGTAACTGCTACGTTGTTTCACGTTATCTCACAATGTTCCTGTGATATAACGTGCTGGGAGAGGTACTTACATAAAATGATGTGACTTGAATCGTGTTTTGTGACGTAGCTCCAGATGTCGAGGGAATCGAAGGGATAATATTCGCTCAAAGCTTCATATTTTTCAGTCCCGTGAGAGACAGATGTTCATCTTAATTCCGAACGTTTCAGATGCTGAACTTGACATCAGAATGTAGTTATGGGTCGCTTTCTCAACGTATGGCTGTGAAGAGAGCATTCGTTAGGCCCGGACGCCGGGTATGTGGGTGCCACGAGGTGGACCCAGCTTGCACAACAATGGTAGCCCGATATTTATGGCGTATTGTCCTTTTAAACCACGACGAACGCCTCCGAATATTTTTACGAGTTCGTTGTCCACGAAGCTGGAATGCCGTCCAGTAGCATTCACACAGTGTGCTACAGAAATTAACAATGTGGCGTCCTACAACGAGTTATTTTAGTGTGTTATGTAGGTATTTAGGGTGACGCTGAGTACAATCGCGGGTGCTACCGCTCGTCTCGGAGGCGTACCGAAGAAGCAGGTACTGATTTTTAGTCGTTGCTCCGCTGCCGTCACGTCGGCGATTTAATTTCCGTAGCAGCGGCGTTACGGATTTGGAATCTCTTGTGCTCCGGTTGATATGTGGTAGCTTTCTCTACCCTCTTTAGCCACTTCCTTGTCAAAATGTTTCTAAACGAATTCTCTCCCTCTGTGTGTTGCACGCTATTTGCATGTTCAGCGTCGTGTTCTTTCGTGTTGAAATCAGTTGTTTCGTAGCGGCTACACAAAAGGTCGTAGTATCATAAACTCCTCAAGTTTAGGGCCTTTCCAACGGCATGCACCTGCTGACTTTTGCCAAGGAAAATGTGACAAAATTTGATTGTTTTGTCTGTATTCTTTCGTTTCTGTGTCCACACTTAGAAACAAGGCATTAGTTTTACGACAAATCGTATGATAAGATTAAGTGGCGTTTGTACTCGGGGCTTAGTAGATACATTTTGAAGGTACCAATCATGGTGAGAACAATCTTATAGTAAATGTACACCCCATTGTTCGCTCGGACCCAGTTTGAAAGTTTCAGTAGCACTTGTAAATAAAATTTTCGGAGGAAAAGTGAACTTCGATCATCAGTACTTAACATTAATCTTATTCTGCTGCTAAAATAATGTTAATCGGGTAAAGTTCGAACAATAATATAAATTAAACTGGATACCACAGTTCTTCATCTAACCACGATCATGTGGGAGGGAGTACGTTCTTTCCTCCCTTCCAACATTAGATCTGCTCACTCATATGCTAGTAATTACGAATCAACCATTTAAACTGGGCTCATATAAACTAAGTTACTGGGCGTTTACCATATTCAAAGTTTCATCTTTGGTGCAAATCATGACAAAATCAGAAACGTCATTAGGTGGTTCTGTAGTCAAACTGAAATAATCATCAACTGATTTTAGCCCCCAAGACAAGTAAGAACAATGAAGTGATAAAATTAGTTGACCGCTGGTACAAAGTATGAGAGACAGGCGGTAAATGTCCACAAAGTCGCGGGGAAGTGCATTATACAGGGCGAACCAAAAGCACACCGACAAACTTTCGAAGGCGGTAGTATGGATCAAAAAAGGAAAAAATGTGTAGTAATGATGAGTTCTAAAATGCATACTTCAAAAGCTATAAGCACTTGCTCATCTTGGATAATGTGAAACACATCTTTTCTACTGCAGGCTCCTTCTTTTCCATATTTTGGGAGGAGGTAGTATGGACCGAAACAACAGCAGCAATGTTGAGTAAACATAAGTTCTAAAGTGCATACCTACAGACATGTGACCACATGGCTCAATGGAAGAGATGTGCTACACAGCAGCGAAGATGGACAAATGCTCAGAGCTCATAAGATATGCATTCGAGAGCTCATGTTTACAAGACTTTTTTTCCCAATTTTGGCCTTCAGGAAGTTTTTCGATGTGGTTCTGATTGGTTCTGAGCACTATGGGACTTAACTTCTGAGGTCATCAGTCCCCTAGAACTTAAAACTACTTAAACCTAACTAACCTAAGAACATCACACACAACCATGCCCGAGGCAGGATTCGAACCTGCGACCGTAGTTGTCGCGCGGTTCCAGACAGTAGCGCCTAGAACCGCTCGGCCACTCCGGCCGGCTCGATGTGGTTCTGTTGCACCTTATATGTGGAATCAGATTGGCACTTGCTTCGCAAAAAGTGACAAGCATGTTAACTTACAGAGTAATGTCAAAGTGTCACAGACACACGAAGGCGAAGTGAATTATAATTGATGCAATTACGACCTCTTTGATGTCTCACGGCAGCGCGTCACATGTCACCCAGACAATGTTTGGAGCATTTCGAGCAACCACGCGCAGTTCTTAAGTCGTGACGCCATTCTGTATGAAGACCGTGGTAATGTCGCTAATGGAATCCGAATTACTGGAGCAATATCACCCCTGAATAATACGCCACGATAGGTGTCAGCTGGTGTTACCTGTGTAATTCATTTCCGGAACTGTATGCAGGACGGAAAGGGATAATTTTCTCTTGTTGGAGTGATGTTCATTAATTATGTAATTGCTTATCATGCGGTCCCTTCTTACAAAGGACGCCTCCTGCCGATGTCGCATTTCAGAGCGGTGACACTTGTAAACATTACCATCTGCCGAGATTTCATTCATGATAGATTTTTAGGTCTGCTGTTGGCTTCCAGAATGCAGATTCATATTGTTTTATTAGCTCTTAAATTTCTTACGTTTTTTATGATGACCTTTTTGTGCCATTTGTTATAGCACTTTTGGGTGGGTTTCTGTTGTAAGAACTTTGTGACTCAGTCTAGTAGTGAATTATTGTCGTACTGGGAACGTAAAAGTCCCAGATCTGTCCTTCAGATAAGTTATTGGTCGTATGTAGTCATCTAATTGAAGACCTCAACACCCGAAACTAGTGTAGTAGGCTTCAGTTACTTGAAGTATACCTCGTGTAAAATCTGTCACTGATTACTTCCTGTTGCATGATAAAAAAACTCTGCGTAGCAGCCTCTTTGTAAAAGTAATTTACATAAAGCTACTTTCCTGTTAATAAAAGAGGAGACTGCGTGTAACAGTAAACGGGATCATTTGTCTAAACTCACTGGGGCCTGTACTTCCTATCTAAAAGATTAGATTGGTAACGCTAGTCCACTGCTATACGAGCTCTGGATTTACTGGAGGCGTGTTTGAAATTTTGTCGTCTTCTCGTTCACTCACTCACATACATTTATATGACCGAACGGGAACTAAACGAGCTGTGCTGAGGTGAATAAACAAACAAAACAGCTTCTCCCTTTTCTAGAGGCTACGTTTAGCTACCACAGAGTGAAATACCAAGTGGAATAAACACTGCCAGTTTGCTATGGCGCCAAATACACCTAACATCCATGAAACCGCATTAGCTGATGCGTGTTGCAGCGTCACAAATCGCCAGTGCAAGAGTATTATCTTCTAGTTACATGAATAGGCATGTGGCGGAGAAGTGGCGACTCCTACGAAACATCACACCAGGTAGACAGCTTTCATATACGTGAGTAATTATGATGGCGCTGTATTTGATAATTTAGTTAACACGGTGGGCAGCTTTATGAACGTAATATCAGTGGGGAATATCAGGTAGTTATTTCCCAAGAAAATCACAATTGAGTTACATTATATTGACTGCGGCTCAGCATGGTGTCACTTAGTTGCAATTTTTACTTTAACAAGCGCTTGTTGATAGTGTACATAGCCGGCCGGAGTGGCCGAGCGGTTCTAGGCGCTACAGTCTGGAACCGCGCGAACGCTACGGTCGCAGGTTCAAATCCTGCCTCGGGCATGGATGTGTGTGATGTCCATAAGTCAGTTAGGTTTAAGTAGTTCTAAGTTCTAGGGGACTGATCACCTCAGAAGTTAAGTCCCATAGTGCTCAGAGCCATTTGATAGTATACATGAACAGATGTAGATATTGCTTGTTATTAGTTTGTGTCAATTACATACTACTGTGACGATATCATTATGGAATACCATAAACAGTAATATTCTGATTGAGGCTTACCATTGTGTTAGTAAGAACTTGAGTTATAGTGGAGTCCTTATAGGTCGCATAGCAACCTGAACTCTCAACTCGTTGCAGTAACTCCTCTCTACACACCATTCTCCTTTTAGCACTGCATTCCGTGCTGTTCTCATTTTATCTCTTCACTTCCATTTTCATCTCCTTTCTTTAAATATTCTCCATTTACTATTGTGATAACCAGTTCCCCTCTCTTTGTTGACTCTCATTCTGCACTCTTCTTCTTCATTCTCTTCTTCTCTGTGAGCCATTCGCCGTCATTTTCTTACCACGTTTCTCCAGAACTCTTCTAGTCACGTCTCCCCCATCTCTTTACCAGTCTTCAGTTCTTCATTATTTTTTAGTCAGTCCTCATCCTAACTTCGTCGTCCACCTTATCCTCATCACTTCTCTGTCCACTCCTCACACATTGATTTCATATCTCTCTTTTCCCTTGTTGAACCCCTCTCTCCTGTACTTTTCCTAGTAGCCCTTACTTTTTCCCTGTCCACTTCTCTCTCACTGACTTCATCTCTCACTGTTTCCACACTGAACCCCTCATTACTTTACTATTCGTATTACCCAATATCTAACATTACTTATATCTCGTTCCCCAACAAGTTTTCCCATCTCTCCTTCCCCATAACTTCCCACTCCCGCCCTCCTCGTCTCTAACCCCCCTCCCCCACCACCAAAAATCTAACCTACACACACACACACACACACACACACACACACACACACCGCATTACGTACACCCAGAAGTCGAATCATTCACGCTCGCGTGATAAAAACAATACCAAATACCTCTCAGTATTTTCGATCCAGCACTTCTAAGTCTTACCGTCACTTGGGTGGAATCCGTTGTCTTACGACTCTGGGAGGGTCGAGTTGGTCGCGGAATTAGTGGCCTGACCGGGGGGGGGGGGGGGGGGGGGAAGCGGGGGCGGATGACGTCAGGCGTGGTGACAGCCAGGGGTGGGCAGGGCCGGTGATTAGTGCGAGGATAGCCGCAGGGCAGCGGGGCCGCCGGCTAACGAAGAGGGATTGGCGGCAGCAGGCAGCACCAAATAATAATTGCCACGTGCTTCATCTCTGACCTCGCCGCGCCTGATTAAGACGCTGCCGCCGCCGCCGCTGCTGCGCACGGAATGGAATTCTGCTGACGGCGAGGAGAGAGCGGGCCCCGCCACCGCCGGCCGCCAAATTAATTTCTTTCAATTAGGGACGCGTTCCTCTTGGTCGACAACGGTGTTCTTCGCCTGCCCCCCTCCCCCCGACCCACTGAGTGCCTTCTTCCGGGCCTCTGCCTGCTCCTTGTTCTCGGCCTTTCAGTCCCCGTGGCTGGCCTTGAATTTCCTTCTGCCAGAAGCCAGCTCAGCGCCTTCGCATTTCATGTCCATAGTACCGCCACACACTGTTCCATCAACATCAGTGTTTCCACGAAACATCACTACGCCGTGGTACTAACATGGCAAACGTAAAATGGTTTCGACACAGGACATTTGCACCTTCGTCAGTAAATCGAAAACAATTACGTGTAGTAGCAGATGAACAATTTTACAAGCGAAATGCCCTCGCCATGTAAAATAATTTCACAAGATCATAATTAAAGCGTATAAAAATGTACTAGATGTAACTGGTTTTTATTTTCCGATGACACCCACAGTCGATGTCGAAACCAGATTATAGTAAAATCTTGTTGTAATCATATTCTTGTACGGTTGCTGGCTCACAGCCGTGTTTAAAATTGGACAAAATAGATTTCTATTTTTTTGAATAGCTATATCGAAATTTTGTATTCTAAACCATACACGCCGCAAATGCAGCTGTCGCGAAGCGATTCGGGAATGTTATCAGTCTTGAGGAGAATAGTAGTCTGCGATTTTACAGGTGTACATTCTATTTAAGTACAGTACAACGGAATAACTTAAGTTCATATCATACATCTGTACAATACTCAATGATTAATGTGTCAATTTAATAAATTTTTTATGAACTACCGTGAAAGTACCATTCAGTAGAGCACCAACAATGGAATTCATGAACTCACTCCTGGTCTCCGCAATATTACAAGCTGTTTAACACACTCTGTAATGTTTTTAATACATCTGCACCCGTGTATCTTTGTATTAATGCTAACCCCAATGCAAACTGTTTCCGAGACAGCTTCTTAATACCTTATTATAATTTAACAGTAACACGCAGATTTGTAGAAGAGTGGACAGCTTATAAATGAAAGTCTGTGTGTGTGTGTGTGTGTGTGTGTGTGTGTGTGTGTGTGTGTGTGTGTGTGTGTGTGCGTGTGTGTGTCCAAGCATAGCTTTGGAATGCCTGAAGCAATTTCAACCAAACTTGGTACACTTGTGACTAGGTGATAGCAGACAATTATCATCGTGGGAAAGGGATGGGGTTAAGACATTCCAAGCACCTCTGTGTGTAGGGGTGGGAATGTGGTGACTTGCTAGCATTAATTCGGAGTGCCTGCGGTAGTTTCGACGAAATAAAGTTACATATATGGCGTGGCATTTTGTAAAAAAAAAAAATTGTGTCGGTAAGAAAACATCCTCAATACACACCACAGTGAGATGACACTGTGACTTAATTCCATTGCCGGCCGCGGTGGCCGTGCGGTTATGGCGCTGCAGTCCGGAACCGCGAGGCTGCTACGGTCGCAGGTTCGAATCCTGCCTCGGGCATGGGTGTGTGTGTGTGATGTCATTAGGTTAGTTAGGTTTAAGTAGTTCTAAGTTCTAGGGGACTTATGACCTAAGATGTTGAGTCCCATAGTGCTCAGAGCCATTTGAACCATTTTGAACTTAATTCCATTCATCACAATCGATGTTTTAGGAAAACTTGCAAATGGGTCATTCATTATTCTAATCATAACCGAAAATATACTATATTAGTCTTGAATCCAGACGTTTCTTTGCTGTCCGCTTATTGATAAGAGCCCAAGTAATACTTGAGCCCTAATTGCGTGCTGTAATAATACTTCCGTGTGCCTCAGGGGCCAAGTGCAGGTCATTCGATTGGACACAACTGCAGCGACTTGCTTGTCCCAGACTTATCACAGTTACCCAACTTGGGATAGCAGACTTACACCTTATCACGGAATTCGAACCACGTCTCGTTCCTCGTGACTCCTCACATGTTGAGAGATGCGCGTCAGATCAAGGACAGACTATAGATTTCCGTGGTCTGACCGGGATAGGATCCGCGACCTCTCGGGTTCCAGGCGCACACTTTGCCAGTAGACGCCAGACATGTAAAAATAACTCCGGCGTGTCTGGAGCCATATTTGAGCCAAATTTGTTACACAAAAAAGTAGCTATGCTGCCAGCCCCAGAGAACTATGATATACCTATCTACCCCCCGTATCATTCTCTGTCATTTGGATGCGATGTGAAGGGGCGTAGGTATAAGGCACCGCTCTCCGGCCTTTTCCAGGTTTCTCATTCAAGTAGCTCATGAATTATCTGTATAGGAATGCTAATTTACTACCTGGAAGAAAGTGGTATGGCCTAGGACAGTAAGCTTTTCTAGGAAGGAGCGAGGGAGGGGGGACAGGGATGACATCCAAGGATAACTTAGGAACGAAGGAAATGCTTCAAATACTGTGAGTACCAAGGAAGGGGGCGAGTAGATGACAATGAAACTAGCAAATGATTCTAATAAACAACGGTCTGGAAACCAGTGACTTCGCTGACAAGACTTGTTGAGAGTGAATATATGAACATCTTATGACAAAGTCTCAAGTACTCAGACTGCAGAAACGCACTTGAAAACAAACACATTACAGCAGATGTATTCATGTCGGTTCTCCAGCCGTAATAATCCTCATCTGGACACACTACTTCGGCGGTCCACCTGGTCGCCATCTTCAGGTGAGTAAGCCGTCGCTCTATCCCGCAGCAACTGAAATCAAACACGCTGAGGCAGCTCCGTTTTACACCCACCGTTGGTCCGCCGCGCGCTCGCGAACGTAACAGCCCTCTAGCGCAAGGCACAACAGCGCACCGATGGTGGAAGCTCTCTGAAACTATAAATCGGTTATCTCACACGATTGACACCTTTTGATGACCGAAACAAAGACTGTTGCTTTTTAATGTCAAACAAAACAGGGTTCCAACTCTTACTTAAAGGATGTTGTTGTTTTGGTCATCAGTCCAGAGACTGGTTTGACGCAGCTCTCCATGCTACTCTACCCTGTGCAAGCTTCGTCATCTCCCAGTACCTACTGCAACCTACATGCTTCTGAATCTGCTTAGTGTATTCATCTCCTAGTCTCCTACGATTTTTACCCTCCACGCTGCCCTCCAATACTAAATTGATGATCCCTTCATGCCTCAGAACATGTCCTACCAACCGATCCCTTCTTCTTGTCAAGTTGTGCCACAAACTCCTCTTCTCCCCAATTCTATTCAATATCTCCTCATTAGTTATGTGAACTAACCATTTAATCTTCAGCATTCTTCTGTAGCACCACATTTCGAAAGCTTCTATTCTCTTCGTGCCCAAACTATTTATCGTCCACGTTTCACTTCCATACATGGCTACAGTCCCTACAAATACTTTCAGAAACGACTTCCTGACACTTAAATCTATACCCGATGTTAACACATTTCTCTTCTTCAGAAACGCTTTCCTTGGCATTGCCAGTCTACATTTTATATCCTCTCTACTTCGACCATCATCAGTTATTTTGCTCCCCAAATAGCAAAACTCATTTACTACTTTAAGCGTCTCATTTTCCTAATCTAATACCCTCAGCATCAGCAGACTTAATTCGACTACATTCCATTATCTTCTTTTTGCTTTTGTTGATGTTCATCTTATAACCTCCTTTCAAGACACTGTCCATTCCGTTCAACTGCTCTTCCAGGTCCTTTGCTGTCTCTGACAGAATTACAATGTCATCGGAGAACCTCAAAGTTTTTATTTCTTCTCCATGGATTTTAATTCCTACTCCGAATTTTTCTTTTGTTTACTTTGCTGCTTGCTCAATATACAGATTAAAGAATATCGGGGAGAGGCTACAACCCTGTCTCACTCCTTTCCCAACCATTGCTTCCCTTTCATGTCCCTCGACTCTTATAACTGCCATCTGGTGTCTGCACAAATTGTAACTAGCCTTTCGCTCGCTGTATTTTACCCCTGCCACCTTCAGAACAACATTTCTACGGAATCTAAACTGATCTTCCCCGAGGTCGGCTTCTACCAGTTTTTCCACTCGTCTGTATAGAATTCGTGTTAGTATTTTGCAGCCGTGGCTTATTGAACTGATAGTTCGGTAATTTTCACATCGTTCAACACCTGATTTCTTTGGGATTAGAATTATTATATTCTTCTTGAAATCTGAGGGTATTTCGCCTGTCTCATACATCTTGTTCAGCAGACGGTAGAGTTTTGACAGGGCTGGCTCTCTCCATCAGTAGTTTTAATGGAATGTTGTCTACTCCCGGGGCTTTGTTTCCGCTTAGGTCTTTCAGTGCTCTGTCAAACTCTTCACGCAGTATCAGGCTTGTGTCTCTTTGTACAACATTTTATGTCCTTGAGTAAGACGATGTTCCGCCACTACAGATTTTTCTGGCTGAAATAAACCCGTGTGGCGATGGCTCCACGCATCGATTGTGGACCGTACGAATCGTTTGTTCAATGTATATCGATGCTTGTCCAAGAGGACAGTATGTTCCAGCTGCAGACCTGACATTGAGACATTGAGTACAATCAATTAAATTACTACGCTGGGAAAGTTTACGGAGCCAAGTTAAAACAAATGTTCCACGTCGCCACTCTTCACGTGAAGAAAGGCTCCAGCACGTCTTGTAATCGATGTTAATATACTCTCAGAAATCCCAGACGTGTTCTGAGTCAGTTGACAACCATGAAGTCCATCGACAATATCTGTAGGGCTAGACCCTAAAGCTTTTAAACAGACCCAGAAATACGCTATAACACTAACATGATTTAACTTGTGCATATGCCGTAACGGGGAAACCATTGGTATCTGGACCTATGTTTGTTATGATTGTTTGCTTGTTTCACTCTCTTCGCTCGCCCCCTTTCTACATCTACATCTACATGGTTACTCTGCAGTTCACACTTAAGTGCCTGGCAGAGGGTTCATCGAACCATTATAATACTACTTATCTGCCATTCCACTCTCGAATGGCGCGTGGGAAAAAGGAACACGTAAATCTTGCCGTTCGAGCTCTGATTTCTCTTATTTTATTATGATGATCATTTTTCCCTTCGTAGGTGGGCATCAACAAAATATTTTCGCAATCGGAAGAGAAAGTTTCAGTGACTGACACCCCAACTCGCGTATCATATCAGTGACACACTCACCCCTATTGCGCGTAACACGAAACGAGCTGCCCTTGTTTGCACGGTTAGGATGTCCGCCGTGAATCCTACCTGGTAAGGATCCCACAAAATTCAGCAGAGGACGCACAAGTGTAATGTAGGCTGTGTCTTCAGTGGGTTTGTCGCATCTTTTAAGTGTTCTGCCAACGAAGCGCAGTCTTTGTTTCGCCTTCCCCACGATATTATCTCTGTCGTCTTTCCAATTTAAGTTGCTCGTTATTGTAATTACTAGGTATTTTGTCGAATTGACAGCGCCTAGATTTGCGCGATTTATCGTATACCAAAAATTTATCGGATTCTTTTAGTACCCATGTGGATGACAGGAACTTTTCTTTGTCTCGTGCCAATTGCCACTTTTCGCACCATACAGAAATTCTCTCTAGATCATTTTGTAATTGGAATTGATCGTCTGATGATTTTACTAGACGGTAAATTACAGCGTCATCTGCAAACAGTCCAAGGGGGCTGCTCAGATTATTACCTAGATCATTTATGTAAGTCAGGAACAGCAGAGGGCCTATGGCACTACCTTGCGGAACGCCAGATATCACTTCTGTTCTGCTCGATGATTTACCGTCTAACACTACGAACTGTGACCTCTCTGAGAGGAAATCACGAATGCAGTCACACAACTGCGACGATACTCCATAGGCACGCAATTTGATTAATAGTCGCTTGTGAGGAACGGTATCAAAAGCCTTCTGGAAATCTAGGAAAATGGAATCGACCTGAGATCCCTTGTCGACAGCACTCATTACTTCATGGGAATAAAGAGTTAGCTGTGTCGCACAAGAACGATATTTTCTGAACCCGTGTTTGTCTTGTATCAATAAGTCATTTTCTTCAAGGTGATTCAAACTCCTACTGCAAATTGAGGTCAGTGATATGGTTCTGTAATTCAATGGGTTACTCCTATTTCCTTTCTTGAGTATTAGTGTGACCTGTGCTACTTTCCAGTCTTTAGGAACAGACCTTCCGTCAAGTGAGCGGTTCTATATGATTGCTAAGAAAGGCGCTATTGTGTCTGCGTACTCTGAAAGGAACCTGATTGGTATACGATCTGGACCGGAAGACTTGCCTTTCTGAAGTGAACTTTACATACGACCAGAATGTCTTTGGGTTTTCTAACATATTGTGAGACAATGTTTCACTGTGGAAACTATTAAAAGCATCTTGCATTGACGTCCGCACTATATTTCGAGCAACCGTGACCTTAGCCAGTCTTGGGGATTTTGCGTTCTTCTGATGCTCTCTATTAGATGAAGATTATTTTTAGCTATGAGGTCAAGTGTACCTATAGTAGTAGACCAGCCTGTATGACGCCTGACAGTAGATGATGGCCGCACCGCTGTGTGTTTTCTCTGCGGGAGGCCGCGGCGCAGTGTTTGATCCAGGCGGTGGCCGATGGCGGAGCGCGGACAGCGCCTAATCGCCAGCCAGCGCCGGCGCTCCAGCCGGGCATCAATTAAGGAAATGGATCCCGGCTAGCCGCGCCACCGCTGCCACCACCCCCCGTCCTCGTTAAGTTCACCTCCTCGCCAGCTATGAGTCCTAGGACGCACGCCACCGAATCAATACCGCCCGCCGCAAAAACACACGCACCAAATCGCATGAAGCTGCTGAGTCTCTCTTCTGGTGGGCTTAAGAGCTTGAGCAGCTCGTTAATCTTGTGTTTTGAAGGGCCGGGCAGCTCAGCAAGCGTTTAGGTCACAAACAGGGCTATATGCTACGCAAACCTGCATTACACTGTGCTGTTATGTGCAGTGTCTACGTCTCACCTCACTTGATTTTCGTGTTATATATTAAAAAGCCTGAAATAATAGATCAGGTAATGTGACACGTATTGAGGCATCAAGGAGTAGTCGATTTGGTATGGAGGGATTTTTTGGGAAAGGGGGTGTAGATTGAGTACCAGGCTTGAATACAGTAAAATGGCTCTGAGCACTATGGGACTTAACATCTGAGGTCATCAGTCCTCTAGACTTAGAACCACTTAAACCTAACTAACCTGACGACACCACACACATCCATGCCCGAGGCAGGATTCGAACCTGCGACCGTAACAGCAGCGCGGTTCCAGACTGAAGCCCCTAGAACCGCTCGGCCACAACGGCCGGCTTGAATACCTTAAGCAGGTTGAAGTAGATGTAGGGGGTAATCGTTTTGCAAAGGTGAAGAGACTTGCACGGGATAGACCGGTATCCAAACTGAAGACCATAACAACAACATGACGAAAATGGTGAAATTTACATCTTTTAAAAACACTACGTAAAAAAATCATACGTTGCGGCAAAAATGCAATGAAATTTTCGTAAATACTGGGATGTGAAAACTCCATTTCCTCCACCCTTACCCGAGCTCGTCCTTGGTCTCCAATGGCCTCGTCGAAGTCGTCATCGTCGTGATGATATTGATCTTCCTTTTGACTGCTAGTACTCGGGTCAGCCCACAAATTACCTAGTCGGGAAAAATGACACGTCATCCACTCTTCTTCCTCCCTTTCTTCTTCCTCCTTTTCTTCTTCCACCCTTTCTTCTTCTTCCCCTTCTTCTTCTTCTTCTACTTATATAACCGATATTTCTTACGTACCGTATCTGCCTTTCCACAATCTTTCTTTATTTGCTTGGTAGATAAAGAGATCCGCATAGGATAGATCGCGGTGGAGGGCTACGCCAAACCAGTCTTCGGACCGAAGACCATGACAACCAACAACAAAATGAGGGCATTAGCGTGACGTGCAGAACACACATTAGCGGCACGTGCAGAATACACAAACAAGGAAGTACTGAAGCAGCTACGACAACCTGCTTAGCCTTTGCGCGAGTCCGATATACATCCACAGTGTTTGGCCAGCAGTGTGTTGAAGTGATTTCTTGAAAACGGACGTAGCGCTAGGGTTTTGCGCTTGATCCTAGATTTTCCTGCAGCGTTTCACGGATAGGTGCTCAGGATCGAAGAGGAACCGTAGCTCACTGTGGCAATAAATCCCACTAATATCCATGAAAATGAATAACAGTATTCTGACGAATGACTAGGTCAGCCATCTCTGTATTAGTCCAGAGTAACAAGTATGTAAAAAAGCAAAAAGTTGTAAATATCCCCACCAAAAATATTTTGTATCACTTAGGTTCCGATAGTCCCGGAGCCTGTACAGAAAATTGGAAGAGAGATCAACAGAAACATCATTTCCGTCCTTTTTATTGATCATGAAAACCACACATTACGTGTTGTACCACCCTACAGCGAGACCTTCAGAGGTGGTGGTCCAGATTGCTTTACACACCGGTACTACTAATACCCAGTAACACCCTCTTCACTGATGCATGCCTGTATTCGTCGTGACATACTATCCGCAATTTCATCAAGGGACTGTTGGTCCAGATTGTCGCACTCCTCAACGACGATTCGACGTAGATCCTACAGTGGTTGGTGGGTCACGTTGTCCATAAACAGCCCTTTTCAATCTATCCCAGGCATGTTCAATAGGGTTTATGTCCGGAGAACATGCTGGACACTCTAGTCGGGCGATATCGTTATCCTGAAGGAAGTCATTCACAAGAAGTGCACGATGGGGCCGCGAATTGTCGTCCATGAAGACGAATGCCTCGCCAATACGTTGCCGATATGGTTGCACTATCGGTCGGAGGATGGGATTCACGTATCGTACAGCCGTTACGGCGCCTTCCATTACCACCAGCGGCGTACGTCGGCCCCACATAATGGCATCCCAAAACAGCAGGGAACCTCCAAGTTGCTGCAGTCGCTGGACAGTGTGTCTAAGGCATTCAGCCTGACCGGGTTGCCTCCAAACACGTCTCCGACGATTGTCTGGTTGAAGGCATATGCGACACTCTTCGGTGAAGCGAACGGTATGCCAATCCTGAATGCTCCATTTGGCATGTTGTTTGGCCCATATGTACTGCGCTGCATGTTGTCGTGGTTGCAAAGATGGACCTCGCCATGGACGTGAGAAGTGAAGTTGCGCAACATGCAGCCTATTGCGCACAGTTAGAGTCGTAAAACGACGTCCTGTGGCTGCACTTAGAGCATTATTCAACATGGTGGCGTTGCTGTCAGGGTTCCTTCGAGCCATAATCCGTTGGTAGCGGTCATCCACTGCGGTGGTAGTCCGTGGGCGGCCTCAGCGAATCATGTCATCGACAGTTCCTGTCTCTCTGTATCTCCTCCATGTCCGAACAACATCGCTATAGTTCACTCTGAGACGCATGGACACTTCCCTTGTTGAGAGCCCTTTCTGGCACAAAGTGACAATGCGGACGCGATCGAACCGCGGTATTGACCGTCTAGGCATGGTTGAACTACAGACAACACGAGCCGTGTACCTCCTTCCTGGTGGAATGAGTGGAACTGGTCGGCTGTCAGACCCCGTACGTCTAATAGACGCTGCTCATGTACGGTTGTTTACATCTTTGGGCGGGTTTAGTGACATCTCTGAACAGTCAAATTTTTTTATGTGTGTATATTTATCTCAAGTAATTACTACCACTACTACTATTATTACTGCTACTGTTACTACTACTGCTACCACCACCACCACCACCACCACCACCACCACCAATCAGTTATTTCAATCTTCTTCATTTCTACATGGGTATTGTTGGTAGCCGATGAAGCACACGTCGCAAGTTTTTCATTGACTAGCGTGATATTCCCGTGTCCCTCGCTGTGGCTTCATGTATCAACAGTGCCAGACTTTTGCGAGTCCGCTGCTCGATAAGTAAACAGACACATTCTGTCGCGATTCTTCGAGAAGAAAATTCAAAGTTTGGAAAGAAACTCAATAATTCTATACTATTCTCTCCATATTGAAGTAACAGACACAACCATTATGCATAAAAAACATATGAACTAAGCGAAGAATCAACCGTGTCTTATAGAAGATTCCACGCCAGTACAGTTTGACAGGTTTAGGTAACCTAAGGAAGAAATGAATCGCGAACCGACCATTCTTCCGAACTCTGAGTTCAAAACCTACAGTTGAACTATGTGTCTCCTGGTAATTAGTATAAAACCTCAAGTAAATTTTGAGTATCATAGGTGTCTTTAAACTAGAACTATCGAAACCTTTAGTTGTAATAGCAACAACAATAATTTGTTGATCAACTGTGAAAATGTATGCTTAAGAGGAAACAAGAATGATGGCAGTAGTTTGTAAGCAACAGGCCTATAAAAACGGCAAAGTAAAGTGGTTTAAGAATATATAATATAAACGGTTCTACAAAGAGTTTCGCTTGAGATCTTGAGCTTCATCTTCATTTTCCTCTGGAACTGGCAATCCTGTTTCAGTTTTGAGCAATGCTTACAAGCGCATATTTGTTTTGGCTATAAAAAGTCGTATTACTTAGAACTCGAGTCAGGGTGGGGAAAGCCCCGTGTCGCGTTCCTGGTCTAAATCCTAATGCGTGGGGATTTCCGTTCCGTTCTCTGAGAGCTGACGACTTGCTTACTCAGGGTTAAGTTTCTTCCTGAGCCCAACGACGAGATACCACGTCACTCCATGCGCGTTCTAAACTAATGTCTCATACAAAAAGAGTATTGTATATCACTATCCATTGGAATTCGTAACAGGAAACTTTCAGTTGTAGTTATCTCATTTGAGTAACTTAAGCCGTTATTTTCCAGGCCTCCGGTTTCGATACGATACGTCAAACGTTCCCTCATTAAGAGGCAGGTAGCGTAAAATTTATTGTTGCTGACAAAACATTTCGTAGCAAGACAAATTAAGGACGAGAATAACCAACAGAGCGAGTTTCATGTGACTGCTTGGGGGATGCACTGTCACCAACAACCACACATACAATATTATTGACAGTTCGATCAAAATGTTTTTGTCCGAAATGTCATCTTCAGTGGCCAGTTACGATTTTTTAAATACTTTCAGTGAGTAGGAACTTCCTGGAAAGGCAAACCTGAACACAGTTAAGTCAATTAAAGAACGACAGAAAAAACACACAATGGATATAGTTCATTCACTTAATCGCAACACAGCGGTAGCGCGTCTTTCCAGCCTATTACCACAGATTTCTAACTACCTGAAAATATTAAAGAGTCAGAGTAGGACCCTAGTACTGTAATGCATAACCAGTCACTGGTTGAGGTCATTATTGCATGGTGTCAGTTTAGCGGAGTTAAACCATCAGGTGCGGATAAATTATTAATAGCGGTATGTACAGTAACTACGAAACATCTGACGAAATATTGTTGAAACACAAGCGCGGTATGTACAGTAACTACGAAACATCTGACGAAAGATTGTTGCAACACAAGTGCTGAAAGGAATTAACCGAACTAGAACCCATAAAAGGGGTGGAGCGCTGTAAGGGTTACATGTTTTAAAGTAAATGCTAGGCATGGGTTTCAGATGAGAATTCTGTCAAGATTGGAAAGTCCTGAAAGAAAGAAATACATTATAGTTTGCAGAAGACGGAGTTTAAAGATGCAAATTTTAAAGTAGAGGTAATTTTATGTTCGATTGTCCGTTAGTTTAAGGTAATTCTTTTAGAATGCATAGCAGGTAAATTCCTAGATCAACATCGACATAGATACTCCGCAAGCCACCGTACGATGCGTGGCGGAAGGCACCCCATACCGTTACTAGTCATTTCTTTTCCTGTTCCACTCACAAGTAGAACGACGGAAAAAGACTGTCTATATGCCTCCGTATGAGCCCTAAATTCTAGTATCGTATCTTCGTGGTCCTTACGCGCAGTGTATATTACCCACAGGTGATTCGTTTACCAGTCAACTTCAAATGCCGATTCTCTGAATTTTCCCAATAACGTTTCTCGAAAAAGAACTTCGCCTTCCCTCCAGGGATTCCCATTTGAGTTCCCGGAACAGCTCCGTAACACTTACGTGTTGTTCGAACCTGTCGGTAACAAGTCTAGCAACCCACCTATGAATTTCTTCGATGTCTTCCTTCAATGCGACATGATATGGATCCCAAACACACTAACAGTACTCAAGAATAGGTCACAACAATGTCCTATACGCGATCTCCTTGACTGGTGGACCAATTTTTCCTACAATTCTCACGATAAACCGAAGTAGACCACTCGCCTTTCCTACCACAGTTCTTACATTCTCGTTCCATTTCGTACCGGTTTGCAAAGTTACGATCAGGTTTTTAAGCGACTTCACTGTATCAAGCAGGACACTAATGCTGTATCCGAACATTACGGGTTTGTTTTTCCTACTCATCTACATTAACTGACATTTTTCCACGCTTAGAACTAGCTGCCATTCATTACAACCAATTTTCGCTTTTATTTTTTCCTCTCCTTTCGAGGATTTTGTCAACTACATAATATAATCTTTACTTGATAACCATATCTTCCTACCAAGAGAAGACCTTTTGTTGTTGATGACATTATCCAGTATTCCTCCTCTTGCAGCACTGCCCATTCAGCGTATTCTGTGTTCACCCTCCCAAAACCACACCTCCCAACCGTCCACGAAACCCTCTTCCACGGCCAGATTGCCTCTAGAAATTACACTTGCGAAAGTGGACAAAAGTTTTTCACATTTTCCAGAAGGTAATTACCTAGCTCGATGTTGGTTTCTCTGCCTTCCCTACTCACTTCTGTTTCTGCTTCCCTTATTCTGAAATTGTATTGCAGAAATTCCACCAACCATCAGCCCATTACGCAGTTGCTAAAATTGTCATTTTGAGCCTCTAAGTTTACTTAAGGCGACCGAAAAAAATAAGTGGTTCGATATAAATAACGGGTGTAAAATTTTCACAGCTTTTCTGTTCTGTCAGACCTCGCATACTTTGTCGGATACAACGCCAGGAGGTCCAAGTGAGTGTTTCTGTCGTGAAAATATTCAGTTGCTACGTGACTCTTCCTGTCCAGCGATGATGATTCCGTATCGACCTGACGCGTGTTCGTCCCAAACTATGAGTAATCCGCTGGGTTTCCTGTGCTGAGACGGAGGGTTTGACAGCGAATGCAGTCGCGCGTTGCGTGGAATCTGAGCGATGCCACTTACGACGACGCAACGGCAGCCGATGGGCGCTGATTAAAGCCCTCGGAGTCGTCAGCGGGGCCTCATTAGGGCGGCGACGCTACAATGTCTTGTAGAGAAATTCCGGCTGGGAAGTAGCCACTTGATAGACGTGGGGTGGCCGGGCCGTATAACAGGCGTTATACTGGCTTTACTGCACACTAGCGGCTCGCGCCATCATAAACACACAATAACAGCCGGACGTCCGGCCCGCAGACCGCTAAACTCCCCCGCAGGACACACACACACACACACACACACACACACACACACACACACACACACAAAACCGCAGGTAAAGGTTTTGAACTTCAAGCCTCTGGTACTGGCTAGGACTGAACATTGCTTATTAGAACGCTAGAGGACTGCCACTTTACGATGTAGAGAAATGATTCGTGCAAGCAATATTGTGTGTATTGTATCGAGGAAATTTGATTCTGTATGTGGAGAGCTAAGTATGTCTGCGTGATTTCTCACCTCATCATGCAGATTCTACTATCACGACGTGCGGGGTTGTATGCTGTAAATCGTTTCTGCGTATTCCCTGCAGATGGACTAGATTATGGTAAAAAAAATTGCATATGTAGGTGTGGAAATATGACGAATATATTCGAAACGGTTACATAGTTCAATTTTCAAAGTAGATGACATAACTGCTGCGTAACTTAGAGCATCATATGAAGGGCTTATTTCAATAGTGGTACAAGTCCATTTTTGTTCATTCTGAGATACAGAGTCCTAAAGTTAAATGAGCGCCGAAAAATCTCCAGTTGAGATACCAGAAATATTCACGTATATATACTTGAATATTTCTGGCATCTCAACTGCAAATTTTTCAGCGCTCATTTAACTTCAGGACTCTGTATCTCAGAATGAACAAAAATGGACTTGTACCACTATTGAAATAAGCCCTTCATATATGGTAAAACTATTTTCTCTGTAGCTTACAAAATAATAAGTGAAAAGAATATTTATTTAGATAGGCAAATGTAAGAGCCCTATTCTTTCTTCCGAGTTACGAACATAGGTCATTTAGTAATTTTCCAGAGCGTTAGAACGAGTAAAGTTTTTTGAACAGAACAAAATTTTTTTTTTATCATGTAGCTGATGTATTTAAACCATTTGTGTAAATATGAAGAAATTTCCATCACTTTTAGTTGCGGATCTAGACACGTTCAAAGTTTTAGGGGTGGATCCAGCACGACACAATCCTAGGATAGTTAAAGGCAAGAAAATTATATGTCGAAGAGCGGTCTAGAGTAAGATTATAAGCTGTTCTTCCTTTATGACACACTAGAGCTGTCTCAGGTAAGAATGTAAGCTATTCTTCCTTTATGACGCATTCACAGATGAGAGACAAAGTTAGATAATACAAACTGTTTCAGACTATCATGGTTCTATGCCGTTCTCGGATTCCCTCATACGTGTTTATGGAGGAAAGACCCTCAAATTCCCTCCGGGACTATAGATTTTAGTTTCCTATGGTTTCGCTGAATAGGTTAAGGGCACGTCCATTCTTTTCGTAGCCGTGGTCGTGTTCCACTTCTGTTGAGTTTGTCATGTAATGTGAAACCCGTGGTCGGACTTTTTCCTGCAAAGTTTCGACTTTGAGTCTTATTCACTTAGCAGATAATGTCGCACATTCCGTGAGGCTTTCTGCAAATGATGCTGTTGTATAAAGAGCAGTCGCAGCGCCAGAGAATTGTAGCGAAATCCAGAAAGACCTACGGGCGATCGACACAGCACACATAGACAGATAGACCTATTATGGTATGATTAAACGATTACAGATCAGTCACTGGAAGCAGTAGCCTCCTTAAAATATCTAGTAGTATGCATACGGAGCGATTTAAAGTGGAACGAATACACAAAACTAATCGTAGCTAGGACAGACGCCAGAGATTCATTGGAAGAACCCTGACGTAATGTAATCCACCAACGAAAGATGTAGCTTGTTCAAATGGCTCTAAGCACTATGGGACTTAACTTCTGAGGTCATCAGTCCCCTAGAACTTAGAGCTACTTAAACCTAACTAACCTAAGGACATCACACATATCCATGCCCTAGGCAGGATTCGAACCTGCGACCGTAGCGGTCGCACAGTTCCAGATTGTAGCGCCTAGAGCCGCTCGGCCACTCCGACCGGCATGTAGCTTGTAAAATCGTCGTTAGACTAGTATTTGAATATGGCTCGTTAGTACGGGATCCGTACCAGATAAGATTCGTAGATGAAATAAAGAAGCTCCAAAGAAGAGCATCTCGTTTTGTTACGGGTTCGCTTATGCGTAGTAAGCACGAAATCGTCTCAGAGATGATCACTCAACTCCAATGGCAGATGCTGAAAGAGCGGCTTTCTGAATCACGTTTTGGTTTAACTGTTGAAGTTCCGAGAGCGTTCGTTCTTTGAAGAACTTCACACTTCGTGAAAAGAGCATGGAGGTAAAACCAGAGGGATTCGAGCCCACGCGGAGATTTATGAGGAATCGTTCTTTCGTCTTACCATTCGCGACTGGAACAGGAATAGAGGAATTGACAGTGGTGTATAAAGTACCCTCCGCCACATACCTTAAGGTGGCTAGAGGGGCACAGGAGTAGCTGTAGATATATAGTTCTTAAGGTTAGAATGTCGTTCTCTCATTCCGGAAAAGTAAGAACCCCCACTATACTCGAGCAGCGGTAATTTCTAGGGCGTGAAGCGAAAAACAAACGCTATCTTCTAACTGTATCGATTAAAATGAAAAATGAGCTGCCGCGAGGAACGAGCCCGTCGGGTTGGTGGCGTGATCGACTTCTAAGCGGGTGCTGTACTATTGATCACGTTTACAGGTGGAGGCGGAATACTGTTAGCTGTAACGCTAATGAAACCTGGCGTGTAATTATACTACCGGCAGCTGTCAATAGCCCCAGTGCCTTATAATTACTGGACCGAGGTGCGGAAGAGCTTTCATTTGTTAAACACCAAATACCGGCGCAAGCATTAGCTTAACCGTGTAACGAAGGCGCTATGGACTGTTGCATACTGCGTTTCTCTGCCACTCTAGCTGAGAAGCTTCGGTTAAGTGCGCCACTTTCAGTGTGAGGGATGAAACAGATATTTAGTGCTTGCGGGTTGACAGACCAGTAACTGTTTAATAGCAAAGACGTTCTTAGAAAGAGGAGCTGAAAGTGACCAATAATTTCAGGAAATAGTGTTAGATAATAATAATTGGCTATCTTTCTATACCGAGCGGTCTGAGGCGCTGCAGTCATGGACTGTGCGGCTGGTACTGACGGAGGTTCGAGTCCTCCCTCGGGCATGGGTGTGTGTGTTTGTCCTTAGGATAATTTAGGTTAAGTAGTGTGTAAGCCTAGGAACTGATGACCTTAGCAGTGATGTCCCATAAGATTTCACACACATTTGAACATTTTTCTATAATTATTAGCCAATTCCGACAAGATAACTCGCAGATCTTGTTCTACGTAAGATTCCGAAAAAACGAAGGCTTCAGTCCAAGTGTGTGGTATATTAGAAAGCAAGGCAGTTTGTAATATAATTGATCAATACGGTCAGACAAATTTTAACGGATTGCACATTGGAACGATTGCTCAGAAGCGTCTCTACTTCAAATAAAATAGTGTCTTCACATGAGCCTGAGACAAAGAAAAAAATATTGCCTAACAGGCCGTCAGGGAACTGAAACACAATTTTCCACGTGTTTTTCGTTGTCAGTGTCATAGTGGCGTTGCCACTATACTACATTTTTATCCATATTTCATTTTATGAGATTTCCTTGGGCTACTTTTTGGTCGATCTCGTTTTGCTTTTGTTAACCCCTTGTAATATGCGACTGTATTTTTCGTTACTGCAGTAAGAAATAATTGGCTTTGAACTTTTATACTTGTCGAATTATTGGTCGAACTGACACAACACATGGTACGATCGGATCTTTTGCGCACTTGATAGCTATAATTTACAAGCTAGGTAACATACATGTTTGTGCTTGTGCATAGGCTTCTTTGTCAAACTGCATCTGGCCTACCATGAGGTAGTCATTAACAGTGGAGTCCCGTTGACCCCCTCCCTCCCTGGAGCGCCGCTTGCTTAGCTTATTTTTGTGCGGACACTGCCTACTTACACGAGACGGTAATTTGCCTGGAGCTCGTAACATTTGAGATCATTCGTTGCGCTTATTGAGACGGCTAAGGATACCGTATGGTAGTTCAGTATTTTATTGGAATTTATATATTACATGAAAAACATTACAACAGTAACTCAGTTGCCGTAGATTTATCTCCTCGTGACATCATGTCAAGCTTTCATAAGCTATTGACCTCCTACACGATTCTAGTATTTTCTGATAATGTATTTTAAGAAAACTGTCAGTTACATGGTATTACTCTTAATAAAAACTGTACCGTACTTTTCATTGTTTATGTTAGGTCATAGGTGTTATGACCAGACGAAACTACAATCGTAGGGCAATAATTATGGGTTCATTGATTGCTTTGGGAGAGGGTTCATCGAACTACAACATATGAAATATTAGTTCACTTTATTAAATGGTTCAAATGGCTCTGAGCACTATGGGACTCAACTGCTGTGGTCATCAGTACCCTAGAACTTAGAACTACTTAAACCTAACGAACCTAAGCACATCACACACATCCATGCCCGAGGCAGGATTCGAACCTGCGACCTTAGCAGTCACGCGGCTCCGGACTGAAGCGCCTAGAACCGCACGGCCACCGCGGCCGGCTCACTTTATTACATAATGATAAAGATTAACTTAACTTGATACAATCCTTTGCCATAGGATTGCTTGATAATTTGCAACTGTCATTGACTATTAAAGCTTCAGTTGCCGCACTGATTAAGGATCTCTTTTTTTTTTTTTTTTTTTTTTTTTTTTTTTTTTTTTTTTTTTTTTCGAAGTACAATATTCAACATTTACAAAAGAACATTTCCGCCTGGGACTTGAATAACAATAATCCTACTCGATGATGTTGGACCTCTTCAGCTGAGGTCATGAACTGTGGCAGAGTGCTTCCCACGCCCGGCTCTATAATGACCTCCATGTGAGGATGCTGCTGTGCTGAGAGAGAAAATTTTCGAAATTTGTGGCAAGTTCCTATTGGACCCTACTGCTGAGATCATCGGTCCCTAGGCTTACACACTACTTAATCTAACTTAAACTAACTTAACCTAAGGACAGCAAACAAACACCCATCCCCGAGGGACGACTCAGAACCTCCGACGGGGGAAGGTGCGCAAACCGTGGCAAGGCGCCCAGACCGCGCGGCTACCCCGCGTGGCTTGCTGACCGTGAGAGAGAGGGCGTGTATTCTACAGCCTTTCCCATTCGTCGTTGCCGATGGCAGCGACACGTCAGTAATGTCTGTGGTGTCGATGCACGTTCTCGACTGTTGTGTGCCACTACTATCTTTGGACGATACCACAAAATGGAGAACATGCGAGAAAGTCAGCCAACTCCTTCCAAAGGAACCACATTTATCTGAAGCGGTATCGATGAAACACAAAAAATCGAGGGTGCCCTGACCATTATGCCATCTTGCTTTTTCTTCCGACAAATGTTCTGCGAAAATACATTATTACAGAGTGTGTGGAATTTGCAAATACCATGCTGCTTTTCAAACGGTTTAGCATTTATGGCATATGCATATCGTAATCTGAAGAATGGTTAGCAGCCTCTATCTCGACTAGAAATAAATAAAATAACGAAAAAATAAAAATGAAAAATAGCGAAACGTTGGGTCCGATTTGCTTGGCGGGCAGAAAGTGCCGCAAGAACTGCCGAGACTCGTTAATTATTTCCGGCAGCGCATTTAGCAAGGAGGCGGCAGAAAATTCGTCTACTCCGCTACTTGGCGGGCGGGACTCCACCACTCATAAAACTTCCTCGCGGAAGCCCGAGAAAGCCGGCGCGAAGTTAAACAGAGCCCCGGTGACATTGTTTTAATATTATTTAAGCGAGCCCGGCCATTAACACCCGGCTCGGCACCGCTTCCGGCTGGCGTTAATTACAGAGCATCCCAGTTTATAATTAAAACAGACGTCAGACAAAAGTTTCCTTCGTCGCGCAAAATGTAAACATTTTCGCTCCAGAAGTGAGCATTCCGCAAGAAAAGATTTAATCAAATGACATCTTGTGGAGAGAGAGAGGGAAGGACGGGAGCCATAATTTTAATCTCCGTTTCCATTTAAAATTCATTAACGTGTTGCCCGGCGGTTTGCGCCGAGGGCTAATTGGGGAGTAATTACCCGCTGTGACTTAACCCAGTCTGTTTGCGGGCCACCCCCGCCGCAGGCGTCGCTAGCTCTCCCTCGCTTCCCTTTCCTGTCTAGCGCTCTCTCCCTCTCACCCCTGCAACGCTCGCACGTTGCTTCCTCCGTCTTTACCTCCTTTATGCTTTTAATTTTCCTGCTCTGCGCGGCAATTCCGCTATGCAAATGAAATTAGCGATGATGTTGTCTGGCTGGCGGGGCCCGAGCAGCTATTCTGCGCAGCGGCAGCGGGGGAGGCAGTTTAACCTTTAGACGGCAGCATTGTGTCTCTCTGCTTGTATACAAGGCCCGGGCTTTTTCCCCCTAATTGAGTCTCATCATGGAGCGCAATCCTTCACCGCGGCGGAGCGCCGCGACGTTGCGGCGAGGTGTTCACAGCTCGGCCTAATTTGTGGTTCAGCCGCGTCCGCAGACAACAGCCGAGCAGATGCATCCCTCCTGCCGCCTACAGTTTAGCTAACCTGCGCAATCGATGACGCACAGCGCTGCTCCCCGTTACAGTACTGTATCAGGCCAGAAATTGTACTATGATTTTGTATGCTTTTTTTCCCTTTCCTGTTATGCACCTGTGGTCATCATTTTTTAGGGTGAAACTGTGTTTTATCTATTAATTTCTTGCCGTCACTTTTCCAACCTGCATAACCTGATTGTTTCCATTCTGAGGAATAACATGTGTGTACATGTGTCCAATATGGTGTTGTTGTTGTTGTTGTTGTTGTTGTTGTTGTGGTCTTCAGTCCTGAGACTCGTTTGATGCAGCTCTCCATGCTGCTCTATCCTGTGCAAGCTTCTTCATCTCCCAGTACCTACTGCAGCATACATCCTTCTGAATCTGCTTAGGGTATTCATCTCTTGGTCTCCCTCTACGATTTTTAACCTCCACGCTGCCCTCCAATACTAAATTGGTGACCACTTGATGCCTCAGAACATGTCCTACCAACCGATCCCTTCTTCTTGTCAAGTTGTACCACAAACTCCTCTTCTCCCCAATTCTATTCAATACCTCCTCATTAGTTATGTGACCTACCCATCTAATCTTCAGCATTCTCCGGTAGCACCACATTTCGAAAGCTTCTATTCTCTTCTTGTCCAAACTATTTATCGTCCACGTTTCACTTCCCTACATGGCTACACTCCATACAAATACTTTCAGAAACGACTTCCTGACACTTAAATCTATACTCGATGTTAACAAATTTCTCTTCTTCAGAAACGCTTTCCTTGGCATTGCCAGTCTACATTTTATATCCTCTCTACTTCGACCATCATCAGTTATTTTGCTCCCCAAACAGCAAAACTAATTTACTACTTTAAGTGTCTCATTTACTAATCTAATTCCCTCAGCATCAGCAGACTTAATTCGACTACATTCCATTATCCTCGTTTTGCTTTTGTTGATGTTCATCTTATATCCTCCTTTCAAGACTGTCCATTCCGTTCAACTGCTCTTCCAAGTCCTTTGCTGTCTCTGACAGAATTACAATGTCATCGGCCAACCTCAAAGTTTTTATTTCTTCTCCATGGATTTTAATACCTTCTCCGAATTTTTCTTTTGTTTCCTTCACTGCTTGCTCAATATACAGATTGAATAACATCGGGGAGAGGCTATAACCCTGTCTCACTCCCTTCCCAACCACTGCTTCCCTTTCATGTCCCTTGACTCTTATGACTGCCATCTGATTTCTGTACGAATTGTAACTAGCCTTTCGCTCCCTGCGTTTTACCCCTGCCACCTTCAGAATTTGAAAGATAGTGTTTCAGTCAAGTGTCCAATATATCAGCGATAAATTAAAGTGTACTTCAATTCGAAGATTGATTGGACAGCAAAGTTTTTTTTTTGTAGACGAACCTACATTATAAAGTGTCCTCCGAACTACGATGCAGCTTGACATTTCCTAAGCATACAAATTACGTGAGGAGCACAAAAAATTCGAGTATGTTCCTGTTTATTTAAAAGGCTCTTGACTGAAAACGGGATACCAGATGTCTCATTCTACCTTCATCAGCACCTTTAAAATTTTTGCCAATAATTTTGTCATGCGAACGTATTCAAGGTCTTTTCAACATGCAAATCACTTCAAACGCTCACAAGCTTCCCTAACTGTAACTCTGCTTGTCCGCCGCTGTTAAGTCGCTCATAACTCAACCACTCCCAGTTGCTCTTTCTCACTCACTCATTCAGCCCAACTCATTGTCGTTATCTCTTCGTTTGGCTGTGTGATTGTCTTCTGTGTTACAGCCACAGTCCTCTCACTGCTATTGTCTCCCTCATGCTCCTCTTAACTACTGATATCTCATCCCATCTTTCCTACTGTCGCTGTCTCTTTTCACAATCACCCTATCTCTTTACATCGTTTTCAGTTCAGCATCTATCTCTTCGTCGTTTTCATTGTCGTACATTCTGTCTCTCATTATCACTGGCTCTCACCCACTTTCAGTTTCTTTTCATGCCCCCCCCCTTTCCCTAAATATCGTCATTACGAGGCTATTTGACACCCACTGCAGGATGACAATATCCTCTTTGTACTCAGTACTGTCATTTGTCAGTGCACATTCATGTAGTTCTTCCATGTTTTCTAATGACACCTTCCGAGTTTCTGGTGGGTCGTCTTCTAGATTTTCAGTTGTTTCATAGTCACCTGAACGACGTCCTTGGTCCAGCTACCATCCATTTATCGTACTGCATGTCGTGTCTTGCACTATTATATTCCCATTACTGTCGTAATTATCTCGTCATAATTAAACCTTCCACGGCAACCTGTTTGTGACCAGTTGGGTTCATTTCCTGCAGGTCTTCATAGTTTCTTTTATGCGTCACTCCATTTCTCGTAGAGTTCAATGTTTTTTTGCATTTAAAGTAATTGTTTCACTGTCGTGATTCATAGTTTACAATATACACTGATTGAAAACTCATTTTGAAACTAATTGGGCGTTTTGAAAGCTCATCAGAACACTCCAGGCCACTGTTACCCCTCAGTTCACCTCTCATTCTGGCTAGTCCCGGCGGAGGTTCGAGTCCTCCCTCGGGCGTGTGTGTGTGTGTGTGTGTGTGTGTGTGTGTGTGTGTGTGTGTGTGTGTGTGTGTGTGTATGTGTGTGTGTGTGTCCTTAGGATAATTTAGGTTAAGTAGTGTGTAAGCTTAGGGACTGATGACCTTAGCAGTTAAGTCCCATAAGATTTCACACACATTTCACCTCTCATTCTATCCATCTTTCGACTGCCTAAATAAGAAAACTTACCCACTGATTCTGTGACTCAGCCTTTGCTTAATGTCGTAGGTGAATGGACGTATAGCAGAAGTTCAAAAAATGGCTCTGAGCACTATGGGACTCAACTGCTGTGGTCATCAGTCCCCTAGAACTTAGAACTACTTAAACCTAACTAACCTAAGGACATCACACAACACCCAGTCATCACGAGGCAGAGAAAATCCCTGACCCCGCAGGGAATCGAACCCGGGAACCCGGGGGAGGGAAGCTAGAACGCTACCACACGACCACGAGCTGCGGACTATAGCACAAGTACATCAGGGAACTGAAAATGGCTGTGCAACTGTGCAGAATTAGTTGAACGGAGCCTGCTGCTTTACGAGAACGATAAGACGTTGAGCACGTCAATGTCTTCGTCTGCATGGACATAATTTTGAACATGTTCCGGGGTAAATGTATGGGACTTCGTTGTGTCGAATTTCGGATTCCTACGTGTCATTGCTTACTGAGAAGAATTAATTTTGTGTTACTTGTGTTGCACTTGTGATACCTACTACACCACATAAATCAGAAATAAAGCAATTTCGGACAAAACTTTATTTAAAAAATGACTCTGAACGCTATGGGCCGGCTTGAGTGGCCGAGCGGCTCTAGGCGCTACAGTCTGAAACCGCGCGACCGCTGCGTCGCAGGTTCGAATCCTGCCTCGGGCATGGATGTGTGTGATGTCCTTAGGTTAGTTAGGTTTAAGTAGTTCTAAGTTCTAGGGGACTGATGTAAGTACCATAGTGCTCAGAGCAATTTGAATTTGAACACTATGAGACTTAACTTCTGAGGTCATCAGTACCACAGAACTTACTACTCAAGCCTAGCTAACCTAAGGACATCACACACATCCATGCCTGAGGCAGGATTCGAACCTGCGACCGTATCACTTTATTTAAAATTTTACGTTTATTTCGATGCATTCATTACACCCGCCAAATGCGAACATTTGCTTTTGAATCATTATATAAATACACTCTGTCTGATAGTTCGCCTTTCATAAGATAATTTATTCTCTTTGTACTTCAAAAACAGTACCTTAGAACTTGAACTGACATGTATTATTTATAAACTGTCGCTTCGGCAAAAAATCTGGTGCACAGAAAAATCGATAACACTTGTTAAAACCCCTGGCGGAACCCCCTGCTGCAGGGCTCGGGAAAAGGACAGGCCAACCCTCTTGCTTCCTTTTTCTCAGCAAGCGATTCGCAGGGATTTTTGCTCCCTCGGTTTTGTCGACAAAAGAGGAAAGTCATAGCGGAGTTCATTTCATCGCCCGCAGGACTTCTTAATTGTCGGCGTCCCCTGTTAGACACGAATTCCGACCGTAAGCGGGGCCCTGCGAGACAATGGCGGTAGTGCCGCGCCGGTTTGTTTTAAGAAGGAGCCTCATCCCATCCCGTCCCGTCTCGGCCGCCCGCCGTGCCGCTCCATTAAAAGGCTTAACCGAGACCGTCGCGGTCGTGAATTTCTTAATTAATTAGACGTGTTAATTGCTCCATCCCGGAGGAGCGGCTATTCATAAAGTCCCCTTCCTGGAGGAGCAGAAAGAGGTGGTTTGTATTAAGTACGGAGGAAGGGTTATAGACCCTGATTATATTACGCCGGCCGAAACAGCGAGGGAGAGATTTCAGAAGAGGGGAGAGTTTGCCTCTGAAAAGCTATGAAAAGCAGATCGCGCCGAGCCCTGGCGGTCCTTTTAATTTCCCATCTTCCCGACTTTATCGAGGTGTTGAAATGATTATCTGCAGTCAGGCGCCCGCCGTCTGACGAGGCCGCAGTGACAGAGGCGCCGGAAACTTGCCGCCGATTCAAGTTTTAATTGCTGCCTGGCCCCCGTTCCGCATAGCTCGGCGTGCCCCGTTTTCCCTACGCCGGCCTTTAGCGTCGCACATGCCGCGGCTGTGTTGTCTTTTAAGAAAGGCGCCCGTGTCTGTAGCTGCGATTAGCACATTCCACCACGCGTAGGAATGCGCGCTATTCGTCCTCAGGAATATAGCGTTCCGCGGAATTTGCTAGGCTCGCGTCGACTTCGAGCGACTGAAACTTTGGCGCTGGCATCGTATTACTAATGCCGACAGAAAATGTGACGTGTCGGACAAGTTGATCGGATTTTTGTCCGAGGCCAGAACAGAACATCTATTCGTTTCTCATTCTTGAAACGTCGGAGTTGCACGTTTCTAGAAAAGTCAAGCGGTGGTTTTAGAGGTGCCGGGTTGTAATTTGAAAGCAGAAGGAGGTTATGACAACTACCGGGTGATCAAAAAGTCAGTATTAATTTGAAAACTTAATAAACCACGGAATAATGTAGATAGAGAGGTAAAAATTGACACACATGCTTGGAATGACATGGGGTTTTATTAGAACAAAAAAAAAATGCTAGATGCGTGAAAGATTTCTGTTGCTCGCGTCGTTTGATGATGATCGTGCGCTCAGCCGCCACTTTCGTCATGCTTGGCCTCCCAGGTCCCCAGACCTCAGTCCGTGCGATTATTGGCTTTGGGGTTACCTGAAGTCGCAAGTGTATCGTAATCGACGGACATCTCTAGGGATGCTGAAAGACAGCATCCGACGCCAATGCCTCACCATAACTCCGGACATGCTTTACAGTGCTGTTCACAACATTATTCGTCGACTACAGCTATTGTTGAGGAATGATGGCTGACATATTGAGCGTTTCCTGTGAAGAGCATCATCTTTGCTTTGTCTTACTTTGTTATGCTAATTATTGCTATTCTGATCAAATGAAGCGCCATCTGTCGGAACATTTTGTGAACTTTTGTATTGTTTTGCTTCTAATAAACCCCCATGTCATTCCAAGCATGTGTGTCATTTTTGTACCTTTCTATCTACATTGTTCCGTGATTTATTCAGTTTTCAAATTTATACTCACTTTTTGATCACCCGGTATTCAAAACGCGCCCAGCTAGATATAGCGTCAGTTCGCAATCGAGATGAAGTCTATTAAGTTCTCGTTTCGTGTTTTCTGCCCAGTTGAGATGGTGGAGTGATAACATACTGCACGGTCATCCAGATTTGGATTGCCATTGATTGCCCTAAATCGCTTCAGGTGAATGCCAGAGTGATCCCTTTCAAATGGAACGGCCGACATTGCTGTGTCGTCCGAACAAGACACAGCCAGGGTAAAAGCACCACAGGCGCGAAAATGAGATCTGGTGCCAGTTGCCATAGAGACTCGCGAGTTCCACCAGCGCCACGGCCGGCGCTGATGATTTATTTACTTATTTATTTATTTACTTACTTACTTACACGTCAAGTTCCGTAGGACCAAATTGAGGAGCAAATCTCCAAGGTCATGGAACGTGTCAGTTACATGAAATTACAACATAAAAGTAATAACAGATAAAAATTAATGTTCATGAACCTGAAAAAAGTCAGTTCATAAGTTTAAGTAAATGCTATCAGCAATACAGTAAAAATCAGCTTAATTTTTCAAGGAACTCCTCGACAGAATATAAGGAGTGACCCATGAGGAAACTCTTCAGTTTCGATTTGAAAGCGCTTGGATTACTGCTAAGATTTTTGAATTCGAGTGGCAGCTTATTGAAAATGGATGCAGCAGTATACTGCACACGTTTTTGCACAAGAGTTAAGGAAGTCCGATCCAAACGCAGGTTTGATTACTGCCGAGTATTAACCGAGTGAAAGCTGCTTATTCTCGGGTATAAACTAATATTGGTAACACGAAACGACAATAAGGAATATACATATTGAGAGGCCAGTGTCAAAATACCCAGACTCGTGAACAGAGGTCGACAAGAGGTTCATGAAAACAACACCAATTATTGCCCGAACCGCCAGTTTCTGAACCAAAAATATCCTTCTAGAATGGGAAGAGTTACCCCAAAACATAATACCATACGACATAAGCGAATGAAAATAAGCAAAATAGGCTAATTTTCGTGTCGAGGTATCACTCACTCCTGATACTGCTCGAATAGTAAAAATGGCAGTGCTAAGTCTTTGAACAAGATCCTGAACGTGGACTTTCCACGACAGCTTACTATCTATCTGAACACCTAGAAATTTGAACCGTTCAGTTTCACTAATCATATGCCCGTTCTGTGAAATTAAAACGTCAGATTTTGTTGAATTGTGTGTTAGAAACTGTAAAAACTGAGTCGCACTGTGATTTAACGTTAGTTTATTTCCTGCAAGCCATGAACTGAGGTCATGTATTGCACTATTTGAAACCGAGCCAGTGTTGCACACAACATCCTTTATTACCAAGCTAGTGTCATCAGCAAACACAAATATTTTAGAGTTAACCGTAATACTAGAGGGCATATCATTTATATAAATAAGGAACAGGAGTGGCCCCAACACTGATGATGAAGATATAGACCTCGCCTCGGCCAATTGCCGACCGACTACAATCCGTCAATGACCAGACGACAACGGACAGAAGCCTACTCTGAAGATAGAAGAGCAACTCTCTCCCACTTGGTTACAGATCATCGTCCAGAGCTGACTTAGACAGGCAACGTCGTTTAGTGAACTGTAAGAAGAGAAGAGACAGTTGCTGTAAATTGCATGTGCTGTTTACCCTAAAAGATTTCCTACGATTATTTGCACTTAGCCATCGAGGGCCATTTTTATGTTATACTACAAGCAGTGTTGCAGACTTCATTATTCAGCTAGTCACAAAGATAAGTGAACCTTTTTAATTCAATTTGTGTGACTTTGTTACTAATTTGTTGGAATTTTGTAGAACCTTCGTTCTGCTATCCCGTTACCTGACCCTGGGGCATAGCTGTGTAATAGCGGCAGGGAGAAAAAAAAATGTTCAAATGTGTGAGAAATCTTTGGGACTTAACTGCTAACGTCATCAGTCCCTAATCTTACACACTACTTAACCTAAATTATCCTAAGGACAAACACACACCCATGCCCGAGGGAGGACTCGAACCTCCGCCGGGACCAGCCGGGAGAAATTGTCTTAGCGGTGTACTGCACCAGAAGCCGTATCAGGAACTAACAAACTTGACCTACCGTAACAAAAGTCGCAACTCCACAGCAGTAGCGACGAGGCCTTTACGGAACTGGCGACGAGAGTTTACAAAATACGAGTATATCATTCGGCGTCCTCCTTCAGTCCTAACTTGTCCTCAGCTTCCAGTCACCTGGACGTCGACGGGACGTTCAGCTCCAATTTACATTCTTTGGGTTTTCTGTTTCGCTACAGCCGACTGTTGCTGTCCATGAACTCGAGTACCGGTTGGTTATAATCAAAGTGCAGCTACTCACAGAGGTCCAGTGTAGGCTGTAATTATCGTATGGCAGTGAAACTGGGTAGAGATTTTAATGCGTTAAAACGGAACCGAATTACGCTAAAAAAAAATGAATTGGAACGGGACGTCGGCAGAAAAGGACAAACGAGTGAGAAAGGCATAATGCTGTTTTTATTAATAACTGCCACTTACACAATTTGTTTATTATGAGCACCGGAGACGTCGACGAAATGTACAACGCCAGATTCGCCCCTGCTGGAGAAAACTGGAACTAATTTTTTCCAGCGTAAATAGGTTCTGCATTAACGCGTTGAAATATCTACCTAGTTTCCCTGCCAGACGATAATTACAAGATATTTGAACTCTTCGACAAGCTTATACCTGGTAGAGTTCACTGTTAGACCTTAGGCATTGTGGAGCCTTGGAGCCTTCTTCCTGTGGTCATGTACTCCTTTTTGAGTGCCGGATTGACAAGGGCAGGTTATAATCCATGTCCTTGTCTTAACTCTGATTCCACTTAGCATCTTTCAGTTTATTGCTTATCTTAGCCTTGGCTTTCTTGTCATTTAAGCATATTCCCATAAGTCTGCCGGCCACGGTGGCCGAGCAGTTCTGGGCGCTTGTCCGGAACCGCGCGACTGCTATGGTCGCAGAGTAGTTCTCAGTTCTAGGAGACTGATGACATGAGATGTTAAGTCCCACAGTGCTCAGAGCCATTTGAACCATTTTTTAACCATAAGTCTATTGTAAGCCTTCTCGAAGTCTACGAAGCGGAGACGTAATTTTGAGGCGTATTCGTACATTTTCTCAAGGACCTATTTTAAGACCTAAATCCGTTGTTTATTGTCCTGCTAGAGAACCCCCTTGGTATTCTTCAATTATTTCTGTTGCCAGGGTTTGATTCGTAGATAGTAATTGGAGAAGATCTTTTAGCAAATGTTGAGTAGATCGTCTTATAACTGGTATAACGTTTTGTCCCCTGTTTTCCCCACTTTGAGCGAATCTTCTCATACCTACGTAATTATTATACTCAGCACAGTCTATAACTTCATTTTGCATATCCCACTCATGATCTGCCTTTCCTGCTATTCTGTAACGATTCTTCCAGCATCAGGTTCACATTTCTTGGATATCACAAGGCTTTCCCACTAACCTGTACGTTCTTTTCGTCTCTGCCCAGAAAATGTGTCCATTTCAGTATCTCTTCATTTTGGGCTTAAATGGCTCTGAGCACAATGAGACTTAACATCTGAGGTCATCAGTCCCCCAGAACTTAGAACTACTTAAACCTAACTAACTTAAGGACATCACACACACCCATGCCCGAGGCAGGATTCGAACCTGCGACCGTAGTGGTTGCGCGGTTCCAGATGCGCCTAGAACCGCTCGGCCGCCACTCCGGCCGGCCTCTTCATTTTGTTCTTCATCAGTGCACTTACTTTGTAACCTCTGTTGATAGCACCACAATTGTTATTCCTCCATTTTCTCTACTCCAGATTGCCTATGGTCCATATTTCACTTCCATACCATCCGTTGTCCCATACATACTGTATTAGGAACTTTTTCCTCAGCTCCATATCATTAGCTGATACTAGTAGAGCTCTTTTATTGAAGATAACCTTACTCGTGAGTTTCTGAAGTCTCCTTTGCTTTTGTCATCCTGTGTAGTTCTTAGATGGATAATTCTTTGATTTGTTGCGTACCTATGTCGTTCCCGGATTTAATGGTACGCTAGCCCTTATCTTTCTCCGAACTGCCCTTCACCATCTTCTTGTTTTCTCTATTTAGCCGTGAGTCATATTCTGTGCTAAGTAAGTTTCCACTATTTTCAACGGGAATTTGAACTCTTCCTTATGTCTGTGCGGAAGATCTATGTTATTTGCGAACCTTAGCATTATAATCTGTACCCCCTTCAACTTTTATTCGTGTTCCGGGATATACTTCCATTTCCTTTATTGCGTTTTAGACGTACAATTTGAACAAACGCAATTATAAGCTGCAACTCAGCCTTACACGCTTCTTAACACAGTCTTCCTGCTCTTTCACTTTTATTACCCCCACTTTGGTTTCGTTACGTAGATTATTCATCAGCCTGCGCACTTCATCCACGATTGCCAAAGGACTGAGACATGTTATTCTAGGCCACATAGTAGAAAACTTATTCTAGATCCTCAAATACTAGGAACGTATCCTGATGTTTCTTACGCCTACCGGCCGCGCGGGATTAGCCGAGCGGTCGGGGGCGCTGCAGTCATGGACTGTGCGGCTGGTCCTGGCGGAGGTTCAAGTCCTCCCTCGGGCATGGGTGTGTGTGTTTGTCCTTAGGATAATTTAGGTTAAGTAGTGTGTAAGCTTAACGACTGATGACCTGAGCAGTTAAGTCCCATAAGATTTCACACACATACCTTCCACTACCAAGCGCAATGTCAGAATTACTTTTCTCGCCCCTTTTCCTTCCTGAAACCAAATTTCGTTTGCATACCTGTGCTTGTGCTCAGGCTCCGATGATCTTGACGTCTATGGGAATGTAAACGCCGGGGTCCCTTCAATCCCTTTTAATACTTAAGTATGTAAAGAAAAAGGCAATCCTCTCTTACTACAGGGCTTTTAAAAAAGTTCCATGTCCCTATTGGAGGTGGGAATAGTCGAAACTACAAGAAAAGCAGCAATTCTGCTTCCAGAAACCAATACCTGTTGGGATACGGGCTGTTTCCTTGTGATGATGAGTAATGTGTGGTATTTGATGGAGTTGTACGTCGTATTGTTGCAATAAACCGCGCGGCGGACTACCATTGCTATTGGCGAACGTCACAATTACTGAAAGACAACTGTGGTATACACGACTGGGCAGCATCCCATGTTCTGCGGATCGTGCACCAGTACGTGACCGCAACATTTCATGGCCGGTGGATTGCTCATGTAGCTTGTGCTGCCCCTTCACTGGACCTAGATTCGTGAAGGAAATTGGCGTAATCCCAACCCTTTGACAAAGTGCAGACGTTACAGGAGCATGTGACAAACGCATGTAACGCAGTCCGAATGGAACCAGGTATATTTGAAAGAATACATCATTCACTGTGAAGCAGGTCTGAAGAAAGTGTGAATATGCGTGGTAATCATATGCAGCACTGCCCCTATTTCTACGAAGTAGACTTAATGAGGGAACAGATTGGTTCATATCTCAACAGGTGTAGGTTTCGGAACATGTGATTAGAGGAACATTTCATCTAGTTTCGACTGATATGCATCCTGTAGGAACATGTGGCACCTCTGCGATCAGCGTGTATAGCGACACACAGTATTACAAGGTACTTCATTTAACACAAAACTGCTGCGACTGGTCACGTTTTCAGAAACTTACCTTAGGTGTTAAGCAGTGTATTAACTTTCCGCCTTCTGTAGAGAGCAGACGCTTAACCAGAGCACATGGATTACACGAGATTCTGTGCCATATTTTATAAAAATATTTTAAGATGCATAAACCAGTTTCCTTGTCGCGTGATGTCATCTCCAAAACATTTAACGACGCCCAAGGCCTTGTTCAATAATCACATGAAAATAAATGGTTCCAGAGATCTTTTCAAGTCTCAAACTTCTGTGATGTATGTACGCCGGCTTAAGCGACGAATTACTGCGAATGCTTAGCTCATCTGCCTAGTGAACAGGAGATCCGGGTTCGAATCACGGCATTGGTACAAGTTTTCATTTGTTCCCTGTGCAACAGTGACAGAGATTTACGGCGTAAAATGTGGGCCTTAGAGAAACTTCGTTATGGGCAAGAACAGGTGCCATGATTTCGTTCGGTGGAGAACGTCTGTCGAACTGAAGAAAAATTGTTCCAGCAACAAACTGGGAATGGAAAAGAGACGAAGGAAATAGAGGGGAAGGAGCCGGATTTGCTTCCAGTAGGCTGCACTCTCCACTCTTACATATGAGACCTGCGAGTATATGTGTTGCACACTCTTGACACTTCTGCTTACATATAAACTAGTCTTTCGTCCCAAATATTGGATTTTTATCCTTTTTTCGTAAATATCATTAATTTGTATCTTCATACACTATATCAAAGTCTCGACACTTTTTTGCACCTACTTTCATATCTTAATCCATATAAAAACGTAATGAACAACTTGTGTATTTGCTACGCTGTTAGTCTGGCGATCACCTCAACCAGTCAAATTCTATTCCTGCGAACGTCTCTGGTTCAAAATGGCTCAGAGCACTAAGGGATTTAACATCTGAGGTCATTAGTCCCCTAGAACGTAGAACTAATTAAACCTAACTAACCTAAGGACATCACACACATCCATGCCCGAGGCAGGATTCGAACCTATGACCGTAGCGGTCGCGAGGTTCCAGACTGAAGCGCCTAGAACCGCTCGGCCACCGTGGCTGGCGAACGTCTCTGGCACACAACGTTTCACTGATCACCAGACTCCCTGATGTGAGCTCACACTTAATGAAAGCGAAGCAGTTTCGAGTCTTAAATTTCTCATTCATCGTAATTGACTATATTGGGCTTAAGTGATCGAACTGAATTTTAGTGCAACGACGTAAGACTGCTTTTGATACGCCGCGTGGTTTACACTGTTACATGTTTTTCATCAGAACATTCGTGCACATTGGAATAAGTTTGATTGAAACAAGTGGTAGAAAAATGGTTTCACCCATAGCTAAGGACTATCGTTTCAACAGATGTAAATAGTAATGAAATCAGTTGTTGGCGTGCTAATTGCATGGAAAACAGTTCATTTGATCCGTTTCATCCAACGAAAGCAGCCAAAAAAATTGGATTTTGTATCGTACTTCCTCGAGTGTGATGAAATACAACGGACACGTTTCAAGTAGGCTCTCCCATTTTTAATTCTGTAAGTTTCGAAACGTCGCCTCTGGTTTATCTTCAACACATCCATTTACTAGAAATCAAATTGTATTTCTCCAGTTTAGAAACAATATAATTTTTTTACTTTCACTTCGTTTCATTTCACACTGAACGTGTTGTACTGTAATTGAAGCATCTCTGGACATCTTGTAAATATTACGCCTTACAGCGCCGCTAGTTACCCTTGTGTAATGGACGAATTGGAAGTCGTTTTCTGTGCTAGTTAGTTTGACCAGACAGAGGAGATACAAAACTGCTTTTAGGTTATTTTATTTCATTTATTTTTTCCCACGGTCTATCGAGGTATACATTAACAGCAAATCGAAATATTCCGGCCAAGGCAGCGGAACTCGAAATGTAATTAGTTACATGTTCTTTTATCGAAATGATGTGGAACGAGTCAGTTTACACGTATACATGATACGTGGCTAGTGTTGACAATAATAAAGACATAATTTTTTAGTCCTAGTCATGCCATTACACTTAAAAATTGGGTTTTCTTTTGTTACAGGCTACTAGTTTTTAAATAGATATTCGTCCATGGAATAGAAGGAATTGTCCAGGAGAAACGATTTTAGGTTGGATTTTAAACTTTGTTTGCTACCTTTCAGAAATTTTGTAGTATTGGGAAAATCATCAAAAAAATTTGTTGCTGCATATTGAACTCCTTTCTGAGCTATTGACAGCTTTGATAATAGGTAGTAAAGGCAATTTTTTTTCTTCTAGTGTTGTAGGTGTGGATGCCACCAGTCTTCTCAGATTGTGGTGGATTATTTATTCATTTCATTAGCAGCGAATATATTAATTGTGACGATGCGGCTAAATACTGAACTCCGCATGACGACCGCGGAGGAACATCACTTATTATTCTTACTGCTCGCTTTTGTCCAATCAGTACTCTATTTCTAAATGAAAATTATTCCTTAATATGTGGAAGGATGCAAAATAGATCAGGAGGTTGATTCGTTTGTTTGTTCGAAGAGCAAAAGTAGCTGAACTTAATTGTTTGAAAAGCTCAGTAATATGTTTCTTCAGTTCAAGCTCTCGTTTTTGGAGCTTCTCAAAGTGAGAAATTAAATGCGACCAAATGAGTGAATCTTCTATGGAAATGTCAGGCCAGTGTTAACACATCGTATTTTTGCCATGCGTCAGCGGTTATTCACAAAATACCAAGACAGAGATCAAATCTACGTTTTCTTTTAACAAATCGAACAAATTTAATTTAATTAAAAATGAGTTTCAGATGGTGGTACCAATACGTATATAAGTAGCTTGTCAACTACCCAAGAACCACAACAGGCCGCAAATACAAAGGCTACACTATAGGGAGTACACAACGACCACCATTACTATACTCAGATCCTGTTAGAAGAGAGTGTTTCAAATGACATAACACAGTGTCTTATTGCCGTTGTAAACCACTATGTAGCACTATGAATTTTGCACACGTGCCGGTCTGTGTGGCCATGCGGTTCTAGGCGCTTCAGTCTGGAGCCACGTGACCGCTACGGTCGCAGGTTCGAATTCTGCCTCGGGCATGGATGTGTGTGATGTCCTTAGGTTAGTTAGGTTTAAGTAGTTCTAAGTTCTAGGGGACTGATGACAACAGATGTTAAGTCTCATAGTGCTCAGAGACATGTTGCACACGTGGCGTTACTAACCTAAAGATTTGGTCTGATAACTAAACTGATTCCAGAACTGTTCTTGTACTTAAGGCATTTCACCTGTAGCAACGTTTTGTGTACTTCCTGAACAAATGTCGCTGTTAATAACAAAAATATATTGTCTACTTCGTCAGTATATCGTATCATCTGTTTAGTTTACTCAATACATTTAATACAAATCCCATGAGCTAACATATCTTGTCGGGAGTAGGCGCGGACGCTAAATCGAAGGATTTCATTGATTTAATATCGTGTACTGTTCCATGTATTGTTAAAGTTCTCCAGTTCCATTGGTCTTAGCATTTTCTCAGATTATTTAAGATAAATCGGAAAAATAACAACTCGTGAATCTTGAAAAACCATTAGCGTGGCGTCCTCGTCTTTTCTGTTGCATAACAAATAGTGAACTTATGAAATTATTTACTTTTCTTCCTCGCAGGCAGTGAGCAAAATTATTTATTTTCATTCCTCGCATGCGTGAGTGTTATTTACCTCCAGGTACATCACTCAGTATCGCAACAGTTCGAAAGAAAATATCCTTATCGTGTAGTTCCGCCTGCCAGCTGTCTTGTCAAGTAACGTTTCTTCCGTTGATTTGTTGCTTTCAAGTTTTACTTTGTCTGTGCTTTTCATTTTAGTAACATAGCTCGCACTTCGTTAATGTTCCTGCTCTCTGGTAACACATCGCCAACGTCTCTTTCATCATAATAGCACTGCGACCTAGACGAGTTTTTCAAGAAAACTAATTTTTATGACTAGAGTAAAAATGAGAAGTTCAGGAACAGCGATTTTCGCGTATTTATTTCTGTAAGAAGTATGTTGGTGGGATACATGGTTCAGTGTATTTACAAGGGAACCTCCCCATCGCCGGCCGGAGTGGCCGTGCGGTTGTAGGCGCTCCAGTCTGGAGCCGAGCGACCGCTCCGGTCGCAGGTTCGAATCCTGCCTCGGGCATGGATGTGTGTGATGTCCTTAGGTTAGTTAAGTTTAATTAGTTCTAAGTTCTAGGCGACTGATGACCTCAGAAGTTAAGTCGCACAGTGCTCAGAGCCATTTGAACCATTTTTTGGACCTCCCCATCGCACCCCCCTCAGATTTAGTTATAAGTTGGCACAGTGGATAGGCCTTGAAAAACCGAACACGGATCAATCGAGAAAACAGGAAGAAGTTGTGTGGAACTTTGAAAAAAATAAGCAAAATATACAAACTAAGTAGTCCATGCGCAAGATAGGCAACATCAAGGATAAAGTGAGTTCAGGAGCGCCGTGGTCCCGTGGTTAGCGTCTTTGGTTCAAGTCTTCCCTCGAGTGAAAAGTTTAATTTTTTATTTTCAGGCAATTATTATCTGCCCGTCCGATGCGAGGTAACTGCGCCGTAGTATGGGGACGCTACACCTAAACAAACATCGAAACACACGACGTCAGTCGACTACAGCGCACGGAAGAGAGAGTATTCCTGCTAACGAGGCCCCCTGGCTGGCAGTTGACTGTTCGCTACTTTGGATGAGAGTGCATTAAATACGTGAGATGTATTCCGTGGGCAATATGAATCCAGCAAATATAGCTCGCGACTTCAATAACAAGGTCAATGAATATTTTCCGAACTGTAAGTTTGCGGTGCGGTCGCAAAACACAGACACTAAACTTATTACAGTGAACAGAGACGTCAATGAACGAACGGACAGATCATAACTTTGCAAAATGAAGAAAGTAAACTTTTCACTGGAGGGAAGATTTGAACCAAGAACTTCTCGTTCTGCAGCTGCTCACCACGCTAACGACGGGACCACGGCGCTCCTGAGCTCACCTTATCCTTGATGTTGTCTATCTTGCACATGGACTACTCAGTTTGTATATTTTGCTTATTTTTTTCATAGTCCCACACGACTTCTTCCTGTTTTCACGGTTGATCTGTGTTCAGTTTTTCAAGGCCTATCCACTGTGCCAACTTATAACTAAATCTGAAGGGGGTGCGATGGGGAAGTTCCCGTGTTAGTAGTGGTCATTCGTTAACCTGTTCCACTAATGCATCAACATACTCAGGTCCATTAGATCTCAGCTTTAGAGAGGGGGAAAGAGAGCAGTTCAATTTGCGTTTGTTAGTTTGTCAAGACGACAGGCTTCATAATAATTCATGCGTCTTTACACTCCAGCCACTGCAGGGTAACTCCCTTCTCCGCTGACCCAAGCATTTCGATGGCTATTTTTTGTTCGGGTGCAGGGGAAGGAAAAGAGAAGGGAAACGCCAAGTATTGGAAGGAGAACCGATTTGTCGTCGGGAGTGGAGAATAGGGACCGAGGGAGGAGGAAGGAAGGTATTGATTTTTAATCCTAGTTAGCAATTCCACCGGCTCGGCGCAGGTACTGGTAGAGAGGGGGCAGGGAGAACTGTAAGAAGGAACAGGGAAAAAAAAATCCTCGAAGCTTACACCAAGTATCTCCTAACGCGCTTTAGAATTCAATTTTAATTGAAACAATAGCGTGAAATTGCTTTCGGTAATGTTAGCTTTCGTTTATTTGAGGAACAGAAATACGGAGAAAGGGTCATTTGTTTTAATATTCCGTGTTCACCAGGATTAATTAGAATAGTGTTTACACAAAATCTTCGTCAACAGCAAATGTAGGGAGCACTTATAACAACGCCGCCGCCGCCGCCGTCCGTATTGGTTTTTAAAATGCGAGTGTGCAAATTACAACAGGTGGCCTGTGTCAACCAAGACTTGGCGCAAACACGCGGCCACGCCGGGCCACTGTATTTCATTAGCGGCAAAAATTGCTGTTTCAATAGACCCGGCTTTCAGACGTCATTTTGAAACGAACTCGAGCAAATATTCGAACTTAATTAAAATAGCCTCGTATTTTGGTTAATGTCCATTTTTAAAAAATAACGAGCCAGAGCGACTGCTTTTGTAGGCGGACATTTTAATGTTTACGTTGCGTAAAGGCAGGTGCTTTGGTCCTGCGATTTAGCGTGCGCTCCTGCTCCTACGAAGTATTATGTTAGCTCGCCCCACGTCCATATCAAAAGATTTTTGTTTTCTATATCCGTTGAATCTCCGCATTTCACAGGATTGGTATTACACGTATTGTGTAAACCGAAGAGATGATGCGAACTGGTGGCTTTACTAAGCGAAAACCAGCGAAACGTGAATCCAACGCAGGCAGTTAAACAGCGTGTTATTACAGTCCCTCAGAAATGCTAATACTGGGAACCCAAGAGAAACTCAACTGTAAAATTTTTTGAGCAAATGTACATCGGAAAACGAAGACCTGTAGTGGCGGTATTAACGTAGCGCTTGGCTACTGTTAACATAAGTATGTAATCAATTCTGTGCTGGTATCACAGCCTGTGGAGAGCATGTCCGCTTTATCATCGCGTAAATGTATCGTCGGTGTATCAACTTCAAAATATGAAAGATAAATCATCAGTGGGTATTTTAATTTTCGTTTCAACGCAGAAAAAGCTGTCTTGAATAGGGCTGTATTCTTTGATGTTGGCAGCCGCCTGACAAATGTTCATTTAGCATTAAATAATTCGTATCATTTCGTGAAAAGGAGCATGGTAAGTTGAAATTTGCATCCCACATTTTGTAATACTCGGCCGCTGAACTGTGTGAATTCATTGATCCGCAGAAACGCACGGATTCGTGAAAGTACTTTTACGTTGTGGTGTTTACCTTCGAACCCCCGGCCCAACAGCGTTGATTCAAAGAATTTTCTTCATTTTTGATTTGGCGACGTGGTAGGAGAGGTGCCTAAATACCTGTTGTGATCAGAAGAATGTGCACAGATGCACTTGTTTCCTTTCCAAATTGTGTGTGGCTTCCAATGGTACATACAAGACCAGCAATCGGGCACACATCGGAAGGACGAATGCAAACTTCTTGGTTACCGGTACAGGTGCAGCGTTTCCGACGGCGAATTATAAGGGGCATTCAAAAGGAAATGAGCCGGAGGTATAATTACAGTACAGAAACCAGTACCTGTATGTTAGAACTGTGGCTGTTCAGACACGTGTCACACTGTTGACACAAGGCGGTGAATGGCTGTCTCATAAAGTTCGCGGGGCTTCGATGTTACCCAGTTCAGCACGTACAGCTGGACGTCGTCGTCCGAGGTGAATCATTTGCCCCTCAGAGCCTTTTTAAGGGGACCAAAAATGGCATAATTGCAGTGAGAGACGTCTAGAATGTATGGAGGGTGGCAGAGAACCTCCAATTTGAATTTCTGCAGGAGTGCCGCGACTGTGTTGGCCGTATGAGGCATTGCATTGTCGTGGAGCAGAATTAGCCCACCGGTGAGTTTGCCTGGTCGTTTTGATTTCATCGCTTGGCGAACGGTGGCGCTGGGCAAACACTGTTGTCCCTGCTGCAGTGAATAGAAGAGAGCCATCTTGGTCAAAGAACATCAGCGTAACCTTTCCTGCTACAACCGTGTGGATGGCCTTGGCTTTTTTATGTGGTGGTGACCCTGGATCCTTCCATTGGAGACATTGTCGTTTTGATTCTGGTTCGAAGTGATGACACCATGACTCATCTCCAGCCACCACTCGTGCCAGGAACACATTCCCTTCCCGAGCATAGCCCTGCAGATGCGCAACGCAGTGGGCCATTCGTCATGCTTCCTGGTGTGGTTGAAGACTGTGGAGCACCCATTGGGCACACACTTTGCGCATGTGCAGTCGTTCCTTCATAATGGCGTGAACACTTCCGACTCTCAATCCGACCACGGCGGCTATGGCTTTCACTATCACTCGGAGGTCGTGGCTAATGAATGCATCCACCAGCTGGACGATGTCATCGGTAATGCAGTATGGTGTTCCAGACCGTGCATCGGTTAGCGACAACAGTCCTTTCCTGAAGCGCTTGTGCCACGCCTCGACCCTTATAGGGGACATACAGTGTTCGCCGTACACTTGTGATATTCGTCGATAAATGTTCGTTCCTCTTATTCCTTCCGCTGTCAGAAAACGAATAATATCTCTTTGCTCTTCTGTTGACGCCTCCATGTCACTGTTCGCAGTGCCACTGGGAGCGTTGGGCGATTGATGCATGCTGCTGCTAGCTCTGTATAGTCACGTGACGTGCACGTGTGCCCTCTAGCGACGGGCTGTGAACTTCCACGCCCTGGTCGGTAACACACTTCGTTGTACACGCCGCGATATTACCCTCCAGTCACCGGTTTGCGCATCCCAGACTCCGGTTCGTTTCTTTTTGAACGCCCCTTGTAGTTCCTAGTAACAAGAATGAGGGGAATTGAAATCGTTTGAGAAACAATTAAGCGGTTTGTCTGAAATGATGTAAGGACGAACATCAAGAAGAATTAAATGCTGTTCTATTTTAAATATCCAGGTGTAACATCCCCGAAGGGAGCGAGTACAGAAGTTACTGAAAATGAGGATGTTTTGGTGTAATAAAATCAGAATCAAAAATAAGAAAAACTCTATACAAGACAATAGGAGAATTCATATGTAGCTCCTATAAATGGGGCAAATGGGAAATAAGAAAAAAAAGAGAAAAGATTACTCTCTAGCCACGGAAAAGAGTTACTGGAGACAAAATGCTGGAGTCTCAAGATTAGACCAGGTCAGAAGTGAAGAAATTAGAGAGATGATAGAAGTGATAGAGAACATAACTACTGAAAAGATGCTAGAGTGGTGTGGCTGATGGTAGGTGGCCAAAGAAGGTGTGGGTGTGGATACCAGCCGGGGAACGGCTAGAAGATGGGTGACAGTTGTCAAGTAAGCTGTTGACTGAAGTAGTCGTCTTCCGAGGATGACTGAGAAGAACGAAACCCATGGAGGTTGAGAAGCGCGAAACGGCATTATCTGTAAACTGTTCCGCCTCTTCTCCCGAATACAAGCGTATCTACCCAGTGCTCATGTTGTCGACTCGTACAGCCCTGTTCCCCACTGCAGACGAAACTACGTCGTAGCTGGTTCACATTACTTTCCTATGAAGCTCTACCAGATAGAATGAAATGAAACAGAGCGTTAATCTTTAGAAAAAACGGTGTAATTCACGCCTAAATACGTTCTGTGTCACTCTTTCTGGCTAATTACGAGGGTTACTCCATAAGAAATGCACACTATTTTTTTTTTTAAATCCGTCTTTTATTCTACATGTTTGAAAGTTTTACAGTGTGTAGATACATCCTTTAGGAACAATATTTTCATTTCTCCACATAATTTCCATCCCTCTCAACTGCCTTACGCCATCTTGGAACCAGCGCCTGTATACGTGCACGGTAAAATTCTGGACCAACCTGTTGGAGCCACTGTTTGGCAGCATGCACAAGGGAGTCACCATCTTCGAACATTGTTCCACGAAGAGAGTCTTTCAGTTTCCCAAAGAGATGATAGTCACATGAAGCCAGGTCAGGACTGTAAGGCGGGTGTTTTAAGTGTTGTCCATTCGAGTTTTGTGATCTTCCATGGTTTTTTGACTGACATGTGCATTGTGGTGCAACAGCAAAACATCCTGCTTTTGCCGAAGTGGTCGAAACGACTCAGTCGAGCTTGAAGTTTCTTCAGTGTCGTTACATATGCATCAGAATTTATGGTGATTCCACTTGGCATGTTGTCCACAAACAAGAGTCCTTCGGAATCGAGAAACACCGTACCATAACTTTTCCATCAGAAAGTGTGGTTTTGAATTTTCTTTTCTTGGTTGAATTTGCATGATGCCACTCCATTGATTGCTTCATCGTCTATGGTGAAAAATGATGGAGCTATGTTTCATCACCTATCACAGTTCTTCCAAGAAATTCATCTCCACCATTCTCATACTGTTTCAAAAGTTCGCTGCTTACCGTTTTTCTTGTTCCTTTGTGAGCCACTGTCAACATCATGGGAACACACTTGGCACAAACCTTTTTTTAACGCCAACACTTTCAGTATTCTGCAAACACTTCCTTCCCCTTTCCCAAAGTAGCGTGACAATTTGTTCGCTGTGATGCGTCTGTCAGCAGTCACCAATTCGTTAACTCTCTGCACATTGTCTGGAGTGCGTGCAGTACGAGGCCTGCCGCTGCGAGGACAATCCTCAATATTGCCGTGCCCGCTTTCATCACGTAACCTGCTTTCCCACCGACTAACTGTACTGCGATCGACAGCAGCATCTCCATACACCTTTTCAACCTCTTGTGGATGTTTCCCGCTGTCTCGTTTTCACAGCACAGGAATTCTATGACAGCACGTTGCTTCTGACGAACGTCAGGTGTAGCAGCCATCTTGCATACATACTGTGACGACGCCACTCACGGGAACAGGTTGAACTAAGTTTGAAAACAAGCCGGAAGGGTGTATCTACACACTGTAAAACTTTCACACATGTAGAATGAAAACTGTATTTTTACAAAAATAGTGTGCATTTCTTTTGGAGTGACCCTCATATATATCACTGCTTCAGTCAAACACGTCACGATTGTTGTGTATCTGTGTAACCCCTTGTAATTATTCACTCCTTGTTGCTCTTGATTCACATTTGTACAAGCCGATAATAGAGCAATATGCCTAAAACGTTTTCTTCATCCCATGTTAACAATAAATAAATTAATATATTTCATACTCTCACTGTCAAGTGCGGGGTTTTGGTGTCAGCACTGTAAACCTCCTAGCTCCTGAAATATTACAGCAACTGATAGGCGATACCTGGGTTTAAGAGTTGTCGCTGTGAAACCCTCCAGTAACCTCGTCGAACAGTAGACTGGGAATTGTCAGCGACGGAAAGGGAATCGAAAGGGCAGCGCTCGTGGCCGACGCAGAAAGTCTTGGTGACTTCCGGCGCCATCTGATGGTCAGCGTCGGGCCGTAGGTGGGCGTCGCGACGCCAGATGTCTCTCCGCCTTGCGACGCCCCCTCCCCTCTCCCTTCGCCTTCCCCGCCAGCGACGCCGACGACGCCGCAGAAAAATCGACGTAGTTTCCTGGACTGGCGGCAGATGTCCGCGCTCCGACTCTGCTAGCGACGCTGCGCCGCCACTGGCTTCGTGGCCAATTCGCACATGTTTTCGGCGGCGTCCATCTTTCGACCGTAACGTGTTAAGAAATGTCCAGTGTAACGACCTCGTCTTGATACTATATTGTTCCGGAACATATAATGTTAACATCCCTTTAACATATTGTGATAAAAAATACATTGTAGGACGTAGTGGTTTGCTTCCCGCGTTAATCCTACATCGAACATGCAATAGAGGTCGAATGACAAACAGTTGCTGGTTAGAGGCGTTTAAAAGGCCTATATCGCAGAAAATATTGTCGTCGATGGTATCTGATTCCTCACACCAATGTCGTCGATAGTATCTGATTCCTCACACCAACCAGGCATGTGAACCTTTGGTACAGCCTTTTAAGTATTTGTATTTAAGTATTGGAAAAATTGGTAGAAGCCGACCTCGACGAAGATAAGTTTAGATTCCGAAGAAATGTAGGAACACGCGAGGCAATACTTACCCTACGACTTTAGAGGACAGGTTAAGGAAAGGCAAATCTACATTTATAGTATATGTTGACTTACTGTGACTTAGTGTAAGCTTATGGCAATGTTGACAGGAATAATCTCTTTGAAATTCTGAAGGTAACAGGGGTAAAATACAGGGAACAAAAGGCTATTTATACTTTGTAAGACTCGAAGGGCGTGAAAGGGAAGCAGTGGTTGAGAAGGGAGTGAGACAGGGTGGTAGCCTATCCCCAATGTTGTTTAGTCTGTACACTGAGCGAGCAGTAAAGGAAACCAAAGAAAAATTTAGAGTAGGAATTAAAAGCCCAGGGAGAAGAAATTAAAACTTTTGATATTTACCGATGACATAGTAATTACATCAGAGATAGCAAAGCACTTGGAAGAGCAGTTGAATGGAATGGACAATGACTTGAAAGGAGGGTATAAGATGAACATTAGCAAAGGCGAAACAGGGATAATGGAATATAGTTGAATTTAATCATTTGATGGTGCGGGAATTAGATTAGGAAATGAGACACAAAGTAGTAGAGAGCTTTGTTATTTGGGCGACAAAATAGCTGGCGATCGTCGAAGTTGAGAGGATATAAAATGTAGGTTGGCAAACACAAGAAAAATATTTCTGAAAAAGAGAAATTTGTTAACTTCGTATATAGATTTGTCAGGAAGTCTTCTCTGAAGGTACTTCCATGGAGTGTAGCCATGTATGGATGTGAAACATGGACGATAAACATTTTAGACAGGAAGAGAATAGGAACTTTTGAAATCTGTTGCTGCAGAAGATTGCTGAAGATTAGGTGGGTAGATACTGTTGCTACTAACCAGGTACTGAGCAGAATTTCGGAGAAGAGAAATTTTTGGCACAACTTGGCTAGGAGAAGGAATCAGTTGACAGGACACATTCTGAGACATCAGCGGAGTACCAATGTACCACTGGACGGACGTGTGGGAGTTTAAAATTTTAGAGGGAGACCAAGAAATGAAGACACTAAGCGGATTTAGAAGGGTGTAGCTTGCAGCTGTTATACGGAGATGAAGAGGCTTACACAGGATAGAGCAACATGGACAGCTGTATCAAACCAGTCTTCGGACTGAAGACCACGACAGCATCGTCACCTTGCCGTTAACCCTTCAGTTGACACTGACGCTCTCCAGCAACGTTGATTTTCAGTAGCCACTGTGTCAGCATCGGGAGTCCTTATAATACATTTGGACTGAGTTTGTCTCAGCCATTCACTGGATACCCACGGACGACACACCTACGGTAGCAGCAAGTTATTTTGTCACCATGTGACACATATTAAGCTAGCTGCACTTCAAATCTGTGCTGCCGGAAAGGACAGGAGTTCTGTTTTGTTAATTTGATCGCGAATCAGGGAAGCCTTTCACGCACGATTTTGTTTGATACTAGTGCACACCACGACTTCGCACGGATATGCAGGGTGTATCATAATTAATGGCGTAAAAATGGAAATGTCGTGTGGCTAGGGCCTCCCGTCGGGTAGACCGTTCGCCTGGTGCAGGTCTTTCGATTTGATGCCACTTCGGCGACCTGCGCGTCGATGGGGGTGAAATGATGATGATTAGGACAACACAACACCCAGTCCCTGAGCGGAGAAAATTTCCGACCCAGCCGGGAATCGAACCCGGGCCCTTAGAATTGACAGTCTGTCACGCTGACCACTCAGCTACCAGGGCGGATTAATGGCGTTATGCATGCAGTTGAAAGTACACGATACTAGAAGCAAAAAAGTCTCAGTAAACATAGGGTTGAAAATGCATACCTTAAGAGCTACGAGCAATTTTTCATCTTCGATACTGTGAAACAAATCTCTTCTTCTGCAAGTTCTTTGCTTTCCATCTTTTGGGAAGTGGTAGGATGGACCAAAATAAGAAAAAAAAGTCAAGCAAACATGTGCTCTAAAACGCATACATTAAAAGTTACGAGCACTTGACCATTAGAAGAGTTGTGTTTCAAAGTAGCAAAGATGAACAAGTGTTCATAACTCTTAAGGAATGCATTATGGAGCACATGTTTACTGGACTTTTTTTTTCTTTGGAACGGCTTGGATGACGATTATGAACTGCAGAGGTAGTTGGCGGAGTGTCCAGACTAAAGACTCGTATTTGGAGGGACAGTGGTTCAAACCCGGGTTCGACCATTCAGATTTCGATTTTTTCGTCATTTCTCCCTAAATGGCGTAAGCCAAATGCTGGTACGGTTCCTTCGAAAAGGACACGGTCTACTTCCTTCCCCAATTCGAGTTTGTGTTGCGTCTCAAATGCCCTCGTTGACGAAACGTTAATTTCTATGCTTACGTAATTGAAGGTGGGGAAGGGGACGTGACTAATGATATCAGTTGTATCGGGACTTATACGCGGAATCAGCGGAGACGAGAGAAAACGCCGCGCCGCATCTACTCGCGAACGTATGATCAGACAGATATTCGGGTTTTCCACTCCTCTGAGCCGTGAAACTATTGCATAGCTTCTCGCTCTCGGTAACGGTTTCGTCATGTTAGCTTGTACAACTTCGAGCAGCAACAAGTGATGGTATTAAGACCACTCAACGAGAAAGAGAAATGACTCATTTCACGTGGTTAATTGAACCCCTTCATTGTGAGTGTAGCATTTCGGCTGAAACCGAATAAACGGCCACTTAGTGGTGGGTGTTTAGCGGCGATTTGTCGATCCAGCTGTTACGAGAAGCCGGCGTTAATGTGCTAGCAGCTAATAGGTGCACGCCACGCCTTAATCGCGCTTCAATTAGGCGTGAATTATCCGGCGTCGAGTCCACGCGGACGTGCTTTTTGCGTGGGCGAGCAGATACAGCATTAGGCGCGCTATCGGCACGCATTTATCTGGAAACTCGCGTGAGTGAGTGCGTAGCGTATCACGCGGCATCGATGTCCGAATAATTAGGCACCAGTACTTCTGCCGGCGGGCTTGACCACTCCAGAAATCCCGCATGATCCCATCTAAGGCCTTCACTGGCATTAATTACACTGATCAGTACTTTGAAATCATAGTCATCACCTGTAATTAACTTTATGTTCTGTGATTGATTAGGTTCTCTGCCCACTCCTCACACACTGCGTCATACACATCTGTGACTTGTATTCCAACCTAACAGTCCGCATAAAATAACTTTCTGTGGTAGTCACGAGTATAAATGTAGAAATAGTCGAATATGAAATCAGAAGCAGAGAGAGCACCAAGCGGTACAGGAGCAAGCAAAGTTTACAGATAAACTTATGATTTTACCAGGGAAATCATGTTTGCGGTATAATATGCATACAGCACGTCAGTCGGGAACGGTGTTTCATTTTTCGAAAATCAGTAAGATTGGCTTTGTTACTAATGAAGTATGCTCGCATTGCCCACCAAATAACATCGTCATCTTAAAGCGGCCTCTTCATCAAGTTTTACCGTTAAGGTGAACGTATGTGCTATTACTCTGCTCATAACCCTAGAATGCTTCAGCAATGAAATTCGCCGAAGATATTTGAGTGTGTGGTTAGTTTACGTTCTTGTCAATAAGAAAACGCGGTCCAGCTGTTAAGAATTACACATCCATGAAATTAAACATCACTTAGACGCTGCTACCTTGATCGTAAGAATTGAGTGATACTACGCTTTGGTCGAAAGGTTTGCTAAGATGTCCGTAATTTACGTCATGGAAATGACTGAAAGACTCCTTCCGCAATTTCACGACCAATGCCTTCCTCGAGCCTCTAAGAAACGAGCGAGCCACCGCATCCCTAATGACACCAGTATCGACGACAAATATAAACTCTTGTAACATTCCCACAGCTTCCATTTGTCTCTGTACCGTTTATTTAGTTCCATTTCTTGCCACATGTCTGTCAGCGGACAATCTTCCGGTAAGCCAACTTTAGAGTCATGAATTTTGACGTCCCAGTACCTGCTTTTTATTACAGCATATTTGTTAGCAACGTGCGACTTTCACTACACACTTAGATTCCATTTCTTATAACACTGCGGAAAATTCCTCTGTACTTGAAAAGCGTATGCGACTTATCCTTCCTTCCTTCCAGATCAAAATTTGTATTTTATATTTATGATGCGATCATTTTGCTTCAGAAATTCCCCCCACCCCACCCCCACACCCCCCCCAGAAACCAATATTTTTTCACTGTAATCCACTACGAAATCGTGTACAGTGAACTGTGACATGTCCTCTTTTAATTTAGTCTTCTATATAAGACTGTGTGGTCTTTTGAGACGTGGTTAATACCGAAATTCTGCTTCACCTATTTGTTGCAGCATTTGCTATCCTACTCGGGTTATACAATGTCTTTCAGAGAGACATATCAACTAAAGTAAAACAAGGGTAATTGAATGAGGGAAATGTTTAGGAAAGAGAAACTAAAAGTGATCGATGAGTTTTACTATTTAGGCAACGAAATAATTTGCTTTAATGAGGTCTGACAGTTGACGCCAAGTTATTCGCATTCAGCGAATATATTTCGATCTAATTTCGAACGTTGATTGGCGACTCCATGTTGTCTTGTGCACTACGACCAGATAACAGGTATACTTGAAAAAAGAGACAGCATTGGTCGTATATTTTTTACTATTGCAAAATCGATTTTCTGTCACTGAGTGATTGCCGTAAGCTTAGTGACAACAGTGCATCCCAATTTAAGTTATACAATATAGCACTGAAGATGGTCACTCAGTGACAGAAAATCGATTTTGCAATAGTAAAAAATATACGACCAATGCTGTCTCTTTTTTTTCAAGTATAATTTCGAACGGCTGTCAATCATCATTGGAATGAATATTGCCTGATGAGGTGGGCACTAAATGATAATTCATAGGTCTCGATTCCAAATTGTGTTATTCTCACTAATGCGGTTATACAAAATTAAGCTACGACAAATTAGTGATGAAAGTCAGAGACTATGTTATTGGGATGCAGACACTGTGACATGAATGTTGGGTGGGTCCGGGAGGTGCGTATTATAAGCGCAAACTAAGTTAACACTCGGCGCAGTGTCTGATGGGAGCTACTGTATATGGGAAATGTCTTTCGGGTCGCTCCCACCAGCCATCGTGTCGAGTTTCAACTTAGTTTGCGGATACAGTGCTGATAGCCTAGTTCTAAAGTGGCCGCTCGGGATAAGGGGCTATCCGGGATCGACTCCCTGTGCGGCAACAAAATTTCACGTAACCAACATTTAGAACTTCTGTATGTCTGAATTAGAGGTGTCAGGAAATTTTCTAACATCGAATACAGATGTAAATATTACGGCGTCTTTTCTGAAGGTATTTGTTTACAGTGTGCCACTGATGGAACGTCAAACGTAGACGACAAACAATTTAAACACGAAGAGAATAGCTTTCTGAATGTTGTTCTGCAGAAGAATGGCGTGGATTAGATGGCTAGATAGCAAAATAATAAGGAACTACTGAATCCATTGGAGAATAAATTCATGGCACAAATTGACACATATAAGCCATCGGTTTGTAGGACACCTCTGGAACATACAGGAATCATCAGTGTGGTACTACAGCGAAGTTTGGAGCTGCATCAGACCAGTCTTCGGACTGTCCTACTATATCGGCATATAGTTTACGATTCACCGCTTCCCATATGAACTATACGAGGGTCACTCCAAAAGAAATGCACACAAATTTTTTAGAATCCATCTTTTTTTCTACATGTTTGAAAGTTTTACAGTGTGTAGATACATCCTTTAGGAACAATATTTTCATTTCTCTACATAATTTCCATCCCTCTCAACTGCCTTACGCCATCTTGGAATCAGCGCCTGTATACCCGCACGGTAAAATTCTGAACCAACCTGTTGGAGCCACTGTTTGGCAGCGTGCACAAGGGAGTCATCATCTTCAAACCTTGTTCCACGAAGGGAGTCTTTCAGTTTCCCAAAGAGATGATAGTCACATGGAGCCAGGTCAGGACTGTAAGGTGGATGTTTAAATGTTGTCCATCCGAGTTTTGTGATCGCCTCCATGGCTTTTTGACTGACAAGTGGCCGTGCTTTTGCCGATATGGTCGAACACGACTCAGTCGAGCTTGAAGTTTCTTCAGTGTCGTCACATAAGCATCAGAATTTATGGTGGTTCCACTTGGCATGATGTCCACAAGCAATCCACTTGGCATGGTGTCCACAAGCGATAGTCCTTCGGAATTGAAAAACACCGTAGCCATAACTTTTCCAGCAGAAGATGTGGTTTTGAATTTTTTTTTCTTGGGTGAATTTGCATGATGCCACTTCATTGATTGCCTCTTCGTCTCTGGTGAAAAATGATGGAGCCAAGTTTCATCACCTGTCACAATTCTTCCAAGAAATTCATCTCCACCATTCTCTTACCGTTCCAAAAGTTCTCTGCATACCGTTTTTCTTCTTTCTTTTAAGCCACTGTCAACGTTCTGGGAACCCACCCGGTACAAACCTTTTTTAACGCCAGCACTTTCAATATTCTGCAAACACTTCCTTCCCCTATCCCAACGTAGCGTGACAATTCGTTCACTGTGATGCGTCTCTCAGCAGTCACCAATTCGTTAACACTCTGCATATTGTCCGGAGTATGTGCAGTACGAGGCCTGCCGCTGCGAGGACAATCCTCAACATTGCCGTGCTCGCTTTCATCACGTAACCTGCTTGCCCACTGACTAACTGTATTGCGATTGACAGCAGCATCTCCATACACCTTTTTCAACCCCTTGTGGATGTTTCCCACTGTCTCTTTTTCACATCGCAGGAATTCTATAACAGCACGTTGCTTCTGACGAACGTCAAGTGTAGCAGCCATCTTGAAGACATGCTCTGACGGCGCCACTCACGGGAACAGGTTGAATTAAGTTTGAAAACAAGCCGGAAGGATGTATCTACGCACTGTAAAACTTTCACACATGTAGAACGAAAACTGTATTTCTACAAAAATAGTTTGTGTTTCTTTTGGAGTGACCCTCGTACTTGTATTATATAAACAGTCACTATGTTTCTTCATGGAATTGAGAACATAGTACGTCTGAGTCCCATAAATATCTGTTAATCTACATATCGAGAGGACTGGAGGGATGACATAGTGTAGATACTCACATAATAAACTACAATAGCAATAAAAGTTAAGATTCGCTTCGTATCTTGTAATCAACGAATGCAGCTTGCCAGTAATGCTGAAATAAGTTAATGTTATGTATAACAAATGCGTTGGGATAGCACAGACACTTCCCATGTACCACCTACACAGATTTTCGATCTGACAACACCTGTTCAGAGTTTAAGGGAAAAATAATCATACTGCTGTAAGCTGTGGTCTTCACTTCGCTTAAAGAAGGGACGCATAGGTGGAACACTTGGGATGCTGTTCAGATTAACCAAACTACCGAAGAGCGACGAACGACCTTTTGTCTCGCTCCGCTGGCGGAACGGTTCATTAGAATATCGTTTGTGACATACGCGACCATCCCCCGATGAAGCAGGTAGCTGCTGGCTCACAACAGAACCGCTTAGCTCCGCGGCGCCATTGTAACCTCTAAGGTTTTGTTGGCGTTTATCAGCGACTCATCGGCCCATTTTTGCCAGCCGTAATGTTCCGGGCTGACCGATAAGAAGAGTGCGGTATAATGACATGCGTTTTTGTATTCAGTGCACCCAAATGTACCTCCGTCACGCCGTTATTAAATGCCACTTACTTTTCGAGCTTCTCCCTCGCTCTTTTGTGTGTCGGAAATCGGTTATCTTTACGCGGCAAATACATTTGCTAGTTGTAACTAGGCTTACATTCGAAATGCAGCACTCTGATAAAGGTATAGAAGCATTTTCAAATATCTTTGATATACTCCGAGGTGGGACTCGTTGAGTACGAAGTAATTAACGTATATCCTTTTTTTTACCTTCCTTTCGTAACTCAAATCAAAATTTCTTGTATCACTGTCTGTCGAAATCTAAAAATTTTTCGTTACTCTGTGAGTAATTAACTCAGCCTAGGGGAAAGCACTCGGTCTCTTCCTATTAATTAGGGAAACTGTTGACTGACGATTTACAAGCTCCCCCCCCCCCCCCCCTTCTCCCCGTGATTCGTTTAAGAGAGAATGGCCGATTTCCTTACCCACCCTTTTCCATGATTTTGTTCTCCATCTGTAGCGATCTCGGCGTCGACGGGACATTAAACCCTAATCTTACCTACTTTGTTTTTCCGATACCGTCTTTTTTTGGCGATTTGATCTTGCTCATCATTTGGTGGTATTAAACAATGACTAGAAAGTAAATTTCATTTCTTTTACCTTTCTGATCTCTTCTACCATTAAAATCCTCACGTCTGGCTTCTTGGGTACATCTAATTTTTAATACAGAAAATGTTACTTACATGAAAGAAGTTATAAGTGGCCAAATCCAAAGTGTCCTGTCATAGCCTTTCTTCTTTTGATTCTGTGTGTGTGTGACGTTTCGGTAAATACAGTTCCATGACATGTTCTCCACATTAGCTGGCAGTTCTTAGAACTCTTCTCCATTCGCTGATCATTAACGCAGTTCGCATATTTACTTTCTTGAAGACCACGTGCTAATTAGCACCTATTACTTTGCTCATGTTGCATGAAATGAATTTTCCACATTAGAGAGTTTTCGAAATTCGGGCCGTAAACTTTCTGTACCTTATTATGGAGTATCATACTCCAGGTTCTATAGTTGACCTCCTGTCTATATATGAGTGTGGTAGTGTGTCATATATTAGCACATCGTCTCTTCTTCCTGAGCATAATTTCTGTTTTGCTCTTTGGTAGACGTGCGTTCTTGTTCATCTCGAATGTGGAACCGAACGTAATTCAAAACTTCGAGGGTTTTCCTCAAATGAATCTGCGACAGCTGATAACACATGTCTTGACAGTCTTTCTTCCGAAAGTATTACTGCGGTTGTCGTTCTATCTTCTACAGGATACAAAACATGGATACTCGGTCGTCGGTAGTCCGTCGCTTAATTGTCTTTATAGTATACAAGAATTCATGTTCGGAAAGACACTTCCGACATCATTTCGCGCTGTCAGCTTGATTATAGCTTTAGCAGAAAAATTCAAGATCGTGGAAATGAACAACCGTATCTGTATTTTGCATACAAGACTTTTTGCTTCCTCTTTTTGAAATGACAGATAAGAAGACGTTGTGCCGACCTCGGTGGACGAGGGGTTCTAGGCGCTTCAGTTCGGAACCGCGCGACTGCTACGGTTGCAGGTTCGAATCCTGCCTCGGGAATAGATGTGTGTGATGTCCTTAAGTTAGTTAGGTTTAAGTATCTCTAAGTTCTAGGGGACTGATGACCTCAGATGTTAAGTCCCATGGTGCTCAGAGCCGTTTGAACCATTTTTTGAAAAAGACGCTGTGTTGTTCACTTCTGAACATTCACGCCATAGAAGCCACACTATCTTTTAGGTGTAAAGATTATATGTGGATGGTCTTCCTATCTTCTATCCTGATTTATTCCAAGTCATCGTAATACCCTTTTGTATGTCGTTAATTGGTATGTATATGTAACACATGAAAACGAGTTTTCTCCACCGAAAACATTTTCAGTTTAGTAAATTAAATAACAATCCCATCCAAAGCGACTAGTTATCTTTTTCGCGGGAAATATGAAAAGCTCATCGTAAGTATGCCCGCCCCTGATACCTGAGTGGTCAGCGCGACGAAATGTCATACCTAACGGCCCGGTTTCGATTCCCGACTGGGTCTGAGATTTTCTCGCTCTGGGACTGGGTGTTGTGTTGTTTTTATCATCATCATTTCTTCTCCATCGACACGCAAGTCGCCCAAGTGGCGTCAACTCGAAAGACTTGCACCATGTGAACGGTCTACCCAACGGGAGGCCCTAGCCACACGGCATTTCGATTTCCATCGTAAGTATAATTCGTTAGATATAACGCTTCTTCCTATGTAGATTACTGCCATAGAGTATTTTTTTTCTTCCTTTTTGATGTACTGGTCTCCTTTCGCCACGCAGGTAAACATCAGGTAGTGTAAGTCCAAATAACTTGTATCGACGTGTGTCTTGTTTGTAACCACTATCGCCAATAGTGACACTATTAATGAATGAGACCCAGTGTGTTTGGCTGTCACGCGCACGACAGCTGTCCGGACGAGATATGAGGGTGTGCGCTGTCAGTGATTGCCAGCTCGCAGCGCCTTGTCCACCCCTGGGCGCACTAGCGTGACACACACACACACACACACACACACACACACACACACACACAGAGCCGCGGCCGTCTGTCCGTCTGCTCGTTTGTCTTATCTGTGCATGTAGTCGCGTCAGGAAGCCGTGTTTCGCCTGCTACGACACTTTACGCGCTAGCCGCAGTCGTGTAGCGTGTATGATTGCTTGTAATCTGAACAAGGTCCCAACATAAATGGATTTTGTGTACTCCACTGGGTGTGAGAGTGTATTATCGTTTTATTATTACTACAAATTCTGGTCAAATTAGTTTCTACGTGTACTTTTTCATGTGGCTGCTAAAATCGTTAGTGTATAAAAGTCGTTATTTTACGGATACACAAACTGTGAAACGTCTATATTACGCCATCCTAGTAAATTTCATCATTACTTGGACAGAAAATTATGAGATCCTTGGGGAAAAGTAGGCTGCGTTGTAGCTGTGTTAAGTATGAATATTAGTTTTAAAGTTTTCCGATTTCTGCAGTTTTCTCTTTTTGGTTGGTTTTTATAGTGGTCGTTCCTTTATGTACAAGTAAAATGGTATGTTGTTCTAAAGCCTGCAATAATGAAGTTGCGATGATCGTTTTATGGCGTCGCAGTTAGTCTGCGAAGCACCTTTTGCCTGGCTCCTTAGAAGTCCCCTGAAGAAATGTTAAGCCATGCTGTCTCTAGAGCTCTCCGCAATTGCGAAAGTGTTGGCCGTTGCAGGATTTTGGTACGAACTGATCTCTCGATTACGTCCATAAACATTCGATGGGATTCACGTCGGGCGATGGGGGTAGCCAATCATTCACTCGAATAGTCCAGAATGTTTTCCAAACCAATCACGAACAATTATGGCCTGATGATTGGCGTATTCTCATCCATAAAAATTCGATCGTTTGGATATATGAAGTCCATGAATGACTGCATATGGTCTCAAACTCGCCGAAAATAACCATTTTCAGTCAGTGATAGGTTTAGTTGCTCCAGAGGACCCCAGTCCATTCCATGTAAACACAGCCTACATAATTATGGAGCCACCACCAGTTTATACAGTGCCTTGTTGACAACTTGGGTCTATGGCTTCATGGGATCTGCGCCACACTCGAACCCTGCCGTTATCTCTTACCAGCTAAAATCGGGATTCATCTGACGAGGCCACGGTTTTGTAGGCGTGTAGGATTCAACCGATATGGCTCACGAACTCAGGACAGGCGCTGCAGGCAATGTCGTGCTGTTAGCTAAGGTGCTAGCGTCGAAGGTCTGCTTCCATAACCGCTTAATGCTACTTTTCACCGCACTGTCTCATAACAGGTACGGTACGTTCATCGTACGTCACACACTGATATTTCCGCATTTTTTCACTCAGTCTTGTTTGTTAACAATCACAACTCTGCGCAAACGGCGCTGCTCTTTGTCGTTAAGTGAAGGCCGTCGGCCGCTGCGTTGGCCGTGCTGAGAGATTATGCCTGAAATATGATTTTCTCGGCACACTCCCAAACGATTTCCGAAATGGTACGTCCCATGCGTCTAGCTCCAACTACCATTCCGCGTTCAAAGTCCATCGTGCGGCCATAATCACGTTGTAAACCTGTTCACATGAATCAACGGTGTGCAACTGACAGCTCCGTCATTGCACTGCCCTTTTGTATCCTGTGTACGCTACACTACCGCTCTCTGTACATTTGCGTATCGTTATCCCACGGCTTTTGTCACCTCAGTGTATACCCATTAATGAGCAGATTACGACAGCATTTTAAATTCGGTTAATAAATATTCACCACCGGAAATCAAACGTTTGTTGCCCCTGAAAGCTGCAACTGTGAACAGTTAATCGTTTTAGCCGTTCAGTAATACGGATTATTCGCAAAAGTTCATAATGATAGTGGACGTACTGGAAGAATTTCATTCCCTTATTAATGCCGTTTAATTCGTTTAGAGCATGAGGAAGCCGGGCTACACTTGTTGGCTCAACTGTCGGAGCATCAATCAACAAAGTTGTCCTGGAACAGTTCGTCGGCAGACAGCAAGTGTTGGTCGCCACTGTGGATTTGCGTGGCAGGCGAGTCTCGGCAACTCCCCTAGCAAGTAAGCTAAGCGGTCAACGCGCGAGTTGTTCATTAGGAGGGCCGCAGCGCGTGTTTACCGGCAGCAGACACGGCCCTCGCTGGCGCACCCCTCGCTACACCGCAGCGCGGCCATGCCCTACCCTACTCCACCCTACCCCGAGCCGCGCCGCCCCCGCAGACGACGTATCGATTATACTAATGACGCATTTTTTTCCCCAGTCGTCATGGCAACGACACTCCGGTGTTTTGTTTTTCCCTTGGAAAGGCTGCTTTATTTAATCTAGCGCGGAAAACACCGGTATACCGATGAGGTAGGAAAGCGTTTTCTCATTAGTGGAACGCTCATACAGCCCTCAACGTTGCTGCTTGATCATTGCTTTGCCTGTGATAATCCAGCTGTGCAGTGTGTAATTTACTAGTACCAGTAACGTTACCAATCTCATTAGTTTCCTAATGGATATCAAGATATCCCTTGTAAACTGTGAACGGGATCGCAAGGGAAATACTAACGAACTGGACGTTTGCATCTCTGATGTTGTCTCTTGCTTCGACCTTATTTTCACTATGTTCTTGATAAACAATCTGCAAGGTAGACGGCTCAAATTACTCGTTGAACCATCGGAATTCTATTATTAACAATATGTTAGGTTGGTGTATAAGTTCGGAGGGTTCAATAAACACAACAGATACACATACGTAACAGAGACTTTATTTATTTAATTATTGATTTATTTAACCTGGCAAGATTAGGGCCATCAGGCCCTCTCTTACATCTAACCAGGCATTCTACTTATTTTACATTCATACGTTTTAGTAGGCATGTTAAACTACATCTAGTACAAAAAGTGAAATAAACAATTAGAAAGGTACACCTGGAAAAATACATATATTCGTAGATCATAAGTACTGTTATAATTAGACATTATTGAAGAGACAAATTTTAGATAGGAGTGCTGGCAGCAGGGAGTATGAGGGAGACTCATGGTGAAGGGAGGAGAAGAATAGACATGATGAAACATAATTAAGGAAATATAAAGGAAAAGAAGATTGCCTGGCTAATAGAGATAGATGAAGGGGAAGGCATCTCAGGAGCAAGATAGGAGACGCTAGCTTTGCTATTTGACAGATGAGAGGATTGGCCTGGTACATTAATTTTGTGGAGAACTTTATGAGGATGATAGTAGGAAATGCTTCAACTTCTTCTTAAAAGCAGCAGGAGATTGAATTTTGCGCAAGGTAAGGGGCAGTTTGTTCCAGAGGCGGACAGCGGCAACTGAGAAGGAGTTTGCAAAAGTTTTTGTTTTGTGAGTGGGCACAGTTAGGATACCAAATAAGTGTGACCTCGTGTTTCGATTATGATGGCATGACAGGTTTTTAATCTCTGAAGCAAGGTACTGGGGTGCTTGCGCGACGAGGAGTCTGTGAAGTAGACATAGAGTGTGGTAGTCACGCAATTTGTCCGGCCGCAGCCACTTTAGCTCGGAGTATGAAGCACTAACATGATCATATCGGCGAATGTTGCAGGTGTAACGCACACAGGCATTCATGGTTAGCTTTAGTCAGAAATCTCGTGGTCTTGAGGCGAAGAACTCCGTAGAGCAGTGTTCGGAACTCATTTTCATTCGAAAAGAAAGTTTCCTGAAGATTGTCCAATACAAAGCGAAAAAGGCGAAAATCTGAGAGCGCAAGGTGAATAAGGTGGTTGCGGAATGACGTCCCAACCCAACTCCTTTTGTCACTCTAGTACGACGCAGGTGGGCGTTATTGTGGAGCGGCGTCACTTTACGCAGGCTTCCTGGTCGTTGTTCTTGGGCTGCGTCTGCAAGACGTCTCAGTTGTTGACGATAAATGTCAGCAGTGATGGTTACAGCCCGGCAAAACAATTCTTAGTACACCACAACACTGATGTTCCACCAGATGCATGACGCGATCTTCTGCGGATGCGCGCAGGTCTTTGTACGGGCAGTAGCTGCCTCGTTTGCGCACAGCCATTCCATTCTTGTCCATATATTAACATGAGGACACAATTTTTCGTCGCCAGTAACCACACAGGGTAGGAATGGTCGGTGTTGTTCACGAGCCAATTGGTGACGAGCAAGCAGAGATACACATATGGCTACCCGCTGGTTTTTCCGACTTAGGCTGAGAGCATGCGGGACCCATCCTCCCCCATTTTAGTATACAGAGAAGTTGCAGCATTAGAAAATTGCAGCGAAATGCAGGAAGATCTGCAGCGGATAGGCACTTGGTGCAGGGAGTGGCAACTGATCGTTAACATAGACACATGTAATGTATTGCGAATACATAGAAAGAAGGATCATTTATTGTATGATTATATAATGGCGGAACAAACACTGGTAGCAGTTACATACGTAAAATACCTGGAATTGTGCGTACGGAACGATTTGAAGTGGAATGATCATATAAAATTAATTGTTGGTAAGGCGGGTGCCAGGTTGAGATTCATTGGGAGAGTCCTTAGAAAATTTAGTCCATCAACAAAGGAGGTTCAGTTTGGAACCGCGCGACCGCTACGGTCGCAGGTTCCGATCCTGCCTTTGGCATGGATCTGTGTCATGTCCTTGAGTTAGTTAGGTTTAAGCAGTTTAAGTTCTAGGGGACTGATGACCTCAGATGTTAAGTCCCATAGTGCTCAGAGCCAGCCATTTGGCTTTGACATATCTGCAGTTCAATTGCTGTCGTACCCCCAGCCCTCCTACTCCGCGGCGTTTCACCAGCTTCGAATTCAGCGTTATCAGAGGCCATCACGCACAACAGCAATGGAATGTGAGTATTCCTGACTCCTCGGTCCGTGAGATTGGTGGTTGATAAGTACCGGGCAGCACCCGCTGTGATTCACAGTTAATGCTTCACAACACTCGCGAGAGCTGACGCGTTCATTGTGTAAACTAATTATGAATCAGAGACAGTTTGGTATCCTTTACGCAACGGAGGCGTACTCAGTCGGTACATACTTCCAGAGATCGCTCAGAGAAATTAGTTCAGGATATTTAATCAGAGAAACCATGGTACGGTAACTCGTTTAATTATGTTATGTGGTGTATCTCGCGGGTTCTCTGGTGGACTATAGTGGTATATCAATAAGTGATGAATGTTCAGAAACGTACCAGTCCGGTATTCAATGTCTGATAGTTGTCTTTCGCTCCATCATTACTACCGATCCGTCAAAGATGTAGCAATTATAGAGCCTGTGCTCTTTCGGAAACCGTTCGCAGTGGGAAAAGTGTACCACTATCCCTCCACTCCCTTCCAAATCCCCTCTCACAAAAGAAGGAACATCGAGGGTTTAGAGTTCGATCGACGTATCCGAAAATATTATTATTATTATTATTATTATTATTATTATTTTAATACAAGAATGATTTACAATAACAGCTACGAGTACAAAATTGGGACAAAGCGATTCGTTGTATCTGTTTTCGTCTTTTATCCGAATTTCTAATCCGTTAGCGTTTATTCAACGTCCATTAAATAGTCAGAGAACATAGTAATGACAGGTTATCCAGCCGTTTAAACTGTTTCTCACGCACCAACATAATTACTTTACGTACCGCCATGTTATACGCTACAATTCGGGCCCTTCTAGCGGCAGAGGACTGCAAATTTATACACATGAAGAATAATAATGTAGAATGTTAATAACGTGTGTTTTGTTTAAAAAGCTTTAAGAACTTTGACATAAAAATTTCGGAGGCATTACTTTTGTCCACGCCCTGGTGCGTTCACGGAGTATTCCGGGATCATACCACTATTTGGGTATTACGAATAGTCTTTGGCAAAGAGTGAATACTAAGCCTTTTTCATAAGTTGCTCGTTTCTAAGGGCTGCAAGCAGATAAAGGCAGCAGATCAACAAATTTCTGTTTTTATTATAAACTGAATGAATTGTTAAGTTTTTAATTTATTATTCATGCCACAACTTCCTTTTTTTATTATTTCATAGACATGGCGGATAAATAATAAGCTTTAGTGTAAAATTTGTAGCGCTGGTTTTCTTTTACTACTTCGAATGAAAAAGTCGTTTTTGTCAAATATATATCTTTACTTTTTAAAGGGAATTTGAAATAACTGATTTTTTGCTTACAAAACCAAAAATGCTCATTCAAAATATTCAAATAAGCAGCTTAGATAGTAGGCAGAATATAACATTTGCCAGGAACAGTAGTTAAAATCTCAATAATGAATTAACTCAGTGGCGAATATTTTTGTCCAATCTGATCATAAATATAAACAATAACTTTAAAAGACGAAATCAATCTTTCTGACGTCACGGAACACCCTGCCAAACTCGTTTTAAAAAAAAATCTAAAACCAAAATGTTATGCACAACTGCTACTGTTAATTAATACACCGGTTTTACACTCGGTTATGAGTAAATAAAGAGAAATACCTGCTGTAACAGAGACGAAATAAATACCGAAAGATACTGTTTATCGAGAGATGAAATGTCGCTGTCGGTTTTAACAGGTTGATTTTTACCACCCCTACGCTCAGATTTGCCCTGGAAACAAATGATGTGCGTAAGTAATATCTCTGAGGCATTCAGAATGGGATGCTACCTGCTAACAGTTATGTAAGTATGTGTGGAGTGAGCATTCGGATACGCAGAACGAGAGTTATGTCCGCAACATCTCCTGCAGTTCAAGTCACGTGATTTTGGGACGGCGCATTTGAGCCCGTATAGCAGTTAGCGTATTTAGAGTGTTATTACTTCGCTGCCACAGGCGGATTGCCTTCAGAAGTACAGTGTAACTATGTATATGCGTTTCACAGACATCGTAACAGTTTAATATGGGGAACTGAACAAAAATATAAAGAGAAATGAATTGTGCTGTTTCGCCACAGAATCATAATTCAGATTCCACTTAATTTACGTTTTTCCGGTAACGGGATAAGACGTATTTTTTTGTTTATTTATAGACGCAATCACATGTTTATGACACAGTCATAAACGGTTTCGGCCATACAATGACTATCTTCAGATCCTAAAGGCGGCATACACTGAACACAGGTTCATGCGTTCTCAAACTCCGTAATATGACGTGGCAGCCAATACCGTTTTTTTGACATTTTGTATTCTACTTACGGTTTCGAGTCTTCGTTCTGATTAATTGCGTTACTGTAACATTGTACAGGAAACTGCGAAATGCAGAAATACTTTAATATGCACAAGGGTTTGATAACCTGCTTAAATTGGAGGAGCCGGCCGGTGTGCCTGGTCGGTTCTAGGCGCTTCAGTCTGGAACCGCGCGACCGCTATGGTCGTAGGTTCGAATCCTGCCTCGGGCATGGGTGTGTGTGATGTCCTTAGGTTAGTTAGGTTTAAGTAGTTCTACGTTCTGGGGGACTGATGACCTCAGATGTCCCATAGTGCTCAGAGCCATTGAACCATTAAATTGGAGGAAAATAGGAAATCTATGGTTCAAATGGCTCTGAGCACTATGGGACTCAACTGCTGAGGTCATAAGTCCCCTAGAACTTAGAACTACTTAAACCTAACTAACCTAAGGACAACACACACATCCATGCCCGAGGCAGGATTCGAACCTGCGACCGTAGCGCTCGCGCGGTTCCAGACTGTAGCGCCTAGAAACGCTCGGCCACCAGCGGCCGGCGGAAATCTATGGTAAGTTCCTGTTGGGACCAAACTGCTGATGTCATTGGTCCCTAGACGTACACACTACTTAACCTAACTTAAACTAACTTACCCTGACTGCAACTTACACACACGCATGCACGAGAGAGGACGCGAACCTCCGACGGTGTGAGCCGCGCTAACCGTGGCAATGCGCCATAGACCGCGCGGCTTTAAAGGAGATTAATGAGATTTTCAGTTATATCTGCCTCTGAACATGGCACCAATATGTAAACACCGACTGACAGTTTTTTTACTAACAGTTGCAGGTGTGTCTAGTACTTGTCCCGTAAACACATGACCATAAAATCACAGAAATTCTCTCTACAATACAGAACATTATAATACTGCGTCTAGATATTTTTCAACATATAAGGTGCCTCATATTACACATTACACATTTGTTTTACATACCTGTGAAAAGTAACTGGTTCTCCTTTCACATACATTGCTTCTGTTTACATCCATAGCAACAATACTATAATGTTGTTTTCTTCAGTCCTGAGACTGGTTTGATGCAGCTCTCCATGCTACTCTATCCTGTGCAAGCTTCTTCATCTCCCAGTACCTGCTGCAACCTACATCCTTCTGAATCTGTTTAGTGTATTCATCTCTTGGTCTCCCTCTACGATTTTTACCCTCCACGCTGCCCTCCAATACTAAATTGGTGATCCCTTGATGCCTCAGAACATGTCCTACCAACCGATCCCTTCTTCTAGTCAAGTTGTACCACAATTTTTTCTTCTCCCCAATTCTATTCAATACCTCCTCATTAGTTATGTGAACTATCCATCTCATCTTCAGCATTCTTCTGTAGTACCACATTTCGAAAGCTTCTATTCTCTTCTTGTCTAAAGTATTAATCGTCCACGTTTCACTTCCATACATACCTACACTCCATACAAAAACTTTCAGAAACGACTTCCTGACAAATCTATACTCGATGTTAACAAATTTCTCTTCTTCAGAAACACTTCCCTTACCATTGCCAGTCTACAATTTATATCCTCTCCACTGCGACCATCATGAGTTATTTTTTCTTCTAATAATTTCCGGGTATGCAGCCGGATCCCGGAAATTATTAGAAGAAGAAATACACCGGGAAAATTTCAGAAGTCACATGAGTTATTTTGCTCCCCAAGTAGCAAAACTCCTTTACTACTTTAAGCGTCTCATTTCCTAATCTAATTCCCGCAGCACCAACCCGATTTAATGTAGCTGTTACTAAAACTCAAAACATACAGAAACGTGTACAAATCAAAGCGAACACGTGTAAAATTAACGTTTCGCTATTAACCCAAATTTTAGACAAGCAGCGTCGTCCCAAAATCATGTGACTATCCAAGTTTGACATTGAGAACAAGCGCAGTAGAGTACGCCTATTCGTAGATATCCATACTCTTTGAGACAGAATCCGCTGGGGGACTGATGACCTTCGCTGTTTAGTCCCCCTTAAACATCCCAACAACCACCACCACCACAGAATCCGCTTCGATGGCTGAAGCTGAAGACCGTAGTGTCCGGCGTAGTCCACATATGACTGTTCAGCAACGGATACAAAAAATAGCAGTCGATGATTTAGGGCAGAGTAGAGCATTTACGCAAGTGGGGGGGCGGCTAGCGCTGGCCGAGTGCCTGACCCCTGTGCGGCCGCATTCCTGGGGCTAGGGCCGCCAGTGACCCTCCGCAGAGAGAGAGAGAGAGAGAGAGAGAGAGAGAGAGAGAGAGCGGCGGAGGCGCAGCAAGTGGCCACGGCTTGGCGGCCCACGTGTGTCAGCTGGGGCGCCGCTGAATGGCCACGCGGATCAATGGGCCGGCGAGGAGCGGGCAGCGGGCCGGACACCGACAGCCTCGTACGCTCGTCACGTGGCCAATTAGTGTCGGACACTTCCGGGCCGGAAGTGCGGGCTGAGCGCGGCCGGGCTGTCGCTGCGACTCTACGTGCCCGCCGCGCCCTTTGTTCTGCCGTGCTGACCCAGGAAACACACTGTCCCTCCCCACCTGTGTACCTGCCCCACTCGCTCAAACGCAAACCGATTCCTCGTGCATCGCGTTCCGAACATCATTTGCTGCCGAGGCTAGGGTTACCAGGTTCAAAAATATGAACAAGCCGCACTGGGAATTATTATTTAACCGGACGTATTCCACTAAAACCTAGACTACGTCATTCGAATATAAATAGAGTCCGTCAGATATTTTCAATGGTTTATTAGCTCTAGAGCACTAAAGGAGGGTGCGAGGCGATGATACATTGCTACTATACCATTGTCTGCGAGCGGTCATAGTTCAATGGGCAAAGTTGAAAATTTGTGCCGGACCGGGATTCGAACCAGGGTCTCTTGCTTACTTTTTTAAAATCTCATTTTGTTCGTTTTTGTTCGTTGTATCTGCTCTGGGCGGACGTCGAAAGACACCCGTTTCAGTTCGTTGTTGATCCATTAACTCAGTTTTTTGTTATTACTGAGGGCAGCTAGCCCTCTGACCGAACACGCTGAGCTACCGTGCCGGCTAACCTAGACTACGTCTTTCAAATATAAATGGAGTCAGTCAGATATTTTCAATGGTTTATTAGCTCTAGAGCACTAAAGTAGTAAAATTTGAGTTGGTATAGTAGCAATGTAACATCGCCTCGATGTTACATTGCTACTATACCAACTGAAATGTTACTACTTAATATTTTGACACAAAGAAATTACAGACATTGTCTGCTCGCGGTCATATTTCAAAGGGCAAAGTAGAAAAATTTGTGCCAGAGCGGGATTCGAACCAGGGTCTCCTGCTTATTTTTTATTTTATCGTTGTGTTTGGTCGTTGCGGACGTAGCAAGACATCTTGTTAAAGTTCGGTGGTTGGTCCTTCCACTCAGTTTTTTTATTAGAGGCCAACCGCTCTCTGGCCGAACACGCCGAGCTACCGTGCCGGCTTACTAGGCAGATGCGCTAACCACTGCGCCATCCGGACACAGTGGTCATCAAAATTACCCTAGCACGCCTTCCGTCAGACCCAAATTTTCAACTTATCCGCGCACTGCTAAAGTAGTGCCTCTTGCCGATTATACTCATCACTCCATGCATTTTGGAGCCTGGTGTGCATCTGCACTGAACAGACCATTGGCCGTCCTCACCATGCCCGAAGGAACAGTCACCACATATACATGGTGTTTATAAATGAATATCGGGGTTTTAACGCTTTATAATATTTATTATATTAAACTATTATAAATGATATGTCAAATGAAAGTTTTACCAAAAATGTTCGTTTGAGCACCATTTATTACACGGCACACATCAAGTCTATAGCCGAGTTCTTCCCAAACGTTGATAAGTGTGTCTTCAGTGAATGTAGCAACAGCTGCTTTAGTCCGGTTTCTTAATTCAGGGAGGTCTGCTGGTAGTGGAGACACGTACACGCGATCCTTGATGAAGCCCCAAAGGAAAAAATCGCATGGCGTTAGGTCGTGTGAACGTGGAGGCCATGCAAAGCAAGTCCTGTCATTGGGCCCCTTGCGGCCTATCCAGCGCTTGGGTACAGTGAAGTTCAACCAGTTGCGTACTTCTCAATGCCACTGGTGCTCACATTGAACATTTATAAGGTTCTTGATAAAACTGTCTGAGTGGCTCTTTCATTTGACATATCGTTTATAACTGTAAGTTTAATAAATATTATAAAGCGTTAAAACTCCGATATTCATTTATAAACACGCTGTATATAATTAAGACGAGGACGGCCAAAGCTCTCTTCAGTGCAGATGCACACCAGGCTCGAACTCTTAACGGGAATCGGCGAAATGCGGCGAGTAACGGGGATAATGAACCAAGGGAACTATTTTGCAGTGTGTGGATGAACTGAGAATTTGGATCTAATGGGAAGCGTGCTAGCGGTAGTTGGTCCAGTTAAGATGACCACTGTGTCTGGATGTTCGAATCCTGGTCCTGCACAAATTTTAAACTACATCACTTATCACTCATTATATTCCTCGTCACTAAATTTTATATTCTCTGTGTCTTTGTCAGCTGCTTCGAGCAAATCACCCAGTTTGTTAGTGTCAGAAACAAACTCAGCGCCATGCATGTCGTGTTAATTTCAGTAGCAAAAAAGACGATATTAGCACTGGTATACAGTAACATTCTTCTAACTGTACTGCTTGATATTTCCCCAAAGATGTCAAACTAAGATAAATTTTAAGCAACAAAAGAGGTATGCAAACTATGAGCAAACAGGCACACCATTACTAGACATTCGTAATACACTCCTGGAAATTGAAATAAGAACACCGTGAATTCATTGTCCCAGCAAGGGGAAACTTTATTGACACATTCCTGGGGTCAGGGGTCAGATACATCACATGATCACACTGACAGAACCACAGGCACATAGACACAGGCAACAGAGCATGCACAATGTCGGCACTAGTACAGTGTATATCCACCTTTCGCAGCAATGCAGGCTGCTATTCTCCCATGGAGACGATCGTAGAGATGCTGGATGTAGTCATGTGGAACGGCTTGCCATGCCATTTCCACCTGGCGCCTCAGTTGGACCAGCGTTCGTGCTGGACGTGCAGACCGCGTGAGACGACGCTTCTCCAGTCCCAAACATGCTCAATGGGGGACAGATCCGGAGATCTTGCTGGCCAGGGTAGTTGACTTACACCTTCTAGAGCACGTTGGGTGGCACGGGATACATGCGGACGTGCATTGTCCTGTTGGAACAGCAAGTTCCCTTGCCGGTCTAGGAATGGTAGAACGATGGGTTCGATGACGGTTTGGATGTACCGTGCACTATTCAGTGTCCCCTCGACGATCACCAGTGGTGTACGGCCAGTTTAGGAGATCGCTCCCCACACCATGATGCCGGGTGTTGGCCCTGTGTGCCTCGGTCGTATGCAGTCCTGATTGTGGCGCTCACCTGCACGGCGCCAAACACGCATATGACCATCATTGGCACCAAGGCAGAAGCGACTCTCATCGCTGAAGACGACACGTCTCCATTCGTCCCTCCATTCACGCCTGTCGCGACACCACTGGAGGCGGGCTGCACGATGTTGGGGCGTGAGCGGAAGACGGCCTAACGGTGTGCGGGACCGTAGCCCAGCTTCATGGAGACGGTTACGAATGGTCCTCGCCGATACCCCAGGAGCAACAGTGTCCCTAATTTGCTGGGAAGTGGCGGTGCGGTCCCCTACGGCACTGCGTAGGATCCTACGGTCTTGGCGTGCATCCGTGCGTCGCTGCGGTCCGGTCCCAGGTCGACGGGCACGTGCACCTTCCGCCGACCACTGGCGACAACATCGATGTACTGTGGAGACCTCACGCCCCACGTGTTGAGCAATTCGGCGGTACGTCCACCCGGCCTCCCGCATGCCCACTATACGCCCTCGCTCAAAGTCCGTCAACTGCACATACGGTTCACGTCCACGCTGTCGCGGCATGCTACCAGTGTTAAAGACTGCGATGGAGCTCCGTATGCCACGGCAAACTGGCTGACACTGACTGCGGCGGTGCACAAATGCTGCGCAGCTAGCGCCATTCGACGGCCAACACCGCGGTTCCGGGTGTGTCCGCTGTGCCGTGCGTGTAATCATTGTTTGTACAGCCCTCTCGCAGTGTCCGGAGCAGGTATGGTGGGTCTGACACACCGGTGTCAATGTGTTCTTTTTTCCATTTCCAGGAGTGTATTTTCGACAAGAGAACCAGTGTCAGCAAGCCAGTGGAGTCCGACAATAAGTAGTTCAACCATTGTTAACAAAAGTGTTAGTCGTGAAGGTACTCAAGAGCCCATATCGCTCATGTGCCCAAATTACCGGGAAGAGATACCAGTTGCAATCGTGAAATTTTACGAGGGTTTGGTAATCTAGGGTTAATAACCAATTACAGCCAGTTTTTCGTGACATCAACCCTAAAAACGTGTTTCAGCTAAAAAAAATTCCAATTTGGCAGTTATGATAGCAGCTAAGTGCTCAGTTTTCTTCTGACTAACTCTCGTTCGCACTTGCGTGTCACAACACGAATAGGAGCGTGGCGGGGAGGGGCAGTTCGGCCGATCTGCTGATAAGCATATTTAATTCTGCTTTGCCTCGCTAGCACTGCGCGTAGCGTGCTTGTCACGTTTTGTATTAGGTTCGTTTGGTCTACGAAGAAAAACATAGGACACGGGCGTAAGAGTAGCATTGGTTGGTGTCTGTGTGTATCCTCTTGTAATATCTCCTTATTTCTCCTTATTCTTCGCTATTCCATCATTAATGTGGAACTGGCCGTAGTTTTACGTTCTCTACTTCACAGCTAAAACGCCTAACAAAGGCCGGGCACGACCGTAAGAAACTGGACAGGTCTGGCTGAAGACTGAGTCCTGTCAACCCAAATCACTGCCAACTCTGCCATATGACATCACTTTCTTTACGTATTGAGAGTAACAGCAGGTACTGGTAATCAGCACTAGCATATTTTTTACTTCATCTTGTTCTACGGCCCTAGATCTGCGGTCGTAGACAGATTCTCGAATGATCATTTTCCAATTGAATAAACTAGGCAAACATTTCTCTTGTGACTGTGAATGATCCATTTCTATCGAATACCTATAAAGTAATTGTACACTGGCACACTAAAATTTTCGTCTTAGACGTGGCGGCAGTGACTGTCCTACGAGCGAGCATACAAGTTTTCGAGGATAATGCTGTACCGCTCTACAACTCTTTCACTATGAGTGCGAAAATGATTATCGTTCTTACCGAGCGGGGTAGCGCAATGATTAGCAAACTGGACTCGCATTCGGGAGAACGATGGTCCAAACCCGCCTTCTGGCATCCTGATTTAGGCTTTCCATGATTTCCGTATATCGCTAAGGCAAACGCTGGGGTGCTTGCTTCAAAAGGGCACTGCCGCTTTGCTTGTGCATCTCTCCCTAATCCGAGCTTGTGCCTCATCTCTAATGACGTCATTGTGGACGGAAGGTTATACACTAATTTCCTCCATTATCGTTCTTTACCTACAGTCTTCTCTTAGTATAAGTGTTGCAACTTCTGAGTAGAAGCGCTCCGTTTGTGACTGTAAAGTCTGCTGTACATTTCATAAAGAAACTTACCACTCACCAAGTATTTCCTAAGTACACCATCCCGGCATTCACCTTGAGTGATTTTATGAATTCAAGGAAAAGCTAAATGTAGACGGGGATCTGAACTGCCACCCTCCTAATTGCGTGGTCCGGTTTCTTACCTTCACGCTATCTCGCTACGAATTTGGAATTATTTCTTTATACCAAATTCGATGCTATAGAGCATTTAAAATGCCCTCAGTATTCCTGCGAGGAATAAGGAGAGTGTCGCAGAAGGGCATTTAATTAATAAATAGTTTTCGTGACATAATTGAGAATCGAATCAGTTGTATGCTCTCCGCACCCCGAAAACTGCAAGCCGATCACACCTGTTCGGTCACTTATTAATCGATCACCCCACTTGTAGATGTTGGCACGATTTCTGCTGTGAATCTCACATTGCAGATAGTACTAAAAACATAGCGCTATGTTTAAGGGTATGTATATTTCTACTACTTTGGCCATGGAATGACCTTTGATTCTGCAGCTGTTGAAGGAACACATAAACAGTATCTTCTGTATCGTACTGTAAATAGAGAGGCACGTTGGTTGATTGGAAATAAGATGATTAACATGTCCTGTCTTATTATGTTGGAAATCGATTCGGATGAGTACCCTACATGGAAATTTACATTATTCTTGCGACAAAAAAGTAGTGCTGAAACACTAGTAAATAGTGCAAAAACAGTTTTGAATAAGAACCCCGTAAGGGCCGAAATAACTGCAAATTAACAATGCTCTGGAAAAAGGTTGACAAGAATATGAAATTAAGAGAACATTTTCTAAAAGAACGAAAGATGACGCCGTTGTGCAGAATGATCAGCTCCATTCTGTAACGGTGAATTAAGTAAAATCATAAACGGAACTGAACAAATGAACAAACTGAATCTCAGGGAAATTGGCTGCTGCTGGACACAGCTGTACGGAAAAGTATCAGATAATCTTTAAAAACATGAAAATTTTCCTATTTGGTCTTTGTCAATAAAGTGGTACTGTGGTCAGGTGCCCAAACAGCTAATGCACTCAGTGGGGTCTGCTAGCGAACAGTTAATGTAGAGCTATACCTGTGGAAGAAAACTAATTTACTTTCGTTTCTGGTAGAAATGTGGCGTTCCAAAGCACCGTATGATGTCATCGTCGTCGTGTGTGAGTTCTGAGCCATTACTGTGCCGGGGCGCAACGTTAGTCGACAAGTCGTAAGGCATCTACTGCGCTAGCTGCTAATGAAGGCACTGTAGGCTGTCGACAAAAGATTGAGGTTTTAAGCCGGAGCCTGTATGAAGGAATGCATGAGCGAGTAAGAAAGATCATCTATGCCGCAGGTGGTATTAATACCTGTTATGCAAAGATGATATTAAGAGATGAGGTCTTCTCAGTCTCTGCACGCATATTAAATGAATCTAGACGGTTTATAGAATATGCGATCAGGGACCTTTTATTTCAGTAAAGGAAGTGTGTGGAGGACGATTTGACAAAGAGACACGTCTGGAGTGTTCAAGTTCACGATTCGTGTTCTTGGATCACACAGTGGTGGATAAATTGTAGGATGGGCACCCCTGGCGGTCTGTCGCCACCCGGTGGTCCACAGGAAGAGTGGAAGGAACCCGAGGAAAAAGGTGGGCCCACGTCCGCCTCCATCCACCCCTGGCGTCTTAATTGCTCTGATCGCGGTCGGGGTCTGGTGTGTGGCCGGATATTTCACCTGCGATGGGGGAGGGAGGCTCCGGTTTACGAGCGTCTCCACAGCAGGCGCCTGTGCCCAATTGCCGCATCTGGAAAGCAAATAAGCTCACTCTCCTCCAACTGGAGACTCCGCTGCCGAGAGTCCTCCAGGACTGCAGTCTGCTTGCGGACGGCATTCCGAACGGAGGCGTACTTGACTGCTGTGAGGGACTGCTGGATTCCCCGTGACGTGTATGACAAGTGACCTCTCTAGCATTTGTTTTCAAGTTACCGCTGGTTTTTTCTCGCCACTTTAGCGTCCATTGTCAGCCTAACATCATAGTTTCAACATTTTAAAGCAATAGCTAGGGGTTTCCAGTTGTTCCCTGCACCGACGTAAGTGTGTTTCGAATTTACGTAACTAATAATCAGTTTGGCTGAGCTGCGAAACATCGCATGTGGCTTCTTTGCTGTCGCTTGTATAGTATCTCCAGCTGCGTCTAAAAATGTAAATAAACAGCAATAGTTTTGACAGCGACGGTTTTATGTTACAGGAAAATTTGGCTTGGAATTGGCTTATTTCTAGGAGTATTTTTCTTATTTGGTATTCAAGACGCACTCGCTGTCCGTTATTAATTTTTTATTTTATGATGTGTTCTTAGTTTTCCGTGAATTAAAACCCGAATATTACACTGAAAGGCGAAAAATACTAATGGAAAATTCTAAAAGGTGACCTGGGAAAATTCTAAAAGATCCCCTGATCGCTATCCTCTACCATATTATAATAAGAAAAAATGATAGTAATATGCAGACATTTACAACCGATGATTATTTCCTTTGGTGACATATGCCTTTCTGAACTTAGACTGTGGTCTAGAAAGCAATTACCGAAAGAGGTAAAGCAATTACGAAAGAGGTGTCTCGGTGGACAAGACACTGGCTTCGCATTTGTGAAGGTTCCAGTTCAAATCCTTGTCGAGCTATCAAGATTTAGTTTTTGCCGTGACTCCCCTAAATCAGTGCGGATTCCTAGGGGTGGTTTCTCTGAAGAGGACTTCGTTGATTTCGTTCTCTGTCCTTTCCCTTACCGAGCTAAAGTTCTGTCTCTAATTACCAAGTCGTCAACTGTACCAATAAACAGTTCCACTGTCTTTGCAATCACTAACAGTAAAGAAGAATGTTCGAATACTAGCCGGCCACGGTGGCCGAGCGGTTCTAGGCGCTTCAGTCCGGAACCGCGCGACTGCTACGGTCGCAGGTTCGAATCCTGCCTCGGGCATGGATGTGTGTGATGTCCTTAGGTTAGTTAGGTTTAAGTAGTTCTAAGTTCTAGGGGACTGATGACCTCAGAAGTTAAGTCCCATAGTACTCAGAGCCATTTGAACCATTTTTTGTTCGAATACTATACTTTTTTCGAAGTAATTGACGTCGTAAGATTAAAATGGCCATCTGCTATTGTCTTACGATGGATGTCATAACATAAGTTATTATTTTTTATATTGATCGTTTCCTAAGAAATCTGATTGGCAGTAGCGATCCAAGTTTGATGGATGCTTAGAGGCAGAGAAAAACAAAATTATAGGACTCGACCACGGTACAGGCAGACTTCTAGTTCAGCGTCATGTACCCATTTCTCACTTGGCCGCAGTCTTTACGTCACGGTTTACACGGCTGCAGTACGAAAAGTCAGGTGGTGGTTTTCACGTCTTTGAGGCACGAACCAGTACCGTCCAAGCGACGCACGGCAGCTATGGAGCTGCTGGGCAGTTCCATAACAGGGTCCTGGGCGCTCATATTATTTGCTGAAATATCTCGCCGTACCTTTTACCTCCTTGTATTCGATCACGTTCAGTTGTCGATAACATAATTTCAGCTTCGTAGCCATCTGTGTCAATCGCATAATTATGCAAAAGGACGCGGGCTTTTAAAATATCTGCAGAATCATCAGGATTCTCATGTTCCAAGATTAGTGACAACTTCTCCATTTGTTGCTCAGTACTCCGAAGGAACATTCTGTGCTAAAAGAATGGACTGAAGGGAGCTCCTGTTCCGTCCTGTGTACAACAGGAGAGTATTATAGAATCATTACTTTCGTCAATGTACTGGGTACTCAGAAACACTCTGGAAAGCTTGTTGTAGGGTAGGTTGTGATGAGAAATAATTGTTCAGAAAGAAATTACATACTTTGCGCCGCTAATTAGAATAATAATAATGAGCGTATGACATTGGTGGCCAGGAGACCCCTCGCGGGGCGGTTCGGCCGCCGCTCCACAAGTTCTTTAACGCCACTACGGCGACTTGCGAGTGAATGAGGATGAAATGATGATGAAAGACACACAACACCCAGTCTTGTCGAGGCAGAGAAAATCCCTGACCCCGCCGGGATCGGGATCCCGTGGGCGGGAAGCGAGAACGCTACCGCAAGACCACGAGCCGCGGACGATAATTAGAATTAAAGTAAGCCACTCACGCCGTTACGCCCGCCAATTCAAGCGGCCCACCAGAGACGGTGACGCCAATCGTGTTCTTCGTTCGGTTTCTTAAAACCGAGCACGAATTCGATTCAAAAATTGTACATGGGCTAGTAGTAAGGATCGAACGTGAACCAAAAGCTGAGCAATCTCTTGCAGTTTCAGCTACGCTATAAGAACAGCTAAAGCTAATTTTATCTGGCGGGCCCCTTGAATCTGCGCGCGAACTTCGTGTATGGCTTACTAAAGTGCTAATTAATTCTGAAACGGCGCAACATATCAGTTTTTTTCCCTTACTTTTCAGCACAACCTACATTGCAGCACCCTTACAAACTTATCAGACATTTTCTGACCACCCAGGATACAAATGAACTAGCAGATAACGTCGGGAGCTCTATGAGACCTTTCGCGGTTGATGCCGTTGTGCACAGAGAAGTCTAATACGCTAGAAAATTGTAGCGAAATGCGGGAAGACATGCAGACGATAGCGCAGGGTATGGCAGCTCGACCTCACATAGAGAAGAGTAACATATTGCGAATATACAGGCAGAAAGGCCGTTTATTGTATGATTACACAGTTATAGAACTATCACTGGACGGAGTTACTTCCATAAAACACCTAAGAGTCTGCGTACGGAGCGATTTGAAATGGAGGGACCACATAAAATTAATCCCGAGTACGACAGAAGCCTGACTGTGATTCATTGGAAGAATAGTCAGGAAATGTACTCAGTCGACAGAGGGTGTAGATTACAAAAGACTCGTTCGACCAATACTTGAATATTGCTCGTCAAAATGGGATCCGCACGAGATACGAGTGATAGAGGAAATAGAGAAGTTCCAAAGAAGAGCGGCGCGTTTTGTTACAGATTCATTCAGTAAGCACGAAAGCGTCACAGAGATAATCAACCAACTTCAGCGGCAGACGCTTATAACTCTACCTCCACTAACACTTAATTAGTTCAAAAATTGTCACGTCGCGCACTCAAAGTATGATCTTTTCATTGCGCAACAAAAGGTCTTTAATGTGGCAGGTATTGCTACATCAATTGATTACAGTCACTGAAGAAAATTAACAATAATATCTCTCATCTTGTATTTGCAATCCAACGACGATCTCGTTCTGGCTTTGGCTTGTAATTGAAATTGTTGGCTAGGTAGCATGACTATCGCTGTTGGTGCGAAAGGCACTCGGGTGTTAATTACGCCGACTTGAAGAACTTACGAAGACATTGTTTCAGGATTAATTTGATGATTTATGTTTTTCATTGCAATGTGCTTCATACTTTTTTAAACAGTGGTCACTTGAAAATAATTCTTCACACTCACTTTTCACAGAAATTCATATTTATTTAACTTTTTATACTTTCGCATGTTCAAAACATTACTTCATCATACAATTTCGCACCCGTTACTGCTCTTAATAAAACTCACATTTTTCATTGTCCACAACTCAGACTCAACTTTTCATTTCCAACACAAAGCCAAGACTGTCCATATTCAACACAAAAACTGACTACTCTGTACGCTTCCGCGCCAAAAGTCACAAGCCAGCCTCAAATATAACAGTAAGTACAAAGACAGTCACTCTAGATACTATATCGATTTCAACGTATCGAAAAATTGGGTTGGCGGGTGGTAATGGTTTCGCAAATAAAGAACCATTACACGCTGCACGAGAGGCGTTTTCATCACGGTGTGGTTCCGAGCACGTATTCCTAGGAGATAAAACAAATATATTGCAATTTCCTAAGCACATCTCGCAAAAGAACCCCGGAGATAAAGCTGGAGAGATTCGAGCCCACACGAAGCGTACCGGCAATCTTTCTTACCTCGAACTATTCGCGATTGGAACAGGGAAGGGGGAAGTGAAGGTGGTATACGAAATGCGTCTGTCACACACTTTAAGCTGGCATGGGTAGTAGAGATGCGTATGTGGTAGAAACAGCAGACGGATAAACGTAAAATATTACTGCATAAGTTGGACCATTATGGAGTAAGTGGAGTAGCGTACAATTGGTTCGCCTCTTACTTTAGGAACAGAAAGCAGAAGGTAATTCTCCGCAATATTGAGATTGGTAGTGATGTTCAGTACCAATAGGGCACTGTTAAGTGGGGCGTTCCCCAAGGGTCGGTGCTGGGGCCACTGCTGTTTCTTATTTATATAAATGATATGCCTTCTAGTATTACAGGTGATTCAAAAATATTTCTGTTTGGTGATGACACCAGCTTGGTAGTGAAGGATCTTGTGTGTAATATTGAAACAGTATCAAATAATGTAGTTCATGAAATAAGTTCGTGGCTTGTGGAAAATAATTTGATGCTAAATCACAGTAAGACTCAGTTTTTACAGTTTCTAACTCACAATTCAACAAGAACCAATATTTTGATCAGACAGAATGGGCATATTATAAGCGAGACGGAACAGTTAAAGTTCCTAGGCGTTCGGATAGATAGAAAGCTGTTGTGGAAAGCCCATGTTCAGGATCTTGTTCGGAAACTAAATGCTGCTTTATTTACCATTAGAACAGTATTGAAATAAGTGACAGTTCAACACGGAAAGTAGTCTACTTCGCATATTTTCATACGCTTATGTCATATGGTATTATTTTTTGGGGTAATTCTTCTGATTCAAAAAGGGTATTTTTGGCCCAAAAACGGGCTGTTCGAGCTATGTGTGGTGTAAGTTCGAGAACCTCTTGTCGACCCCTATTCAATAGTCTGGGAATTCTGACGTTGGTTGCCCTCACAGTATATATTTTCTTTAATGTCGTTTGTTGTTAGCAATATTAGCTTATTCACAAGAGTTAGCAGCTTTCACTCAGTTAATACTAGGCAGAAATCAAATCTGCATGTGGAATGCACTTCCTTGACTCTTGTGCAGAAAGGAGTGCAGTATTCTGCTGCATCCATTTTCAATAAGCTACCACAAGAACTCAAAAATCTTAGCAGTAGCCCAAACTCTTTTAAGTCTAAACTGAAGAGTTTCCTCATGGCTCACTCCTTCTGTTCTGTCGAGGAGTTCCTGGAAGAGCTGAAAAATTAAGCAAATTCCAGTGTTACATTGTTGATTTTCTTTATTTAAACTTACGAATTGTCGCCTGAATATGTTACTTATATTTCATTTTATCTGTTTCTACTATCGTGTTATAATTTCATGTATTGACTCGTTCCATGAGCATGGAGACTTCTCATAAATTTGGTCCCACGGAACAATAAATAAACAAATAAACCGCGGCGGCTACATGCCCTGTACCCGGTGGCGTTTTAGGCGACTGCAGGACTAATGTGGGATGGACCGCAGCCAGTCGCGGCATTCCTTCGTCTCGACGACTGTCGCTCTCGTATGGTATTCTAAACTTTGATCATCGACTTCTCTAAAACGTTGTGGAGCGCGTCGTACCAGAGCAGGATTTGTAACATCTAAGTATGCGCTACAGCCGTGCGGAATATGAGCAAAGTCGGCGCGCCGTTTGTGTGTACGGTTCCCTTGCAAGACCCGAGCGGAGAGCGGGGTGTGTGTGTTGCGGCCTGCATTCCAGCGCAGCTTCCCGCTGGCTTGCGCACCTGCACGCAGCCACCCTCGGCTCTTCGGCGTGCTCGGGCCGCTGCTCGGCCAGCAATTTGTGCTCGCCGAGAACAGGTGGCGGTGATTGTGAGGCTGCAGCTCGGAAAAATACGCCGCAGATTGGCGCCGCGGCCAACCCTTCCTCCGGCGGGCGCGCGGCCTAGGCTAGGGACACAGGTAGGACAGTCCCAGCACGGAGCCTGCTTTTGTTCCTTTCGCAGCAGCGAGCGGCCTTTGTCCGGCAGACGCCCCTTGTCTTGCGGCCTGTCGAACGGCATTGTTTGCGCCCAGGTCACCCTCTCGAGACATTTCCGGAATTAGCGAGTCAAGGGCGGCCGGCTCTGCTCTTTCCGTGTTTTCATTGCCCGCCTAGTCCATTTTCGGTTCACCCGTCTGTTTAGCGTAATGCATTGGAGATGACGGAACATCAGATTAAAAGAAAATAGATAGCAACGTTCTAGGTGCTTCAGTCCGGAACGGCACTGCTGCTACGGTCGCAGGTTCGAATCCTATCTCGGGCATGGATGTATGTGATGTCCTTAGGTTAGTTAGGTTTAAGTACACTACTCGCCATTAATATTGCTACACCACGAAGATGACGTGCTACAGACGCGAAATTTAACCGACAGGAAGAAGATGCTGTGATATGTAAATCATTAGCTTTTCAGAGCATTCACACAAAGTTGGCGCCGGTGGCGACACCTACAACGTGCTGACATGAGGAAAGTTTCCAACGGATTTCTTATGCACAAACAGCAGTTGACCGGCGTTGCCTGGTGAAACGTTGTTGTGATGCCTCGTGTAAGGAGGAGAAATGCGTACCATCACGTTTCCGACTTTGATAAAGGTCGCATTGTAGCCTATCGCGTCCTCGCGGTCCTCGGGCATGGGTAAGCGCTAAAGTTAGTTTTAGTGGTGTGTAATTATTGCTATCAATAGTAAGTGCCGAAAGTGAATGTCATAAGTTTATTTACAAACAAGGCACATCGTGGTTACATTGACCGGCCTCTATCTCCGCCACAACTGTCAACTACAATTCCATCTGTGGTCAATATTTCAACAACACAGTGAAACGTTGACCACCCAGAAATAAATACATTGAACTAAATTTATCTTAAGTGCTTTATTAATCTTTATAAAAGAGAAAACGTAGTGAAGTACATAAATGAAACAGTGTGATCCATCATCAAAATTATAAAAATAATTAAAGTTACCAGGGTGGAATACTACACATATAGCCCCAAAATTAGTTCAACATAATACTCTCAAGTTCATCCAAATTAAACCTAACTCCCCGTTTTAGATCATCTGGTGCAGTAAGAATTAGGGCTACCCGTTCTTCACGTATCAAGTCTGTGTCTACCACTTGCGGCCAAACAAACTTCTTCCCTTGTTTTCGAAGATATTTGATATTATACGTCACACCTGAACCACTGCTTAAACCACAAACATTTATAATTTGAACAATGTATACCTGATATTTGTTTTTATTAACAATCACAAATGAACCTTCATTATATACTGACAGTTAATGTTTGTGTTTGTGATTTCCACACAGTCACTGTCATCAACACTGTTTAATAAATTATGTTCAGAAGTGTGCTGATCTCTTGTACCATTGGTCTCCGGTGCTTCCACATCATGCTCATCTATGATGAGTTCCTCTGCATAGTCACAATCCTAGAGCTATCCATATACGAAATATCTGAGCTGTTCTCAGTTGCAGCATCTGATGACATGCTGCTTTCTCGTGCACGTCTCCTTTTCTGTCCTTTGTTTATTTTCTTCTCAGTCGTTTTGGCATCAGAGCTTCAAGCTTCAAGCGTCAATAACCTGTGGTTTTATTCCCTGTCCTGGGGGTACATTTATTTTTCTCCGCCTGTTGTTAGCATTACCAGAATTGCCCTCACCTCCATGTCTCATGTTCCGCAAGATTTTCACAACACAATTTGAAACAATAGGGAAATAGTATCCAAACACTTAAAGGGATTATCAGGCAAGCGTTCAATCACTTTATCCGTGTTAAAGGGCACAATCCCATATTTCTTGAAGCCCGCAATCAAATTTTGCGATACTGATTCATTGTCTCCTTGTTTCACGTCACAGACTGTCGTACAGAGACTCTTCAAAAGCTTGGGAAAGCTCTCCTTAGTGATTGCTTGTGACTTATTCCTTAGCCTTTGTTTCCACGTGTCAAGGATCTGCCTCCAATACCTCTTCATAGGAACATAAAATGCTACAGCTAGCTGTTGACACAAATGTGTTGCATTCTTGAGAAGACATATGAGACAATGTTGTGATCCTTTGCTAATTGTAACATGTGTGGTGAGAAATGACTGGAAAGATTGTCATCCATGAGAGCAACTTGACTGTCAAACTTTCTTACATATGGAATGAATAAATTTTGAAACCAGTCACAAAATATGTTTGCAACAAACCAGCCGGATCGGCTCCTATTGTACCAAACAAATTTTGGTCCACCTTCTGTCCAAGATTATCACATGTGTTCAGGTTTGTACACCACTTAAGGTGGAAGAATGTGCCCTGATGCCGATCTACAAAACATAACTGACACACTTGATTTTGTAGAGTTCTTAACACGTTCTGCATACTTACCGCCACACAAAAAGACATTTCTTCTCTCCTGGATTGTCACATAAGTTTGTCTCGTCATACTTGAAGATTCTGCAAGATAGTATCATATTAGTGGAATTTTTTACTGTTAATGAGACTTTCAGATGACCAAAATACTCTTGAAGTGAACTTGCAGTAATTTCTGCCTTTGAGGTCCTCAAGTTTTGGCATTTCAGATGCGATAAGAGATCCTTATGACGCTTCATAAAACTGCAGGTCCATTCAACACCAGGAGGATTGGTTGGACCAAATTGAGATACTTTTTTCCCTCTTGTATCTAAATATAGATTTCCCAAATATCGCAAGTCTTGCACATCAAAAAATAAACCCCTTTCACTAACTGTCAAAGCAGAATGAACAAATGTTTCTTCTTCTTCTTCTTCACTTGTAAATACACTTGTCTTCCACATTTATGTTCATGTTTTGAATGCACCTTATTATATAGTTGTCCTTTTGCAATACTGTATTTCTTTGATGCTGCAGTCATTGAAATTTTGCCACTTTTAATTTCGTCTAATGTAGTCTGCACGTCTTCTTCACTGCAAGTGTTATACTGTTTTGCACCAGGCACCTTCCTATGACTTCTCGGCATATTGTACCTGTATACGAGAACAACAGAAGCATAAGAACACAACGACAAGAGTGTATCTGTACGCCTGGGGTAACATTGACCGGCGGTCAAAGTAACCCCGAAACAGATACGTCATGCACATGACCTCAGAAAAAGTAATATACTGGTCGATGTATACACATGGAAAAAAAAAATCTGTGGTCTGTTACGAGAATTAATCGAGCAACATACCTCATATAGTTTAAAACCCCGATGGCTTTGTTATGAGATGAGATGTTGGCGGATTTTACACAACTAACTTGAAACGCACCTTTTCGTAGACAACTTCAAGTCTCAACAGGTTCGCCAACTGCTGCGTAAGAAAATCTGCACTACATGTGCGACATCTAGCGTATATTGATGGAACTTTTCCACCAAAGAGTAGTCACAAAAGACGCAACTGAAAGCCAGCAGAGAGATGTAAAACTTTTCGTGCTTGAGTGGTCAAAGTAACCACGGCTGTCAAAGTTTACCCTGTTTGAGGTACCTGAAGCTTCCTTGCCGATTAAACTGTCCCCTGTCGGAAGGCGCCGCTCTTGGTTGGATGGCCTCTACCTCTTCTGGTAACTAACCTGGTAAGGGTGCCAGACCGATGAGCAATACTAGAGAACTGGTATAATAAGTGTTCTTTTTTAACCCTGGTATTTCGTGAGTGAATTAAATTTCTTTTAGATTCTCCCAGTTAATTTTAGCATGGCGTTTGCTTTCCCACTATTTGTTTTATGTTGTCGTTCTACCTTAGATTGCTGCGACTGGTTTCACCCAGGTACTTTACAGTAATTACTGTTTCCAGTGATCAGTCACCAGTAGTGTAACTGAATAGTTCGCTGATGGATTTCTTCATCCATTTGTGCACAATAAGCTATTTTATATACGTTCAGGTTCGACTTCTAGTCGCTGCACGAAACGTTTACCCTCTACCGGTCGTCTTTCATTTTGCAACAGTTATCCGGCGTTGAGACATTCCATTGGACAACAACATTGTTCGCGAATAAAAGTCACACACACCTTTCAGTGTCATTCACTACCTCATTGATATACATCGTAGCCGGCCGCTGTGACCGAGCTCTTCTAGGCGCTTCAGTATGGAACCGCGCGACCACTACGGTCGCAGGTTCGAATCCTGCCTCGGACATGGATGTGTGTGATTTCCTTAGGTTAGTTAGGTTTAAGTAGTTCTAAGTCTAGGGGACTGATGACCTCAGATGTTAAGTCCCATAGTGCTCACAGCCATTTGAACCATTTTTTATGTACATCGTAAACAATAACAACCCTATAACAGACCCTTGGGATACTCGCGAAATTATCTTTACATACGTCGATTCTGTACCATTAACAACGACGCGTTATCATATTTTTATCGTGTAATTGTGTATTTGATTAAATATCAGGGGCATCTACGGATGTGAACAATTCGCGTTGTATCGTGTCGCTGTCTTTTAGCAGCAAAGATATGTATAATTTATTTTATTTTTTGGGTATGACCGATCGAAGTTGCGCAATAGTTAGCCCAGTTTCAAGATATGTACTGCCATCTTTGACACCCTACCACCTGCTTTCTAATTTCGTATGAAGAATGAAAATCCGGCCGCATTCTTGTGACATCGCTGCGCCCAACAGTCCGCTACCACCTACCATTCGGCATCTGCTCCGTCGTTTCGCATTCGAGCTACACAGTCACATATAAAAATGGGTATATTTGAATGGAATGCGGGTGAACTGCGATAAATTGATCTATTGATCTATACTGTCTTTAGATCGTTGTCATTATTCGGTACCGCATCCCGTGTGTGTGTCGGCGGTAGATTCAAAGTACTCGCGATTAAGTTTTACAAAGTCAAATCAAGCATTTAGAATACTTTTAGTACTAACACTAATTATGATAAAAGTGGTAGACGCTTTGCGTTGCTCGAAGTATTCCGACCCACCGGCGCAGAAGCCAACGGCGCCATACCCAGATGCTTCCATTAACGCGGTTATTTTGATGTTTCTGAATTGTAATAGCTTTTTTAATTAATAAAGAGACTTTACAGATAACAATAATTTCTGTATGATGTTTCGGTTAGAATATAAATATAATACCTCGTGTGAGTTGCAGCGTTTGTTCTCGCGTTGAATCAAATTATCTACTGCTGCAGCTCATGAGCTGCGCCCATCCTGTCAGGTAATATTCGAAACGTGGCTACCTACAGCACATCTCAGTACGCGCCCTTAATTAAAAAATTTCTAAGATGCTGTAGGTGACTTATTCTGATCCAAAATATAGTAGGAGGGAGAGAAGTGCGGATTCTGCAAGAAAGTCACACATTGGATTTACATTCGGGACAGCGGGACGCAAATCCTCGTCCTACCATTCTGATTTACTTTTCCAGTGATTTCCCTACATAGACGAAAGAGAGTTGCGGAAGCGTTTCTTTGAAAAGGACACAACCCATTGTTTTTCCAGTCCTGGTCACATTCCAGATTGTTCTGCATTTATACTTGCCCTAACGTCGACTGAACGTTAACCTTCGAGCTTCCTTCCTTCCTAGCTCTTAAGCTTAACACGCAGTTCCCTTAATGCCTAACACACTGGGGAATTGATCGTCCAATCTGCTGTTCACTCGTCGGTCCCTGCGACTGATCGCGAAGACACAGCAGCATTTCGCCCCTTTCACACGTAGCTATCTAGTGGCGCGGGAGCAGAGGGCTGGGGTAAAACGTTGCCCTTTCGCCAGCTTGTGTTGAATTTGGTTTTTGTTAGAGCTCTATGACTGCTGAACCACGTGTATTTTCTGTGCCCCAAAGAACTTTGTACTTCTTTCATGCTGTAACACTGGCTTTACGCGTGGAACTTTTCATCATTGAGTAGACAGTTCTGTAATTTGGGATTTAGAAGTAAGGATTATAGCAATAAAATCAAAAAACGTAAGACTTGAGAGGATACGTGTAAAAAAATTGTTCCTTATTTTTAAAATGAAATTCCGTCTAAAAACCATAACTGAATCTGCTATGTATTATTTTGATTATTACTTGTGAGGGTATATTTTGCTTTTGCTTTCCGCCTCATGAATTGAAAGTAATTTTTGATCAAGGTTTCTTTCCTCTAGCCTTTGGTAAGTCAATCCTCTAACTGCAAGACTTAGAGAAAGCCTTCGACCATGTAGACAGGAAAATTTTATGGAATCTATTACGCAGGAATGGACATTGTCAGCAAATAATAAAAAGTGATAGAGGTACAGAAACAAGAATTAAGACTAACCATGCTGTATCAGAATACATACTATAAACAAATGGGTTCGACAAGGGTGTAGCTTATCACCCACACTTTCTAATGTGTACATTGACTGTATGATTGAAATATGGAAAAACAAATTGATCTCGTGACGTAATTTTTAGTACAATGCCTTTCGCAGACGACGTTGCAGTTATACAGTGATGTCTTTCAAAGGCACAAAGCTGCTGAGAACTAAGATAATAACAAGAAACATCACCACTGAACAAGTTAATCACTTCACTTTACCTTTGAAATATTATAAGCTACCAGAGTGAGCTCGACATTGACAACAAACTACAGGAATATCGTTTGATATGCGGAACATTCGGGAACAAAGCGAGGAAAAGACACAAAAATCAAGTTTTATTACATAATGGTCACCACAACATTGCTGTTTGGAAGCAAAACTTGAACGATTACTACAGAGCAAGACAGTAGAATCCAAGCGGCAGAAATGAAATTTCTGACAGGAGTTAAGGGCTGTACGAGATAGACTAAGAAACGAAAACGTAATAGCAGAGCTTGCGACATATGCTATAAATTAGAACATCAAGTCTAATCGACAAAGTAGGGTTGAACATTTACGAACAAAGGCAGGTTAAAAACTAGCGAAACGTGCCTTAAATTTTAAACCTTTAGGTACAAGATCCGTAGGAAGACAAAGAAAAAAATGTCTGGATACTTAGAAGACGGAACAGGTCTATGGCCTAGCCTATGATAGAAGAAGAAGAACAAGAAAGATTTCTAGTGTTTCATCCAACTTGAATTCATTTCGTAACTGCCTCGAACAAGCACACAGCTCTTGCCACAGAGCTGCTACAGCGTAGTTCAGTCGTCTGCGCGGATATACAATCCACCGATAGTCGCTCATTGGAGCGATTGGAGCACTGAACAGCACGTCTGAATCGCCACGACTAAGTCGCCAGTGTGAAAGGATGGTTAAAATACTGTAACGTGGTCTTCAGCTAGTGATATCCAGCTAGTGACAGAAATTTCGTTGTAGACTGTACTAGCAATTTTCCTATCTGCCGGGATACTGAAGCGATTATTAATTTTCATGGCGCTTTTTAACGACCATTGGAAACAAATGTGAACTGATGAAAAATATTCACTGTTTAAAGAGTCAAACGAATCACGAGCAGCCGGGAGATAATGCGAGTACCGTGACAAGGACCAGTGGCACAGTGCAGTCTACATGCTCGACAAAATATCAATACTATTCTGTCAAATCAACACGCATCTCTTACTGTAGTATTGCAAAGCGAAGTTTAAGACCCAGTCGACAATTAGGTCATTCGGAACAGATAAAATGATTTCAAAGGATCATCGGAACATAAATCTACAAAGCACATAAAAATATCCCTGAAGCATTACATTTTTGTAGCGCCATAATTATGTGTAATAGCTTTTCCGTAAGATAGAATATCACCGTCGGAAAAAAGTGTGTGCCTCGTTTTACCATACCCTTATTGGACTACATATTTGCATATAGTGCAACATGGTCGTCCAAGTAAAACAAAACTGCAGAGGTTCCTTTTCTTTCTTTTTATGCGCGTAAACTTACCCAAGTGTGATTTGGTGGATACGACAGTCATAACAAATACGTGCTTTACGGCAATATTACACAAAGTAATTTCCACTAAAGAAAATTGCAACGAAGAACAGTTTCAAGATGAGTGAGTTTTGAAAATCGCATTGACCTGTCTTCCATACATTGTAAATTACTAATCCAATTTTCTCAATAGTGAATAGCATGCTTTGTTGGTTGTTTGGAGTAAATGTCAAAGTAATGCTGTAGAAATTTAAAGCAGAAAGGTCCGCTTTCTCTAAGGACACTTATGTAACAAAAATGTCTGGGAAAGCTTCCATGTTTGTGAAATGTGCGTAATCGATACAACGTTATGCTACTGATCCGCCGTAACAGGTTACCCACCGGACTGAAAGCTCATATCTAATCAGTCGTTGATATAACGATGCCGAAACAGTTCTATTGTTATAGGTCACTTGAGCTAAGAGAGATACTCCTGTAAGAACGCTACAACAGTTTGGTTGCGTTGGCAACTCTCGTTGGAGTGATCCGGGAATAATCGTCCTGTTTTTGGAGAGCAACGGGTATAAACAATAAGACACCATCCTCCCCTAAAATTGCTGTTGTGGTATCACATTGTGAGCGCCGAGGAATTACTTCGTTTCTTAGTGTACCTTAAAAGCGAAATTCTCTAAGAATGAAAGCGATCAGTGGTGTCTCACAATGAGAATCGTCACGCTTGTTTGTCAGAAGAGTAAAGAAACCAGCACACAGACAAGTATGTTTAGCTCCTTCTCATTACAGGACTGAGAGTTCGAATAAAATGATCTTAGGTTATCCTTATGGAGAAAATCAGCTCACCCTTTCTCTATAAGACGCGTTGCAAATTGGATACAGTGAAATCTGCTAATGCTGTGTAGATTGTTCAAGGTATTTAGATAAGATTTTTAAAAGTGATAAAATACAAAGCTCTGTAACGTTTTTTTTTTATTTTTTTTTCTCGAGAGCTCGTTACATGAGAGATCTGCAGTGAAATTTTTCGCAGAAACGGCCGAAAAGGTGGAGAACATGTAGTTGGAGATTATAGGAAAAGTGCAGATTTACATTCAACGCGACATACACATAGCTTAACCGGGCTGAAGCTGCAAGACTTCGTAAAAATTTATAAATTTGTGGTAAGATCTTATGGGACCGAACTGCTTAGTTCATCGGCCCCTAAGCTTAGACACTACTTAATCCAACTTAAAACTAACTTAGTCTGTGGACAACATAGCACCCATGCCCGAGGGAGGACTCGAACCTCCGACGGAGGGAGCCGCGCGGATCGCAACAACACGCTCTAGACCGCGCGGCTGGTGAAACCAAATTATTTCGTAGCAAGTTGTCGAACTCCGTTAAAAAAAGCACACTGTTGCGCTTGAAATACCTCGGTGCATAAAAATTTTAATAGTATTACTCGAGACTTTGCACGCTGTCACTTGTCTTAAAATCTTGTATTAGTACATATAATTAGTTTTTTGGGTATTAGTAGCATTGACTTAACGTCATATTGCCTGCACTTGTGGTTTAATTGGTTGAATGCAGTAGATTACTCCAAGGCAAAAAAAACAGTGTTTTTTCCTAACGAGCTTCTGTGTTACGATACATTAAGTGCACAGTTTTACTTTAGCGGCCTGTAGCTTGTTGCTAAGGGTGCTTAACAACGGTATTTTATTCTGTCATACAAAGGAAGGAAGAATGGAAGAATAGGTTTAACGTTTCGTCGATATTGAGGTCATTAGAAACAGATCACAATCTCGGATTGTGTCAAGGATGGGGAAGGAAATCGGCCTTACCCTTTCTAAGGAAGCATCCATTTGCATGGAGCGATTTAGGGAAATCTCGGAAAACCTAAACGTGGATGGCCTGACGTGGTTTTGAACCGTCATCGCCCCGAATGCAAGTCCAGTGTGCCAAGCTCGGTTTCTTTCAAACAGGGACGTTCAACCGCTATTTCTGATTTGGTTTATCTTCTCATGTATGATAAGTATTGCTCAGTTCCTGTTATTCTTAACTGAAATTTGCTACGTATTTTGCAACGTCTGGATATCATTTCACTGTATAGAGTAATTGTATATAAGGTGTTCGTTAATATGGTATCGTTTTGGGCTTTCTACAGCTTCATCTTTAGCTTTATGATAATATATCATAGTAAGAATATCCAGTTAATGTAGTAAAGCAGCGTCCTCTGGTGTGATTATTATACTAGGTCCTCGTACAAATAGTGAAGTAAGCACACCAGAGGATGCGGATTGCATTCACCTGTCGTGCTTGGGGTGGTATATGGCATCGATGACAGCGCAAAAGTGCCCCAAGATGAAGGCGTAGAGCTTTTAATTAGAGGAAGAAAACACACACACACACACACACACACACACACACACACACACACACACACACACACACACACACCCTAATTTGGATCAAAGTTATATTCTTCGTAAAAACATATCTAACAGCTGACTATCGAAGCAACAACATCTTCGCAAAACATGTTTGCTTATAATCGTTCAAAAAATGGTTCAAATGGCTCTGAGCACTATGGGGGAGTGCCAAGTGGGAGAATCTATGGTCATCAGTCCTCTAGAACTTAGGACTACTTAAACCTAACTAACCTAAGGACACCACACAACACCCAGTCATCACGAGGCAGAGAAAATCCCTGACCCGCTGGGAATCGGAGCCGGGCGTGTGAACTTATAATCGTTCATTATGTCGAACCTCCGTGACTTAATAAGATGAAACAAAGCCCCTGCAGTGACTATTTCATAATTTTTTTTGAATCTGAGAGATACCCAGTTTCCAACATATATGATCGTATTCAAACGGGTACATTGACGTGTTACGTAGTATCCGGCACAGTGCGAGCCGCATTGTATGTCAATCTTGGAAGACTGTCGTAAGTGCCAAGTGGGAGAATTTTTTTAAAAAATAGATATGTTGAGGTCTCGTGTTATTACAACATACATATTAATACAGCGGTGATCAAGAGACTCTATACGTGGGTTAACGACTCTTTTCACTCGTCACTGTAGTAATTCAGTCTCTTAAGCTTGTAGTTACCAGTCGGCGGATAGCAACGGGTACGCATTCCGGACACGACTCTCCGGCGGGCAAGCACGTGGCCGCACTGAGCGGGCGTCGGCTTCGAACCCTGGGGGCTGCTGGCAGCGCGGAGGGTGGGGACGGGAGGGGAAACGCGCATCTCCGCCAACGCCGGCCCCCACCCCCTCCCTACGTCGCGCCGCACCTTACATCGCAATTACTTCTTTTCTCTCGGAGGGACCAAGTCTTTTGCCGTCTTCGTCGTCTTTGTGTGTGTGTGTGTGTGTGTGTGTGTACGCTCTCTACGCCCCTCCGCCCCCGCACACACACACACTGGCGCGCGCGCACACACACACGTATACACCACCCCGCCGCCGGCACCCTGTGCTCCCCGCCCCTGTGTAGTTATAACACCCCCTCCCGCTTCCCTCTCCCCGCGCCCGCTGCAGCTCCTCCTCCATATCTTGTGCAGCTTGTGTATAAACGGTGAGCGCGCGAGAGAGAGGGAGCGACGGCCCGGAGGGCGCGAGCGAGCGGGAGGGAGACACGCCGGCCGAGACACCTCCTTGAAAACTCAGCCCCCCCTCCACCCCACCCACCTCCTCGCGGCGCGCCCCCCTCCCGCGCCCCTCCCCTCTCGCACGACGGCTCGGCGCTCCCCGCCAGTGCACGCTGCCCGCTCCCCTCCACGGACTCTCGCCGCTCGCTCGCTCACGATTGATTATAAAGTGTATGCAGCGACGGCAGTTCGCGGACAACCTCCGCTCGGAGAGCATCGGTCACTCTTGTCGCATGGATAATATCGCCAGCGCCAAAAAAAGGAGGAGGAGGAAAAAGGACAAGAACTGGAGCGACCGAGCCTAACCTGCTGCTAGACTTCTTCCTTTTCTACATAGGCGCGCACTGCTTTCGTGAAAGGAGGGACACGTAATAGTATACACGAACGAGAAGGAAGACGGAGGAGGGAAGAGACGGCGACGCAGACGGGGGAGGAGAGAGAGGCTTTTCACTCGGGTGTCCGGCGAAGCGGCGGCGACAGTGGCATCGACAGCGACACACCCGAGGACAGTGCCGTCGATTGTGCAGTGCGCTATGGTGGCGGCCGAGTGATTGTGTTGGCATGACAACAGCGAGACGCCGGTCGACGAGCCGTGAGATTCTGGCGCCGGGCGCCGACGCCAGTGCGCGCAAGTATCCAGGAACTCGGAGGAAATGCACTCAGGTAGGCGTGTGTGTGTTGCAGCCAAAACCTCTCTCGTGTCTCCCTACCCTGCATTGTTTACCATCGCATGTCTTGTCGTCCTGTGTGTTTGTGAATTCCCCGGCGCCGCCGTGTGTGACACTACTTCTGCCCTTATCTGTGTTCTCTAGTGCCGTGCATGCGTCAGCTGTTCATTGCTTCATTCACGCACCTTGCCCCCTGAAGTGTTTCGTGTCTAGTTTTGACAGTACGCCGATTGTGACAGCTCCACTGTAGCATCCGACCGTTAACTATGAAAAGTCAGCCGTTTGTGAATTTATATGTCATTCGCTGAAATGCGGACGGACTTGCGTCATAATAAACGAAGGTACAGCTAAAAAAATCTTTAAACCGCAATCAGACTCCAGGGGTGACATTGTTTTTAGCAGCCATTGAAAGTGCTCCGTGGGTGCCAGGTTCCGGCAGTGTCTTAAGTGTTAAGCAGCGCTCTTTTGCGTGAGAATCGTTCAGAGCGGATGAGCGCGCGGGCGCGCAGGTGATGCCGGCATCTGCGGCGTCGCTGGCCGGCATCTGACGAGCCGGCTCCCGCACGTTCGGCCTACAACCGCCAGCGCGTCCAATCTCGATTCTCGCTCGGACAACGCGCTCCCGCGTTATCAAACTCCGATAACAATGCACCTACCACTGTTGTGTCGCTACTGTTCGGCTCACTTTTCCCTCTCCTACTTATCCAGTTAGCTAATTAAATGCTGAGCTACAACCCTCGCTTCTCTATCTGCGTATTGGGCTCTTGTCTCCCGTTGCAACTGGCAACACCTCTGGTGTGTACTTCTCGGTATCGCCGAGCGCTAGCACGTTTCCATTTACTCTTGGTACGCGTCATTGCTTTTCTGCTGACCGCAGCGTTTCGGTTGATGAGCCAGTTACGAAACTGTGTGAGGAGTGTGTAGTAATTTCACCGGTTGCGAAAGTCTGCCCGTGTTATCTTTTTTCCGAGGAAGCTACAGTTCCGTTTAAGACAGGAAAGGGGATCATTCTTTTTATCAGTAGGCGGATATTTTCCGCGGTCGGGCAGTTGGATGTGTCCTGCATTTCGCCTTCCTCAGCTTTTATCATCTAGAATTTGCTGCGGGGATTCTTCTGCGATTAGTTGTAAGTAACTCTGGATCACTAAAAATTAGTAACAGAATATTACAATTGCTGGAGAATTTGTGATAATCAGTTTCAATTACGCCCAGATGAGTCAGTATACAGTGCTCTGAGCTTTAGAGTATTTTATCATAATATACCGTCTGCAGTGTCGATATGTTTATAGGCTCTGCCGCGTCCAGCACAATTTGGGGCTACACACCATTATTTACGGTGACTAAAATTAGTTTTTCCAGCTTTGAATATACTTCCGTTTCTCTAATTCTGCTGTTGATCACTTTCTGTGTGAATCGATGAGAGAAATCAACTGTTAAACTGAAAGTGAAGGCTACCTGGTGACTCGTATGTGGTAGCAGGAGCAGTAAGGGTATAGTGACTGCAGATTGACTATTACAATTAAAAAAATCTGTGAGATAGGACGCGGTACGCCCACAAAGTATATGGTAGCCGTACTTTCCAATTTTGTGCGTTATACGATTACCGACTACGTGGTTTTTGCTGTTACGCATACAGTACCAGGCGAGAGTGGAAGCAGTTTCACGTAGTATAGCATGACACAAAATATATTTAACCTCGCTGGACAGTCGCGGTTCTGTGCAGATACGCTTCTAGTCTGAGTAGTCTTGCCGGCAGACAAATGACAAATCGTGAAGGTGTTAACTAATGCAATGCAGAAAATATGAACTATACTGCAGTTTGGTGCTTCTTTCCAGTTTATTCGGATGGCCCGAATTCCGGTGAGACCAAGGATTTTTATATATCATTTGTTACTTTTCCACCTCTGTAAATATAGGTTAATATGAAAAATGCCGAGTTTCATCCTGTTTGTGAGTTGACGATGAATTTAAGGTCTTCCTGTCACTGGTTAGGTAAGTCATCTGAAAAAGTACGATGCAGGCAAGCGCCTAATATCAGTAATAAGACTATGCCTGGTAAAGCGGTGTGATATTAGAACCAGCCATTGGGTTGATGATAACTTCGACTTTTTCATCTTAGCAGTAAGCTAGCTCTAAATTCCTCTCAGATCGTTGCGTACATTTAATGTAGAAACATTTTGACGTTTGTATTACGGTTCCCTATATGTGCATTTGATCTAAAAATCCTCCTACAAACTGCAAACATTTTTTTACAGAAAATAGTACGTATCTTGCTTCAGAGGAAGAGCGGAGGTTGGTTGAAACCAGTATGGTATTAAGGAGCGTCTAAATAAATGGTAGGAGTTGCTGTTTGCGGCGTCTATGGTTTTATTTACAGACAGATAAAAGCTAATTCGAAGTATGAAGTTGATGGTTTTTTGGGGGCAGTGAGTTGGAGCTGGGGAAATGTGCGCTGTGTGGGGAGCAGCGCTTTTGGGGCCTGTTGGGGCACGCCGGTGGGTTGTTAAGGCCAGGGTGCAGGTAGGCGGGGGTGGCCGCTTTATTGTCTCTGGGACGGCGAAGGCGTCCTCCTGTGTCGCCGGAGGAACCTCTTTCCTCGCCATTTTACTGCCTCCTACAAGGACGTCGCTGTAAAATATAGACGCATCTTAGCCGCCGGGTCGGTCGCTGTCTCCGAAAACAGGGGTACCACCTCACATCCGGCACCCTCCCTCCCTACTGGCACTCAGTCTCGGAAATCTGGAAGAGTACGGCAAAAAAGGAAATCTCGTCTTCACTATTGTCCTGCGGATTCCCTCATTGGCGAGTCGCCCCGATGGTATTTTTACCGTCTCTTAGTTGCTGCGTCCTAAATTTGTGGCCGGTGGCCATCTCCCGCCGTTTAGTGAAGGATATGTTGGCGCAGTAACCGCCTAGGCTTGCACCTAACTTCGACAGCGGTAGCAGGTAGTAAACTTCCTCCGAAACTGGCCCCCGTGCTTTACAGCGCGTAAAGCTGGCCGCGTGGGTGGGTTGTGGCCGGTCTCCCATGCTTTTACACACACACACACACACACACACACTACAAATAGTTCGGTATTGAAGGTCTGTATACGCATGTTAAAAGTATTGTTCGTTATGTCAAAGTGTGGTGACAACTATCAAGTGTCTCTCGCTAAAAAAATTCGTACAGAGAAATGTCTTGGACTAACAGGAACTTTGAATGTGTTTACAGATATGGAAAGCGGCACTGGACCGTTTGCCACTTAAAATTTTCATTTTGTAATTGTTGCAGCGAAACTCTGAGGACAGGTTTCTTGCAGATTAACAGCAGTAATATTACCACGTCTGGTAAAGCAGTGTGATGTCCAAATCAACCATAGGGTTAGTGACAGCGTTTTCTTTTTTATCTTAATGGTACGCTAGTTTTAAACTCGTTAAATTAATTCGGTGTTTTACAAGAGCAATTTAACTACTAATCCATACAACTCTTGTATGCAAACTATCATTGTTACTGATTACACGTCAGGAGTATCTAATATCACCAGTCGCTTGCTGTGACTCTATTTGGCGGGAGATTTGTCTGGAAGGTCGTGTAATTTGTTAATTATTTTTCTCTGTTATACTGATAGCAAAGACAGGAGAATACAGAAATTAAAGGCAGTAGAAAAACGTAAACTCATTTTTTTCCCCCCCTGGCGTGCAGTCGGACGAATCGAGTAGAAGTTTGCGCAAGACGCTGTTGTTAGGTGCTCGTATTATATTTGTGATATTCATTCCTGTTAGTGGCTGTGGGTAGAGATTCCACACTGCCAGCAGATATGTGTTGTTCGAATCTCGTATTCTCGTCCGTTCTACCGTATACCCGCAATATCAGTTGACGAGTAAGCGAAAATTCTCTGTGTGATTGGCTGCTATTTTTCGCAGGATTTATTGCTTTTATGGCTGTCTGAATGGCACGAGACGTCAGTCAAGTTAAGAGTGGAGAGTGCTTTGCTTCGACATTTTAGTGGTAATCAACGTAGTTGTAACAACAGCGCCTGCCACCTAGTGGGCTGTATAGTTTTATCTTTGTTATTTCGTGACTGCGCTTGGCCGATGGTGTGTGTCTGACGGGTGGATTCTCTGAAGAGTGGTGAGCGCTCCACGATCTGTCGGCGCGCCTGTGTCGCAAGAGGCGATGTGTAGACACGAACCTTCCGCCCGGTTACAGGAAACTTAGCGGCTACGGCATCCGCCGACAAGCAAGCTGATAGCTGTCCGCTGCTCGTCTTCCACACTGTACGGAAGCCACACTTGTGGCAGTTTGTACAGTGACATGAGTAATCAGCATTGCTTGTCTAGTCGGTCTCTCTTCTTAACTGTGCTTCCCTATCAAGCATCGTTTTCTTACCGTCGCTGTCTTTTTTTCGTTTGCAATGTCTAGATGTTCATTATTTTTCCTGGGCTAGTATTCCAGAGACGCTCCTTTTGGTCTGTTGAATCTCGCGCCAGTTCCAGTTAATATGAGGATTTTTCGTATGGGCTTTGGTGCCATATTGTACCTGACTGCAAAAACAAATTCCAGTTGTTGGGAACGACATGTTGTAATTGGTCAGACGACTGATACGATACACAGAGGTGAAGCCTGATTAATAAGGTTGCGTCGCGTCAGGACTTTATAACTACTGGACAATTTTTCCTACTAAAACTAGATAATCATGACCAGATGAATATGCGACTCCTTAGTTCTCAGTTCGTTCTTCGGTCTAGGACAAAAATAATTTTCTGTTATGTAGCAATCACACATTCGTTATCTTGCACTACAGCTTAGTGTCTCGTTGCTATAGTTATTGTGCAGCCTGTGCAAAGAGATTCCTTGTGTCAATATTTCTTCATCGCCTGTCACACGATCCCACAATTGGCCACCTGCAAGACTTCGATAATTTCAGGTGAACTGTAATAGCATAATTTTCGTCTAATTTCTACACATTTTATATTGCGCTGAAACAGAATAAATCAATTTCCTGTGTCGGCAGTCTCGCCTTAGGTTCTGACTTTGGCCGTGTTTCTAACACGTATTGTGCCTTATAGGGTAAAAACTTGAATCATGTGGCTATCAGTTTACTGGCGAAATCAATAAATCACTCATACGTTAGTTTGAAAAAAATATGTATGTATATTGTAATTATGCGGACTCCTTACAAGATGCGGTGAGATAACAGATTTTCTAAATTTTACCAGTACTTATTTTCCGCGAATACGACTTCGGCTCAGTTGCATTATAAATCTTGCGCAGTGTTGATTTGCTGGTTGAGATTTTTGTTTAAAATTATTCGCTCGCAAATAAATCTCGTTGCTTCCGTTGCGCTGAGAACACTCGTCGAATGACGTCACACGTTGAACATGTAATCTGCTATACCGTTGTGAAGAAGTGATAAGGTGGTTTGAAATATTATCGACAGTACACCAACTTTAGTGCTACGGAATGGAAACCGTATACACAGACTCTACGTAGAATTGTGCGACGTGAGTTTAATTTCGAAGAAGGGCTCTGCGTTGCTGTTTAAGAATTGTGACATTTGTCGGCGAATCGTCTTTGAGTGCATGATACGCAGTATTTTCACCAGCGCTTTTTGTTGCCAGTCTACATATTAATACTTGCTTGTATCGGTGCAATATTGCATTTTTCTATGGGGTGCAGGATCGTTGAAACCCATCCTGTTGGCAGTGTCGTGTGTATGTAAAATAATTCATAATTTTGGTTTTGTGTATATGTTGTCACTTTCCCAGTGTACATTTATTGAATCAATTTCTCACAGTTTCAAAGCGCTTGCCCGTATGACAGAAATGGTTTATGTTCGTCTAGCTATACGTATGTCTACACCAAAGTGTAATAAACGAGGGACATTTTTGCTCTGTTCCTTTGCAGATATTTCTGATTGTTTCGTCTTTATTGCTGATGTTTACGTGCCGTTTGTGCCAACTTTATCCAACCTATTAGGTTGCCTGAGCCAAATTGGTAGAAGACGTGTATATTTGGGTCGCACATAATATACTTAAAACCAACAACAGGAAAAAACCGCGATGTACCAATGAGAGATTAGCATTGTGTGGCAGGAATCCATATTGAAATTATTATTATTATTATTATTACTGTCGAGCGTGTTATGGACGCTCACTTCTTGGTTCGCTTTGATATTTGCTTTGGACCGCATGGGGGCGCGGGTTGGGCACCCCTGCTTTACACTGTTTATTGATAATATTGTGGGGACACCCGTTATTTCTTATCGTTATGCTTAGTATTTCTTATTAAGTACTTCATCCTTTGGGTAAGCGTGGCTCCGTTATTTTATGGAGAGTACAACATTGTGGAGGCAGGTTACAATGAAAGAACGTGGGGTTTTTCGATTCGACAATCTATATAAAAGAACTGAAAATATACAAGGTAGTAAGTTAATTCTAATTTTATTGCAAACAACTGGAAAAATATCGCTGGGTAAACGAAGTATCTTTTTTTTTTTTTTAGGACTCCAAAAGATTCGATGCTGTGTCCGCTAGCTGTTTTATCGTTCCAACTAAATGTTATTTCCGACTGTATTTCTCGATGAACTCTGACTTGCACCTAGCATTCCACCCACGAATCTGGTTGGCGCTATACGTGCGTGGGAAGACTTAACCTGGGTAGAAGGCGGTATCAAGGTGCACTACTATTCTCCGGTCCCGATTCGTTATTCGCGTGAGCTGTGCGCGATCTCTCGCCAGATGGGTTAAGTAAGTGTCCGGAGCGACTGTGTATTTTCGGCGCAGGCCGTGGTCCAGGGCGTCGCGTTATGAAAAGCTGATGAGCGTTAACGAGACTGGCTGAGCTGGGGCCAGGCGGCGGTGTCACCGCTGCGAGGCCCCGGCCCCGGCCGGTCTGGGCGCATCTGGCGTCATTTGTCGGCCCGGGCAGCGCGCCTATCTGGCGTGTTTATCTCGGCCCTTACCTGCTGCGCTGCCTCGCCGTAGCCGCCGTCCCGCTGCCACGCACTGATTTCCCAGCCCGGCTCGGCGGGCATTTCTTGCCTCGGAACGACTACACTGTGTCACTTATGCGTGTGCCGAAAACCGGGACCGAGATTTCGGTAGTAGAGTTGTACGAAGCCTTACAGCAGTCCTCGCTTTGACGTAAGAAAATAGTATTTAGATGGAGCGGGTGCCGTTCCACAGATAAAACACCCGGTTAGTGTGTTCCCCAGTATCATACAAAAAATAAATCCCAGTGTCATCCGCCATCCAGTATTTTATAGCAAGAGTTACAGTGTAGCACAAAAACTCATATTTCAACTTATACCTTCCACTGTTTCCATGTTGCTTCTACAGCAGTTAATTTCTCATCAGTTTCCGTTTCCAGTAACTGTTCAAACTTCACATCGCACTTGTCCATACATTTTGTTTCCTTTTCGTCAAGGATAAAATCCGCTCTAGTTGTAAAAATTGTTTATTTCTAAAAAGGAAGGCACTACCAGGTTTCAGAACATATGTCCCATCTTCAGGTGCATATTAAAATGTGAATCCATAAAGTCTGCATATCCCAGGTTTCGGTTGTGCTTACTATTGACGTGTGGGGCACTGTGTTCGAAAGACCACTCTTCTGTCTTCGTGCGTACCCATGTGTGGCGCGCCCCTAAGTCTGGACGGTTGTCCTCCGCTGCGAAACGGTTTCTCGCAGACCTAGGGTTGTAGAGGATATCCTGCTGCAAGTCGAGGAATGCTCTATTTTAACTTAAGTTATACATTCATTGCGGACTCACATTTTTTATGCACCTTAAGTTGCGACATGTCCTGAAACAGGGTAGTGCTTTCCTTTTCAGTAGTAAATAATTTTTTCAACTGTAGCGGATTTTATCGTTTGACAGTGAATAGCAGTTGTGGATACACTCTGAAGAGAGACTGCTTTCTTTTCTGCGTCTCTTTCTGTACATCGATAGTACTGTTGCTCGTTGCGTATTGCTAGTTTATTGAGATAAAATAAGCGCAATTTCAAAAGCAAAGCAAGAGTTAGTAGACAGAAATAATTCACACAATTTCTGCATGTATTTTACGAGATCTGTGGGTTGTATTTCGATATAATTTTTTCCCCCACAGGAAATACGGTGCATATATATATATATCATACCAACTGTGGCTCATTGCTGTACGAGAATATTCAAATTATGTTGTACACCGTTTCCGCTAAAGCAGAACTCAAAACAAAACTTCAGCAGTTTACTGCTTTACTTCTCTTTTACGTTGTAGCACCATAAAAAGTGCGCCCTAGTACATCAAATTGAAATGTAAAGGACTGATGACCCTGCAGTTTAGTCCCTTTCCTCTTCAACCCAACCAATCAAATGCAAATGATTATTTATTTGTAGATATTTATTGCCATTAGTATTTCAGCTCCTGTGCCATTAGTATTTCAGCTGCTGTACATATTTTCCAAATTTTTCTTCCTGTCGTCCACACTATATACAAACAGTAAGATATTTGTTACGATAAACGATGTTCGTTTGTCAAGCAGAGTCACATCTTGCTTGATTTCGATCACTGTTTTACAATTACAGAAAACAATATCTGCTATTTTGTTTTAGGTTCGCTCACAGCATTTTCAGCACTGGTCCCGACTGTGTAGACGCGCGTTGTTAGATTTAGATCCGCAGACTTGTTCGGTTTACAGTTAGCATTCCTTACGCATCTAGTTTGCTAATTGCACGTAATCGAATGTTTCGTGAGCTCATAGATGAGAAGGCGTCTGAGAAGAATAATTCTGCAGACCGGAAGTAACGGATTGCGTATAACGGAAAGTTCCGATAGCTGTTTCGCAATAAATTGCGTGAAATTAACTCGCACAGCGTCAGCGCTAATTAGGCATCGTGTCACCTTCCAGCGAAGGCGACGCCAGGCACTAGGATGTGAATGAATTCTGGGAGCTTTCTGCAGCCGCGCTAATTAAAGTTTTACGTGGCTACTGGACTTTTCTAACATAGTAAATTATCTGCAAGCGATTGTCACCACCTTGGTTGATGGTAATGAACTGTAAACATAATTTTATCCGATAATTGGATGTGAACGATTCCAATTGCATATTACTTTCTTGGAAATTCTGCATGACATTTTTCTGAAATATTAGACTGTGGATCATTGGAGGTAATGTTGCTGCAAGCCGTTCCTGAGCCTGCGAATTATTAGTACATGTTTGATTATGAATCGTGTGGAAAGAATTGCTGCTATCTTCACGGTTAGAGATCGAGTTTGTGGATCTCCCATCTACATTTATACTCCGCAAGCCACCCAACGGTGTGTGGCGGAGGGCACTTTACGTACAGATTGAAGATAAACATTATTGTGCTTAGCGTCGAATGTTTCAACTTTCATTTACTCAAAATATTAGTGCTGAAGTGGAACTTGATTTTGATAACTTACATACTGTTAACTTCTTACTGATACCTTGCGAAGGGGATGAATGAACTTGTGGACGTCGTGTCCGTACGAATGTGACGAGCTTTTCCTCAACTGGTTGCCACGAATCAAAATTGAATAACGGAATGGTTATTGGAAGCCACTGAGACCAAGTATTTGCTACTGTCCGCACTACACCGCTGTAACTTGGACCACTGTGCGCCCACGGCTTGTATACACGCCCCCTTCAGTTGACGACCTGAAAATAGCGCGGCTACCTCGCAACCGTGTCGTCGGCTCGTCAGCTTGTCCGCGCGCGAGCGACACTGTCCCAGTATTAATGCCGGCAGCGACATCATAAGTGGAGCAGATAACGGACGAGCGACCAGGAATAAAGCCGCGGAGGACGGGTCAGTCCGGCGCCGGGCGCAGACTCTGTGTGGAGTCCACTGTCTTCATTAGCGGCCGCGACCGCCTTTGCCGACGGCCGCTTTGACTGCGGACTCGTGGTAATTGAGGCCGGGGAGGGGTGGGGGTGGGGGGGGGGGGGTTGTGCTCTCTAGGTGAGGCCGGCTTCGATCACTGTGCCTCTGTCTCGACTGTCCCACGAAGGGGGCGCAGCGGCGCGCAAGCCACCCGTTTTCGGGAGCCTGCCGTCTGAACTGTACTGTGACAAAACGAGAGGCAACTCGAAGCGGAATGATCTCGGGACCACGACGAAAGTACTGAATCGTACAAATTACCCTCGTAAGCGTCTGAAAGTGCCGACACGATTGTAGGAATCTTTCATGAATTTGGAATTCGTCTTGCTCGCGTCAAAGAGCCTTTACGATTTTTGTGATGTTTTATATTTATGGACATGAAGTTCAGAACTCAGATATCGTTCGCCCGAAGCAATCCTCAAAAGTTTCTCGAGAAAATCGACTTCGACATTTACCAATCGTCTTTAACAGTCTAGTACATTTTTACCTGTCGCCGGCATTTGTATCACTGTTAGTAGTAAAATTTTCAAACCGCCCACCGGTTCCACAGTAAGGTGATTTATAAAGTAGGGAAGGAACTGTACTTTATTAAATGTGTAAAGCGGAGTTACAGCAAGTTAAAGCATGTAACTATAATTATTCAACAAATACTGTGTCAAAATTTTATGAAAACTTAATGAAAATGTTTTTAAAACCCCCCACCGCCGACCGTGATACCTGGAACGCCCACTATTGGGCGGTATGGACCACTGGTGTAGAGCTAGGTTACCTTTTCCACAAATAACGTGACTGGGCAGTGACTTGGGATGCCAGTATTCGACTCTCGGCCAATACAAATTATTAAACTAAGGTGGATATTCTGCGAGTAATTTCGTGGAACTTAAAATATAAAAAAAGATGGAAAAAAGTCGATAGTGCTCGAGACTTGTAATAACCCGGTTGCACGTTATAGTGCCATTTCAGTCAATTTTTCCCCCATTCATTTCGAGTACCTACGTCATTTAAATATAAAATTCATCAAATATATGCTGATTGTGGAATGGCTATTTTTATAAGAAATACATTTCTTCTTATTGCTGATATCGCATTGCTCATAAAATTCCAGTTTTCATTGTATATATAAATTTCTAATTGTCGATCTTTTATAAAAGATTTTTCAAATTAAAAAATTTTCTTATCTTTATGTATTTTATGTATTCTCGGAAATGTTCGTTCAATTTGCACATTTTTATATAATTTACCACATCCAGGAAGCAAATCCATGCCGTCCATGTGTAATACTGAGCATTCTACCACAGAGACTACAAGAGTTGCATAGACATACTGCGGGATACTGATATTTGAATTCTGAATTTCATGTAACTTAAATCTAAAGAAATACTAAACTGCAGTTGCCGTGTGGTCTCGTTGTTAGACTAGATCCTAAGATTTTCGCATCTGGCGACGACCGCGAAGGACTTTATGAGACACATCGGTACACCCCAATGTATGTCGATGTAGAGAGCAAGTTCGCGGTTTGTTTCTACATGTATATTCTGGAAGCCAATGTGAAATGCGTGGCAATCTCCATTTATCCCATGAGTTAGAGCTGCTACTTGCCCAATAGCGTATGAAGCAAGGGTAGGTAGATTGGTTTAAATGCGCCTGCGAGCACTATAATTAGCCAAATCTTGCTTGCATGTTCCTGATGACAGAGTGACGCTAGAGAGTGTAGTACATTCTTAAAACTGTTTCTTGAAATTTTTTGTATATCCTTCATTTGGGTAGTTGGCATTTAATCTTATAGCGCCTACCAAACCAGGTTTTTAGCGTCTCCGTATTGTCCTCTCAGCGCGTTCTTGGTTGTGCAGATTTTAAGAAGCAACTCTCAGTCGTTTGCCATAAACAACTGCACTTAAAGTGGATTGCGCTTTGAACGAGGAAAAAGGTACAGTAATTCCACTTTGGACACCTGGCTTCCCCGTCAAAAGCGTCTAGACTCATTAGCAAATCACTGTACAATATCCACCTGAGGTTAATTGATAGACTTTTCTTCTCCCTCCCCTTTCTAAATTCTTTCTGTTAACATAGCCTCTACACTTTTCTTCTCGCTTTCCCTTTCAAATTATTTCTATTAACATAGCCTCTGATATTCTAATTTTATTACGGTTGTGTCCGTTCGTACGTATATGGAGAAGCGGTCATAGCAAATTACCGGTATCCTGCCTTACGAAGATGTGCTGAGATTAAAGCAACATCGCTGTAATGCTTTTTTAGTAATGAACCTAGGCGGTTTCCAGCTCTGGTGCTGTACGACACACGTTCTAACAACAGTCACTTGAACCTGGAAACTTTACCACAAAGACGAGCTGTGTTGATAATTTGATGGAACGAAACTTCAGTGAGGCATAACAATATTTTGCCAAGAAAACAGCAGATGAACCTGCACCAAACATTATTAAAGAACGTGTTTGCACATAAGCAGAGTATTTACGTGCTCTTTTGGTATTCACTTGATTTGCCAACAAAAATGGTGACATCACACCTAAGTAATTTATATGCATTGTGTTTTACGTTCCGTTTATTATCTATTGTGTGTCGCAAAAAGATTTTCATTTAGGGATAAAAACTGAAGAATCGTATAGTTAAGGAATGTAAAACGTGATTCCCTTTCTTGACTGAGAAGTAACACCCACTGGATCTCTCCCAAGCGGATAGTACTTCACAGTGAAATAAGTTGTTTAAAACTATTTACCAATGCTCCTGCTTGCTTTCGCAGTAAAACGTAATGGTGAGTCGAGCCTTGTGTCGCGCACGGAACAAAGACCTTCGCTGGGCTCCCACAGTAATGCCCTCGGAATACGTGGCGTATTCTCCGAGCGAGGATGTAAATGTCTCGTAAAAAGCGGGACGCGTCTAGCTGCCGCGTGGTGGACACAACACGCTTATTCCAGTGCAACTGGCAGCTCGGCCGTGTGTGTGCTTTATTCTTCCTGCCGCGGTGAGCCGCCATGCTATTTTCGAAGCGGAAAGAAAATTAGCACTGCGTACACATACCACACTGCGGGAAATAAGATTTTAAGCAAGTTAAGGATATTCCTTGCCCAATCCCAAGACAGACCAAGTCAGTAGTCCCAATTCTTACTAAGTCGCTAAGTTTCAACGACATTGGTGAAGCAATGGCTTATAATAACGATAATAATAGTAATAATTGCAATAATAATATAGTTGTTGTTGAACACCTGCAGTTTGTCCTGTTGGCGAAGATGTAGTGCAACATTCGATATATTCTGTATTACATCAAATCTTCAATTATTTATTGAAAGTTTGTATCGTTTAAACTAACGTCCGATATTGAGCAACGCGAGACGGGAATGCACTACAAATTAATATAATATAATTAAATTAGTACCTGCTTGTGACAGGTAGGACAGTCATTCAACTGCTTGTTATTTTTATTTCGTTGCCTAGTTTTTACCAATCACCAGAGATAATGTCACTGTTTAATGTTTCAACGACTTGATTATGAATTAATGGTGTTTACCACGTATTTTTATGGCGCCTCGGCTTCTCTGATACATTAACTATATTAGCACAGCTCCAGAAAATAAGTACCGGTACTTGAAATACTTCTGACATTATTATGCGTGGAAATAATTGTCAATCTTACAGCGAAACCTATTTTGATATTCTCTTGATTTTTCCCGATTTCGTCAAAAATCACCTGTGTTTATGGAAGAGTGCTTTTCATATTTTTGCATTGTTCGTAAACCTACCCCAGAAGGAAATACGACGGCACTGGAAATTGTGTATCGCTGTAGCACATAGACTTTTGTGAGGAATGAAAGTGCCGGTGTTGACGTCGTAATGTATTGCAGCCCTTATTGGTTCTTAATTTATTATGGAAGATCTGATATAATTAATTTTTCCTTGAGAAATTGACTCTCATCTTTATCTACGATACGTTATCGTAGATAATAGTGGAAGAAGTTGCAAGTTTTCCGTGGCAGTTGAAATACTTTTTCTTGATTAAGAACTTCCTGAAATTACATTTTTTTTTATCAGGAATCTGGCTAGTGCACCTTATAACATTTAAGATCCAAGCAAAGTGAAACCATCATATTTTTTAATCTTTCAGTGCTGTTAATCTGTGGAATGCATTGTGGAACGTTGATAGACGATAACCTGTAGGCAATTTTGGTAACGTTTTAACAATTACTACTGCACTAACACACACTAACTATAGTTTCGAAAACTGTTACCGATGTTGCAGAATAGTTACATTATTTTGTCAGTGTTGTAAGGAAAAATACACAGATAACGCAAATAGTTATTGTAATCAAAGAAAGAATTAGGGCTTCGGAATTTTAGTAGGCAGTGCAGAGAAATCTGTACAATACTGACACAGTAAACTATTCGGTGAGGGCTGAAAATGAGCACTGCTAAAGTTGAATCAGTTACGTGGAAACTTTACGATCATGGCTGAAAGTAAGCGCTGCAAATTTTGAAACAATTACGTGGTTTGTTTCTTGGCGATAATTACTATAAGTACCAGATATCTCATTTCTTCCCGATATCTGTCTTAGACCAGACGCTCACAACTTTCCCCTGCCCTGTACTTCTCAACCTACCAGCAGCTTTGCATTTTTTTAATGTCGTCAAGCATTCCGAGTCCTCTTCTGCACAATCATTTGTTGAACGACTCTTCGTTTCAGACAACTGCTTCGCGGTACATGTCCCAGCCAAGATGGCTTCCTTCATTCTCATAAATTCTTTCTTGTTTTTAGTACTTCTCATACGTCAGTCCGTCAGTTTATTTCAGTTTCAGTATTTTTCTCTATTACCAAATTTCAAAACTATCCACGTATTTTTCCTCTTTTCGTCTGTCCATGGTTCGCTGTTATGTGATACAACCGACCAGATAATACTTTTATCGAATCTCTTTCGTCATTCTGTCGGCATTATTTCTGCTCTTACCAAACCTTTCACCTCTTAATTTGTTATATATCATACCACAATGCGTTTTGAGTGAGGCTTACTAATGCGGAACATATTTTATGTTCTGTACGATTAACGCGAAAGCAATAGGGCGGAAGAACCTCGAATACTGTCGTGTTTTCGTATTGTTATGACGTAACCGTATCCTAGCTATTGGTGATTGTTAGCGTAATTAACAAGTAACCATTTAATTTATACTCAGCCATAGTCGAGTTAGTAAAGTTGTTTATCTATTTTTGTTGGGAATAATTGCGTAGAAATTACATATTTTCGGGAGATGCCAAGGACATCTGATCGGCCGTCCTTCACATCGAGCAAGATACGGAGAACTCGTACACATGGGCGCAGGCAGCGACGGAAGATAGAGGCAACTTTATCAGCGATTCTACGACGTGCGGGCAGAAGGTCTCGCCGGTGGACTATTAAAGGGCGAACGATCGGCCGTGCGACGTGCCTTTGATCAGGATCGGCCGTGCTCGGGGAAATCATCGAAATTTCAGGATGTTTGTGCCGGTGCGGCGATACCCGCCATTAAACTGGTCGAGCCCAGAGCCACCTCGGCGCGCCCGCTCGCAATTAACTGTAATTACACCTTATTAATTTATACGAGCCGGGGCTATGGTTAGGAGCGGATCGAAGCAAAAGGGAAGGCGCGCCGAGTGTTTTGCGGCAGTTACCGTGCTGGCGGTGGCGGCTGCAGATTCGGCGGACACCGTATACGGCCAAGCAGCCCACGGCCGGATCTCGCGCGCCTCTCAATTACGCGCGCAGGTATTTAGCTATTGTTCTCGTTTTTCTCCGACTGGACCGCGTCGCGATCGAACTGTGTACCGAGACGCTGCAGTTCCTCCTTCGCCTGCTCTCCTCCATACACGCTGTAAGCTTGCCGACTTCGATCTTGGTACGTCCGTCATACTTCTATTATGCAGCTTGTCCTGAATCGCTATGATGTGTGAGGTCGGCAATTAATTCGAACAAAGGCCCTTGTGATGAAAGCTGTGCTGTGGACGACATGTTGACGTGAAATATTAATAAAGGAAATAAGTTTTCTGATTGAGTCTCCGATCATAGTCTATTTTTGCGGATACAGTGGTCTAGATCGCTGTTTATCACGACGTATAGGCTATTGCCGTCATCAGATCAGAAATTTGAACTTACAAAACTATGTACAGTGTCAAATAAAATATTATCAGTGCCTCATCGGGGTGTCAACTCGTTTAGGCTTTGAGTTCATTGTATTCTATTCTGAACGTTGTTCACGAATTTTGATCTGATGACGACAGTTTCCGAAATGTCACAAATTACGAAACATTGCTAAAAAAAAAAACTAAGAAATGTTTTCATTCCTGAACAGGTGCTTGTCATTTAGCTGGGCGTCTATGTGGAGCATATTTTATAATTCAATATTGCATGGTGAACAGCGAAGAATTTTACTGGATGCGTGAAATGTACTGACTAGCCACCCACCCTTCAAGTGTAAATGTCACGTATTCGAAACAGTGTAACTCTTGTATGGTCCCTGATTTTTTTTTTCTTTTCAGTGTACCGTAAATCCTTGTGACGTAGACAGTTTGCAGTGGTGTAGAAGTCTGTTACATTCAGCATTTATTCTGAAGCGGAGGAAACCAAGGCTAGATATACTGTGGAGAGTGTGTAAAGGCATAACGCTAAAATATGAAATTCAAGAACGGCAGGCTGGTCCCGGCTGAGGTTCGAGTCCTCCCTCGGGCATGGGTGTGTGTGTTTGTCCTTAGAATAATTTAGGTTAAGTAGTGTGTAAGCTTAGGGACTGATGACCTTAGCAGTTAAGTCCCATAAGATTTCACACATAAGAACGGCAGAAAAGTTATATCGCATAGCTCAGCGTCTGCAAATAATTGAACGATTGTAGGCGAATGTAAGCTGTGTTATTTCAAATCACATATAAATACTTGCTTAAGACTCTGCGTTTATTATTACTAACAGCCTGCGACCTTAACAGTCCTGTTGAAATTATGTTTGCCGGCCGTGGTGGCCGAGCGGTTCTAGGCGCTAGAGTCTGGAACCGCGCAACCGCTACGGTCGCAGGTTCGAATCCTGCCTCGGGCATGGATATGTGTGATGTCCTTAGGTTAGTTAGGTTTAAGTAGTTCTAAGTTCTAGGGGACTGATGACCTCAGAAGTTAAGTCCCATAGTGCTCAGAGCCATTTGAACCATTTTTGAAATTATGTTCACTCTCTCTTTCTCTCTCTCTCTCTCTCTCTCTCTCTCTCTCTCTCTCTCTCTCTCTCTCTCTCTCATACAACCCATCCTTATGTTTTTTCCCGGTTGTCGAGCTACTTCCACATGGTGGCATATGTGTGTGGTTTACCATTATTGACGATATTTACGTTCTTCACCGTATGGAGCGTTCAGTTCTGATTTCCGTACCCAGAGATGCTAAAATGAGTGTGGCGTACCCTAATGAAAGTAATTATAACCCAAAAAGGTTGCTATTATGGAGCCGATATGTCGAAATCCAGGAGTCTTCAACAAGGATAGGACCGGATGAGAGTCGAAGGTGAACTACGTTTACTTGTGCCGCACGTTTAAGTAAGAGTTGTTCCCGCCCGTTGGATGTGAAGACGTCGAAAGTCGCCAGACTCCATGTTCTGGCATGTTGCCGAGCCGCCGCCGTGTCCAGCGACCTCAGCTGCGACATGCAGTGTAGGGAAGAACAACCTCCCGCGAACAAGGTTTAATGTCGAACGTACCTTCAGATTAGCGTCACTTCAATATTTTACTCAGACTCATTAGGCGATGAAAGAGCGATCGCATTGATGAAAGTCACCCAACACAGAGCGAAAGCCCGCCTTTTGCTAATACAAATGAGTCCATACATTCTGAATAACTAATAGCGTGCGAAGGCCGCCTGTACAAATGTTTTCAGATCTGCGAGTGGAATATACGTGCGCGCTTGACAAAGAATACTCGCGATTACGAGGACGTGTGTTGATGATTCAGCTGGTGGATATTGATATCTCCTCTCCTAATGTAAAGTAGGATATCTTAAGAACATGAGAGAGTTCTGTTGCTAAATAAATAGCGTGCCGCGGGTATGCATTTCATACCAAATAAGTTCATTCTCGGCCTAAACACTTCAGAGCTCTTACGCAATTTTCCATAACATTAACGCACGAAAGGTATTCACGCAACGGTACCCGAAAAGAACACACAGAATTCTATATAAATCGTGTCATGTATTACGAACTTATCTCGAGTAATTTTTTAAGTCAAGAAATTAATACTGCAGTGGCTCGAAATAATTTTCCAGGCTTTTGCACTTGTGTAGAGTATTACACATGATCTTTGAGGGTCCGACATTAATTTTATAAAAAATAAGTATTGATAGGAATTGTCACTTCCGCGAAATTATTTATGAGGCCTATACTATCTCGCTGTAAAAAAGCGAGTTTCATTCACGCATCAGTACGAAACTGCTGCGGTGTGCTCGGCGGTTGAATACGTCCACCTCCTGAAAGGCCCGCCTTATGCATGGAGAGTGTCCAGCGAATGCCTGCAGGACACTTTCTCGCGGATGTTTGCGGCTCGCTATCTCGTGACACAGAAATCCTTTTCGTCATATCCTTTGTCTGCGGCTTCGCCAGCCGCTGACTGTTTTGCTGTACACATGCGAAACTCGCAAATAAAAATCACTCGTACAGAGTATTAAGTTTCATTCACTTTTTTTCATGTGTTCCATTTTACAAACTGTCCAGATCACGCACAGTTCTTTGACGTAGCGTTACATAATATTTCCTCTTCCAGGTGTGTATGCATTACAGTTAATTGCACGGTTATTTTTTAAAAAAATTAGCGTCTTCATGGAAGCTGCTTTTTCAGTAGTTTTTCGGATTAATAGAATCAGAATTCTTCAATAGCTATGCGACGTCATTGCCTTCGCGTGTGCATAGCCGCATCTTGAGCATCCGTTATAAGCTATCTGTCACAAAATACGGCCATCTTTCTTTTACTTAAAATTTTTGGCTAGTCAGTATTGGGTCCACGCTAAACTCACCAGATTGCTGCTTTTTCCTAGCAAATTTCCACATTCTACTTCGCTTACGCTCAAACTCATAAAACAGTTCATTAAGACGCCCGTTTTTACTTTCCTGTCTTCTTCTGTATAACACCCCTTAGAGCTCACATGAAACTTCTGAACAGTGCTAGTTCCAAAGGTTGAGTTTTAGCGTACAGTCGGTGTTGGAGACCAGTGCATTCTTCTAGTTCTAGGAACTTCTTGCTCTTGTACATGTCTTTCTTGTTTGTTTGTTTGTTTATCAAGCAAAAATAGTTGCATGCTGATGTGTATCATGTACATAAAAAATAAACTGCTCGATTTGGCACCTTAACAATTAAAAAATACCTCGATATCATTTCCTAAGAACCTAAAGGCGAATGCTGTTGACACTGGCGACTGACTGTTGTCGGCCATTAAAAACCTCTTGATTATTTGAATGATTATTATTATGATCAGTAGTATTCATAAATCTGTAGGAAAGTGAGTAGCACATGGTTATCTGTGAAGGTACCATACAGCGAACCCAGGAAAAGTTCGATCGTCGCCTAATTTACACTTTGTTTTGTAGTCGTTGTCTTAAAAGGAAACAAATGACTGAATACGGAAATTAATGTAGAATTTTTATACGTGGCTTCATGCACGGAGTTTGTTAGCTAATGTCGGACTCGTTTTTCTGTTGACATCTATTTGTGATGCGGTATGACTGAGAGGAGGTATTCAGCTTTCGGAAGCATGTGAGCTAAGCAGTTTCTGTTCCCTTCTCTAGTTACTGACGTACTCTGACGTTGTCAACGAAACTGCTAGTCTTAATTCGACGCTCTTGTACTGGCAACGGAAAAGTGGAAATGAACATGTAGTCTCCGAAAAAGAATGGAATCAGTCTCAAAATGAGCTACAAAATTCTGACGTCAGTTGAGTGTCAGTATTGTGTTCTGTTGCTTCAGAAACGAGAAGAAAGGAAAAATCATAAAAATGCTGAGAAGTAGATAGTTAATTCGGTACGAAACATTTCAAATTGATATAAAAACAGGATTCAGGTTGGTCGAGTTTGTCTCAAGTGATGTGTCGTTCGTCAACGTCATTCATTATAGTTGTGTAGGGTTCTTGTGCGGTTGTTTTTCATCATTGACATTTAATTATGTAAATGGATGAAGTGAAATTTGTAGCATAAGACATGTATCACCTCGTCGACAGGTACACGAGTTAATTTTTGCGTTTTAAATTTATATTATCACGCGATAATACCGGGTGCCTCACGGAAGACGGCAGAGAGGGGCCCTCCCGGGCGTCTTTCGCGAGACACCCTGTGTTTCATCATTGTCCCTTGAGGTCTGATGGAAAACGTGTAGCATGAGTGTGAGAATTTGCGTGTCGGAATTAAAAATCAGTGGAATTTAAAGCTGAATGTAAATTCGCGGAGGTGTAAGGATGAATCTGAATCTTACAGTACATAATTCCGTCGATTTCCTATGACCTTATTATTTCGAATAATAAAAGCATTCGCGCACTAGCAACTTGATGTTTATATGAACAACTCTGGTCGTTTAAGCAATGATTACTACTCTTCAACGAGTATTTGTTGTTGTATATATCACTAGCATCGTCGGTTCATACGTTCGGTTCTTCTGTTAACTAATTCAAGGAAGAACTGCAAAAATATTTTTGGTGTAATGAGATGTATTGCTCTATTCTTCATGTGCTTAAAAATATAAGAATGGGCGCTATCATTACACACTCTGACACATATTTGGGTGGTTATTGCGTGTGTCTGCAAGTTGAACCTTATTCTGCCGCGGAACGTTACGTAACATCTGATGGAGAGAAAATATAAGACGCATATGGCCTGATAGATTTTGAGATTATTCAAATGGCGCGGACAGAAATTAAGAAGGTATGTTAAGCACCCCGCGTGTTTGGTACGGCAGGCCCCACACCCTGCTACTTACCAGGGGCACACCGCTTTCCTCATTAAGGCTTATATTAACGCTGTTAATAACACAGCCGCGGGCGAGGTATAAACTGCGTCCATGGGCGACCTTCCGTCGTCCACGAGCTAACGAATAGTCAAGGGAAGGCGCGATGGCTTGGCTGGGGAGGGGGAATGTTCCTGATAACGACTGATTCACAACGGACCAGACAACGGGGCTTCCCTGAAGTTTATTTCTTTTAAATCGCGCGCTTCTCGTAGTTCGTTGTTTTAATCTGCTCCTGAAGTTGCTCTGTTAATAACACCGTTTTAGTAATCAATGCACTTTGCCACCTTTTCGCCGCGCTTTGTTTCAAGCTGTATGTAATAACACGAACTTCTTAAATGCTTCTTAAAATTGCAGTCTTGGGAGCAAACTTTGTTAACGGTAGCCGAAGAGCTGTTTTGGGCAAGGAACACGAATGCCGCTGGCCATAACTGCCAGTTATCTGTTGGAAGCTACAATTCACCAAGCTGTCAGTCAAAACCTCGAGCACAATTTCAATAAGAACAGAACGTCAATGCAATAGTTTTACAAAATTTAAAACACTTCTCTTGTTGTCTCCTTGAGCTTCCAGAAATACTGTGGTACAATTATTACAGCTATTTGGAAACAACGCAGGAATGTAATACTTTAACCCAGTTGATTTTTCGTTTCTACTATTTAGTCCACATTACTGCGTAGGTTCAGCTTTCCACATTTATTGTTTAGCGTTTCTGAAGCGAATTCCCGCGTGACCTTTTCAAATGAGCTGACAAATATTTTTGTCATGTCTTGTCGAACTAAACGAATCCTTCGTTTTGATATTCTAGGTGTTAGTGTGATGTTTACCACTACCCTTTCCTCAATCGAAAGACAAGTCCTCTTGTTCCTCTGTGTCTTCATTTAATTCTCCTCCTGTAATTAAAACGCTATGAGCTCTTCAAATAAAGGTGCTGGTCCTATCTTTGCGAAGATACTTCGGAAATCGGTAGAAATTAAGAAAGTCGAGTTTATTTACTACTGACTTTGTCTTAATACGGATTTCGTTTTCTTCTAGATTCTCCCCTCCCCCCTCCTCTCTCTCTCTCTCTCTCTCTCTCTCTCTCTCTCTCTCTATATATATATATATATATATATATATATATATATATATATATATATACTACGCCGTATTAGCTGTGAAAGCAATATCCATTACGTGAAAGTTGAGTAAATATTGAGACCTGCAAAAAGTATTCTCAGTTTCGTTTATGTTCATGCTGGACAAATTTTGGAAACTGCGAACTTCAGAGATACAGGGCGACCGAAGCTTTGGAGTCGGGCAGTGAGACTTAACTGTCGGTAATAATGTAAACGTAGGCTTCCGCGGCCGCTGTCAATAAGATGCTTCTGGGTTTGAAGCCGCATTGTCATCTATGAAATTCCGACGTTTCGGCGACTGTTGCAGGGCGCAATACACCCTGAGGAAGGCGCCTTGCAACAGTCGCCGAAACGTCGGAATTTTATAGATGACAATGCGGCTTCACACCCAGAAGAATTTTATTGACTGTCGGTAATAAGATAAGGAAAGGACGATAGCTTGAGTCCTAATCCAGTACAGGGCTTCAATCTGTCGGAAAGTTACACTACGTCATTACACTCTGATACTGTGTGAAGGATCCAGATCAAACGTTTTGTTGTCAATCCCAAACATGGTTGGTGAAATTCCATCAGTACAATAATATGGTGAATTACCAAGTAAACGCAGGAGTCGAAATACTTTTCACAGCATTTAACAGTGAGTTATCGGTTAGGCTTAGACGCAGTGATTACTGTGTGTGTGTGTGTGTGTGTGTGTGTGTGTGTGTGTACGTTCCAGAGCTACGGCAGGAATGAGGCTGTGCGAACTAGAGCCGGCCTGGCAGAGCCAGGGGGGAGCACATGTGTGGGTTGTGGTGGGGGGGCATTGGGTGATGGGGAGGGGGTGGGGAGGGGAGGGAGGGGTGGTCGCGTGCGCCCTGGGCGTCGCCGCCACCCCCTGGTGGCGTCGGACAGCGCGCCTCAGGAATCCTCTCGCTACACGCGCTGATTGACGGAAGCAATATGCAAGCTCCACCGCCCGCCCGGCATCACAAAAAAGAGGAGGAAAAGCACGGGCCAGAGGAGGCACGGGATACCAGGCTGTCATTGGGCGCGATCCTCGCCTCGCAGAATGTCATACCCTCACCCCACCTCCACCGCACTTCTCGGATTCCTGCGCTGATCGTCTGTAGTGATAGAGAGCAGGCGCGAAACGAATCGCCGGCTACGCCACTGTAGTTAGTCAAAGTGCGCCTCGCTCTGTCTCAAACATGCTGTTTTATTGTTCCCATCCTTATCGCACGGTATTATTCGAATGCCAGTTAAGTAATAGCGAAGACCGAGAGCTAAATTGTAGTTCTGCATTTGACAGTATAACTTTTTGAGACATCCATATTTCGTCCCTGGAGAAGGGAGCGCAAGGAAGTCTCTGGACGAACGACCAGGAATTTTTATCGTGTTTTTCTCGCCGAGAGATAGTTCACTATCTTATAGCTGCACCCCGTTGTTAGCTCATTTAGCTGTGCATGAAAACAGTTTTCCTCTTCAGCAGAAGGGAGATCGTAGTAACGTTAGTCGAAGTTCTCCACTGCCCCAAATTCATTTGTAACTACCAGAGAAGCAAATTGGCGGGTCAGTGGCTTTGATCACATTGCAGTCTTTTACGCTTTTCGTGCGAGTTAGCAAAGATTGTCACAGGCCAGTGTGTATCATGCCTAATTTTTGGTAACTTACATATTTTGGCTTGTACGACACTTGTGGCTCGTTACCATCAGTCTCGTGTTTTATATTATAGATATGTTCTGGTTCTTTTCTTCTGTATTAATTTCGTCTCTTTGAAAACAGCTTTGCTGGTTTTCTTTGCCTATCGTTATGAGATCTGAGGTTTGTTCCGTCTAAAATGGCCTTCTTGACTATGTGACGTTTAGACCTTAATGTTTATGTATTACTAGCAGCCCGCTATTAGAAAATACTGGTTTAACTCCCAAGACGGTTCCATCAGTGAGTGTTCATTATTTACTGATTTGAAATTTTGGTCTTTATGACGATAACAGGCACATTTTAGGTTAAACTATATTAATTTTTCTATGGACGTTAGCACGGAAGCAGAGCAAAAAGTCATTTACATTCACAGTGAAGTAGAAATTATTGCTTTGAATTTTGCAGCAACCTTTCTGAACACCTTCGTTTAGGTTGGATGTGAGGTGCACTGTTATTTGCACATTTCTACGCTGACCAATCGTTTATGAAACAAGTTACGTGCGTGTTAAATTAATAAAAATAATGTTTGGCAGTGTTAAGTGTATTGTACGCAAACAGTGATAATGATAAGCGTGGAACAGGACTGTTGAATGAGGCGTACCGCCGGCCGGGGTGACCGAGCGGTTCTAGGCGCTTCAGTCTAGAACCGCGCGACCGCTGCGGTCGCAGGTTCGAATCCTGCCTCGGGCATGGATGTGTGTGATGTCCTTAAGTTAGTTAGGTTTAAGTAGTTCTAAGTTCTAGGGGACTGATGACCTTAGAAGTTAAGTCCCATAGTGCTCAGAGCCATTTGAGGCGTACCTCCGTCTGGATAATAAACAAATGGGAAAACATCTTATCACGTGTGTACATAAAACAGTGATATGTACACAATAGGTAATGCAGAAATGACCTTCCCATATTCTTCTGTTACAGACATTCGCCTTTTGTAAATCGCATTGCACATGATTGCGAGGCATTAAAACCAGTGTGGTTGGATGACAAACAAGTTGAAACAGTAGGCGTTACGTCGGAAGTTGTCCTCGGCGTAGTAATTGATAATCACTTTGAAGATGCGTGTTTGTCTGCAGGCGGCTTGAGAAAGTGTATAATTAAATACCGACGTAATAGTCTAAAGAGAACGTGAAACAAACAATCTGAGATACAACGGTAACATGCTATTATCGTTAAATCATGTTATATAAAAACGATAAAATGATGATTATTTCAATCTTCAGCTCACAAAACTCACTGGTTACTGGTTCACTGGTCTCGTTTTTTAGGGCCAAGAGGTAATTACGAAATATTTACAATAGTCATGTTCATTTAAGGAATAACAGCTTTGGGATAACGCGTATTGTGCTGACTGTTAAGTTGTGTGTGTGTGTGTGTGTGTGTGTTTTGGAGATGTACACGGCCATCCATCCCTCGGGAATTCTGTGCCACTGAAGGCTTCTGTATGCAGCTGCAACAGCAAATCCAGCGCCAGCAAGTGCTTTACACGGAACTGGGCCACATCTTTACCTTGCAAGGCAGGACCTCGAAGGAGATATTTAAGTGTGGCAACGTCCATCCGGTACTCTTCCCTCCGTGAATTACTAACTGCCGAGCTATGTGGAATAAACATGTTATCTGCAGCTTCACTGCCTAATGACTCCGGAGGAGTAAAACCCCGCGCTGAAATTATATTTTTAAATGGAAAAGTCGTTAGCGCAGCTCGTTTTGTGGTCTGGCGGGACACAGTTCCGTGATAGCTCTCGATAAGGCGACCATCTCCTCTGCTGTCGCCTGCTTGGCGACTTTGACGCAATTACATTTTGCGCCTACTTGGTTGCCGCACGGTTTACTCATCCGTTGCGTCCTCTCTCTCTCTCCCCCCCCCCCCCCCCCCCCCCCCGCCTGCTCGCGTCCGATGAGCCATTCTAGGCTAATTCTCATCACGTGCTGTTTTCGAGTAAGTGAGATAATCTACTGGTCGTCCAGTGCCTCAATTAATTAATCGCCTCCAGACAAGTCCAAAAATAGTGTGGTTGCCGTGTTTTATCTCCCGTGATAGGACTGGCTACGTCGGTTATCGTGTCGCCGATATCAAGATTCCGACACATGTAGCTCTGTGAACAGATTCAGTACGTAAGAGACAATGAGAAGACGAGGTGCTTATGGAGTTACAATCTATTATTTCCCTGTGCGCATACGTTAAACGCACGTTTACAGGTATCTTAAAAATAGTTTTCATAAAGTCGAATTTACTTCCCCTATGCGCTTTCTACATGGTTTTCAAAAGCAGAGTAGATGCCGTCATACTGAGTTGTGAGTTTAATATTTTAAATGTCCTCATTTCATTGTCAGTTTTAAAGAAGTTTACGCCACTATGTTTTTTTTTGTAAGATTTACTGAATATATTAATGGCCAACATCTCTAATTGTTCAGTGATAATAATACGTACCTTAATTGTTCAGTGATAATAATACGTACCTTCTTACATTATTCAAAAATAGTTTCTTTCATTTGGATAGCTTGTCATTCATTCATCGCGTGCGTGAACGTAACTAAAAGAACAATGATTAAGTTTAGTCAGTTTAATGGGACTGTGACAGGCAGGAGTTATAAAATACTTATGAATTTTGATGTTAACTCTCTAGGTTCCGTAGACCAGATCGATATATTTGAATGGAAGAAATATAACTTTCCAGTCTCATGTGTTGATAATCATGTAATATCAGTAATTTAATTCTACGTCATTACGTTAACATCATTAATAATGTATTTGATCGACCGTTGTGCACTAAATGAAGACTCTTATCAAACCTGTACTGATTGTTTAAGTAAGTCTGCAGAGGCTTAGAACATGACGGATAACGTTCTGCTGAGAAACATATTATGTACCAAATCGTGAACTGTTGCAGTAGCTTGTTTTCTTGTAATGTGTGGAAAGGCAACATCAACTCCGAAACGTTGTGTCAGAAGTGAAGACGGACTACTGCTATGATTGGTCGTGGGACATTGCGCGTTGTTTCCTACTTAACAGTAAGATTCCACTCAGAAATGTCTGCTATTATCATCACGTACTTTGCAACTGCAGAGGAATACGTCGGTTGTCATGTTCATACCTTTTTTATTATTCACATAGTTAGAAGCGGCAGTACTACATAACATTTCAGAATGTCTTCATTCATCAAGCAAATGCTCAGAGAGCAAGAGCGAAAGATTGGAACCGTGTTATGGAATGTATAATTGCCCTCGAGAAATCAAAAACTGTGTCTCTAAGTTAAAAAGAAAGAGTCGTTCGCTATTTATAAGAACATGTGTACGAGAGATATAACGGCGAAGTTTGCCAAGGAAAGTTACCGGAATTATGTTTTAATCACTAGCAACGTCGTTGTCGGAGGTTAAACGCGAAAATTATGTTTAACTACCCGACAGTGTTATACAATGATGGGCAGCAATTTGATACTTGTTGTTAATTGAGTTTTGCAACATCGCCCGGCGAAGGGCAGTTGCCGCTCCTTCCTGCAGCACCGGTAACAGTCAATCGATTTCACTGCTTCCAAAGGGATTGCCTCTCTACACGTTGCAGACGTATGTGCGCCGTCTATTATTTGTTAGCTCAGAATGTAACGACCTTCCTGCGTATGCTGCATATGAGATTCCTTTCCTTGTCGGGTCTGTCGCATCATTTACACGAACTCCGCATGAAGTTACCCACTGTTACCTTGTGCAGAAAAAGTTTGATATCTCTAGCATATTGCTCAATAGAGTTTTGATACGGCAGTTGACGGTAGACTATTCTACTCATACACGCTTCATAGCGTTTTTACGGAAGCAGTAGATGTTCAAGTAATTGCACAACTTTTCTCTCATTAGCGTGCTGATTGTGCCATGCTATTTGTAAAGAAGGCCTTTTTGGCTGTTCGTGACGACGCTCTGCTATAACTTAGTTTTACAACCGGTCTATTAAAATATAAGCTATAGATTCCTTGTGGCTTATTCGTATTTGTCGTCCGAATACCATCTGCGTTCATCCTACGGTAAACATGTTCGTGCTTCAGTTTTATTTTCTAACCGAATTACGTTTCCTATCTTACCAAATTACTTGCATCAATCTGTCATTTAATATGTATTTTTAATAATTTCCTCTTGCTTATATTACAAATTCTTGTCCTGTTTATTGCTTTTGTGCGTCTATCGTTATAATTTGCAGGCGTCGTTGTGCTTTAAATAATGTAGTTTAATATATATCCGCGTTCGCAGCTGTAATATATTTCAGCTTTATAATCAGCCGAATTCGTTTCCGCTGATCTCGACAGAGATTCAAAGGAAAGACAGCAATTATTTCCTATTGATGTTTCAAAATTACAAGATTTCAAACGCAGAATCACCACGTCATCGGATTATCACTAAGGAACAGAGCTGCTGCTAGGATTTTAGGCTACGTCATTGATAACGTGAACAGTTGGACAAGTAAGTACAGTGGTTAAGAGGCTCTTTGGAGCCTGTGCAAAACATTCTTTGTCGAGTAAGCAAGCTCGGAAGTTTCAAATCTGAAACGCGAGTCTGTAGCCACAACGATGATTCGTAATTTTGTTTCCAAGTGCCTTACAGATTAATTCCATTTTCTTTTCTGTGGAGTAGTTGATCTACCACTCAAATCTGCCACTTCGCCACCTACAAAATACCAGCTGTCTTTCAGTGTTCAAAAGGTATTGGTACCTCTGTTGTGAGCAATCTGTGGAATCTGCAGTAGAAAAGTAGATGACTCTACCATTTATGTGGAACTGCGAGAGTTATTGAGAGCAATTCTTCTCGCTAGGCGCCGCCATCATTGTTACGCGCCAAGTTGCTAGAGGAGGAATGAATTACTTCATCGTAGTACAGTAATCACAAATGGAAGAATGAAACAGCCCGGCTTATTTTCTTCTGCATTGTCATGTACCAGTCGCAGACTACTCAGCAGTATATGGTGTTCAGTTCTTCCCCATTATCGATTGCTCCATTTTTTTTGTTGTGTTTGCCTTACCCAAAACTCTGTGTTCACATCCGTATATATCTCACTAAGCTCAGCAGCGCCCTACCTCTACCACTGTGACATTACAGGGATTTTACAGCTTTCCTCTTCAGTTTCTGAAACATTCGTTCCTTTATTTCAGGCTGAAATGACAGTGACCCTGATTACACACCAGCAGCATTCAAAATAGGAGAGCCGGCCGCGGTGGCCGAGCGGTTCTAGGCGCTACAGACTGGAACCGCGCGACCGCTACGGTCGCTTCATATGTTCCGAAGATCTCTGCATTAATTCACTGCCCGCATCTCGTGGTCGTGCGGTAGCGTTCTCGCTTCCCACGCCCGAGTTCCCGGGTTCGATTCCCGGCGGGGTCAGGGATTTTCTCTGCCTCGTGATGGCTGGGTGTTGTGTGCTGTCCTTAGGTTAGTTAGGTTTAAGTAGTTCTAAGTTCTAGGGGACTGATGACCATAGATGTTAAGTCCCATAGTGCTCAGAGCCATTTGAACCATTAATTCACTATGCTTTCTCTTCCCTTCTCATGAACATTTCTTGCCAGTATTGTATTTAAGATTCTTCCTAAAACTGTGCTTTATAATTAGTGTTGCGAGGACTACACGATTTGTTATGGCTTCTGTGGTATTCACATCTTGTGAATCATATCTAGTTTCTTCTATTCGAATGATTTTGAGATTTGAATTAACAGTGTTAAGAAGTATTTTGCCAAGTGTTTTCTTCTTCCTTCTCTAAAGAAGGCCATTTAATTTCAAGCGCCTTGCGCATGATGTTAGTAAACTTGTTAATTTCTCCGTAAAGCTAGTCTACATTTACATCATTACTCTGCAGTTTACTCATCCGTGTTTGCCTGAGGATTCATGAAGCTGTTCTGGGACTACTACTCGAGCGCTCCACTCTCGAATAGCACATGGGAAAAAAATGAACTCCTACATCTATTCGTTAGAGCCCTGATTTATCGTATTTTATTACGATGGTCATTTCTCCTTATGTAGGTGGGAGTCGGCAAGATATTTTGACATTCGGAGGAGAAGTAGGTGATGGAAATTTCACGAAAAGCTCTCGCCACAGTAGAATACGCGTTTTTTTTCAATGATTGGCTCCTCGACACTGTCTCCCTTGTTTCACTATAATACAAAATAATGTTCCCTTTCTTTAAACTTTTTTGTTGTGCTTCTTCAGTCTTGTCTTGTAAAGATCCATACCGCTTAGCAAGACTCCAGAAGAGTCCGGACAAGCGTGGTGTAGGCAGTAGATTCTAGCATAGCAATAAACGCTGTCTTTGATTCACGTGACCCCTTAACATTTTATGTGTGACGTTTCCAGTTCACGTTGTTGGTAATTGTGAGCCCTAGGTATTTAGTTCAGTCGACAACCTTTAAATGTGTGTGATTTATTGCGTGATCGAAATACTGTATAACGATTTTGTTTTTAGTACACATTTCTTGGTGCTGAGGGTCAGTTGCGATTTTTGACTCATCCAAATGTACATGGTGTTCTAGGAAGAATAGTTAATATTCAGAATATGACGGGAATGATGAGTCGAAGCAACAAAGTGTAGCACATATTGGCTCCGAAATGGATATCTAAAAAGCTACGAACACTTGTTCATCTTCGCTACTGTGAAGCACATATCTTCTACTGAACAATTGCTCATAGTTCTTAAGTGTGCATCTTAGAAACCACGTTTACTGGGCAGTTTTTCTGCGTTTTAGGGCCCATGTTTACTTGACTTTTTTGCTTTGAATGATCGTTGTTGTTATATCGTGAATATGAGACACCCCGTATAATGCAGAGAATTTTGCAATTTGTTTTAATCTCCTGATATATTTATTACACTACAGCGTCATCTGTAAACGATCTACGAGGGCTGCTCAGATTGTCTCCTAAATCGTTTATGTAGAGTAAGAACAGCAGAGGACACACAACGCTTCTTCGGGGAACGCCAGATGTAACTTCGGTCACTAGATGACTTCCCGTCATTTACTGCTAACTGTGGTATTTGTGACAAAACGACGAATCCATTCGCACAGATGAGACGTAAGTACATAGGCCCGCAATTTTGTCAGAAGATGGTTGTGAAAGCTCTGAAATTTCTGGATGTGTAGAAATGTGAAATCAGCTCCACTTTCCGAACGCATAGTTAAAAGTTTAAAAAAAAAAAGGTTTGTGGTAAAATCTAAAGAACTGTGTGGGGTCAAGGTATAACCAGTATCGCGATAATGAAACGTATCTTCACGTTAACCTACAACAACACACATAGGAATTAGAGGCCATTAAGTGAAAAAACTACTAGTGGCTACTATGAAGGAGACATGGATTACATAAAGCCATTAAACGAATGCGATCTCAGACCGTTCCATAAGGCTCATATCCAGACAACGTCAAATGCAATTGATGTTGAAAGATGCATCAATAATCTTAAGATACTCACGGGTCATCACTGAGGAACTTACTAATTTGGGCCTGGAAAATGGGGCGGATAAGTGGAAGAACACGGAACTGTGGTATCAGAATCTCGTAACAATAGTACGATAGCAACTTGCGGTGTTGAATTCCTGCTGCGACGAGCAAATGATATCGTGTGCAGCCGCAGCCGCTAGTAAGTCATAGGGGAAACTGGCAGTGGCCTACCGCACGAATGCTAGTAGATGCCAGTTGAGTGCATAAGGGTTGTGTAGGACCGTGGTACCTTATTTTTCGAAGGCTGGAAGTCATTTTACAAATATTTATACCGATTTCATTCTAAGAATACTATGTCCAGTTTTACAGTATTTGTAATTTTAGTGTGTCCTCCAGCGGTTATCGTCTCTGATGCGATACTATAATCCAGTATTAACGGATTTTTATCCCCACTAGTTTCGCGTGTTCGTCGTAGGTGGGCAGGTTCCAGATGAGGTGAAACTCTTGTTGGCGAGCTGCGGCACGGAGCGGCCGCTTCTGCGCCCGCAGCTGCTGCCCCCTCCCGGTGTGCCGACGTGTTGTTTTGTCGCCGCTAAAATATCGAAAGTAGCCGACCCGTGCGGGCCGCACATCTGCGGCTCCAGGCGCAGCTGTCTGTCTCTCCCCGCCGCGCCGAGATTCTGCACTGCTTGCCGCGCGCGGCCACGCCGAGATACCGATCTCCCGTTCTGTGTCGCCTTTTATTACCTGTCTCCAGTCTGTAATTAGGCACGGACATTTTTCCGTCCCTTCTCCCGAGTGTGTAACGGCCCTCGAGATTCTAGACATTAGTCGCGGATCATGCGTTTGAATTCTACCCGGTCCGTTAAAGGAGCTGGGCGCGGTCTTGATTAACCGTCTATTATTTATGTATTGTCCGCGGCTCGTGTTCTTAGCGTCGCTGTCTCTAGATCGTGGGGCCCCGGCTTCCATTCCCGGTCGGGTCGGAGGATTTCTTCGCTTGGTGTCTGCGTTGCTCTTATCATTTCATCTCCATCGACGCGCTAGTAGCCGAAGTCTTGCCACATAGAAAGATTTGCACCAGGGCGGTCGTACAGCCCCAGTAATACCGTACGATCATTTCATTTATGTATGTACATAATATATTACTAACCGACTATTTCGGAACCCAATACGAGTTTCAGGTTGCCTATCTAACGTCTTACAGACGTCCCCCACAAAATGAGGAAAGGAAAAAAAAATTTTCGCTATGCATGCAAGAAAATTGGCAGCGTCAGATATGAAATTTTCATTTATTACTCCTTCACTACCGACTCTCTTCGCAACACAGTCTGCAGACAGTATCCGCATATACCACTGAATGTACGTGCAAACTCATATCATAGCTCAACGCACAGTTCAGGAGCTACAATGTCGTAAAATCGAGATGCTGAAAAACTTGTTTTTGCTTAAAATGGAGTACAAATTGCCGAGACTATATTCATCCACTGTTCCATAACGAGAGCACTTAGCAACTTCCGACAAAGTTTCAGCGTGAATTCAGACATTTTCTAAACTTTTTCTCTCACACGCTTAACGTCCAATATTCATCATATTAACGTATTTGCAATTAACATTTGACGCTATTTAGTGCATGGGACTACAACTCTTTTTAAAATCGAGGGTTTACTGGTTTTTAGCTTTTGGTCGAAACTATGGAGAAGCCAGTTTACGAAGACTAAGAAAGGTCACTGTCATCCTCATCTGCTTTTCTGCATAATCTTTGCCAAGACAACACTTGCGTTATTTTTAAATTCTATCTCCCACACGCCTCTTATCATATTGTACTAACTCGTTTATCCAAAACCTTACCTTGCACCCATTTCCGTGGCCTAGCGATCAGTTCTTTTCACTGCCACCACACCGAGGTATGTGCCACAATAGTAAAACACTTAGACAGCGATTCAAATCCTCTCCCAGCCAACCAGATTTAGGTTTTCCATGATTTAGAGAAATATCTTACGGTAAATGCCGGGTTTGTTACGTTGAACGGTCGCAGCCTAAATCATTCCTCAGTCCGAGCTTATGCTCCAGCCCTAATGACCTCGACGTTGACGGGCCGTTAAACTTTCATCTTCTTTTTTTCCAAGCCTCCTCCTCCCTCCTCCACCTCCTGGAACGCATTTGTTGGAGGAATTTTCTCCTTTCTTCATCCTACTGTCTGGTTTCCGGGTAACACTTTCTATTTTATTTATTGAAGATTAGTTCCCTCAATTGTCTTTGTAATTCATTATCTTCAATCAAATTTTTTATAATATTTGATAAAAACGGTATTTAAATAGGACGAAAAATGTATAATATTAAACCAGTTCTTAAAAAATACTACATGATAGAGCTTGTATTATGGCAACAATTTCAGTGAAATTTTCTTGAATGCTGGGATGTTTCTATTGAAGAGTGTACTGTTCTTTCACACTCTTCTCGAATTGTACCCTCCATCTCTAACGTTCTCCCCGTCGACATGAAGTTGTCTTCCTTTGGTTGCTGTATAACAGTCCCATTTTCGATTAATGGAAAGGCATTGGAATATAACGAGTTGGTGGTTCATTCTTGTTTTCTTATCTTGCTGATATTTACCCCGTGGTATCTTCCCACCTGCTTTTTTTTATTTACTTGATTATTATGTTGTAAAACACCACTGGAGTTCCCCTTACCAGTATCTTTTAGTTTAATGCTGGTGTTCAGCTAAGATGCAAGTTTCCCGAAGAAATTGTATAGAATTGCGTTTCGCACGTAAAAATGCGTTTCTGTAATGGTAGATCGTATTGTAGGCATTTTTGTGTGAAGAAACAAGCTGATTCAGTGCGGATATAAACTGCAAATGTGTTTGTTCAGATAACACAAAGCAAGAAAAAATGACGCAGTACTGTACGGGAGGAACATAATATATGGAAATAGTATCCCCCTTTTCGTCAGATGGAACGTAACGATGAAGAGTAATTTTTCGTACCTCTCGCTGAACCACTAGGTTTTTGAAGCCTATTATTTCTTCACAGGGTGACGTTAAGAATGCATCGTTAATTAAGCTCACAGTGAAACTGTAAACACATTGGTAAATTATTCATAGATGGACTCGCACAGTGCAATTGTGGTGAGGCTCTGATTGCACACAGTATGACACTATGAAGGGGAAATTCATATAAGCTAAACTATGTGCAGTTCTCTACATATATGAAACTGAATTTCATTGCTTTTCCAGGAGATAATTGTATTTACTAGGAAACTTATCGCAAACGGTTAATGTAGTCTATTACTACGAAACTGTGTACCTTTTCATATTTTTAGCGAATATTTCTGATTTATTGATGTAGACAAACACATGTTTTAAATTGGAATATTCCTTCAGTTTCAATAATAGAGGCTGGAAAGTGTACAAAACATCTCGAACCCACGTGCATATCGCTCGTTTTCCCTTTCAGAAAATGTGATGAAGAAGTGCTTTCTTTATTCGAAAAGCAGGAAGACATAGGGGAAAAACAGGGATACGATAACGAAAACGACGTACGTATCCTGTCTGTCAAATTCGGTCCTTGTTTGACATTCTTTTATTCAGACCGCGTCAGAAATATCGGTCCTCCATGCGAGACGTAGCAGTGTGCTGAAATTGGCTGTCACAGAATTTTTAATCTTTTTTAACGTGGGAAGTAGATTTGTTAGAAGTTGTTGCGTTTGTTCGAGGAAAGATTACAGGTGTGCCCTTTATCTCTGTTACAGAGTTATCCAGGCAGTGATATCAAAGTTTCGCAAAGTTCCTCGCATTTAATTATAGACGCAGCAGCGTCACATTCCTGGGATGTTGCAGCACGCGCCACGGGCTTATTTTACTACGTGGGTACCTGCCCGCGCGCCAAAGCCCCTGGCCGAAGCGGCAGTGGAGGGCGCAACCCTTGACCTGCCCCACGTGTGCACCCCCTCTATTAGCTTCCGGCCTGCCATCTACTGGGAAGCTGCCAAGCTTCCGTCTGTCGCCGCTGTTTCTGCGCGCTGCCGCCAGTGCCCGCTTGCTGCTCCCGCAGGCGTATTCGCGCGAGTAGAGCGCCAAACTGTGGCGGCGCTTCAAAAAAAGTAGCCAGGTTACTGCAACGCGAATTGACCGTGTCTGCCCATTGGCCGTCGACACGCGCTTTTTTTGATACTTCAGGAAGAATACATCTTTGGTTGTTAGGAAGATATGTAATACACTTTTTTGTCGGAAACAAGTTGTAGTGTATCATTTTTTTGCTTTTGGTTACGATGATAATTGATATTCCATTACAAAAACTTTGACTTGAGTTGTTACTTCAGTTTCTCTACCGTGCCATCTACAGCAGTCCACGAAAAGGCCGGAGTTGTTCCTTCAACAACCCATGGTTGTCTTCAGTCGGAATAATGCTTTGTTGCAATTCCCTACGCTACACTGCCAAACTTTCCTTGATGTCTCAAAACGCGTCCTATCAATTAATACCTTCTGTGCTATAAATTTTTTTTCTCCTGAGTTCCCTTCAGCACTTTCTCGTTAGTTATGTGATCTACCCATAAAATGTGCAGCATTCGTCTCTAGCACGACATTTCAGAATCTCTGATCTCCTCTTATCTGAATGTTTCTCCTCGCGTTCAAAGCTACGTTCCAGACAAGTACCGTCACAAGTGGCTTCCAAACACTTAAACTTATATCCAGTGGTAGCAAATTTCTCATTTTAGGAAACAGTTTTCTTGATATTGTGTTTGCATTGTGTATTCTCCCAACTTTGGCCATCTCAGTAATTTTGCTGCCCATATAACAAAATTCCATTACTACTACTACAACTACTTCTACTATTAGTGTCTCATTTCCTAATTAATTTCGTTGTCTTCGCCTGATGTACATTAATTTCGGCACATTGTTGAATTGCATCCTTCCAGTTTTCCTTTCAGTCTTTCGGTTCCAAACTATTGTAGTGACTGTTCTGCCACCTCGATGGCTCCTAAGCAACGCATGGTTTCGTTCGGGGAAAACAGGAGACTTGCAGTTATGAATTTGAAACGCTCAAAAAAATGGCTCTGAGCACTATGCGACTTATCTTCTGAGGTCATCAGTCGCTTAGAACTTAGAACTAATTAAACCGAAGTAATCTAAGTCCAGCACACACATCCATGCCCGAGGCAGGATTCGAACCTGCGACCGTAGTGGTCGCTCTGTTGAAACGCTCGCTACGTGGATATATAAATAAATACTACCGAACATGCACTGCCCATGGGAAGCACTTGTCGGATTATTTGTCATTCATTATCATCAACGTGCTCTTTTTGTCACAAAAGTGCTTTTTAAGTGGCTCTGCATTGAATATTACCACAATTAACACAACTTGCAAACACTTTTATTCATGTTATTTCCCCAATCCTGGCGCTAATATGCCAATGACGCGTAATACAGCTTTTCACGTTGCATGAGAGTTCAAGAACAAAGTTCCCGAATTAAGAAAAGGGCGTAGGACAGGGATGTAGTCGGTCGCTCCTTCTGTTAATTCTACACATAGCAGAAGTAGTAACGAAAATAGTTATAGGTTCAAGAGTGGGATTAAAATTCACAGTGAAAGGATATCAGTAATATTCACTGATCACATGGGTGTTCTCAGTGGGAAGAATTGCAGGGTGTGTTGAATGGAATACATACTCTTAATTAGTACAGAATATGGATTACGAGTAAGCACCGAACGAGAAGGCGCAGTGCTTAGCACACTGGACTTGCATTCGGCAGGGCGACGGTTCAAACCCGCGTTCGGCCACCCAGATTTAGGTTTTCCGTGATTTACCTAAATCACTCCAGGCAAATGGCCGGGATGGATCCTTTCAAAGGGCACGGCGTCTCTAATGATCTCGATGTCGATGGGACATTAAACCCAATCTTCTTTCCTTTGTTCGAGTAAAAAGAAGAAAGACGCAAGTAATGAGGACTTTCAGCAGTGCGATTAGCTATAAACTTATCATCAAAAATAGTGAATGAGATCAGCGATAAGCTTATCATCAGAAATAGTGATCACGAAATAGACCAAGTTAAGAAATTTTGTAACTTTGGAACCAAGTTAATACACCACCCACGAAGCAAGGACGACACCAAAAGCATACGGAAAGAGATCATTGCTTGCCTGCTAATATTAAATATTGGCGTTAATTTGTCGAAGAAATGTCTGAGAACGTACGTTCGGAACACGACGTTGTATCGTAGTGAATTATGAACTGAAACCGGAAAAGAAGAAAAAGGAGGGACTGCAGACGAGACGCTAGAGAAGGATGTTGAAAATTAGCTCGAGTGATGAGATAAGGAATTATGTTCTCAGCAGAATCGGTAGAGGTAGGAACATAGTGGAAAAAAACTGACGGGAAGAAGGGCAGGATAATAGGAAACGTATTAAGAAATAACGTTTGATACTAGAGGCAGCTGTAGAGGATCAAAACTGTAACGGAAAGACAGAGATACATTCAATAAATAATTGAGGACGCAAGGTGCAAGTACTGCTCTTGAGATGAAGAACTTGGCACAAGAGAGGAATTCGTGGTGGGCCGCATCGAACCACACAGAAGGCGGATTACTCCAAGTAAAGACATTCACACAACGATGTCTGACAGGTGCAGTACTCGTTCCTAGGTTTCTTTTTCAGAGACAATGTAAAATTGATGTTGTCACTTTTCCCGGTCCGATTCTTTTGCTTGAGTATTACACGGCCTCCGGTACTGGAATCTGATTGACTTATTGAATTACTGGCATAGAGTTACCCAACATTAAATGCGCACAGCCCTGAGAAATCTAGGTAATACTCATGTTTCATCATGAATACTAAATGTTTTTCGAAATTCAAGGGAAATTGTGATAGCGGCTAAGTAAGTTATTACTTGCTCGACAAGCCGAGCTTGTCACAACCGAGCTAACACGTAGCGTGCGACGAGCATTAACGATGGCGTAGCATCCGTTTATATCAAGCGCTTTCATATTTGCATCGACACTGCAGACATCCGTTACTGCTCGCGGGGTTTCTGATACGCACCTGATCAAGAATAGGCTGTTCGCGGAAGGGGCTGAATTACCCGGTCGACTTTCTAGCACCCCGTTACAGGGGACGGGAATTCTGGCGTGTAACTAGGTTATAACTAAGACAAACAAAGGGAGAGTGATGTTTATGCACCCAAACGCTCGAGGCCAATTGCTCCGGTATTTTACAGAGTGGGGGCAATTATGGCGGTGATGGTGTCAGCACTGGCCTGTTTGTCCAGTTCAGTACATCGGCGTAAACAGCGACAGGCGGGAGTGTACTGGTTTTCTCAGCTTTCGAAGCAGTTACAGCAGTGAAAAGCAGTGTGATAACAGGGCCGACTTGCTGTTAGTGTGAAATGGCATTTCGAATCTTATACAGTAATGAGAATACTTGCGTTTCAGAACTGATAACATTCGATTTTTTTTACTGCCTTTCTTTGTGGAACATGAGTTTACTCTCACAGCAGAAAAAGCATTTTGTATATAGAATAAACTATACTTAAGACTTAAATGTTTACACTTGACTTTGCCCCACAACTGGCCAATCGATCGTAGTTGCAAACCGTAGGACAGCTGGGATGTAGTATCCTCTAGTAGAATCGTATTCACTAAAGGACTGTAATGTTCAAACAAGGCTCCAGTTTAGTTTCAGCTTAAGTGCTCCTTTCCTTTTTTTATTTTTTTTTATTTTTCATATTCTAAAATAATATTACTTTGTCATCCTCCTTAGATAGATCTTACAGTTCAGTGTTCTAAGGTAGTGTTGCATAAATGGTTCTTCGCAAGGAAAATGTTGAATGGTGTCCGTAGATATTCTTAACCGATTGCTCAACAATCCCGATAACATGTAAGACAGTCAGAAGTCCACTCATATTTCCAGGTATATTTGTTTACAGTTTTTGCTGAAGATAGCGTAAAGTGGGTTCTTTTAATTACACTTTCTGACTAACGTTCTTCATTGATCCAGTGATCCAAGACACTTCGCACAAACCGCGGTCATGTTCGCAAAATACTTGGTCTTGAGAACTGATTTGACGTTTTCGTCGTTGTTTATCTTTATGTGAGTTTTCTGGAGTTCTCAATTAAAATAATATCAGGATGAAGACGTCCACCTACCTAAATCTGGAAACAGAATCGTGATGTCCCACCTATCTAAGCATGGAAACAGAATCCTGATGTCATTGGGAGTATATTGCTCGAGGCGGTCTTCGCGTTTGAAATGCTTCTCATCAAAATTGACCGTGACTGCATGTCTGAAGTCCGCCTTAATAATTACGTCGAGTTACTGTTGAAGGTAAACAGCAGTGTCTACGAGGCTGGGCAGCAAAAAATGGTTCAAATGGCTCTGAGCACTATGGGACTTAACATCTGAGGTCATCAGTCCCCTAGAACTTAAACTTCTTAAACCTAACTAACCTAAGGACATCACACACATCAATGCCCGGGGCAGGATTCGAACCTGCGACCGTAGCAGTCGCGCTGTTCCCGACTGAAGCGCCTAGAACCGCTTGGCCTCCGCGGCCGGCGGTGCAAGCAGAGGTAAGGTTGTGGCTCAGTCGACATAGTCAAATATTGTAGAGTGACGGTATCAACAAACGGCTCTCTCGTTGGGCGAAATGCACTCGACTCCAGGACGCAAGGGCGATTATATTGAGAAATAAATGTGTAGACATGAAGAGTAAAGATGTAAAATGTTAGTAACATTTATTTGAAAAGCTTTAAGAGTTTCCACATTACGTTTCATCAAACGCATGTATTATCACAGCTTTAGTCCAAAGTTTTGGGATTCTGTCAATATTTTTACGTTGGTACTACGTCGAGTACGTTGTACCATTATACTTCCACCAAAGTATATTCGCGTAAAGATCATGCAAATAAGGTAAAATAGATTAAGGCACGAACAGAGGCATGGAGACAGTTCCCTCTCGCTAGATATGTGAAAGGAATAGGAAAGAAAATCGATAATATTGGTGCGCTGTACCCTTTTCCATGCACTGTACTGTGATTTGCGAAGTGTTTATGTAGATTCGTAAATGTCCATTGCGTTACGGTTTAAATTAATACCCTTGCCTTATTAAGTGATTCTCATGTCCTCGAAAAATATTTTTTTTGTTGAAAGCAGCCGGCGCGTTAGTATCATTTACACGACCACAGCCATTTTTCCAGTAATGATCGCAGCTAGTGCAAAGCAGGTTGTTCTCACAATATCGTAGCATGGTCCAAAATAATGCTGAGAGGGCAGATAGATTATTTAAACCGTAAAATTTTCGAGTGGGGTGGAAAGTAAGTAGGAAATGCAGTACAACGAAGCGGAGAAAGCTGTCCTGGACTTTCGTTGGCCGACCACCGGCACTGACAATTTGTTGCTGAGTCTGAATTTTCAATTTTTTTTTTTTTTTTTTTTTTTTTGTTTTCATGCAGTTCTTATTTCGGCACATAAATTTGTTGCACATAATTGATACAAGCAGAACAGTGATCTAATTTCATTACAAAATACAAAACATAATTCATCGAGATAAGGAGTCGTCAGTGTACCATAACCTGACTGCACCATTACAATAAAAGCTGCGAAGTATTTACATAAATCCAATTATATACATACATAAAACGAAACATTAGAGAGATCTTCAAATTTTAATGTTCCCTGTTACAAAGATGAATGAAATGGCATGGAAGGCACATTAGGCAACGGGTCATTCTCGTAGAACTAAGAGCTACTCTAAGAAAAAGAATAGGTGATAATTTTTTAAGCATTGCACAGTGTAACTGTTCTTGGGATTTGTCCTCGTAAATGAGGCATAAATCACATGCTGGAGAAGGAATTACTTTTAATAACTGTCTTCATAAGATCTTATCTTAGTCTGTTAAGAGTAACAGTTTTTCTTCTCGTGAGCGCCAAATTAAGAAACAAAGTGGGGCGTGGAATTTGTTGCTGGATCGCCCAATATCGTATGCCTTCAATGTTACGGTCTTTCTCCATTTAGCTTTGTGCATTCCGGTTTTGATTATTTGGCGATTCAACTACGAAAATCACTGTATGCTAAGGGTATGTCGATGGGAAGTTTCGCCAGTTGCTCTGCACGTTCATTGCCCCCTAATTCCAACACGTGCCGGTATCCGTTGAAGATAAATCCATTGACGCAGCTCCTTTGAGACTTCGCAGTACATCGTGTGCCAAAGGATTAACAATTTGCATGGCAGCTGCCCTGTACGGCACTCATCGAGTCAGTACGTACTTGTCGACTTGTTAGTCGACGGTGTAAAGTATAGCTTGATGAACGGCGTACAACTCTGCGGTTAATATTGACGCTTCAGAAGGCTGCATGAAATATTGTCCATGCCATGTTTGAAAATCACCAAATGAGGCTCCGGCAGCGACATATGTTTTGGAACCATCGGTATACAATTTGTACCACTCATGCCAATTAGGATCCGATTTTGATAGTTTAGAAGCTCTGAGTTCATTATATGAGTGCGTGGTGTCTGTTCTTTCGCACTTTTCCATAAGAACAGACACCACGCGTAATCCGCAGTTGTGATACATTCAATTTACATAATATTTATCACAGCTATGGATTCGGCGTGATGTCCATTCTTTCGAACATGACACCACGCATTCATATGATTGAGTCACCTCGTAAGCTATGAATCTCCACCACCTTTAATGCAAATACTCAATCACGTTAGACCTCCTGCGAGTATCAAAGTAGCGAGCATGGAGGACATGGAGCCTCCGGATCACGGGGTCTCGGGTTCGATTCCCGGCCGGGTTGGGGATTTTCTCTGCCTGGGGACTGGGTGTTTGTGTTGTCCTCATCATTTCACCACCACCACCACCATCAACAACATCATCATTCGTGATAGTGGCTAGCTTGAACTGTGTAAAAATGGGGCTGTGTAAAAAATGGAACTTTGTAAAAAATGGGACTGTGTAAAAAATGGGACTATGGGAAAAAATGGAACTGTGTAAAAATTGGGACTTTTTACGGGCGCTGATGACGGCTTAGTTGAGCGCCCCACAAACCAATCAAGAACATGATCATCATGGAGGACATGGACGAGGTTTGCGGATAGGGTGCGCTACATGGGAATGTGGGCTGGCCAAGGGGCGCAATTGCGACGAATACTGTGTATGGTGTCTCGGTGGTTAACTGCTTAGTAAGTGAGAGATCGCGGGTTCGAATCCCGATCCGGCACACATTTCCACTCGAGAGCGCCAACTCCACATCAAGTGCAGCTGACACCATGAATTCCCCCCTTCACGTCCATGTACGTATGTTTCGTGTTCAGTCGGGGTTACGTTGATACTTTAGATATATGATCGTCATATACAACACAGTGAATTTTTGAAGATACAACGCCGGCCGAAGTGGCCGTGCGGTTAAAGGCGCTGCAGTCTGGAACCGCAGGACCGATACGGTCGCAGGTTCGAATCGTGCCTCGGGCATGGATGTTTGTGATGTCCTTAGGTTAGTTAGGTTTAACTAGTTCTAAGTTCTAGGGGACTAATGACCTCAGCAGTTGAGTCCCATAGTGCTCAGAGCCATTTGAACCATTTTGAAGATACATCTTTTGCTTGTCACTGCATGTCCTCTGGGAAACTGATGTTAACGTTGTAGTCGGATATCACATTTCTTGTTCCTCCTCCCAGACCAAAGAAACGCACCAGGCATAGTAAGTCGTGCTATCATACCTTCGTCTTTCGATGTTCTTTCCTGCTGTTAACCACTGCAGTTGGGTAGCGGGCGGGTGCTTATTTCAGCACGGATTCCCCGCAGGTGTTGTGCATGCGCGACTCCTTTCGATTCTCCCTTGGCTACTTGACGCTATGGCCAGGTATGTTGCGGGGGACGGATGCGCGACTCCGGCGACCAGCAAACAAGCCACTCGGCGGCTTGAACGAGGAGTGCCGACCGGCCGTCCCCTATTTTGCGGCGGAGTCCTGCCCGTGATTAACGACGCGGCGTCGGCGGCGGCATTCCTCGCCGATACTTGTAAGCCGGGATATTTTACCTGGGACGCGGGATGTACAATAGACAGTCGGACACGAGAGGGACGCGGCCCATTGTGGTGACTGGCTGTGCTCCGCGGCCGGACCTTTGTTTCCCATTCGGGCGGAAACGCGCATCGCCAGAGCAGATAATGGCGTTCTTCTGCCCATTGAACAGTGTTTTCGCAGGTGCCCTCTGACTTTTGAGTTGTCAGCTATCGTATCTACACCGGCTTGGTGCGGAATTCCGCAGACTGTAACAGCTGGACTTGAGCTTTGTACTAATTGTCGTAGAAAATAGCGTTCTCCTGTACCTGTTAGGCGACATAGGGTGATTCCGTGATGATGTTACAAACTTTCAGGTATGATGGAGAACGGTAAATGTATCAGTTTGAGGTAAGGGATCCTGGACGAGTCGAAAGCTATGACTGTAAATCGTTCCGATACCTCAGACAGTCGAATACTTGTACTGGTACTGTTCTTGCTAAGATTGTACGGTAGGCAATCCCGATAAGCACTTAGATAGAGTTTTGGAACTTAACTTATCCAGTATTGACGGCGTACTGACAGTTGTACAATGTATGTAGCAGACTGTCGTCAGTATTTACAAGTTGAAGTACCAACTCTGATCAGCCCTAAACAAATAACTTATACCTGACGAAGCAACTTTTTTTCGTGTATGGGCGAGCAAATGGAAGCAGCAGAGAAACGCAAAGGTTTTACCAGACCAGAATCCGCGTAAAAGACATGTGGCTCACACCATTTTTCCGAAAGTGTCCCCATAATTAAGTGAGCCAGTGCAGTTGGTACCACTGTAAAACGACCGAGAATGACGACTAAGTGCAAAGACGCTCGACTTAGAAGATGGAATGCGTGCTCGTGTGGATGAGCGATAAGCACACGATCAGTTTACACGCGAAATGAATATTTCGCATAGTACTGTGTGGCGAGTATTATGGGAACTGCAGCTACACCACTACCATCCACAGAAAGTGCATGTTTCGATCCGTGGTGCTGATTTCGGACCTCGTGTCGTGTTCAGCCAATGGTTCTTGGAGCGTCTTACAGTCGATCAACACTTTGTTGTGTATGTACTTTTCACGGATTAAGGTCCTTTCACCAGACACGGAGTGCTAAATAGTCTTTGGGACGATGAGAATTCCCACGTTCGTTGATGAGCAGCTGCTGACTGTTTTGTGTGTGTGTGTGTGTGTGTGTGTGTGTGTGTGTGTGTGTGTGTGTGCGTGTGTGTGTGTGTGTGTGTGTTCAATATTATGGACAATGCACTTGGAAAATGTTCAAATGCGTGTGAATTCCTGAGGGACCAAACAGCTGAGGTCATCGGTCCCTAGACTTCAACGCTACTTAAACTTACTTAACGCTAAGAACACACACAGACACACACACACACACACACACACGGACACACACACACACACACACACACACACACACACACACACACACACAAGCGCGCGCCCGAGGGAGAACTCGAACATCCGGAGGGAGGGGCCGCGCAATCCGTGAATGGCGCCTCAAACTGCGCGGTCTGCGATTGGAGGCCATGAAGGTGTGAGCGTTGATCTAAGCAGACATGGAAAGCAGTTAAATCACACGCTGGATACATAGGCGCTTGATCAAAATTAGGTGTTACTTGGAACTGTTTAGCGACGAAAGCTAAAAACTAAAATAAAACGAGTTCTTTAGGTTACAGTTGAGGAAGAGGTAAAAAAGAACGCGGGCCAGTGGATGAGTTTATACAGGCATGCGCAGAAGTCGCGTATGGGTCACGATAGCGTATAACTGTTTAATTATTCCTATCTCCGATACGAAGTTCATCATTGGCAAATTTGAAAACACTGGATACTTGAAATGACTGCCATTCGCAGCTTGACAAAGTGATATCACAGTACACTGTCCAATAACTATACGAACTATTGCTGGCTGTATCTCACGAATCTCGGTCCGTATATTGTTTAAGAGCTGTTCGATAGTTGCTTGGTTGTTGACTTATACTTCTTCTTTGGATGTCTTTTCGTTCCGTCGCCAAGTCTCAAAAGCGAACTACAAACCGAAGACGAACTTGTGGATCTGCGGTACTCATTCTCTGCGCCAGTTGTACTTCGGCCCGGAAGAATTTCAACTCTTTCGTTAAAATTCTTTGCAATGCTCTTCGGTAAATCCCAAGCTCGTATCTCGGTGCTGTCATTAACGCTGTCCCTCACTTGGCAAATGTTTTCCGAGTTCAAACAGTCGTCGTCTGCCGGTCAGTGTGGCCGAGCGGTTCTAGGCGCTACGGTCGCAGGTTCGAATCCTGTCTCGGGAATGTTCTTAGGTTAGTTAGGTTTAAGTAGTTCTAAGTTACAGGGGACTGATGACCTCAGAAGTTAAGTCCCATAGTGCTCAGAGCCAACCCAGAACATCGTCTACTATCACAAACTGAATAATGTTGCCGAAAGCTTGCTACCAGGCGGAAAACATTAGTAGCTACGGCGTGTTCTCTGAGTGAGGATGGCGGATCTTTGATATTCAAAATAAAGTTCTATGAGTTTCCCGTGTACTGCTTAGGACTGTCGCTCCATGATGTGTATCGCAAATGTACTTCGCAGTTCTGAAAAAGAAATAATTTAATTAACTTATTACAAGGAAAATTACGAGGCATTACAGCTCTTGAGCGACATGTGTGTCACCCTGTTGATGGAAAATTTAACGGGTGTAGTTTTATCTTTAATTTTTTTAAGGTAGAAGAAATCTGAGTAACAGCTGATTTAATGCCTTGATTTCTTATCTTCTGATAATCTTGTCATTTCTAACGGTCGCCCAACACCCTCCTACAATCTGTGCTAGATATTTTATCCGCCTCCCGCTCAGGGAAGAACATTGATGGAACAATCGCGACGCATGACCGGTGACAGAAGAAGGAGCAGAAATTACTCGCAAGATAAAAGGATCGCTGAACGGGCGGACTGCCGGCGCAAGTAACTAGAGCACTTCGGACCCATTAGTTAGCAAGCGGCGCGTGAGGGATGTTCTTTTACATGGGCCGCCAGCGCCCGGGGCTGCCTCGTCTGGACGGACGGCTGACTGACCACGTTAGCAGAGGCGCGCCGCTCCACTGCCAGCCGGCATCAAAACTCTTTTCCGCAACTTAATTGAATTCTTGAAGACCGGCGGCTTCCCCGCCGCCCACCTCCCCCACTTCCGTCGCCCACTCCGCCTTCCCCCGCCCTTCTCCATCCACCCCCTACCGCCCTCTCGGGGCAGCACCCTCTCACGGACGCACCCACACAGCACCCCCTCCCCCCCCCCCCCCCCAGCCACCCCTGCGAGGGAGTCTGCGCAGAATCTTTTTTACGCAAAAAAATGAGGGAAAAGCGGGAAAACTGTGTGCGCTGATGGTGAATTCATAAAATGGCCGCGTCCAATCAAAAACGGAAAAGAGGAAGGCGTGGTGGTGGCGATGGGGGCGTCGGCGGACTGCGGGTCTGACGAGAAGACGAAGAAGGGTGCCCCGTCTTGCCAGGGGTGGAGGAAGGGGGAGGTTCGTCGGTTTTTAGCTCGCTCGCCGTAAAGAGTCCAGGTGAAATTACATCAACGTCAAAAGCTCTGCAAGAACAATCTTCTGGGTGGGGGCCGGGGGAGACTGCGAGGAAGCGAGGGCGGGCAGGGGGAAGTGGGGAAGGAGTCTAGGGTGGGTGCAGGGGGGGGGGGATGGTGAGGCAAAGATTTTCTCTTCATCCTAACTGCTGCTCTGCACTCCCGGCGTCGAGAGTTACTGTGGCTCGAGTCCAGTCGAAGGAGAGAATCACGCACGGTCTATAAGCGCTGGCCCGCCTGTGCTCTGAATATCTCAAGTGCCGCTGTTCTCTGACCAGACTAAAGGGAGCACGTTTCGGTTGTCTCGCTACAGACAAGTTTTCACAGAAGTGTAACAGATCTTTAATGAGGCGTAGCCATTACCTCCCGAGTAAGATGCGACGTTCGGTTCTTTTCGGTAGAAGCGGGCTTCGTATTCCAGTATGGGCATCCCAATTATTTCCGTTAAACACTGAAAGTGTCTATCACGCTGAAGAAACTCAGGACCGATGCGCAGTAACATCCTTATCCAGCTGTGACGTTGCTCGGTCTCTACCAATGTCGTTTGGTCGTTTTCTATGCCACAGATTTTTCCAAAGGCATAAATGCGCATCCGTTCGGAAAGAAAGGTAGTTGTGGTGTCCACGGTGTTCGAATACTATAGGTACAAACGAAAGGCCCGAGTAGAGAACAATGAAAGGGCAAACAATCTTTAATTAACAAAGGCTTGGAAAATAATAGCTTCACCCGACATGACGTTTTACAACCGCGGAAGCCATAACAGAGTCCCTGAAGATTCAAACTCCAGGCACTCACTTGGAAAGTGTTCCACATGATAACTGCTCTTTGAAGGCAGTCTTTATTATATCTCCTCGTCGATGACCATACACGTTCAAATATCCTTGGCGTGTTCCGAATGCATTGACGTCCACACCAAATAAATCCAACGGACTCAGTACCGACGACGTGGGAGGCCATGATACTGGGGAGCCGCCTCCGTTACACTTTTCAGAGATTCGTACCACGTATCCCCGAACGGCCGCGTGGAAAAGTGGCAGTGTAGCATCATGCACGTAACACATATGCAGCCTTTCAGCACAAGGAACATCATCCAGATTGTCGATTAACGTAGCATAACTGCATTTGAGCACACGTAGTACCTGTGAAATCATTGTTTTCCGAACCTATTATTATAATTATTTCACTGTTCTCTTCTGGCTCCCTTTCATTTCTACCTATAACAATCAAAGATTTGTATGTCCCATATTAGATGAACTGGCTGTATCTGCAAATTCAAACAGCTATTTTGGTCCCATCGTGTATTAGCACAACACCCAATAATGGAAGAACGTTCTTTCTGACGTTAAAAAGGGAACGAAAGTTACAAATTAGCGTTATTCGTTTTTTGCAGATCGATTTGAAAATGTTTTTTTTCTTTTACAGACTTAATATGTTTGAAGAGCACCATGGCGATTCCTTGTTCAAATCCTCTTTACGAATAAAAACACTACACCTTCATTGTAGTTATCATAGTCACGTGTTTTTGGAACTCTTTTCGTGCATATGTCCCTAAAAACCCTCGCAGCAAGTCTGTAACAAGCAACTTCGAGAATACATCTAGATCACTACTGATGCTTTACCCACACAGGAGAAATTTTGTCGTCTGACTTGACTGCAGTGTTCAGGTAGCATTTATATTCGTGGTGTAGCCTGAGGTTTTGGAGCGTAGCCTACGTTTTCTTATCGATGATTTGGCAGTTCTTGTAATCTGCCTTATCAGCCCGACCATTCACCACCGCTACTCAGACTTCAGTTTTACGCAGAATCGTGTGAGTTGGTCATTTCGTAAGCAGAAATTAATATACCTAGCACTGATTAACGTTGAAATGACGTGTTGCTAATCACGAGTCATGAAAAGATTTCATCATATTGCACAGTCATAATCATCTGAGGTAAGCGGGTGGAAAGCTTTTCGATCAGTTTGTATATATAAAAAAGATCTGTTGTCAGTTGTGACTAAAACTTTCTGGCGTAGCTACGCTTCACACACTTGCGCGACCTACTACTTTTGGTTCCTGAACAAAGAAAGTGCGTTGTTAGAACTGAAATTTACCAAGGATATCCTAAAACTCTTTCTCATTTTCCATTTGGCGAAGGCATTTATTTAGGTTCTGAAACGCAAAACGACAGTCTCTGTCTAGCCAAGTGCTTTTTACTTGCATGGCACAAACAAGCTCTGAAATGTTTGAGAGGTAGGAAATAGGTTTAGTACATTAAGTGGTTCATCTAATGGTTTATTCACCGGTTAGTGATGCTAATTGTGATGGTACATTAAGTGGCATATCTAATTGTTTATTCTCCAGTTTAACGAAACTTAATTCTGATGAAAACCACCGAAATAAAATTTGTTATCTGTTATTGCACTACATTTCAATTTATAATTTTATGTAAAGTAGAATCACTTGTGTGTTCCACTAGGTATTGTTCGACTTTACTTACCTCTATAATAATCTGTAAAATCACAAGTATTGTCAGAAATCTAGTCATGCACCGTAACGTTTAATTTATCGCGCTCCCCGATTTTTCTGGATCACGGATTTCGTAGGAAGTTGCCGACTGGATTTAATCAATACTTTTTATTCTTGACCTAAACGAATTGTAAGAGGGGAGACTGAAAAGGGGGAAGTAGGAGCAGTGAGTCTGTGGGCGGCGAACTTCGGAACGTTCAACGAAATATCACTACATTCTCCGTTCAAAACATTTTGAGGCAGATTTTATGCCAGGCGTAAAAACTACATGAGCGCAGTAATTGCGGCGGCAGCTTCAACTAACAACTCTCACCAACAGATGCGCATTCGACCAGAAAGTTGTGAGCAGGAAGTACTAAGTAGTGGAGGCGCAGCCATAGAGTGTCAACGTTGTTGTGCAACAAATATCAGTGGAGCAATACCAAAATGTAAATCAAGTGTTCGTGATATTTTCTATAATGTTTTGACGAATAGAAAAAGTGCGTGCAGAGTTTAACCTGCCCCCTTGGTACTCGAACGAAAAGAACAACCCGTGGATGCCTGCCGCGACTTGATTGAAATTCATAGCTAGGACAATTCTTTTCTGGCAAAAAATCATCACGGGTGACGAGACATGGTGTTAACAATACGAACCTGCCACAAAATACACAAATTCGCATGAAGGTGGTGGTGGTGGTTAGTGTTTAACGTCCCGTCGACAACGAGGTCATTAGAGACGGAGCGCAAGCTCGGGTTAGGGAAGGATTGGGAAGGAAATCGGCCGTGCCCTTTCAAAGGAACCATCCCGGCATTTGCCTGAAACGATTTAGGGAAACCACGGAAAACCTAAATCAGAATGGCTGGAGACGGGATTGAACCGTCGTCCTCCCGAATGCGAGTCCAGTGTTTCACATGAAGGATCAGTGCTTTGACGGTGGGAAGTAACCGACATTCTAGACAACGCGACGCGCGACTTGTGAACAACGTCGAAAGAAGGACTTTACTGATAATTTTTCCTGTTTACATGAACGTTCTGTGCGTTGTACTCAAATGGAGGGGGAGGGATAGTATGTAGAAGCATTTAAACATTTAAACCAGTATTTTAATATCTCTCTCTCTCTCTCTCTCTCTCTCTCTCTCTCGGTAGGGCTATATGTAGGGGTTGTACTAAGACAAATATTCTCCGAAACGGTTAGTTCTCGTGTGTGCTGTAGTAGCAACAACGCACAACAGCTGTAATCTCGAAATGTACTGAAGCTATTCTTCTCTTCACTCAGATCTGGCTTCTTGTACGCTGACTAATTGACAACGATGCTTGTTTTAAGTGCCGAAATTGTGTTGTAACCGGCCGCTGTGGCCGTGCGGTTCTAGGCGCTTCAGTCCGGAACCACGAGACTGTTACGGTCGCAGGTTCGAATCCTGTCTAGGGCATGGATGTGTGTGATGTCCTTAGGTTAGTTAGGTTTAAGTGGTTCTAAGATCTAGGGGACTGATGACCTCAGATGTTATGTCCCATAGTGCTCAGAGCCATTGTGTTGTAAGATGACGCTGATGTAAGCTCGATGTTTCTAAGAAGGCGTTGATCTTAAATTAGTATATTGTACCTCTATTTCTTTTTGTATTGGCGGCTGCAGCCGGTTTCTCTGGGCTCCACGTGGTTTTTGATATTTTATTTCAACCTTCGGTTGCAAGTTTATATTAAAAAAAAAATAAAACAACTTATGCGCTAAGATTGTATTTTATCGCCCGCCTTAATTTTGCCAGTGTTCGACGATACCTCTCTGAGTTAGTTGTTGTGGCACTTTTATGGAAATAACGAGAATCACTCCCTTGGTGTCCCAAAACACAGTAGCCTTGATCTTTCTCACTGACAGCGTTTGCAAACACTTTGTTGGTTACTTGGGAGACTTCGTGTATCCCAGTTCCATCGACTGGCTTTTTGTTTCACAGTTGGCATGCTTCACCCAAGTCTCGGCGCCAGTTACGATACGAACTTTGTTAGCTCTATTTTCGTAATCTTCGAGGATGATCGAGTGCTGCAGCCAGTCTCTTGTTTTTTTGTGGGCTTCCGTTAGGATTTTGGGAACCCACCTAGCACAAAATTATTGGTAACCAAGCACGTCCGCCACAATTTCGTACACAGATTTGGAGAAAATGTTGCGATAGATCCGTAATCGTCAAACGAAGATTTACACGAATTTTGTCGTTGATTTGTATCACCTGTTCGTCTGTAAAAAGGCTAGGCCAACCACTGCGGTCCGCATCGTGAACACTGGTAGGCCATTGCTAAAATTAGTGCACCCTACCTCACTCAGATTTCACTCACTACACCTTTTCTGTACACGTCACAAAGGTCTCATTTAATTTCATTTGGTTTGCAGATTATTTGCCAACAAAAACTCAATCATACATACGCACGTCGCAAGTATTAGGATGTTATATTGCAGCGCATATTTTAACACGTCACAGAAAGCAAAGTAGCAGAGTTATAGACTGCAAACTACCACCAGTGGATGCTGACTGTAGGGACGTTATGGCACCAAGACGGCGGCTGTAGCCCCGCCAACCTCTGCAATGGACCAAAATGTCTATTACTTTCTGGATAGCCCTCGTAATCGGACAGATGGAAAAATAGACTTTCTGTACAAAGTGTAAAGAATTTGTTGATCGCCAGTTATAACTATAAAGATATCGCTAGTTTTAAATACCGTGATAATATTTCAACCATGAAAGGGTTACTTAAGAAACTTCTTGGAAGCGAGAAATATGATTTTTTTTAAAAGTAAGCGATACAGATTGTTTGTACTCCGCCCCCACTTATCTTATTTGGAACTGTGGCAACCGCACACTTCAGTGACCACTAATCTTAACAGATATGTGATAGAAAAGAGGGCTTAGTATCTTTAAAGTTAAAAGTAAGTGAGCATCGTTGTGCATGCTCATTTTCTTAATTAGGAATACAGTGAGAGAGGTTGGCCCTAGTGTGGTAACAAGAGAATTGTCGTAAGTCTATTCGTGTACTTCACAGAATGTTGGTGCCCAAGGATTGAGAAAACTTGTGGATAGGAAGTTGGTGGCGCTGCAGAGATTTTCGCCGAAACAATTCCGCGTGTGTGCAGCATCTCCTTGCGCACGAGCCGGCACACAAAGGAGAGCTGAGGCCAGGTGCGGCTGCGCTGAGCGATAAGCCCGCAGTATCGGGTTGTCGACTCGGCGGCCAGCCTGTGGGGAGGCTGCGAGATAGCGCCCTGGAAAAGTCATAATGATAGCGCCATTTTCAGCCTCCCCTAAGGCGCGCCCGAAGCTGCGCGCAATATGAGTGTATAGACTGAGCCGCTGCACAATAAAATATGCATGAGGCCCAGATGTGCTTAAAATGAAGTTTCGCGTAGGAGCGGGAGGAGGAGGAGGAGGAGGAGGAGGCTGAGGCGGTGCTCCGAGACGGAGCGAGATGAAAAAGAAGGCGGGGAGAAATGAAGGAAGGGGGTGAAAAAGAGACGGCGATGAGCGGCGTAAGACGAGGGGCATGGGGAGGGAGAGGGCGGCAGAGAGAGAGAGAGAGAGAGAGAGAGAGAGAGAGAGAGAGAGAGAGAGAGAGAGGGGGGGGCGTGTTTTATAATATAGTAAGGAATGGCAGGCCGGCAGCGCCGTATATGAGCGAGCCGCGCTACTGATAGGCAATATAGCGAGCGCCCGGCTCCTGTTTCAGAGGACTACCGCCGTAGCTGCGGCGCCGGCGCTGTGGGTGACGTCACGACGCGCCACTGTGTACTCGTGAAACTGAGTACTCACAGCCGCTATCACTCGAGTAGTTTCGCACGGTCGCTACCGGATTTTCTGTGTACACACATTTCAAAGCTAGATTTAACTACATGCCTTCTGTCGTGATGTATCTTAGCGGTGGAAACACCGACGCGAGACGCTATTTTTGCCGCAAACTGACATTTTGAGACCGTGACTGTGTACAAAATACTGGAGGAGAAAACAACAATGAGCCACTTTTAAAAATACTATTTAGTCACATGAGTAATTCCGTTTCGAATCGCCCGCATCTCGTGGTCGTGCGGTAGCGTTCTCGCTTCCCACGCCCAGGTTCCCGGGTTCGATTCCCGGGATTTTCTCTGCCTCGTGATGGCTGGGTGTTGTGTGCTGTCGTTAGGTTTAAGTAGTTCTAAGTTCTAGGGGACTGATGACCATAGATGTTAAGTCCCATAGTGCTCAGAGCCATTTGAGCCGTTTCGAATCGAGAGGTTCATCGCCAGACGGCTATTCAAGTTAAGATAAACATTTGATGTTGTTTACAATCGTTTTCGCACGTTTAAGTTGCATCTTTTAGTGTGTATCTGTACAGAAGGTGTTCATAAATTAATACTGTGACTACGCGGAAATGAAGTCATCTGAGATACCCTAAAATACTGAGGAAATAGATTTAAATATGGAAGAAAGATAGATCTAAACAAGGAAGAAAGATCTAAACGAGGAAGAAATATTACCCATTTAGTAAGGAAACTAGGTGTTGATCACTAATGGCTCACAAATAAGATTTATAATCACGCAACAAAAAATGGTTACTTATAATGCTCAGTCGTATGGTACAGGGAGCTGTTACAGAAAGCCCCAGAGTAGTTTTACTTTTTTCCTCCATGTAGCGAAAAATTCCTTGGGGTGCTAGTGGCCTGTAACGAAAACACGATGTGAGATTGTACCTAATACCCAATGAAAACAGTGTAAAGAAATTATTAAAGTGAAATTCTTCTAGTTTGTTATCTTAGATCTTAGTTTACACCCGTTCATGAAGCACAACTTCGTGCTGTGTGTGTGTGTGTGTGTGTGTGTGGTACTTTACAAAATGTGCGAACACATATATTAAAAAAGTGCTAGTCTTCACTGCTGCATGACACACTTGCGGTCAATATCGCAACGTAATGAAACGGGTTTTCGACGTACGTAACATAGAACTAAAACAGTTTCGCTTTAATGTTTACATAGTTTTCAACAGTTTTTAGGTACAATTCCATTAAAATAGGCCGTTTCTCATAGCGTGTATAGGTTATGGGGCATCACCATCCCAAGGCATTTTCTCCACATGGGGGGAATAAAAAATGAAAACAAATGTAAACAACATAAAATATCTTAAACAGCCTTCTGTTGATGAACCTGTCTGTTCGAAACCACTAACGGTACCATTTATGCGGAAAAATAGCGTTATTAAAAATGTATTGTTGTTGCTTACTCCTCCCGAAGAATTCGGCTAGAATGGGAATCGCGTGTAGGGGAGCCTAGTTGTGCGGGAATGTTCTTTGTAAAGAGTTTTTTTTTCCCTCTTAGGGAATAATATTAGCGGTTGTCAACGTTTACAGTACTAGAAACAGTAGCAATTAAATTTCTTATTAATAATAAATTCTTAATAAATTCGGCGATACTGCATTGAGTACCTGACTTGTCTTGCTGCGCATATGTAGATAACTATACCACAGGCAAACAGTGAAGTTCGAAAATTTCTTTTAGTCTGCCTCGTTTCTATTCAAGTGAATTTACAGCTGCGTATTTACATATATGCAACCCAGGCCTTGTGGCACTGAATAACTTTATTTATAATAAACTCTTAACAAGTCGACAAGTATTGCATTGATGAAGTGGATTTCTGATTTGCCTTGCAGTGTGTATGATAGTAACTATATCACTAGCGACAGTGAAGTGCGATATGACATTTTGTCCTAGCTCGTTAATATCGTTGCTTTTTCATTGATTTCTAAATGAATGTTTGTTTGTCGGTGTTACGTGCAGGATTGCACTTGACGATATATGAGTCAGTCAAGTGAAGCTAACAGGCAGATGCAAAACTAAAACTCCATTAGCAGAAAAAAAATATTGCCGTTCGACGAAAGTACCATTCAAACCATGTATACTATCCGAAATAATGCTACTAAACGTCTGACCTGAGAGTGGTAAATTTGGGGAATATAATCTTCTGCCAATTTGGCAGTGGCAAATCGGTGGTGTGTAGTCAGGTGTTTAGTAGCAGCATTTCTAGCAATATCAATACGTGGAATGATTCTTTTGCGTGACCAGAGGTTTTGTATCTGTTGCTGAAATTTTAGTTTAACACTTTTCGGCAAGTTTTCAGGAGTGCAGCGCAGTGTGGCCGTTTTAGCGTAGACCTATATTGCATTAATACGTGAAATATGAAATACAATGAAAACGAAGATCACAATCAGTATTCATCAGTCATGTCTTATTCCAGATCTGAATGCCGTTCATCAGAGCATTTTGCGCCGGCCGGGCCACTCACTAGTAAATAAGAGATGGGAAGGAGAGAAGATTTATTGTGTTGGTATTCCGGGGTGAGAGCGGTCCTGGAACCATGGTTTGCCATTGACTCTGATCGTGTCCACTTCACACAACTGGGAAACCGTATTTCGCAAACTGTTCCTACAACCGCTGAGAACATTGTGAGTAAAACCGAGTTCTGTTCTAATCGATATTCCTCGTCGTAAAAAATTCAAAAGAATACCTGTATATTCTCACAGCTGCAGAGAATGTGGACCCGCATTCACAATGAACTGGTCTGTGAGAAGTTATCTTGGGGCAACAAGATAAACTTGACAAAGAACTCCCTGTATCATAGACGACCTAATGGGACGTGTCACAATGACAGCAGTGTTGTTAAGGAGATACTGATTACCACGCGGCTCTTCCACGAGCTGTATTACTATGGAGGTGTTTCCGCTGTCCGATACGATTCGAAAAGTTTCCGCTTCTCAGTAAATACGTACGCTCAGGTCTGCAGAAGACAACGCTGATTAGGGCGTATATTACGTGCGATTCTCGCGCATTGCGTATAAGATGGTAGTTTTAGTATTATTTCCTTAGTTTGCGTATCTAACTTCTGAAATATCGTAGTAAAAGCACAAAGCAAGTTCATTGCTTTACTAGTGTGTGGATCTGATGCAGTGTGTTATATTAGGTGTGATACGGAGTATTTATAGGTTTTAGCTCCAGAGAACGTTGACTGATTTTCTTGCAGTCATATTCTTCCGGGAACTACGAAACTATGACCAAGGAATTTATTTTAATGGCGCTAATACCTATTTACATTGCAGATAAGCTTATCTGCACATAATGGAAGTAATTTGAAATGATTCGTCGCTTGATAAAGCTGTAGGATGTCATTACGACGTTTGTAAGCACTTCGAATAGCCACCTTTATTACAAAAGACCGACATTTGTTTGACATATCTTCACACCTCCGCTTTCATCGGGACTAATTTAACATTTTCTACGCTCTATAGCCGCTCGTCTAATACGCAGTTGGCCAGCATCGCGCGGTTGTTTGTTCAAAGAAACCAACCCGCGTTTATAGACCATTGTCTTATTCCAGGAATGAGGGCGTAGCTGCCTGTTTTATCCTTCAATTAACTCTTTCAATAGCAGTTATCAGTCGGAGAAGCGAATGCGGCGGGGAAAAGCGTGTCAACAGGTGGGCTTCGCCGGAGAAGAGAGACTCCACACGATGTGACGTCTGGCATATTTTGAGAATCGAGAATGAGTTGACTACAAATTGGGTACATTCGATCTGTAAGTGTGTTAGGTACTTTTGTTTATAAACAGTTGGAGATAAGGGCTTATCACGCGTGTTGAGTGGTGTCGGCAGCTGTATTTTTTGACAGTATAGAAGGAGAGAGACGTAAAAACAGGCTGAGAATTTTCCGAGTGGAAGATTCGGCGTCGAATGGTTTCGAACGTAAGAGGCGAGGGAACCAAAATAAACATATACGAGGACGCTCCCGAGGCCATTGTTCGAAAATGGCATCACTATTTCGCGATGTCCTCGCACCGACTCGCGATGGGCAAAAAATTGTGGGCGATCTGCTAGCGGGGTTTTTTGCAGGTGGCCGGGAAGAGGCTTGTTATTGCCGGTGTGGGGCCAGATCTCCGTACTGCCGGCCTGGACGTGCGGAGCGTTCCTAGTCGCGCCGAGCCCATTGTTCTGTACTCCGCGTGGAACGTCGCGCAGTCGATCAATCGTCATCACGCACGTCGCTACACGTCGACAGCCTCCCTAATAATTAAGAAATATTTCAGGGATAAAAAAGAGCCGCTCGGGTTATTTTCCCGCGCCGGGAAAAATTCACGTTGTCACTGGCATCTGGGTGGAGTTGGTCGGGTGAGTGATGTTTTCTACACCCACTGCGGAGTAAGGAATTTCTGAGCCCACCGCAGTTATCCCTAGGTGAAAATCATTTTCCCCAGTTTACCAGCCACCGCTGTAGAGGTTTTAGTTTCTTAGGCACTCTCCACAAGAACCAGCTGCAAGATTCACGACCCAGGACGGTGGCTGTTTCGAAAATATCAGTTGGTTGGCCGATGATTTCGGCCATGGCAGATGATGAGACTCGACGATCTCATTTCATCCATCGGCTATATACAATTATCTGGACATTTATGTCTTGATCCAGAGAAAATTAAAAATATCGTTCGGTAGGTAAGACGCGGACATCAGAGAAATATCTCGGCAAAGAGACCTTGATTTAACGGACGAATATATATTGTTTTCAGATCAAAAATCAGTCGAGAGTGTGACTCCTTAGAAACACTCACGCGAAATATCGATCTATCAAAATCACTTTTCTCCTTCGTCAGGTACATAAATCTGTCAAAGCACTCCGTATAATTACGTAATTAATGTCAACTATATTGCCTATGTCATAATATTTTCTTTTGTCACTTGTTTACTCTGCTCTAGAAAGCTGGATATACTTAAAAGCCAAGAACAGTACTTTGTCTAGTTGAATACTGAGAGAGAGTTTTATATGAATGTATTTTGACGCTCCATACCTGACTATAAATTAGCTTTTGATGTGTAATTTCTCAGAATAATTATGTGTCAGAATTTGACTGAACTGTGTCAAAACTACTCTGCCTATGTTCCTAACATCGTTCATTTTTTACTTTTCCTATACTACTCCTCTCTGCTTCTCCTCAGGCTTATACCTTTTTTTCTTATGTCATATTTCGTTAGATAAGTATCTACATCTTCATACATACTCCGTAAGCCGCAGTACGGTGTATGGCGGAAGGTATCTTGTACAACGACTAGTCACTTTATTTCCTGTTTCACTCGCAGATAGAGCGAGGAAGAAGCGACTGTTTGTATACCTCCACATGAGCCCTAGTTTCTCTTAACTTCGTAGTCCTCACGCGAATGCTTACGCGAAATGTACGTTGGTGGCAGCAGAATCGGTCTGCAATCAGCTTCAAATGCACTGCGTTCAATTACGGATTTTACATTTTCTTCGTTTCTCACGTCTTTATTTCCTTACGTCTTACAATGCAACCCTGGGCGTGTTCCGAGGCAGAATGTAGGCTATTTTCCTCCTCCTCCTCCTACCATTATCACTACTACAACACTTTACCTTTTACCCTTCTTCCCATTCTTTTCCCTCACTATTTGCCATCAACATTATTTTGTATGAGACGATGCTTCGTGAACGTAAAATTTTTTCCATCATACGAGGTGGCTTAGGAAAGTAATGACACTGATTTTTTATCTCTCAACGTTTTTTTTTTGTAGCAGCGCTCAAAGGCTTGAACTGGTAGGAACTTTAACATGTTAGTCACATGCTTATGACTGTTCTTCAGAGTCACAAAGTGACGTCCTTGTAAGACATTTTTCAGTCTCGGGGGAAGAGTCACATGGATTAAGATTATGAGAATTAGAGAGGCTGCGGAACAATACGAATGCCTCTTGAGGTCAAAAATTATGTGATGGGACTGGCCGTGTGTGATGGGACGTTGTCGTGAAGCAGCATCCACTTCTGTGCAATGTCTGGTCTCAGCCGATTCGACCTTTTTCTGACCGTTTTAACGTCGCCCATTACTCTTATTGTTCTATGTCGTTCTGATCTCAGAAGAGCACGCACACGTTCGAAGTTTTCGACTTATGTTGAAGTTGAGGCTCTCCCCGAGAGAGATTCATCTTCAGAATGTTCTGTGGCTTCTTAAACTGATTTGTGTCAGCGAAAAACTTGTGCTCTTGATCAGGAATGTTCCCCATTGGCCTGTTTCAACTTCTCGAAGGTCACACTCGCGGATTCCCCAAGTTAGAACTTGATGGCATAACGCTGCTCTAAATTCCGCTGTTCCATTTTCGTAACACATATCAAAAACACAACATCACTGATGGCGCTTTTAAAAAAATAACGTCATGGCCGTATGGAGCTGAAACTCGGCCTGGACATCTGGGAGGGATGAAAACAGCGGTGTAAACAAGCAGAAGAACACAGTGTTGCCAGATCGATCCGCCGGCCGAAGTGGCCTTGCGGTTGTAGGCGCTGCTGTCTGGAACCGCGAGACCGCTACGGTCGCAGGTTCGAATCCTGCCTCGGGCACGGATGTGTGTCATGTCCTTAGGTTAGTTAGGTTTAACTAGTTCTAAGTTCTAGGGGACTGATGACCTCAGATGTTAAGTCCCATAGTGCTCAGAGCCATTTGAACCATTTTTTTTTGTCTCTCACACACCTCCTATAATGCGACCAGACCTGCTCCAGAGACCGAGCGAGGTGGCGCAGTGGTTAGCACTGTGGGCTCGCATTCGGGAGGACGGCGGTTCAATCCCGCGTCCGGCCACCTTGGTTTAGGTCTTCCGTGATTTCCCTAAACCGCATCAGGCAAATGCTGGGATGGTTCCTGTGAAAGGGCACGGCCGACTTCCTTTCCTAGTCCGATGAGACCGATAACCTTGCAGTTTGGCCTCCCCCCCTCCCCTCCCCCCAAATCAACCCAACCCAAACCAAACCTGCTCCAGAAATCTTAAAGAACTTTCTGAAAAGTGTATGGAAGACATCAGGTTTCCCGTATTTAATGTGACGTTATCTTTCGAAGGACCGTTGCATGGAGGCGATCTCGCAGCTTAATTATCTGAAACTTAATAGCTGCATTTAGCAGTGCGGCGCTCCATTGTTAATGTGTGCGGTGCTGCCCCTGTTGCAGACTGGGACCCGCGACTGCCGCGACAGCCGTGTCAGCATGTGATGGTTGAGGACGCCGCCCCCGCCGCCCAGCCATGCCCAGCCCAGCCGCCGCATCAGCAGCGCAGCCAGCAGCCGCCATCAACAGTAGCAGCTCAGTCCCGGGGGCGGCGTCTCTAGAGCTCGACCAGCAGGACCAGGACCAGGACGGCAGCAGCTCGAGCAGTTCGAGCAGCAGCAGCAGCAGCAGCAGCTCCTCCAGCAGTAGCAGCAGCAGTTCCAGCACCAGCATGAGCCCCGAGGAGGAGGCGTCGGCGTCGCCGCCGGCCGCCCCCGCGGTGATCGCGGGCGGCGGCGACTCCGCATCTGCGAGCCGCGTCGCCTCGCCGCCCACCGCCAGCAAGTTCCTACACGACGACCAGGCGGCGGCCATCGCCGGCGCCAAGGTCGACACGGGCGGCATGGCGAGCGCGGCCGGGGCCGGGGGCGGCGCCGGTGACCAGACGTCCGCCCCCGGCGCCGTGCACGCGCAGCAGCCGCCGCCGCCGTCGTCGCACGGCGCTTCGGACGACTCGTGCGCCACCAGCGACGTGGAGAAGTTCGACGGCAAGATCGTGTACAACCCGGACGGCTCGGCGTACATCATCGAGGACAGCGAGCTGAGCGAGGAGGACGCCGTCGACCTGCCCATCGGCGACGGCTGCATCGTGGACGGGCGCGGCGTCAGCCTGTCGCAGTTCCAGGTCTTCCCGCAGATCGCCAACGCCTTCTACGTGTCGCGCAACGCGTCTTTCTACAGCGCGCTGTACGGCGGCGCGGGGGCGGCTCCCGGCGGCGACGGCGGCAGGGGCGCCTCGGCGGGCGTCCAGCCGGCCGCCACCGCCGCTGGCTACGGGCTGCTCCCGGACAAGAAGATAGTTCCTGAGATCCCGATCATGCACAGCTACCGCGTCTACACCGTGCGCGACGCGTCGGGCAAGAATGCCCCGGCGTCTGGCGGCGGCGGCGACGCCGAAGACAAGTGCGCCAAGGGCGGCGACGCGGTCCAGCAGGACCGTGCCGACGCCAAGCAGGACAAGTACTCCGGCAAAGATTGTTCCTCAGTTCCTGTCAAGCCCATCCTCATGTGCTTCATATGCAAACTCTCCTTCGGCTACGCCAAGTCGTTCGTGGCGCACGCGATGGGCGATCACAACGTGTCCTTGCTGGAGGACGAGAAGGACATTCTCGGGCACAAGAACGCGTCGGCGATCATTCAGTGCGTGGGGAAGAACAAGGAGCCGCTGGTGTCGTTCCTGGAACCGCTGTCGGCCCCCGTGCCGGCGGTGATCGCCTCCGACAAGCGCGCCGACCCGCCAACCTCTCAGCAACAGCACCAGACTCCGCAGCTTGTTCCTAAAGACCCGAAGCTCCTTTTTCCGGACGGCGGGTCGCGCTCTTCTCCCTCGGGAGGCAACTGTGATGACAAGAGTGGCTACGGTAGTAGTGAGATAGTGCGAGGACACTCTGAGGTGGCGGAGAGCCTAGTTGTTCACCGCCGCGATGCGGACATTAACTCCTCTCCTCTGGCGAGAGCTAACGTCCAGAATCTTCATGTTCCTGAGACTCCGGTCTCCCTACCTCAAAACGGTAGTTCTAGTAATAATAATGTTAACAATAATAGTATTAGTATAAGTAGTAGTAGTAATCTCAGCAACAGTAACAGTGTTGTCGGCACCAACGGAAGGATAGGCGCGAGCGCCAACAATGTGATGGACCTGACACGCAAGAGCCCTATTTCGGCGTCCGCGGCGACGACCGGCAGCGCGTCTCCCGGGGCCAGCCCCTCGCCGGGTTCGACCCTGAGCCCGCTGCTGCAGTCGTACCAACAGCACCACCACCACCAACAGCCGCACCAGCCGCCACCCAGCTTCCTCTCCGGCACGACGATCGGCGTCTGCCCAGAGCACATGGCGGGCAGACCCAGTGGCGCCGACTGCGCCAAGTGCGAACTCATCCTGGCCTCGTCGCGCGGACTGGGCGCCGCTGCCGTCGGCGTCTTGGGCGCCGGCGTCCCCGGCATGCACTCGCGCAACTCCTGTAAGACCCTCAAGTGCCCCAAGTGCAACTGGCACTACAAGTACCAGGAGACGCTGGAGATCCACATGAAGGAGAAGCACCCGGAGACGGAGACGTCGTGCATCTACTGCATCGCGGGACAGCCGCACCCGCGGCTGGCCCGCGGAGAGACCTACACTTGCGGGTACAAACCGTACCGCTGCGAAGTCTGCAACTACTCGACCACGACCAAAGGGAATCTCAGCATACACATGCAGTCGGACAAGCACCTGAACAACATGCAGGAGCTGCAGAACGGCGGCGTGGCGGCGGGCGCGGGAGACGGCCAGCACCACCAGCAGCAGACGCCGCCGCCCTCGGTGAAGCCGTTCAGTCCGCACCACCACCACCACCACCATCCGGCGTCGCAGCAGCAGCACCACAAGCCGAAGCCCACGTTCCGCTGCGACGTCTGCAACTACGAGACGAACGTGGCCCGCAACCTGCGGATCCACATGACGAGCGAGAAGCACACTCACAACATGATGGTGCTGCAACAGAACGTGAAGCACATGCAGACGCTGAGCGCGCTCCAGCACCAGCACGGCTCGGCGGCAGCTGCCGCCGCCGCCGGCGTCGAGTCGCTGCTGCACTTCCACCCGGGCCTCACCCTGCCGGGCGACAAGCCGCCCCCGCACACGGAGGCGGCGCTCGCCGACATGGCGTACAACCAAGCGCTGCTCATCCAGATGATGACGGGCGGCCAGCTGCCGCCGCACCTCGACCTCGCGCCGCACCTGGACGCCGGCCTCAACCCCGACACCATGGAGCCGCCGCCCGAGCCCGCAGACCCCAACCCTCAGCAACTCTTCCAGTGCTGTGTCTGCAACGCCTTCGCCACCGACTCTCTGGAGGCGCTGTCGCTGCACCTGTCCGCCGACCGCACCAAGATCCGCGAGCAGGAGATCCTCGCGGTGGTCGCCGGCCACTACGTCTGCAAGCTGTGCACCTACAAGACCAACCTGAAGGCCAACTTCCAGCTGCACTGCAAGACGGACAAACACCTGCAGCGGCTGCAGCACGTCAACCACGTGAAGGAGGGCGGCGCGCGCAACGAGTGGAAGCTGAAGTACTTGTCGTCGCCCGGCGGCGTCCAGGTGAGGTGCCACGCGTGCGACTACTACACCAACTCCGCGCACAAGCTGCAGCTGCACGCGGCCGGCCAGCGCCACGAGGCGTCGTGCCTGCTGTTCGTGCACCTCCGAGACACGGACGCCGGCTCGGGGCCCGGCGAGCGGCTCTACCACTGCGCCCTGTGCGGCTTCTCGGCGCGCGCCAAGCTGCCGCTGCTGCAGCACGTGCGCACGGTCAAGCACCTGCAGATGGAGCAACTCCACCAACTCCAGCGACGCTCCGAGGGCAAGGAACCCCACGCTGACATCTCGGAGGTGTTCCAGGTCATCGTGCAGCCGCAGTACGGCCAGCAGCAGCAGCAGCAGCAACCGGCGCTGCCGCCCACGCGCCACGACAGTCCACCTCAGGCGTCAGCTCTCGAATGTGGTAAGGGCAATTTCTTCTTTTCTATTTTCTCTACAACCATTTTTTTAAATTCTTTATAAACGAAACCATTATAATTATACAAAGTTAACCCATTTATTTCATTAGTGGGTCATAATTCTTATACATTTTATACTTAGTTTGCAGCTAGTTAGAGTTTTTGAGTGAGCTACAGTTAATTTTAACATACAATGGGCATCTAATTTCTAATATGTACAGTTTATATCTAATTCATATAACCAATTGCTATAGTCTGCAGCGTCACATGTGTGCCAGTGAAAGATATAAACCTACTTTTAAATTGCCTTGCTCTTCGAGCTAATCCCGAAGAGCGTGCCCCTGGCACTGGGCAGGCCTCGATGTTAATTCGCTGCAGTTCCTAACGTAGTTTCCTAAAAACTAAGTCCTACAAACTAACTTATCCTACGTCATATTCAGTGCGTGTCATTATCGGTGGTGTTGGCTCCTACTCCCCCTAATCCTGCGCGTGGCGGATTCCAACTAAGATGAAAAGTCGTCCAGTCCACGCACAGGCGGCATGGGAATAGGGCTCTGGACGCAATCAGCGGTTGTTGTCTTGGTTATTTAGTTTATCTCTCTCAAGTATTCAGTTAAAACTTTTCGCGATACCTCGTTAGCCAATGTGTTTAAGGTCTGGAAAGTTTCCTCTCGTCTAAGTAGTTGATGTGTGTCATAGTTTGGTAATCTGCCTCGTAGTGTGTTCGCAACATCATTGAAGAGGGGGCATTCGTAAACTACATGGTCGGGCGTACCCTCCGGTACCCCACCCGTCACACGCTGGTGTAGCCCTCTTCCCAAATCGACATAAGTATGTCGGGTAGGGTCAATGGCCAGTGAGAAAATGGATCAGTCCTCGTGTGGGCTCAAAGTATTTCAATTCCAAGCGTTCCCTTATATCAGGTATGAACTGGAAAGTTCTACTTCCAGCCTCTTCTACCTCCCAAGACTCCAGCCAAACCATTTCCATCATGAGATCACTATATCTAAACGCTAGTCTCTAGCCGGCCGGGGTGGCCGAGCGGTTCTAGGCGCTACAGTCTGGAACCGCGTGACCGCTACGGTTGCAGGTTCGAATCCTGCCTCGGCCATGGATGTGTGTGATGTCCTTAGGTCACTTAGGTTTAAGTAGTTATAATTTCTAGGGGACTGATGACGTCAGTTAGTGCTCAGAGCCATTTTTGTTAGTCTCTACCTCGATCAAAATAACAATGTGTGGGAGCAGACGACGTGGTCGATTCGCGTTTATGTGCGCAAGCAATAGGGTTGCTGCATCAATAGCTGGGCGGTAAAGTTCAGGATACATACACTCGCTGCCCTCTGACGTGCAGTATTAAGTTTCCTTAACATGCTAATACTACTGTCCACTGTGCTCTTTACGACTAGTCCAGGACACTGTCGCATGAAATAAACACGCCACATAGAGAGAAGAAATGCATACAAAAAATGTTCAAATGTGTGTGAAACCTTATGGGACTTAACTGCTAAGGTCATCAGTCCCTAAGCTTACACACCACTTAACGTAAATTATCCTAAGGACAAACACACACACCCATGCCCGAGGGAGGACGCGAACCTCCACCGGGACCAGCCGCACAGACCATGAATGCAGCGCCTTAGACCGCTCGGCTAACCCCGCACGGCAAAAATGCGTACAAATGCAAACGTAGGCTTCCGCTGCCATTGTCACAGTCAATAAAAGTACTCTGGGCTGTGATCGCATAGTTATTGTTTTAAAACACCCGACGTTTCGACCACTGTTGTAAGTGGCCTCCTCAGAGTGTTTCTTTTGTTGACTTCTGAATGAGAAAAGTTTCGTTCTTGTATACTGGTGCAAGAGGCTGGTATCGAACTGCGGTAGTCTATTGAGGATGAGGACGAGGGGTGTTAGACGTCCTTTATTCCTGTTTTCATTATTTCTTTTCATTGGTGATTAATGTTTGCTTCACTATTTTCACAATGAAAAGATAATGAAAACGCCAACGAACTAGCTGTCAGACACTTTCTTGCTGAGATCGAGGTCTAAATTTGCGTGTTGATCCAAGAACAACACAAGCCAACGAAAAGAATTTTTGATGACTAACAGTGTAATCATATGGTTTTTTTTTTTTTTTGACGCCGATTACTTGTCTGTTTAATTTTTTCTTAATCTGTACATATTTATCAGAGTACGAACCAGAAAACTCCATTAGAGCTCGGATTGGGTAATGGTAGGGGAAAGAAATCGGCTGCACTCTTCCAAACGAACCGACACAGCTTTTGCCTTAAGGGGGGTAGGACGTCAAACGGACCGACTTGGAGCAGGAGAGGCACCACAGGACATTTTATTTTCTGCTGTCTATACTTTTACAAATAAATTCATAAACCTTTGTCAGAATGACCAGGAAGGATTCAGGATTCACACTCATAGCAGTGGAAGTGCAAAAACGTGACAATATATATATATATATATATATATATATATATATATATATATATATATATTTTAAGATATGAAATTTCATCAATTTTTCAATTACTGTTGGCAGTATTTGTTGCTATAGGTACATTTTTCTTCGCAAGTAAGAGAGATTCTTTGATGAATTTTGCACAGCATACAAACCATACTTACAGGTGTAAGGAAATTCTAGAATTTTCCAAATCTATTAAAAACTGTGGTAAAAATTGAGATAATTAACTACAAAATTTGATTTTTTTCTAAACATAAAGTTAAAAACGTAACAGCTCATTCATTTTTTTTATAAATTAAATATATTCTAGAGTTTCAGACGCCTGTAAGTATGGTTTGTATGCTGTGCAAAATTCATCGAACAGTCTCTCTTATTTATGAAGAAAAGTGTACCTATAGCAACAAATGCAGCCAATAGTAACTGAAAAAAATATGAAATTTCACACGTAAAAAAAATTATTTTGTTATGTTTTCGAACTTCCGTTGCTACAAGTGTGAATCCTTCCTGGTCGTGCTGACAAAGTTTTATGAATTTACTTGTAAAAGTATAGGCAGTGGAAATTAAAATGTCCTGTGGTGCCTCTCCTGCTCCTCAAGTCGGCCCATTAGATGTCCTACCCCCCTTAACCGATTCGGGGAAAACACGGAGAACCTAATGTACGGATGTGGTTGAACCAGTGTCCTCCTGCATACGTGACCAGTTTCTTACCACAGCGGCAAACCGTTCGGTGAAGTATAAATTGAAACCTCCTTGTCACATGTAACTTTGTGCCCAGTGACTCATATTTCCTTTTTCTCTTCTCATCTTGTATACCTTCTTGTCCGCTAAATAGCCCGTTGTACACGTCACAGAAGTCACCAATACTATTCTCCCATGATATTGGTATCCCAGCCGTCCTCATACCGTATGTCCTTGATCTGTTATTAAAAACACTGGCCTCCTTCGTCACTGGCATCAACAGGACGGAGGATGGAGGCTGGAAGAGGTCGCTGTTCAGAAAGTGAATTAAACAGCATAACTTACTGAATTCTGTAGCCTGTGTACCATATCAGAAGTATAATGGTATCATTATTTTTGCTTAAAAACTTAGAAATTACCTCCTTTTTCTCAATCGTTTCGATTCATAGTTGGAAATGAAAATAATTTTTCGATTGTCAGTTTCAACAAACACGCATTCTTTCAAATAATTTAGTTACAACCGGGTCCACAGCTGTCTTAAACTTCTTGAAAGAAATACGTTTACTGCCCAATTTTGTGTGCTATGACGTTTTGGCGGGGTACTAGTTTTTCAAGAGAAATGTCTAACTCGTTAACTACATAATTATGTTTTGGGTTATAGTCATATAATTTCATCGGGAGTCCGCGGTTTGCCTGACTTGAGATCTGTAATCATGATACTCGTTACAGCAGCAACAATAGCATACAGCCAAACCATTGATTGGTGTGAGGGAGCACTTAAATGTGGGCAGCGACATTTCGTGGCAAACAGGTCAAATATAAATCTACGTGGATAGGTTTTTCGAGGTACGTCTGTGGACTCCATCCGAGCTATTGCTCAATCTCTGATACTACCACACTTTATAGGAAAGGCTTTTTTCTGGTTAACTAGTATCACAATAAAGCAAGATTTATGGCACCTCTCTCCATACCTCACTTTTCTCAGTGACGACCTTAGAATTCCCTTACGGGTTCCATCTGAGGCCTCACTGGACGCAGTGGCCAGTATTTGGCGACGGTATGGTTTCAAATCTAGACTATTCTCCTCCAAGACGGAAAACCACCTGCGTAGTATCTAATAAGAAGCAAATAGTCCACCATAATTTGAGGTTGCTACAATAGATTTGTAAAAATTGCACAGTTGAACCGGCCAGCTAACGAAGTCTTATATTTATTTGGCGAATCGACAGCATAACAAAGCGAAAACTAATTACACATATATTCACAACACACTTGCCAAGGCAAGAGTATGCTTGGAAAGTGCAATGTCCAATTAATGGCAGCTAATTCAACTCCGCTGTAACCAAAAAATTGATGAGATTTGTTTATTGTGGTGATATTTAGTCAATTTAGTCACTGTTACGTCCAACGGGGCATTTTTCATATTTGACGAGTACAGAGTACACTCATTACGTTACTTGTTAAAATAGTTTTGTATTTAGTATTTATTTATTGATAAATAGTATGACAAGATTATGTCATGACCCCTGTAGAATGTCTGCTGTTACTATGTAGTTGAATATCATGTACTCCTAATAAATCCTAACTGTATTCATTCAAATTAATAATAAATCTGACATTCTTAGCACAATTATCTAGGTTTCATGTACCAGGAACTTCTCTGTACTCTTTGTTGCACTTTAAACTAATCCCAAAGGACGAAAATAGTTTGAAGTTATTAATCGAATCATTTTGATTACATTCATATTTTAGTTGTAGCAAGTCACACAAAAAGGGGACTTAATTGAAATTACATATATATTTTCTAAATAATTCTTCATACTCCACCCTGATATAGCCGGCCGCGGTGGTCTAGCGGCTCTAGGCGCTCAGTCCGGAACCGCGCGACTGCTACGGTCGCAGGTTCGAATCCTGCCTCGGGCATGGATGTGTGTGATGTCCTTAGGTTAGTTAGGTTTAAGTAGTTCTAAGTTCTAGGGGACTGATGACCACAGATGTTAAGTCCCATAGTGCTCAGAGCCACCCTGATAACTAGAATTATACGTGAATAACGCTCCCTCTTGCCGCAGAATCTGCAATATAGTACAGTTGCCCATTAGCAGCGAATGCCGCTGAAAGAAACAATTCCGTCGGAGAAACAAACCACGATTTCTACTTCAAAAGCTACTTTAGTTACGTATATGAACTGTTTGGGAAATACAATTTCTCATCCGTAACGAAAATTATAACTTCTAAGAAAATTTCGTCTCTAGAATAAAAATGTTGGTGTATATCGAAGCCTGTATCCAACCAGCGGAAAAGAAGCTACGCAAATTTACTGAAAGATCTCGTCAGCATCGGGATCACGCTGATAGAAACTATTTGCGTAGTCCGATTATCTGTTCTTTTTACGCAGTCTGGCTTTAGTGATGAGCAAATAAGTATGATTTCGTAATGCAAAAACGGTGCATTGTTAAACAGAACCTTCAGTGGAATGATATCTCGAATAATATGAACTTGAATAAGAAGATCATTCAGAACTAAGTGATTCAGAACTAAGTGATTCGACGTTTTTATTGTCGCTACTAAGGAATAAAGTTTGTGTTGAAGGGGGCTATAATCCATCAGAGGTGGGACGAAGCACCAATGCAAGAAGCAGCTTGTCATGAGTGAACAGGACAATACATACAGTTAGCTCTTCGGTTGGTGCTATACTAGCGGTATCCTAGATTCCACTACTTCATACAGCCCGTTAAACGGACTATTTAGATGATGTCCTCTGTTTGCGCTGCTAACCTGATTTCGCGAACACGCAGTTCCTTGAAGATACAGTTACCCCTGTTATAAGGATAATAGTATTCATTCTGCAACTGTTCATTCCACCACTCACACTGACCACCTAAAACGGCGGAAAATAGATTTGCTGTCTCGGTGTTATAGTTTCTCATATTGGACTAATGTATAGATAACAACGGAGAGAAAACTCTGCTATGTGAACGCGACTACTGCTGCATTTTATAGGAGAATAGTTGATGAAGGAGGTGGATGAAAAAAATATTAAAAATTATTTACCTCGTAGGCGAGAGAATAACTATCCCCATTTGGCCCGGGCGTTCCTAGTCAGGTTGCGCACAATTTCTCTAAATGACTGCAGCGCACGGTTAGAAAGTTTCATAGTACAGAGGCGCGTCCGTTTCAGTTCGTGTCTCGGAGAACTGCTACATTTTGACCGGGAAACTGTGAAAAATTAACAGGTCAGCAGTTAATATGTTGATTAATTTACTGAACAGACAGCCGTAATACTATCAGCAGCAATCACTTACTCTTCTTTTCCGTGCGTAAAATTCATATGACGGTAATATTCAACCAATCAGCTGTTAATTGCTTTGTAATCATGCGCACAAGAGTATGTATCCTTATTTGATGTTTAAACGGTTTGACCATGCCTCAGTAGCACGCCCGAACTATGGCCTTTGACTTACATACAATAAATCGTTTAATATATACTCCTCGTACTTATCAAGATGTGCAGCATCTACAGTCAGAACTAATTCCAGAGAAATTACAATTAATCGCAATTAATAAATATTTATGTGCCATAGTACAAGCTTGTTATAGCAAATACCTCTCATATTGGTTTAAGTGTATACGCAGTTTCTGGCCGTTTTCTACTCCCTTAGCGCGTGTTGTATTAATTAGGAAATATTTGCCTAGTTCCGAAACACTGTTTTAATAGCGGCCGCCTAGCGCAGTAAATGTAACGTTGTGGTTTGTCGCTTCCGCTGCCATCTATCATTGTTTAATTGTGTTATGTTTAAGTGTTATATCTGGACGGTGACGAAAGCAGCCACTAGTGCTTCGGCTCATTGTTCTCAAATTTTGACGCCTATTATCCTCAGTCATTTTGATTGTGTCCAGTATGGAAGCGAGAGTGTGGCTGTTTTGCATATATTCTGGAATAATTACAGCAGGGTGTTGGGGCCGTTGGAAACCAGTTTCCCACAGTGGAGATTTCGATAGCAGTGCGGCCGCACGACGCATAACAATTTGCTTTATCCATTGCATATCGCGTACACGCGCTTTACATCTTCGTTAGATAGCATCGCCGCGAAGGGGCTCCTCTTTATATACCTCACACGTAAACGCTAGTCGAGGTGGGGGAGGCTGCGCATACGTGGACGGCTTGAAGTAATCGAGCTGCCTTTGTAGCGACGCGCTTTCAGCACCTCTCTTCTGTAACACACAACTGAATGTTTCTTGCTACCAACATTTGGTTTTCATTACGGACATCATAACGAGAACACTCAAATCCGTACAGAATTTGTGTTAACTCCCTTCCATAACTGCAATGGTACGTCAATGATTAATCTTCAACTTGCCATTTATCACTTATCAGTAGTTTCCTCCCGCTTGGGCCGTCTCCTGAGTGCTTCGCACGTAGCATTACAATAGAAAAACTTGGTGCGTTTTGAATGTGCTAATAGCCCCGAATCTGGAGAAGCGACTCAGGACACAGCACTTTTCGTCTCTCTACGCAACACCAGCTTTGGAGAACAGGCAAAGAATCCCAACCTGTAAAATCTCATCTCAACCAAAATTAGCCCTTTCGGTGAATTTTCGGGATATTAGTGTTGGCACTCGTAATTTGTAAAGTTTGCGCTCTTGCGCAACGTGGAGACTTCAACGATGGGTTGCGACAGTAACTCGTGACCGGTTAACTTTGCGAATAATTTTCTTTGCGTCATTACCGCTATAAACATCCCGTTATTAGAGCTACAGAGCAGTTCTTAATTTCCTACATTGAAGCAGGCGTATCGGATTAATGATGTAAATGTTACCATCTAAGTCAGTACACGAGATGTAAGTTGAGCCAAGTAACATTATTATTGACTCTTAATTGCTAAAAGGGTTCTCGGTTCTCGGGGTTTTGAAGTTAAGTGTCTCCAGGCGATGCACTACGCCTCTCTTGTTAGCATCTACCACTGGAGTTTTCTGAGTTCGCCTGCGAGGCTCTCTCCGAGATTAAATAACATGGAATCTCGTTCCACTCTATGGAAACTACCTTAGTATTCCGCTAGTATAATTTGACAGAAGGGTACTGAGAGAATAGATAGAATGTAGCTCCTGTAAGCGTCTACCTGCGTAGACTGCTGATATTTATTGCCGAATTTCTGTTGATTCAATGGAAGAGGAAACAAATTCTTGTGTGTCCCGTAGATTAACTGAATACTTACGAGAGGCGTTCAATAAGTAATACAACACACATTTTTCTGAAAGCAGGTTAGTTTTATTCAGGACTCCAGTACACTTTATTTCCCGCTCCTTTGGCTACGAACCCTTCAACGTAATCTCCGTTCATTGCGACGGCATTTCGCCACTTCGCTGCGTGGGTATGCAGAGCAGCTTTCATTGGGCCAAAGAGATGAAATCGGAAGGTGTGAGATCAGGGTTGTGGGAAAGATGAAAAAAAATTTGAGCACTATGGGACTTAACATCTGAGATCATCAGTCCCCAAGAACTTGGAACTACTTAAACCTAACTAACCTGAGGACATCACACACATCTATGCCCGAGCCAGGATTCGAACCTGCGACCGTAGCGGTCGCGCGGTTCCAGACTGAATCGCCTATAACCGCTCGACCACACCGGCCGGCGAGGAAGAACAGTCCAATGAAGTTTCGTGAGCTGCTCCCGGGCGCGCGGACTGTGTGAGACGTTGCATTGTCACGGAGAAGACGACGAACACGCTGAAGCCATTTCTTTACTTTCCTGACAATAGTACGACACTTAACAGAGTAGATCGTTGGGCCAGGAGGGAGGAAATCAAACAGAATAACCCCTTCAGAATCCCAGGAGACCGTCGCCATGACTTTACATACTAAGGGTGCGGTTTTGAAGTTTTTCTCCATGATTGACCGTTTTGTTTCCGATTCAGACTAATGAACCCAAGTTTCATCGCCTGTGACGATGTTCGACAAAAAAAAATTGGCACGATAAGCCTGGTAACACGACGGCAATTTCGCACATATCTCGTAGCTCTTTATGGTCTTTTGTTAGGCGGCGACAAACCCAGCGGGCGCGCTCGCACGTGATCCGTCGATCAGCTCGAATGAGAGTATTCACACGTTTCAACATAGCAAGAGTCACAAACAGGTTTGTAGGACCTTGTTGCCATGACGACAAGACATCTCCGCCAACGACTCGTCGTGCTTTTGTTCACTTCTCTGTAGACATTCTGCAATCGGCCGATGAATATCTGCGATGCTCTGGTTTTGTGCCTAAAGACACTCGATGACAGCTCTCTGCTTGGAACGCATCTTCGTTCGACGTCACGTCTACGTGTCTACGTATAGCGCCGCCACCTATCGGAGCTCCTTGAAACTATAGGGGCTGAAGCGGGAATACTCTAGGATGCCCCACATCTTATTCCACATTTTTTCAACCGAGATTGGCTGAGAAAAAAAAATGTGTTGCGTTGCTTACTTAACGCCCCTCACACTTGCTACATTTTAATAATCAGAGGTGCTAGAAGCAGAGACTTCGAACTTGAGTGGAGTAGGATGCGACCGTTTGTGGTGCTCCACCAGACAACCAGTAGCCAATCAATCAGCTTAGCGCCCAGACATTCCAGCAGCCTGCTGAGAGAAAACGTTAATCACATTACGTCACAGCCTCACTCTTGTCCAGCCTAGTTGCGTGGTGCTGGCTAGACAAAGACAGGGTGGGAGCTGTAGCGAAAGCCCACCGTGTGCGGTGCCAGACGGCACGGTTTGCCTTCTGCGGGCAGCGGCCGCGGCTGCAGCCGGAGCGCGTCCGTGGCCGCGTCAGCCGCTCGGCGGCAGGTGTGCTCGCAGCTCTAATTACCGACGCCCCACCCCAGCCGCAATAATCGGCCGAGCCGGCCCGCGATCATTGTTGCCTTGTTTGGAAGCGGCCGCGGCTTGCCATTGGTCGGGGGGCGGGTCCGCAAACTAACAACGAAGCGAAACTCGGGGATAAATAGTAAAAATAGAAGGCGGCGACTGCGGGAGCGGCCGCCGCCGCAGCATCCGTCAGACAACCGGTCCGGCGGGCTGGCGCGCCGCTTGCGACGCGACGCGCGGCGACGAGCGGAGAGGACGCGATGAAGCCATAACGACGCGCCACACTAATCAGCGGCCGTTCGTTTTTGCTCGCGCGCTTATTAGGTTTCCCCCCGCCTCTTCGCTGCTGCTCTGAGCTGAATTCTTGTCGTCTCTTCAAAATTCTCGAAGCTTTCGTTGCATCGAAATGAAATCCGTTGAGACACTCACCAGCTCTGAAGTATCAGCCCACGTTATGTGTGCCATTTATCGCAGCTCACGGGCTAGTAGTAGTTTCGACCAAAGACACAGTAGAGTTAGAAAGGAACCCGCCCAAGTAATGACATGGCAGCGATGACAACACTGCGCAAATTATTTACATATGTTACAAACATGGTTAGTACCTCAGCTTGGGGAAAGGGACCTCACAGAACACACATGGTAGGGAGCAAGACGGAGTACCTCCTCACTACCGTCTTGCAGTGCGCGAGTTCCTGAATGAACACTTTGGTGGATAGGCTCGTTCATGGCCATCACCAGCTCCCTTGAAATGACCTCCAAGAAGCCCTGACCTCACCACACCTGACAACTCGTTATTATGAGGGGTCATTAAGGTGCGTGTATCTGCACGTCGTTATGCTACAAACGATGAACTTCTCAATGTTGTTGAGGCTGCATTAGGCGTATGGTTCAAATGGCTCTGAGTACTATAGGACTTAACATCTGAGGTCATCAGTCCCCTAGAACTTAGAACTATTTAAACCTAACTAACCTAAGGACATCACACACATCCATGCCCGATGCAGGATTCGTACCTGCGACCGTAGCGGTCGCGCGGTTCCAGACTGAAGCGCCTAGAACCGCTCTGCCACTCCGGCCGGCTTAGGCGTATGAAATGTGTTTACAGCATGATGGGAAACATACCGGTATGCTTGGCATATAATACGTAAGTGATTACTTGTACTAAAACAAATAAGTTAGAATTCGATATCAGGGTGTACGGGGACTTCTCGACCACACTGCAGAGCTCTCTACTGTTCTTAAAGCGAGCGCGCGAGGAGCCAGTCCCGTATTGAGTCCTAGAGACAAATGAACTGTGGCAACGGACAATCAGAGTGTCTTAGTCCGTTCTCCACAACATTTCCACCGAGCAAGGTGGCAAGACACTAGACTAGCGTCCGAGAGGACCGACCGTTCAAAGCCTAGTCCGACCATCCTGACGTAGGTGTTTGGTGGTTTCGCTAAATCGCGTAAGGCGAAGACCGGAATGGTTCCCCGCCCTATCCATACTTGGGATCCGTCTCTAATAACCTCATCGTCGATGGGACGTAAAGCCCTACCTAAAAACTAAACTCAGTCCGTCAGGCCTCGGGAAGCCCAGCGGTATCAACAGACCGCCGTGTCAATTTCAGCCGATAGGTGTCGCTGGATGCGGATATGAAGGGGCATGTGGTCAGCACACCGCTTCCTCCGACGTCGTCAGTTTTCGTGACCGGAGCCGCTACTTCTGAATCAAGCAGCTCCTCAGTTGGCCTCGCAAGGACCGAGTGCACCCCGCTTGCCAACAGCACTCAGCAGACCCGGACGCTCACTCATCCAAGTGCCAGCCTAACCCTATCTTCTTCCAGGCGATCCAAGGCTGGTTTCCTCACAAGGACAATACACTAAGAGTTCCAACCTTTAAACTCACAAAATAGATATCATCCGTTTCTTTAAGATTCCCTGAAATTATATTTACTTTCATGAGACTGTGAGACTAGATTCCACGTGATTATATATTTAAAAAAAAAATTCTTCAGTTTTCTCCCCGAGTCATATCCCATTGCTTCTTCCCCACCATCACACTTGTTCTCATTCCTGCTGATTAATACTTTTGTGGACACAAATGTGATAACTAAAAGAAAACCAGGGCCAGCTAGAAATTTTTTTTTCCATACAAGCGGCCTATTATTTTCTGCCGACCACCCTTATCCCTTGTACGGTTTCACCTATTTCAGTTCTCACCACTAATTGTGATACGCATTGTATACAAATCTTGCACTTTGGCACCCCTTGCGTCCATCCTAGTTTGGCGCTGTAAGCGGCCACTGCTAACTGCAGTACGTCCTGTACAGAAATAAAGTATTACAGTTATGGTGCCTTTGGCTTCCCTCATACCTTGTACCTTGAACTAGCCCTGAAGGAAATGGAATTTGTTCTTTCCATTCGCAATTATGTCACCTCACATCCGTCGAAATTACCCTCGTTGGGAAAATTTCTGTCCGACGTAAGAAATAACAGTAATTTAAATTTAAGTTTTGAACGGACGTTTGTTCTTTGAATTGGCCTGAAGCTAAGTTTGTCTTACAGTTAACGGCAGTGAGTCACTTAAACGCCTTTGATTTTTCTGACGTTCTCTTATCTCAACATTACGACAGTGTCCTGAAACTTGCTTGCTGTCGTGTTTGCTCATCGGCGCAGATTTAACCGCCAATACTGGAAACAGACCGTTGGTTCTTCCCGGTTTGAATTAAAAGCCGTTTAGATGATGAGACGCTTGTTTTGAAAATCGTTATCTCCTTACTCACTTTGGTCTCTCTTTCAAACACGTAGTGTTTATTTGATCTTATGTGGCTCTTATCGGTGAAAGTAAAGAGGAGAGATAAGGAATCGGATGTTTCTGGAGATGATTTCCACGCCTGCCTACCGGATATTTTCTGCTTAATAACCAGCCGGCAGTTTGTGGCGGTTTCATTATCAGGTTCTTTAGAAGGTGGGGGGTATGTTAATGACCCGTTGAAGACGACGTCATTAGCTTTGTCGACAATATAAGATTACGAGCGCTAATTGGGCAATTGGCAGTTTAGTCTCTTAATTGTTTCAGCTATTCGTGAAGAAATAATTTTAGGGAGTTGTCCATTTTCTGTGATCAAATTCTTATCCTTTTTATACAGACTGTAAAGTGGAGCGATTCTGACGTACACACGAGTCATGGAGTAATTTGTTTCACCAAGTTCCTAGTCACTATAGCGAAACGCCCTCCCATTCACGAAGAGAAATAAGTGTATTGAACATGTAAGCTTTTGAAATTTCCTGGCAGATTAAATCTCCGTACTGGACCGAGGCAGGGAGTTTAGTCTTTCGTGGGCAAGTGCTGTACCAACTGAGCTAGCCAAACACAACTCACGAGCCGTCCTCACAGCTGCACTTTCACCAGTCTTCAGGGGTAGTAGTCCTGCAAGATTTGCTTGAGAGCTTTTGTGAAGTTCGAAAGGTTCGAGATGAGGTACTGCGAAAGTAAAGCTGTGAGGACGGGTTGTGAGTCATGCTTAGGTAGCCCAGCTGATAGAGCACTTTCTGCGGAAGGCGAAGGTCCCCTAGCTCGAGTCTCGGACCGGCACACAGTTTTAGTCTGCCAAGAAGTATCAGCGCATTTTCTGCTGCAAAGTGAAAATTTCGGTACGCGTTTTTTCCGTTAAACTCAGATGGTCACTTGCCCTCTGTATCTAACTTCCTGCTACTAATTAATTGGAGTGGCCGAGCGGCTCTAGGCGCGTCAATCTGGAACCGCACCGCCGCTACGGTCGCAGGTTCGAATTCTGCCTCGGGCATGGATGTGTGTCATGCCCTTAGGTTAGTTAGATTTAAGTAGTTCTAAGTTCTAGGGGACTGATGACCTGAGCTGTTAAGTCCCATAGTGCTCAGAGCCATTTGAACCATTTTTGAACTAATTTACCATCTATCACCAATAACACCACCCACTGTGGGAACTATTGGGAAATTTTCACATTGCAGTGCTCAGTACTAGTACTCTGTAGGAAGATTGTCTAAGAACGCTAAGGAAAAAAGTAAGTAAGTAAGCAAAGTAATAATAATAATAATAATAATAATAATAATAATAATAATAATAATGAAATTACTTTCAGGATTCTACAGTCAGCACTACTGTATGATATTACATTTCACTGTGTGATTTGAATAAATGTGATAATTGTAACCCTCTGTTTGAACTGCGGCTTCATACACAGGAAGTTCCTCATCCGGCACTATCTCGTTTTTCCCGCCGACCATGAAATTCGAATGGTATCTCCTCAACAGACCCGATAAGAGTAGACAAAGGATTTTCTTGTTAGCGTCTTTCCAGTACTTACCTGGCCCCATATATTGACACTCACCTTCTCCGTTATCTAATGTCAACGTATTGACGGACGTCTCACTGACTCTTTTTTTTTCCCGCGCGGCCCACAGACTCGCGCAAGGAACAGCAGCAGCACAGTGTGAAGACCGAGGCAAAGGAGGGCGGCGGCATGCCGAAGCAGCCAGAGTGCGACGACGGGGGCGGCGGGGGTGGACAGCACGGCTGCCCCTACTGCAACTACAGCAGCTCTTCCGAGATGCGGACGCAGGCGCACGTGCTGGCGCAGCACTCGCAGCTCACCTCTCCGCCGGCGACGCAGCAACAACTCCAGCATCACCAGCAGCAGTTTCAGCTGCACCACCACCATCACCCGCAGCAGCAGCACCATCAACAACAACAGCAGCAACAACAACAACAGCAGCAGCAACAGCAGCAGCAGGAGTTCCAGTGTCCACTCTGCCAGGATAGCTTCCGCGACCGCGGAAGCCTGGAGCGGCACGTCATGCAGATCCATTCGGTCAACTCGGAGGGCCTCCAGCGACTGCTGCTGCTTGTCGACCAGTCGCACTGGCTCAACGCTGGGGCGCCTGGTCCTCCTGCTCCTCAAACCCCTCAGCTCAGTCAGCAACCACAGCAGCAACAGCAATCTCAACATCAACATCAACAGCAGCCAGCGCCAAACCAAGCCAGTCAGATGGTCAGCCCGGTCAGTTCCTCGTCGTCTGGTGGCTGCAAGGAGCTGGACACCAGCAAGCACAACAATTCGTCCGATGTCAACTCTGTAGACGAGAATCTACCACAGTCGCCTGTCGACCATCAGCAGGTAAATAATTTTCTGTAAAATCCTGTATTGTCCCATCAGATGCACGTATTTCTTCAGTTATTGCCAGTTAAAGATTCATATGGACATCTTACGTACCGGTAGTGCGTGTATTACAGACGAGGGTGGCTAGATAAGTCTCGTAAAATGCAAGAAAAAGGGTTTGTTTCGTAAACAACTCATCTTACTTCTACACATAGTCCCCTTCAAGGGATATACAGGGGTGATCGGAGGCTTTCCAGGCGTATGTGTTGTTTCCAGGGCTCGCGGGTGTCCAGCCGGATGCGATCGTTGAAGTCCCACGATATTTCAACAAATAACCTTTCCGCTATCATCGGGTGGTTCTGATGGAATGGTCACTGACAATGAGGAGACAGACCATTCCATCAGAACCACCTGATGATAGCGGAAAGGTTATTCGCTGAAATATCGTGGGACTTCAACGATCGCATCCGGCTGGACACCCGAGAGCCCTAGAAACAGATGTGCAGGGTGTTCGGAGTAGAGGGAAGTTAGTACATAATATTTTAAATAAGAATCCATGTCCTGGAACGCACCGTTTCCGTTCTACGACAGTTTCAATCCATATGTTTAGCTCATCAACTTCTGCTTGAGGACTTGAATTTGCGCGACGCAGTGCAATTATTAGGTAAAAATGTGAAAGGAAACATCACGCAACATCCATTTACCGCTTGAGCACATTTGTTTTTATTAATACTTAAACATTACGTACTGCATGTACAGTATTCTGGGTTCTTCTGTGTTTTGCAATCATGTAAACACGTATTGTTTAAGTGTTAATACAAACAAATGTGCCTAAGTAATAAATTGATATTTCGTTAGTTTTCTTTCGAACTGTTACGTAGTAATTGTACTGCGTCACACCTAATTCAATTCCTCAAGCAGAAATGGATGAGTTAAACATTTGAACGATAATCGCCGTAGAAAAGAAACGGCATGTTTCCGGACATGGTTTCCTATTCATAACATGTTCTAGAAGTTTGTGATGGGAATTTCCGAAAATTTCCTGCAGTTTTATCATCTTATTGAAAAAGCAGGTTCTGTGAAGCTCTGCAAAATACTCATTAACTGCAAGTATCTCTTCCTCATTTGCCACTACCACCACCAGCACCATCATTATCATCATCATCATCATCACAATAGTCGTAGTCGTCATCATCACTTGGTGATGTGACCTCTTCGAATCGTAGTGCAACATAAGATCCCAACAGGTTGTCCTATTTCTTCCGGTCTTGAGGTTCCTGTCGCCAATCGAATCCAGCTGTCTTTCGAACTCTCTGTCCCATCTGCCCTATGGTGTTCCTTTCCAACTATTTCGGCAAATGGGCTCCAGTATAGTATTTGTTTTTAAAATCTGCCGTTCTTTATTCGAGCACATGACAAGCCCACTGCCATTTCAAGGTATTTGATTAACCCTTTATTGCGAATTCGGCCGCATGGCTACTATAAAGTGCATAAACAGTAAAATGAAATATAATATTCCTTCAGCCTGTTTTTCCAAATGTCTGCTGTTCGTCTAGCTTAGCTATAAGCTAAAATACGCACTTGCTGTGTTGGGACAAAGCATGCGAAATTGCCCATGAGAGAAGCACATCTTACGTGTGATTTGACTCGTGTGTGTAAGGCAGTACAATAACAGCTTGCCTAACTACAATGAGAATGAGCGCTTCAAAATGAGAACTTGGTTTTGAAACTAGTAGTGGCTAAATAAATAATGAAATAGTGTAACTGTGGAAAAGTTTTCGTTTTTTTCCTTCTTTTCGAAAAAAGAAAAAGGTTATGAAAATGCAAAACTTAAAAGGAAACTAACGATAAAGTTAGTAGGAGCTGACAAGAGAGGCGAGTATAGACCATTAATACTTCTTAAATGTAGTGAAATTCAAAATATTCCAAACAATACATGCCGCACATTCGACAAAAGTTTGTGCCACTTGAAAATCGTTTGATAAGCACCAAAGAACAATCTGTTCGCTCATCTGTGTAGTGTGTGTACATTTCACCTCAACAGTATGTGGAACATGATCAGTTATTTACGAGGACGTACTAATTTTGAAGAAGCAATGTTGTTCCATCGCCATGATAACGGGCTGACTGTCCTGCTGCCTGATAACATCGTTAATTACATCGGAAACGTGGCCGCGAACTGAATCGTAAACTAATAAGGGAGAGAGGTTGAGCAACGTGTCAGATGTTGGCTCCAGACGGTCATCAACAAGACGATCATTAGCTCGTCTGACATCCATCCACTCTACTGTGTGTGTGTAGTAAGATAACATCCGATGGAAAAGTTTCCTTCAGAGCTGGTGTCTGCTTACATACTCTTTACGTTTCACAATTTTGATTTCAGCTCTGTATTTATGCTCACTTGCGTTATTAATTTTTAATAAAAATTATGTGAACCTAACCGAAGTTCCAACGAAAACGAGTGATTTTTACGCGTTAGCCGTAACTAATGAAGCAAGTGAGTCGCACTCGTAGGGTTGGGTACTCTATTCCGATGTTGTTTTCTTCTTTTACTTCTCTTGAATTGACCCTTTTAGGCCCGATCAGTATTTCGGTTCCTTCTTCTTCTCCCTGCATCCGGCATTCGCAGAACGCCTTATTTGCATTTCATTTCGATAATATACACCTTATACAGTAATATTTGAATTTATCAACACTGTGGCTACATTTGCCGATTTTCTGAAAGTCATCTCAGATATTTGTTTACTGAGGTTATTTTACCCTCGGAGACCATAATTCTGTTATTTCACCCTGGGAGACCATCATTCTGACGTTGTAGGATTAAATTTGGAAATCTATCTTAATTGCCCTTTTTAGGGTTCTTCAAATTTTACCGTGTATCCTCATGAGCATGGTTTTCCTCCTCATAATAATAGGTTTCATATAAGACGTTGGCAATCTGACAATTGCTGTATTGTTTAGTTATCGATGACTATCTGTGATCTAACTAGATCGTTTCCCAAACACTTTCAAAAGCATGTTTTCTGTTAAAGTTATGCACTTGTAAACTATCTGAAAATATTTCTAATCCGAACATAATATTTTTTATCTGATTTACACGTTTAACAGCCAAGGGTGATCTTCCACAGGCGTGAGAAACGGACCACGTGTGTAAACGAAGTGCCCCAAAAGTCTGGAACCACAGCTGAATTACAAAACGAAATTGTGGCATCTGTTTAAAGCAATGGTAAAGACGTCATTTATGGTGTCGTAACAGTTTTTGAGTCTTACTCGCTGAAATTTATGGGTTTGATTATGTCGTTTAGGGTAACCATTCCCTGTTTTTACTTCTGACGTCGCGGAAATCAAATTGGGTGATGAATTGACATCAGACGGTGCTAAGTCAGGTCTCCTAGAGGGCTTTCGCTCACTTTTCGTGTCAGGCTTATCCTATGAAAATTTTAGCACGAGTTTCCAGAGCGCTTGCAGAAGTTCAGAGTCACATAGAATGAGCGACATCTGTATGCATCCGTAATAACGATAACAGAAAAATCTTCCACGTTGAATGTTAATGGATTTACTTACTTCTCCGTCGCAATTCGGTATGTGTGTCATTACCAAGCTCTATGAAGTGTGAAGCGCTTCAATGCGTGTTCTTTACTGTTGATGAAGACACCATCCCAGTGTCTCAACCACATTGCCTTATTTTACTTCACTGCTATTGTCGAATAAATAAACCCAGTGACAGTCCAGGCGGAAAATGTAGTTTCGAAAATACTGTAACATCTGGGGTCCTAAGTAAACATGAAATACCAAAAAGCAGATTTGTAATGGGAAGTGGCACCAGTGAAATGCAAAAGAAACTTATTAATCACCATATGACACTCTCACTCCTTAATTGGCAGAAAAGTGAAAAAAAAGGTGACTGTAGTCTGGTTTAAAGTAGTTGGCATTAGATAACTAGCAACTGGGCTACCCCTGCGACCAATACAGCAATACCAGACTAGACTGTTGGGTTCCACTGTGTTGTCACTTCCGCTGCACAAAGCATTGCGCCTACTAGTTTTCAGTGAGCTTTACAGTCTCGGGTCCTGCCTTATGATTTGCGATGAAAGTAGTCGAAAGAAAGTCATGGCTGAGGCACTACAGATTTATAACAAACACGAGTTTCAGAACTTCCTTCGTGAGTTTCGTAGGTGATTGATATTTTACACTTAATATTTGTTGTGAGTTAAATCTCGACAAAAAAGCCATCATTCTAAACTTTTACATATCAAACACTACGCGACACTTAACTTCCGATAGAGACTCAGAACGAACTATTTTGGCAATCGACCAAGTAAATGGAGGTACATGAACCAGTTGAACAGTTTTTGGAATATAATGTTTGAAAATGTTTCCATGACAGGCAAAATTTAACCCTTTCCAAAAGAAAACATGTCTAATTAAAATTAATAACAGATGTTTGAAATGCATAGAGGCACTATAGAGATCTATGACATAAGCGAATTACATTTTTATTAAGTGATTTTCGTGGGAGACAGATTTTAAAGCGATTTTCCATCGCCGTGGAGAATGTATCGCTATGGTGACTGAAGATGGCGCTTGTCGGGACAAAGTTGTAACTTTGGTCCTTAAGCGTCCAGTGAAGGGGTCGGTGGAAGAACGTACTAACCATCTGTTTACTAATGGTTAGACTGAGCACATTATCTGTTGTGTTTCCGCAGAGTCACGTGCTGGTAACAAGTATTTTCACATGCACTGCCGGAATAGACTGAGCACATTATCTGTTGTTTTTCCGCAGAGTCACGTGCTGGTAACAAGTATTTTCACATGCACTGCCGGAATGCAGTCTTTACAGCGTAAATTAGTTCGTCTTATTATACTAATTTTCTTGTCTTAGGTTCTAACGAAAGAAATAGCACGAAATTCCTCTAAACACGCTATTGTGGGTTAATTAAGCTTCTGTTTACGTCTTCTTCATTTTTCTTTGTTTCCAGTTGCCTGAACAAACTAATTAGTAACGCAAAAATGCGTATGCTTACTGTTAGACACTTGGAGTCCATGTATTGTGTAGTAATCTGCAACATAGTTGCAACTTAGTTGTAATTGAAGCGATCGGCTGAGTCTCAGTGTAGTCACGATTAGTAGGCTGACGCTATTTGTTGTCTTTTGAGAGTAACAAGTAGTTTAATTTGTTCCACTAGAGAGCGCTGCCTTCAATGCCGAGTGGTCAGAAGCACTCAGATAAGCTAGAGTGGTTGCACTGAGAAATAATTGTTAAGAATAAACCAAGTTGTTTAGCATCGAAGTTAGTCAATCAGGTCTCTGCGCGAGCAAATTCAAGCACTTGCACGCGCAAAAATGCGGCAGTGCACCGACACCCGTGGATCTGTGAGTTGCCTCTTGTTCGATGCTCATTACCAATTAAAATGTGCGTTTTTCGGCAGTGATAAATTTAAGCTGGTTGAGCAGAAGGTACGTTTGTTCGGTTTGAGGAAACCAAACTAAGAAAAAGTTTGGCGACACTGTCTGTGGCAGACTGCTTGAATTTGCGCGCGCGACGACCTGATTGGCTGACTTCGACGCTGAATACCTCGGAAACGGCGCAGCGTGTCGAATTTTTTTCGTTACAGTTATTTCTCAGCGCAACCTCCACTGCAATACCCTTACAAGCTTATGCTTTTCTGATCACGCTGTTGGATTTGTCCAAGATGTACCATGCAATCGGTTTGCCGTCCACGGTGGCCAAGCGGTTCTAGGCGCTTCAGTCCGGAGCCGCGCGACTGCTACGGTCGCAGGTTCGAATCCTGTCTCGGGTATGGATGTGTGTGATGTCCTTAGGTTAGTTAGGTTTAAGTAGTTCTAAGTTCTAGGGGACTGATGACCTGAGAAGTTAAGTCCCATAGTGCTCAGAACCATTTGAACCTTTTTTTTTTTATCATGCAATAACTCGAAATGACGCCCTTGCGGGTAAGCCCTTTCTTCTGCCGGCCCCTTCAGTTCACTAGCTGTTAGTGATTTGGTGAATTATTGGAAACCTTGAACTCACCTCCTGTATTTGCTCTTCCGGAGCAGCCCTCGTTTGTGGCGTGCGTTATGCAGCGTGGCGCGGTGTGCTTGTGTGCAGGATGCGGACGAGAATCGTTGCCAGACGTGCTCGAAGTCGTTCCGCAGCGTGGACGAACTGTGCTCCCACCAGACGGAGCAGGGCCACCTGGAACTGAAGCAGACGCCGAGCGGGCCCGGCTACCTGTGCTGGAAGAAGGGCTGCAACCAGTACTTCCCCACCGCGCACAGCCTGCAAATGCACTTCCGCGAGATCCACGCGCGCTCGGGGGCCCCGGCTGGTCCGGGCACGCAGCAGACAACGACGACGACCACGACGATCGCGGCGGTGTCGGAGAAGCACGTATACAAGTACCGCTGCAACCAGTGCAGCCTCGCCTTCAAGACGATGGAGAAGCTGCAGCTCCACTCGCAGTACCACCTCATCCGCGACGCCACCAAGTGCGTACTGTGCGGCCGCAGCTTCCGATCCGTGCTGGCCCTCTACAAGCACGTCGAGACGGCGCACTCCGAGCTCTCCGACGACGAGCTGTCCGCCTACAAGCAGAGCCTCATGAACAACCCGCTGCTGCTGGCCGGGCTCAGCGGCCAGGTCCTCGACCCGGCCACCAACGAACTGCTGAGGAAGGAGTCGCTCAAGATGGAGGCGGCCGACGAGGTCACCGAAGTGGACGACAGCCCTACCAAAGAACACAACCAGAGCCAGGACGACATCGGCGCCCAGCAGAGCGGCGACGGCGAGAACAGCGACGACTCCGTCATCTACAAGGAGCAGCAGTTCCTGGAGGACTATCTCAACAGCCAGGCGATCGCGGAGGACAGCTACAACGACCCGAACCGCAAGTACAAGTGCCACCGGTGCAAAGTTGCCTTCACTCGCCAGAGTTACTTGACTAGTCACAACAAGACCTTACTTCACCGCAAGGGCGAGAAACTGAGCTACCCTATGGAGAAGTACCTCGACCCGAACCGGCCCTACAAGTGCGACGTGTGCAAAGAATCTTTCACGCAGAAAAACATACTGTTGGTACACTACAACTCCGTGAGCCACCTGCACAAGCTTAAGAGGGCCATGCAGGAGCAGCAGCAGAACAACAACAATAATAACAACAATAACAACAACAACAATGCTGCTTCCTCCCACGCTGCCGCCGCGGCGTTGGCCGCCAGTCTGGGCGTTACACCACCACCGATGCCAAAGACGAACGCGTGCGTCGAGGACGACGACAAGAAACCGTACAAATGCAACATCTGCAAAGTGGCCTACAGCCAGGGATCGACCCTCGACATCCACATGCGTTCGGTGCTGCACCAGACCCGCGCATCCAAGTTGCAGGACCTCGCGATGACGGGACAGATCGACCTCAGCAAGCCGTTGATAGAACAGCCCGAACCGCAGAAGGTGCAGGATCAGCACAAGAAAATGATGCACGAGATGATGAGCTGCTCGACACCGAAGCAGGCATCGCCACCAGCATCTCAAGGACCTTCTCCTACCTCATCGGCCTTGACACCAGTTCCTATGGGCAGTTCGCCCTCGCCCCAGCAGCCACAAGCTCCGCACGGCATGCTATCGTGTCAGCGCTGCAACGCCTTCTTTGTGAGCCAGGAGCAGCTGGCTACGCACCAGCAATTGTACTGTCTGTTTGGTAGTCCCATGTCACTTTTCTCACCTCCGCACGCCCAACCCCAACAACAGCAACAACAGCCAGCACCACAACCACAACAGCAACAGCAGCAGCAACAGCAACAGACTACTCGATGCTCTCCGACTCCACAATGTAGCGACAGGACGCCACCACCATCTCAACAGCCAGCGCAACAATTGCAGCTCGCACAGAACTCGTGCGAAGAACCCATGTCGCGACTGGCCATGAACAGCACCCGAAAGTCCAACCAGGTGTACAAGCATTTGCTTGAGAGCTTCGGTTTCGATTTGGTAATGCAGTTCAACGAGAACCACCAACGTAGACAGCAACAGTTACTAGCTTCCACTTCCGAACAGCCCAACAATGGGTGTGGTGCTAATGGCGACGACGATGTCGAGATGATCGAAGTGAAGACTGAACCTCTTGACGAACACCAAGCAGGTGACCTACCAGAGCTGGCTAAATCTGTGTGTCAGCACTGCCACAAAGAGTTCTCCAGCGTGTGGGTGCTCAAGGCGCACTGTGAGGAAGTTCACCGCGATCTCGTTCCACCAGAATTCCTGGAGAAGTATGCGCAACAGATCAAGTCGGAACTGGAGAAGAAATCTGTCGTGGTCGCTGCCAACATTAGCTCTGAAATTTCCCCCGAGAAGGAGGCCGTCGCTTTCGACGATTCTAAAGAGAAGTCGCTCCAGAGTACGCCACCAGCTCCAGACCTGCAGCTCCCGACGACAGCGCCGAGTACTCCGACCGCTTCATCGACTCCAGCCTCCAGCACTGATTCAATCCCGGCGGCTCAGCACCACCATCACCACCAGCAACAGCAGCAGCAACAACAACAGCAGCAGCAGCCCCAACAGCAGCAGCAACAGCAGCATCAGCAACAACAACACCAGCAGCAGCAGTCGTTATCGATGTCGCTGGCGCAACAGATGAACGAGATGCTCAGCGTGATGGCGGTGCAGCAGCAGCTGCAGCAGTTCAGTCCGATGATGATGGGCATGGCGGCCATGGGGCTGGGCCCCCTGGGTCTCAATATGGGAGCCCTGGCCGCCATGAACCTGCAGCCGCCGTTGGTGCCCATGATGATGCCGCCGCCGCCACACTTCGACCCACTGGGCCAGCTCTTCGGAGGGCCTGCCGCTGCCGCCGCGCCAGAACACCTTCTGGCCAAGCAGCAGCACCAGCTACTGCAGCAGCAGCAAGCGGTAAGTCAAAGCTCCCAGCTCCATTTACTGACACTCCGGCATGTGCTTTTCATCTGCTGGCCCCTTTAATCCGCAACGTGTATATGTACAGATTGTCATTCTTACAAGAGAGTCTCTGGACAACATTCCATTTTCGTGGGTACCGGTATCTGTAAATGTGATATTTGCCATATATTTAGGCCGATAAGACGATAGGTGAAGCATATAAAGAGGGACCCAAAATCGGGGTCGTCTTGTACGACAGACATAAGACATAGATTGACATTTATATAAATTATAGATTGACATTTATATAAACTAAACCGTTATAAAATAAAAATTAATCGCTCACCAGATTATTTAAAACTGTTCAGAATCCTCACAATCATTATCGTTGCAAAGCAGCTCCTCTAGTACATCCTCACTTTAGTTGTCGAGTTCATCATGTCGGACACATTCTGCACCTTAGGAATCGATTTCCACTTAGCCATCTGTTGTTGTTGTTGTGGTCTTCAGTCCTGAGACTGGTTTGATGCAGCTCTCCATGCTATTCTATCCTGTGCAAGCTTTTACATCTACCAGTACGTACTGCAGCCTACATCCTTCTGAGTCTGCTTAGTGTATTTATCTCTTGGTCTCCCTCTACGATTTTTACCCTCCACGCTGCCCTCCAATACTAAATTGGTGATCCCTTGATGCCTCAGAACATGTCCTACCAACCGATCCCTTCTTCTAGTCAAGTTGTGCCACAAACTCCTCTTCTCCCCAACCTTATTCAATACCTCCTCATTAGTATCCCAGAACAAATCGTCCACAGTGCCATCCACAGCATTGGAAATCCCACACTTCTTGAAGGATTTGATCAGTTTCACTTTTTCCCATGATGTGATCACGAAATCACATAAAACATCAAGTGATGTAGCCCGTATAGGCATACCTTTCGTATACGTCTTGTCCCCACTGATCATCCAATTGTTCACAAATGTGGTCTTTCAATGGTTCATTAAAGAGGCGTCTAAGGAGTGTGTGTAGCATCGAAGTCAAACCACCTGGTATAACAGCAGTGTTGGTATTGCTTCGTACCGAGTGGTTTTTGGTATTTTCAGTTATGTGACTATGAAACATACCCCACACCAACAAACTAGGTTGACTTCTTAAAGCACCTGGCGCCTCTGCCACACACTATCCATCCAGAGTTTTACACCATTCATGTCCATAATCTCTTTTTATGGAAATGTAAAAAAGTGCTTGGTGGAAATATTATTTTAGGGGTGCTTTTTCGCTTGATACTGACCATAGGTTTTAACTTTGTTTCATGTGGCGTGCACGTTAATATTGCTGTAAACCTGATCTTGTCATGGCCTGTACTTTCGACTTGAAAAGTTTTTACGCCTTTTGTTTTCACAGTTCTACTTTTTTATCATCACGGAGATCACCTGTGTTCCATCCATTTTTCCAGTGTGAGGTAGTGGAAAGTTGTGTTTTTGCCTCATACGAGTATCAAACTTAAGAAGACTCGTAACTTTATGGTCAAGATCTTTCCGTAATTTCTGCGCAATTTTTGTTTTCTGCCCTATTACCAGATTTTTTTCTGTTTATGAAACGATTGCACCAACCTACTGTTGCTTTAAATTCATTGCCGTGCTCTGGATTGGCTCGTGCCCACTTCAGTGCATAAGCCGCAATCATATTTCTTGAAACAACATGACAATTTTGCCTCTGTTCTTGCACCATTCTGCAACGCTATTTTCTGAATCTGGCCAGCAAGCTATTCCTTTCGTCATAGAACACTTTGTTATTGGCATTTTTAAATAGCATCTTCATTCTCTCGCCAGTCTCTTACCATCTTCTCTGTTATATCGAAAGCCCTTGCTGCCGCACATTTGTCCGATTCTTCAGCCTGTTTTATGACCTCTAACTTGAATATTACTTCGTATTTCCTTCTTTTTGTTGGTTCCATCATTAGGCACACACTACAAATTTTACGCCGGTTACACCTATAGTAAAACTGTTTGAACGCGCAACACAATCTACAACAATACTTGTTAGCTGTACATATGAGTTCGGTATGCGACACGTACTTATACAGGCACAACCGTATCAATGCTGAAAGAGGCTTTTGCTTCATGCAACCGTACCGCTTATTTAGTGGTACAGAGCGGGTATGTCTGCAAAACTGAATAGCCAATACGACACTTTTATGAATACTCAAGGTCACTACCCGAATCCGTGCGCATATTATTATCCAGATGATCACTGTTTTGAACTAAATTTACAGGCCGTTGATAGTTTGGAGATCGTCTTATAGGACGGGCATACAGTAAAACTGTACATCTTTGACGAAAATTTATACCTCAGAAAATTTATACGTCATTTTATCCGAAGGTCGTCGTATCCGCCGAAATATACGGTAAATAAATCGCGTAAGTCTCAGCGGAGGTCTTATTTTATGTGCACAGGAAGCAGTTTCGGCTTCACAGTCATCATCAAATGCGCAAGAGGAAATAAAACTAAACGTATTCCAGAATTTGTGAAACACGAACGTATTACATACAAACTTATCTTTGCAAATGTAACAGATTGCGAATTCTACGATTTATTTAGATATCAACGTCACCAGTCTCCTTCAGATGTCAAGAATTGTTAAATTCAAAGAATTTGCGACATCAAAATAAATCTCGTTTCCTGCTCCAGGTTACACAGGGCGCCCCAGGAGGAATGGTCAGTATTCACGGATAAGACAGGAAGGATCATTTGAAGTAAAAAGTCTACTAAACATGTGCTCTAAAATGTAAAACTTAAGAGATGTGAGCGTTTGTTCAGTACAAGACATGCGTTCGACAGTAGCGAAGATGAACAAGTGCTCATTGCTCTTAAGGTATGCACTTGAGCCCATGTTTACTAAATGTTTTTTTTCTTGTTTTGGTCCATACTATCTCCTCCGAAAATATTGAAAGCAAAGAACTTGCAATAGAGGAGATTTATTTCACAGTATCAAAGTTGAAGAAAAGCTCATTTCTTTTACGGTATGCATTTTAGAGCCCACGTTTACTATACTTTCTATCTTGCGTGGAATGCTCGTTCCTATAATGTACTTGAATACTGATCACTGGTCCTGGGACACCCTATATTACCGTGGGAGGGTCACTTGTTCACCAAATGTTCGTGTTTGCCTTTTCTCGGCCTTTGTTATTCGGAAGTAATGTTTCTACAACCACAGCACTGTATTTTATTAAATCACGTATCCCAAAAGCTCCAAAATATTTTACTTTCTCATCTAAATAATTATTTATATAGAAGCACTATTGGAATTCGCTTTTGGTCAAAGGACGACGTTGAATGGCAAATTGACCATAATATACTTCGTGTAAGGGTGCTAACATTGTAAGCTTTGGAAAATTTCACATACTGTTTTCAGAACATCGTAAGTAGCTCGAAATATACGTGTTTTCATTGAATGAGAAATATTGTAAATGTAAATATTTAATAGTGAACCAAGTAACGTGACAACTGATATTTTATTAACTGTTTGGGGTAACGGATTAAATGTTGTCCACAAGTAACAATATGTTAAACACTCCACAGCCAAGAGTTTTCCGTCAGCGTAAACATTGCATATAGAAGTGAATCTGCGCTATGTCGGCAGATCCGGTCCTCGTATTGAGCGCATTTGCTAGCACTTTCTGCGGACCGTGTCACTCCATTCTGGCCCTATACTCTCCACGACAACAGCTTCGCAGCACTCCTCTGTTACGAATTTTAACTGTTTTAATGTATCTCTGTATTGAAAATACCCCTCACATCTAGTTACCGAAAAGTGTATTGTGTGGAACAGGTCGCTTATAACTTTACTACACATCCGATCAGAGTAGAAAATGCAGTGGCACTATTAACAATATTTTTCTGGTAAAAGCGTTTCTGCCCCGACGCAACATTTGTTACACGAAAGACACTGTTAAATATTACAACTCGACAATTACATCCCTGATGAAATATATTGTGAAGATTGCGGGTGCTAAACTAAACGGAAAAAAAATAATATTCCGCTTCAGTTACATATCGACTGCTTACGCCAAACAACAAATGTAATTTTTTTATTTTTTATTTTTAATAGGAAATGCTCATTTCGTTTTAAGGACATTTGAATGGCACTGTGGGGTGAGATAAGCCTTGAAACCTGCCCTCATTTTTTGTGAGAGTCTGAGAGATTGTGCGTTATGAGACCGGAAGTTACGTTAAAATACTTTTTACTTGAATTAGACATGAAAAAGACTTGGCAATTCAAGAGCATGTTAACGTTTACTGCATTCCCTCTGTCCTGTTCTGCGTTGTGGAATCGAAACGGTGTAGCATACATTCTCAGATGTCACTACATATTCGTCACACTGTAGGTTCACCATACCTGAACTATTGCATTGATACCATTTTATGTACTTTGATTTTATCCGCATCGAACTAATCATTATGATAATACGTATCACCTGTGCGTTGATCTCGACACAAGTGTATGCTTCGTCGCAGGACATCTTCGGGTAACGCACAATATCATCTCTTTTTCATAAACCTTGTACATACAACATGGAGAAAGTAATAGAAACATCTGAACGTGACACCGATTTCTTTCTTAATAGGATATCAATGTCCGTCTTCCACTCTTCGTGTGAGCTTCTTTCTTCAGATAGAGATAGTTACTGTAGAATAATTCAGATATTATACGATATTTCCAGAAGTACATCGTCGTTCGTTTGTTGCAGACTAGACGGGGGGGCCACATTCTTACCCAATTTCCTGTTAAAAAGCTTGTGAATATTCCAGTTCCGGTAACAGTTACTACTGTGGGCGGCATAGAGTTTCATTTGTATTTTTCAAACAGTGTTGAAGACATTTGTTAACTGTTCCCTCGAAACATATCTTCCATGGGTGCAGCATCGCATAGAGGACGTACATTACTCTCTAGTTCATTTCCACAGTTAGAAGATGTAATTTTTTGTTTTATGCGAAATAGTAAAATCAGATTACTATGTCCGCGAGCCTTTTTTTCGTTATGCACAGGAGGAAGCAGAAAGCCCACACTATAAAATGACACCATAAGACCACTATCAGAAAATGTTGGAAGTTTTTCGTTTTACATGAACTACCTGTTTCATTTCACACCCGAATTTGAAATGCGCTTATTAGAATGACACTTTCCAGAAATATTAAAACATCTCATAACATAGGACAATCGCGAAGAATTATGTACAGACTTAAAAAAAAACTTTTCAGAGCACAGATCTTTATTATTTCGAAACCTTATCTGCTATTGCACATCTTATATAACGCGTGACAGTATATTCTTGTTAAACATACGTACTCTGTCAAAATAAAAGGGACACAGGCTTGTGAGACAGCTAAAGCCTTTGTCTAAGGGGACCTGCTCGTGAACTGGTAGTATTTTCATCCCATACTTTGAGTGCATTACTCTTCATCCGTAACACTTACGACTTTGGTTGTCTTGTGCGAAGACTGTATGACATTAGATAAGTAGTAGTACAAATTATATTTATTTACCTATAATATTTTAACTACTCCAACAGTTTGTTCATGCAATGAATGTTGAAGACACATTTAACTTCGGTATCATTATACGGGACATCATGCGTCTAATATCACTCAAAATGAGTCAGGCCTCTGTCAATATTCATAGAATTATTTCATTCCTCACATTTTATGACATGAAGAATTTATAAGAAATAAAAAAATTACCTAATCATTATTTCTTTTAAGCATAATCAAGAATGGTTTGGTATATTCCAGAGCATATAATGTGAGGCATAACATAATTCTGTGGATACTGAAAGAAGCCTGATACAGATGGTAGTACCAAAAACTAAACGTGTCTTTGTCTTGAAAAGCCGTTGGGGGAACAAATTGTAGGACTTAAAGTATCATAAATGAATAAATACAATGTATTCTACTACTTAACCTAAAGCCATTCGATGTTTGCATAAAACAGCAATGTCCAATGCGATGAAGATAAAAAGTAAAGCATTGTGAAAGTATGGGATGAATATGCTACTTGTTCACAAGCAACTCCTCATAGAGACCTAACATTGCTACTTTCTAACACGCCTGTCTCACCGTATTATACGTCCAAACATTTCCTTCAAGCAAAATTACCACTTGTTTAAAATTTCATGAGGGTACGTGTGACATGAAACAGAATTCCAGCCGCGCGGGATTAGACGCTGCAGTCATGGACTGTGCGGCTGGTCCTGGCGGGAGTTCGAGTCCTCCCTCGGGCATCGGTGTGTGTGTTTGTCCTTAGGATAATTTAGGTTAAGTAGTGTGTAAGCTTAGGGACTGATGACCTTAGCAGTAAAGCCCCATAAGATTTCACACACATTTGAACAGAATTCCATTAGCTATAACAGGTAATAATTTATATACTGCAAGTGACATAAGCAACGTTATAAATAGAGATGTGTGGCCCAGTGGTTTGAATAAAGTCTGTCGTTGTGCAGGTGACGGCGGCGGCGCAGCAGAAACGAGCGCGTACCCGCATTACGGACGACCAGCTCAAGATCCTCCGCGCGCACTTCGACATCAACAACTCGCCGTCCGAGGAGCAGATCCACGAGATGGCAGGCCAGAGCGGGCTGCCGCCCAAAGTCATCAAGCACTGGTTCCGCAACACGCTGTTCAAGGAGCGACAGCGCAACAAAGACTCGCCGTACAACTTCAACAATCCTCCCTCGACCACTCTCAACCTGGAGGAGTACGAGAAGACGGGGGAGGCGAAGGTGACGCCACTGAATCCCCCTCCGTCTTCGGAGGACACTACTCCCAAGGCGGCACCTTCCCCGTCGCCTACGCCCAACAGACGTAAACAAGCCACGCCCCAGCAGCAGGCACAACCACCTCCAGAACAACAACAACAACAACAACAACAACAGCAGCAGCAACAACAACAGCAGCAGCAGCAGAATCAGATCCAAACCCACAGCCTCCAACAACCACCAGCCCCTCAGACGCCGGTGACGTTACCAACTGACGTCATTAAAACGGAACCTAGAGAGACACCTCCCCAGACAGACGCCTCCTACAGCAGCGTGTTCGGCGACATGTCGCAAGACCAACATGCTGTGAAAGACGAACGCCCTGTCGAGCCTATTGAGGAGAAGCCGCAAGTTCTGCTCCCTCCAGCGACATCTTTACCTGGTGGAGCCCTCCCTCAGACGTCGGTGGCAACTACGACCAGCGAACCGTGCCCTCCGCCCCAGACGAGTTTGCGTAGTAACTCCCCAGGAAACCTGACGCTCACGTCCATCATCGCGTCGCAGCTCGGCTCCGACTCCATCATAACGAGCCACAGTGGGATGGGAGCGGTCTCCAGCGTCCCTTGCAGCAACACTATGAGCGGAAACACCAGCACGACCGTGAGCAACATGCTGCCGCCGAAGCTGACTCCGCCGAACTTCGCGTCACCGAGCCAGCTCCCCACGTCGCCGAGCATTCTGCCCCTGGCGCCGGTGTCCAGAAGCGCGAGTCCGTGCCGATCGTACACGAGCAACTCTTCGGACGGCTTCGGGCACGTTTCCGCGGGGGGTGCCGGCGGCAACGGCAACACCCCGACCGGGGGCTCGTCCGGAAAGAGGGCCAACCGGACGCGCTTCACCGACTACCAGATAAAAGTACTGCAAGAGTTCTTTGAGAACAATGCCTATCCTAAAGATGATGATCTGGAATATTTATCCAAACTGTTGAATCTCAGCCCGAGAGTAATTGTAGTTTGGTTCCAGAACGCCCGACAGAAGGCCAGAAAAGTTTACGAGAACCAGCCACCAGTGGAAGCGCCACCAGGTGTCGAGGATGGCGGTGCCAACAGATTCCAAAGAACTCCTGGCCTCAACTACCAGTGTAAGAAATGTCTGCTCGTTTTCCAGCGCTACTATGAACTGATACGCCATCAGAAGACGCACTGCTTTAAAGAGGAAGACGCTAAGAGATCTGCTCAGGCCCAGGCGGCTGCTGCTCAAATTGCTGCCGTACTGTCGTCAGAAGATTCCAATTCTAGCACCATAGCTGATACGACTCAACACCAGCAGCCACCTGTGATACCACAGATACAGCAACAACAGGTGCAGCTTCACCATCAACAGCAGCAGCAACAACAACAACAGCAGCAACAACAATCCCCGCAACAGCAACAGCAGCAGCAACCAGTACAACAGCCACCGTTACAACCTCAGATTCAGTCCCTGTTGCCTGCAATACCAGCCCCATTACCCACCAATCCCCAAACACCATCGAGGACTATCACGCCGACACCAGCCTCTGTCTTATTTCCTCCCTCTCCTATCCCTACCCCTGCCACATCAACCAGTGGCGATAATACAAGCAAAGAAGGTACCTTCCAGTGCGACAAGTGCAATTTAGTGTTTCCTCGATTTGACTTGTGGCGGGAACATCAGCTGGTTCATATCATGAATCCCAACTTGTTTCCAAGTTATCCACCCGATAGCCCTTTTGGAATATTGCAACAACATGCTCAGCTACAACAGCAGCAGCAACAACAACAACAACAACAACAACAGCAGCAACAGCAGCAGCAACAACCACAACCGCAAATTGTTGCTGGACTGGGAGTCGCCGATTTGTCGGTCAATTCGGCGTCCCCGCACGCCCATCCCTTGGCGTCCATGCTGACGGCAAACAAAAGGAAATTTGATGAATATGAAGAGAATTCCGAACGTGACCAAGAGCAACCAAAAGACAAGAGACTTCGGACAACGATTTTACCGGAGCAGCTCGATTATCTGTACCAGAAGTATCAGCTGGAAAGTAACCCTTCCAGAAAGATGCTGGAAAACATTGCACGCGAAGTAGGACTGAAAAAGCGCGTCGTTCAAGTGTGGTTTCAAAATACACGCGCCCGAGAGCGGAAGGGACAGTTCCGAGCTCACGCTCAGGTCATCAACAAGCGCTGCCCGTTCTGTCCAGCCCTCTTCAAGGTGAAGTCCGCGCTCGAGTCGCATCTCGTCACGAAGCACGCTGACCAGTGCACCAGAGGGGAGATTAATATCGATGCACTTCCAGACGAAGAACTGAGCATGGAGTCGACGCCGTCATTCACATCGTCGCAAATGGGAGACGCCAGCAAAATGGGCTCATCGTACGGCACGGCTACGCCGACGCAGAATCTCATGCCGCCACTTTTTCCACCATTCCACACGGATATGGAGAACTCTCTGAAGAAGTACTACGAAGAGTCTATGAAGCGGTACCTCAGTGAGCTGCAGGCTCACCATACGGCGCAGCAAAACGGCTCCATTAGTGGCGTTAAAGAAGGCGGCATTCCGACAGATCTGAGTATGAAAATCAAACAAGAGCCAGTGACGTCCGGCGGCGAGGGTGGTGGCGAGTGTCCACTAGACCTGAGCAAACCGGTCGATCTCAGCAGGCCGATGAAGATCTCTATGGACCACAACACTTCGCTGACGGAGGCCGGTCCTCTGACGGATCTCAGCGAGCGCAGCATATGCTTCGAGGACGATTCCATGTCGGAGACGACAGAGAACATGGACGGTTACGAGAGCAGTCCAACTTCTCCGGCGTCCAGCACGCAGAGCGGTCACCAGAGGCATATGAACGCTTGTAGCACCCCTGTGGGTAGCGGCACCGGCGGCGGCAGCACGGGCAGCGGGCCGGGGAGTGGGGGCAAGCGCTTCCGGACTCAGATGAGCAGCCTCCAGGTGAAGGCGATGAAGTCCCTCTTCAGCGACTACAAGACGCCGACGATGGCCGAATGCGAAATGCTCGGCCGGGAGATCGGCCTACCAAAGAGAGTGGTGCAGGTGTGGTTCCAGAACGCGCGGGCGAAGGAGAAGAAGAACAAACTGGCGCTGCAGAAGGCTCTCGTCGGCGACGGCAACCCTCCGGCGCCCACGACAACTCCGGAGCGGCCGCCGGAAGAGTGTCGCCTGTGTCAGTTCAAGTATTCGCACAAGTACTCCGTGCAGGACCACATCTTCACGAAGAAGCACATCGACAATGTGAAGGCGTACATCGAGAGCGGCAAGGCGGACGCTTCCGGCAACACCAGTGACGGCGGCGGCAGCGGCGGCGCCGGCGCCGAGTTCACGGTACCACCAGTGCCCGTGGCGGGGTCCTCGACGACTGCTCCGGTCCAGCAGCCGATGGGAGACTCAGCGGGCGGAGTGGCTTCCGGCCAGCAGTTCGTAGCAGCGGCTGCTGCGGCGGCCAACATGAACCAGCTGGCGCAGCTGCAGATGCTGCAGATGGCCGGCCTGTCGCTCAAGCCGGAGGCGGCCACCGGCGGCGGCGGCGGAGCCGTTTCTGGCAGCACCGGCGGGGGCGGAGGCGGGGGCGGAGGGCCCGGAGGCGGCGCCGGCACCGGGTCTGGCGGCGGGGCGGCGGCCAAAGAGGGCGACGAGATGGCGCTGTTCCACCAGCTGTACGGGCTCGGCCTGCCCGGCTTCCCGCCGCAGGGCAACCTCTTCCTGCACCCCGCGCTCTTCTCCGCCACCGGTGAGTAGACTGAATTAACGCATACGAGCAGGGACGAGGTGCGGGTTCGCCTTCCTTCCGATGCTTGTCTTACACATTTGTACACTCACACCACACACCTACACTTTACACGTCCTGTTCGGGGCTGGAATTTCCGAAAATGGGACTTTGAACCTGTATTCGTGGCTCCTTCATTTTCTCCCTGACTTGCCTCGAGTCAGTAATCCTACAAGAACATTCATACTAAATCACATAAATCTATTGTTGAACAAGAGTTCAGCATACGGAAACAAAATACATCTGAAACGTGGTAGCGGTGTGTGTCTATTCCTTTATGAGAAATACAAGCGGGGGAATGGAATATTCGTTTCGTCGGGGTATTGCGTGTTCCGCTGTCCGCAAGCCGTACCTTATTCAGATAACTCTTATGAGAGGTAGTGATAAAGTTTAATTATCACCTTGAAAAACTAAAGTTACGTAGTTAATTTTTTTGTTTGTTTACAACTAAGAGGGCTATTCGGAAAGTAAGATCTGATCGGGCGCGGAATAGAAACCACAGTGAAAATCCAGTGCTTTCCTGAGATGTGTTGGGGAGCGTCTCTAGTATGCTCGTCGATCGCATCGCCTACAGAATCGTGTCTCTCACCAAATATAAGGGCCTAGCGAGAGATTACGCCTTCTGTCCTGCAGCCCACATTACATATACTGAGGTGACAGAAGTAACTGGATACCACCCAACATAGTGTCGGACCTCCTTTTCCCGGCTTAGTGCAACAACTAGACGTGGCAAAGATTTGTTTTTGAAGTCCTCTGCAGAAATACTGAGCCATGCGCCTCTACAGCCGTCCATAATTGCGAAATCGTTGCCGTTGCACGATTTTGTGCTCGAACTAGCCTCTCGATTATGTCCCATAATTGCTCGATGGGTTTCATGTCCGGGCGATTTGGGTGGCCAAACCGTTCGCTCGAATGGTCCAGAATGTTCTGACATGGAGCATTGCCATCCATAAAAATTCCTTCATTGTTTGTGAACATTGAATGGCTGTAAGTGGCCTCCAAGTAGTCGAATTTAACAATTTCCAGTCAATGATCGGTAGAATTTGATCAGAGTAACCAGTCCGTTCCATGTAAGGACAGCCCACGCCATTATGGAACTTGCACAGTGCCTTGTTGACTACCCGGGTCTACGCCTTTGTTGGGTTTGCGCCACATTCGAACCCTACCATCCCCTCTTACCAACTGAATTCGGGACTCATCTGACCAGAACACGGTTTTACAGTCGTTTAGGGTCCAACTGATATGGTTATGAGCCCAGGAGAGGCGCTGCAGGCGATGTTGTGCTGTTAGCAGAGACTGCTGCCATAGCCCATGAACGCCAAATTTCACCTCACTGTCCTGACGGATACGTTTGTCGTGCGTTCTAAAATGATTTATGCGGTTATTTCTCGCAGTGTTGCTTGTCTCCTCGACTTTTATCAGTGGACTACGCGATTTTTTTGGCTCCTCTAGTTTTGTGCTCCGGTTCTGAAAAAAGGAAGGAAGATTGGGGTTAAACGTTCCGTCGACATCGAGAGCATTAGTGCCGGAGCGCAAGTTCGAACTGTTTCAAGGATGGGGAAGGAAATCGGCCTCGCCATTTCAAAGGAACCATCCCAGAATTTGCCTGGGGTGATTCAGGGGGATCACAGAAAACCCAAACGTGGATGGCCGGACGCGGATTTGGATCGCCATCCTCGCGAATGCAAGTCCAGTGTGCTAAACACAGCACTACCTCGCTATGTCGCTCCACTGCTGTGGCGCGGGGATGTCAGTGTGTGTCAGGAGTGCTGACATTTACCTACAAACAAACAAAAAATTAATTAGGTAAATTTATTTTTTACGGGGATAATTAAAACATCGACTGACCCTCTTGTCTTCTAAAATGAGCTATTGACTATACGTGATGGAAATACAGACAGAAACGATTGATATTATTATTGATAAATACTTTGGAGTCTGTGCTATCAATCACAACATGACTTAATGTTTTGTATATAAGTTTCTGGCATTTTGCTCAATTTTAGTTGTTGCAGTATTCTATGTAAGAACATAATACTGTAATATCTCGAGATAACCAACTTTGCCCCCATAACAGCAATCGGTTGCAGCCCCATTGGTTTTTTATTATTGTTGCATATCCTGATTTCAGCGATAAATAGACACCTTCAGTGCATTAGAGTGAGTTGTAACCCAACAAACTCACAGCAGTACGCGTCACCATACAACTCAGTTGGTGTACGTCGTATGGTGATATATACTGCTGGGACCATGTTGGATTATAACTCACCCAGATACACTGAAGGTGGCTATTTATAGATGAAATTTGGATATACAAGAATAATAAAAAAAACAATGAGAGCACGACTGATTTCTGTGTTCCTACACTTTCTTATAATACCTCAAGGTAGTCACATGGCACAAAACACGCAAGATAATTAATAAACAGAAACATAAATGTTTGACTGGTAGTAGTCATTAAAACTTTTAAAGGCAATTAAGTTACTGAAATGATAGCTAACCTGGCGTTACCAGGCTTCGTTCAGTTTTCACGACTACTCAATAAGAGTAACTCATTTGTGAAATACTGTTTCATCACAGGTCATTATTTAGTTTTTGTATTGCGTGTTAATGAAGCACAATTTCCAGCTAGAATACTGACACACATTGGGATAGGATAGGATAGGAACGACAAACTGCTCGTAGTAATGATCTGAGTACGAAGAATTTTATGATAAGATTGTTCTAGATTCCACGGAATTTTAATAATACGTTATTTCTCATTTTCATAATACGTACATTCGTAACACTTTTGGAAAGTTTCTTGTGTTAACATCGCTTTATAAATGCCTCTGTATGACAGTAAAATGTATGACAGTAAAATGTTTAGTTACTTGAGATCCTACACTAAGAAACAATCAGGGAGATAACGCAGAGAGCCACGAAACGTTAGTTCTTCGCCAAGACAACATCATATTTGCTTGCAGCAACTAACAAAATTCCTTTAAGCAAAGTCTGGATGTTTGGTATTTTCCATGCTTCGCCTCTGCTTTAGTTGGTAGTTGAACTGTCTCACATATTTGCGTAGATTAGCGTCGACTAATAAAAGTGGTGATTCGTGACATCAGAAGGTCGGCGCAACGAGTCTACATAAAATATTCGGCGTCGGTCGTTGAGGATGGCGACAGTATGTGCCCTCCCACATTGAAAATACTGCTCTAATGTATTAGCTGCAGTAAACGGAAGACCATCTGGTATCGTAGATAATTATGATATTTAACTGGAGATTTATTAACCTCTTTAGCCGCAAGCGCTTTATGTCGTTGAAGTTGAGGATGTTTACATAGACCGACGTAGGAACAGTTTGGGGTTTTGCAGGCAGACATAATCCACGTAATTGTGTCTCTTACTTGAAGGCATACTATTTCGCGTGAGTTTTAAGTGTACGTTACTTTTTGACACTAGGTTTCCAATTTGAATTCTCTGATTAGCCCGGTACAGCTATTGATTCCAAAGTTTTTGATATTTTTCACAGCCGATAAAAGTGTGAAATACTTCTGGTAGTTGTATCGCTTTGTCGCCAGACAAATCTACTTCTCAAAATACCCAGTAATAACTAGCTTAAAAATCAGTACATGGAAAGTGTTTTGCAAACTCAAAATTTATACTTGACATGCTTGTTTTAGGGAAATCCTTTCAAAATACTGATGTGCACAGCACTTCTCTAAACGCTTCAAAAGTTGAAAAGAATATGGAAATTTAATTAAAAACAAAACTGAATCATATGTCATTTCAAAATATGTAGCACCTTGGCTTTACCGAAAGCAGTAACTCATTTCTGTAATGCTACAGAAAATGAATTTCGTCATTTGCTCGTAATTCGGGCGATTTCTCGGCAGATATACTATTATTTCAGTTTTTCGTGCCCGCTGCTTTTAGTAGGAACAAATAAAAAGTGTTGAGGTATATCTGGGACGTGAGATTGCTATGTAGTTTTCTCGCCATATTCATTCCATCGACATCAGGAGTCGGTTGTCGACAATATCCGGAAGTTAAAACCGATTATTTGATGATGTTCCGTATAGGTAGTTGTGAAGGTGTCCGTAATCGTGATTAACGGGATATTTCTCGTACTGTGTTCACCATATGACACTAGAGTTTAGAATCAGCTACTAATGATTTCTCGACCATATTTTCTTAAACGATCATCTCGAGTTAGCTTAAAAATATTTTTTTGCAGCCCTTGTGTGGATAAATTTAAATAAGCGAGCTACTCGGGAAATATCTAGTATCTTCTGCAGCTTTCCTGTAATTAACGACCTTCTGCTTGTGGCGGTGGCTGTGGTGGGAAAGTAGACCACCATATTAGTTGCACTCCATGTGTTCTACTTTAGCACAATCGTAGTAGAGAATGTTTTTTTTGAAACAAAGGAGTACTTCTGCACACAGGACTTGTAGTGCACAATAACAATCGGTAATTACAAGCATCACGCTTAAGATGCTTAATCTAATGATTTCTTTGTTTAATAGAAATTGCAAACTTACGGAGACCGTTTACTAAGGAAATATTCCCTTTTAGTGGTCAGAAAAGGATTCATATCCCAACTGAAGCTATTATATATCAGGTTCCCATCTGGTAAGATACTGATAACGACTTCAAAAGCGTCATTATGGTTGACACTTTGAATTTCAGCGACGTAACGCCCGGCCTGTGGAGCGCTTTAAAGAGTCCAGTGATAAAGGTCAGCTACAAGTGCGCTTTTGCACTGATACGAATTCAGCCGCCGTAAAGATGCCGTGCAGACAGCGCGGAATGTGTCGGCGCCCGAAGGAAACTATTCCGCATTCCGTGGCGGCGACAAAGCTGGATTCCCTTTAAAACGCAGAAACAATTAGGGCGCTCGTCTCTAAAGGAATCAATTTGTGTGCGGCGCTCCGTCTGAAAATAAGACGACGTCGGCGGCGGCAGCAGCGGCAGCGGTCACAATCGCAGCGCCCTCTCCTTAATGCTCCGTGTCGCCGCCGTTCACAGCGGCCATTAAAACGTGGCCGTCGTCAGGGGTGACGAAAGCTGACGGCGAAAGGCGAAACTAGAAAATGAAGAGTAAACGCCGCGTTGCAGGAGCATCACAACTCTCGCCGTATTGTGCCTTTGTTTCTGTAACACAGCCGCAGCGTTTCAGATTTTCGTTGCGAAACCTTTCCCTCCGAGTTCCTTCTTTTTTTTTTTTTTCGGCGCTTTAAAGTTATTCTTTCACTTCCCCAAGTTCCTTTTTCGCGTTCGGAAGTCGCGACCTTTTGTTTGTGACGACTCAGCACGAGACTGTTCTAAGAGAGAATGTCGACGCGTTGGGTGCAACACGAATGCGCCACGTGCTCTGAAACAAAATATAGTTTTCTGTCTTTTAGTCCTACGAACGTGCAAGAGACAGTGGCCTTCGTATGCAGCTGTCGCCGTAGACCCTAACCCAACAGACCGCGAACTGGTTGCTATATTAGTTTCCGTTCAAAATGACATGTCGAAAGCCTGAAAAAATATGCGCGTTCTGTCTAGAGTGGAGATACAAGCTGAGCAAAGACCACTAGAAACGCGTCACGTGACCGTAGCGTTCTATGTAGCGTATGTTATACTTCATAACGTGACAACTGTCATGACTGTTAATTCCTGCTTTGCTAATACTGGATCCAGACGTAATTATCACAGGATCTGAAAAGGCAGAAGCTTGGCTTACATACTTAACTGAATCGGCGTCAGTCATGCACTTGCGCTTCCGAAAATACACTTTCAAAGGTTGTAACAGTTGCCCACAGTTTCACGGGAGACTCCTTCAAAGACCCAGCCCTAAAGTGTCTTCAAATTTCTTTGACAAAATAAAATTCTGGTATGGAACATAGCTTCGGATATTGTTTTGTATATCTTCTAAAATTAAACTTTGTAATGCAAACAGAATTTGTAAAATCTGTGGTAAAGTGTACGACGACATACGCATGCAAGAAAATTGTGCGTGAATGCGTCTTTGAGTGTAGTCAGATACAAATAAAGTAACCAGAATGGATGACGATTTTGCAAAAGAGAATTATCCCGGTTTATATTGGAAATACCACTTCACCACGAACGCTGGAAACTGAAGGAAGGCATCTCCATCAACAACTGGCCAAATCCTTTATTTCAGGTTGTTAATACCCAAGTAGGTTAGAAAACACCAAAAAGCTTTTCCATGTTTTTTAATTTTTTTTACACGATCTGTGTAATGTTGTGCAGTACAGTCAGATGCATACAGTAGCCTCATTCTCTCCTATCCCATTAGATGTGTGAGGAGAAAGAGATTGGATTCTTACTAATAAAATAGTGAAAAATTACCAAAGAAGTACGTTTTATCACTGGAAGTGTGGGCCATCGGTCATAATTACTGTGTCCAGTTACTGCAGAAATCTTACAATTTCATAAGATGTCAGATTACTGGGCCACTTTACTCCACTTCTCTATTTCCCACTACGCCGCGGTAAACATTCATTGATCGTGATTTGACAGGGCACCCCCCAACTGTATCACATCTACTACCGAATACCCAGTAAATTTCGCGGTGTTCTTTGAAGAGTTTTAAAACCAAGCGAATGAATGGACACAAATTACTATTGTGGTTGAAATTTTTGTTAACTACCATTTCCGAAAGATGTACTGCATTCGACATGTTCCCTTCTGCCATCTGGACTGTCGGCGTAGCCTCAGCTGTGTTATTCTGAGTACAACAGTTTTCCTGATATTTAAATACAAGTCTTGTTTATAGCCACTGCATACCCCATACAAGGTTGCTCACATTTTTGGTGTTAACGCTCTTGAACGTAATTGCGCGACAAGTAGTTCGACAAAACATGGTATAAAACGTCGATAACTAACGAAAACCCATTTACTGTCAGTTGATAATGATATTACAGGCAGAAAAAAAATCTCTTCAAACTCTCGCGACGGTGATACTATGGTTATTGCTGTTTAGGCGTGAGAGACGTGATGCTCACGGATTTTGATCTCCAAATTCGAAATTTCGAATTTTTCTCTGATGACGGGTGTGTAAGATCGTGCAAGAGTTTCCGCCATTACATTCTTTACCTCTGAACGGGCTTTTAACAGTTAGGGCGTCTTTTATTTTTTCGAGGCATACGAATATGTACACAAAGAAACAGATGTAGTTTGCGAAACGTTGTAACAGCCCTGTACACCACATCCTTGTATTACTTATTTCGGGACTGTTGCATTAGTGTTCGAAGAAAAGCTTGATTCGTCTGAATGACCCAGATTGTAAAACCAATTGTAATTGATTCTTCCCTAACGCCTAAATAATGTCTGCAACATTCATTAATGGCTTCCCTTAAATTTTAGAGGCACCTTTTAATCTTCGATGAAGTACTAGAAATATCAGACTTACTTTTGTGTCTTAGACAGCTTCAAGCATTTTTTTAAGGAATATATTCTAGAAGAATTAAATTGCTGTTGTAGAAACACTTCCAAAGGCAGATATTATATGCATTGTTTACACGACTCAGTGGCTGCCATTATATGAAAACACTTTCCACAACATCCTGTACGGTACTATATTTGTGGGAATTTCCTGTGGCATATGCGATTTGGCGTCGGGTTGCTGAATCTGTGTGTCCTTGTCCTGAATTTGCACCCGTAATATGCTAACGCACTACTATTGGAAGGCCTCGACAGTGACAGTACTGTGTAGTTTCACGTTTTCTAGCTTGGTTGATATATTTTTTAACTCCCCCATTAAAAGCCATGCACGGAGAGTGATAGTTCTCTGTTCCACCCCTGCGTCGTGCTACAGCTCTACGTGAAGCGACCAGTCTGGAGGGCAGTGCTCATGCGCGGCTGCCTGCGGCTAGGAACTGTTAGCCGCTAACCGCAGGCCATACTGGCATTGCGTACACCGTTCCGCTGCCAGCATCCGATTACAACTTTTCGGTAGCGCGTTTCTTGCAGCAAGTGTGGCTGAGATCCTCGGCATAGTTTCCAAGAGCCAGTCATTGCTGTTCTATACAGATGACTTACAGCTATTCTGTGCGGGGAACAGAAGCTGTTAGCGCTTGATATTGTAGCCTGAAAAGCGTTACGTCTCTAGAAAATTGCCGTGAAATTGAATGCGAATCATCAAGAATATGAGCTTATTTCCTTAAATACTGGAAAAATATAAGGGTCTGCGCAAGAGCAAAAAGGAAGGTCCGCTTCAATCAGCCTCCAGCAACAAGGAACTGCCAGGGTAAACGACGAGTTCATTAAAATTCCAGAGGCCGCGTTACTTAGTCACGTTGGAGAGAAGGGTTAGGACGAAATTATGTGGTAAGAAGAGCTGGACGTAACGATCTAGTGACAAACCTGGTGGACTGTGTTCTTATAGGTCGTGGTAATGTTGTAGCTAAAGTTCTTGCCTTCTGAACTCTAGTGAATGACCGCCTTGTTTCGAAGTGCAGCAAATACACCTTGCTACATGCTGGAATAGCACATAGGACCGTCGTTTTCAAAGTATAATTATTATGGTATGTCAACGAACAGTACCCCCCCACAAAAAAAATAAATAAATAAAAATAAAAAATAAAATGGTTAGCGTTGCTGCCTCTGGATCAGCGGGTCCTGGGTTCGATTCCCGTCCGGGTTGAGGATTTTCTCTGCCCGGGAGTGGGTGTTTGTGTTGTCCTCATCATTTCATCGTAATTCGTAATAGTGTCTAGATTGGACTATGAAAAAAATTGGACTGTGTAAAAAGTGGTACTTTGTATGGGCGCTGATGACCGCGCAGTTGAGCGCACCACAGACCAAACATCATTATCATCATCATCAACATCGGTATCAACCTGTTCGCACTGTCACAATGCTTAAGTGTCGCACGCGAAAACGGGAGAGAATTTTGATTGTAAATCTTATTGGTGGATGAAGAAACGGTATGGAGTTAATATCTTTATGACAGTCCCCACTCAGCAGAAAAATGTTTCACGAAATATGACGCGGACCTAGTTCTTCCGTCAGAGAGCTCGCATTGCGATGATTTTCTCCACTATTGCGTGTGATCCATAATTGATGTAGTTAAATTCAGATCCTGAAACTTGACAAAAGCAAAGCTTTGGGATAGGATCACATCTTTGCCAGTGGAATAAAGTATCGTACTATTACATATGGCTCCAGCATTACTATTGCATCTTAACTGGTGCTGTCGACATGTCTGACGTGTGACATCGTTGTGTGAGACAGTGACAACATTGAATCAAACCATAACAATGCCAGCACAGTGTATCATTACCTACACCCAACAGTATGCCGGGTATCGAAAAGCAACCCAGTAATAAGGTTACAATAGGGTAGGCGGAAGTCGAATTGAGCTAATTATTCGATATAACCATAGATCAGAAATGCACGGTTACGAAGAAATGGCCATAAACCGGCAACCAATCAGCGATTAAGGCGCTGTAGTTCGTACGGTAACAGAACGTGTCCGAGTATGTGTAGCCCCATGTCTAGGAATTTCCGAAGGTGCGCCAATCAGATCCTCGACGATATCAACTTTATACCGATGTTGGAGGCAGGAGTTTTGAGTAATTTCTTTAAAAAAATGTGATTCGACGAAGTACGAGTGTATAACAATTGTTTACTTTTTCACTGTTGGTTTTGATCAGACTTACTGATCTACTGTAGCTTTAGAAGAAAACTTTATTCACCCTCCCTGTAGCAAAATTTAAAACACGTAGTCCTTAGGTTTCATTAGTAATAACTTACACACGTCGGCTGTCTCACTGCGCTGGTGTTTCTGTAGTGCAGCCGTATTATTTTGACAAATTAATGGCATTGCGGTACTTGTGGCGTAGTTGATTTAATAGTCAAGCTTTATGCAGTAAGGATCACGGAAAATTAGCGTTTAACGCCAGATGAAATGGTCTCGAACTTCAATTAGTAATTGCGCTCTTTATCATAGCAGCCAGAACAGTTTTATTTAAATGCACACACACTCTCGCACGCCAGTCGCCGACTGGCTGTTGCTTTATTGTCTTACGGTCGTAGCCACCACATATGGGTATTCGGGAAATATTTGTCGGTTCGAAGTCTCCTGCGCTGCTGTGACACTGTCAGTTCCTTTTTCTCCGCCATTTCAGCCAAGAATAAGACATTGGGAAATTACAGTTCGTGCCTATCTTACATTCCCCTGATCATTCCGGAAATGCGCTAACTTCGTTTCTTTGTGAACACGACGGCGATTTATTAATGCAGTTCCCTGCGTCGCTGAGTTAGTTGAACAACAAACTGACTGTCCTCTGTGCAGCCCCAAGCTTGCCCACACTCTCGCAGTTGTGCCTCTGCAAACCCCGCGCCCTCCACCCCCCCCCCAAAAAAAGGTCAGTCTCTCTCTCTCTCTCTCTCTCTCTCTCTCTCTCTCTCTCTCTCTGCCTCTGCATGCGTGCGATTGTTTTAACGTAATGGTTCGATTGTGACCCTAGAGTGTCGGCGACATTTACTCGGTTCCGTCAACCCGTCCGGGCGTATTTGGGCTGTATGTAAACCGGTACCGGCTTGCCAAAGGTGGATCTCGTTACCTAGGTGGGGCACGACGGCACACTCCGGCCTGCGCAGACTTCTCATGCAAATCCCGCACGGGTTCGGATGCTGTGTGCGAGGCAGCATCCCGACGCAGAGCATATCCATAAGAATCTAGGAGAGCTCACGTGCTCCGGATCTGCATCTGAAGAGCAGGAAACGAGAGGCGGTACGCGCAGGTACTGTGTACGCCGCACGTTGGACGCGTGGCAGGCGCGCTGCCGTAGCACGCGTATGCAGATAGTCCGCGGACGCATGCTGTGACGCGCGCGAAAACGCACCGCCCGGCCGCCCTGTTTACATATGGGATCCTACCTGAATTAGGGCCGCGTCGCATGCAAACGAAGTGCGCACACACACATACACACACACACACACACACACACACACACACACACACACACACACACACACACACACACACACACAATATCAGCGATAAAGCTATCCTGTTACCCTACTCTCCTCCCTGGCACCACAGTCTGTATGAATACATCACATCCTGTACCTACCATATTCTGTATGTATGTCCTTGCTGTTTGTGTACAATAGTGTGACCTACTTAATGATCTCAACATGTAAATAAGTAACTACAGTTAATTATTTTTATATATTATTTTTTTTAAATGTTGCCCCCTAATGTGAATGGAGAGGAATTGGCAATAAAACTGGTCCACTCATTTCGTTTCAGAGGAGTCTGTATAGCACCAACGGTCTCTCGTTCGAAACCACGCAACAGACTGGCGCTGCCGGCCAATGGACACTGTTAGTACCAGAGACACCGAATTTTCCCCTGTTGTGCATCCCACTCTTCTGTGCGTTTTTCGCCTGTCTACCGCCGCTACTTATCTTTCTGTTTGTTACGCAAGTTTGTTTTTGCTTCATTTTTGTATAATTTAGACATTTTGTATTTTATTTGCTCTACGTTATAGTCACGAAGTATTTATGATTTAATTTATGAACACTAAAAAAGTGCGTAGTCACCATAAACGGAAACAAGTGCCTTCATTGTTATATAGTTAAACTAGAGAGTATCTGGCGCCAGAGTGCCTTGTATAGAAATGTGTATTATTTAATAGAAAAAAAACTCGAGTACCTCGCATACTTATGTTATTTAAGAAAAGAAAGAGTAGTTCTGAAAGAAAAGCTATTTGCGTCGTATTATTTCTTTTTAAATCTCTTTCTCATGTCAATACGTCTTGCTTTTTGATCTGTGTATAGTAGAGTATTTGCTTTCAGCCTTAAACATAAGCAACTAAGTTGTTACATACAGATCTTTCGTATTTATTAAGTTGTATTATGTTTTATGTTCATATATTATTCTCATTGTTTATTATGATTTATTTAATAAAATATTTGCTTTTTGTAGTAATATAAAAATGATTTTTTTTCCTTTATCCTTGGTTGCACATTGATAAATGCTTTTTCATATCTCCTCTTCCTTCTATTACACTCTTTTGCGATTGTTTTGTGTTACTTCATTTGAATCACTCACTGAAACGACTTCAGAATGAGAAGCGTTGTATTGCTTTGTAGATCATTAAATGCCTTCATTCCCAATACGCTTTATTGTTTTCACACATAAGATTAGTGTATATTTGAAATCATGCATTGAAGGCGATGTAGTTACGTTTGCTGGGTCTCTTACTCCCTTTGCTTCCAGTTGTTGTATTAAGAGCAAGCCGAAAGTCATTTTGCTGGAACACATTATCCTCATCCAATCCTTAACAAAAGTTCTGTCAACATTTGTGCCGCAAATCGAATAGCGGCTGCTGCCTAATTAGGGAAACGTTATTGGAAATGATGTCACAGTCCGACTCTCGCATGCAGTCTCTATTTGTGACTGGGACACATAATTAAGAATGTAAGATCACATATCACATTTTTGTCTCCAAAATCGTCCGTACCCTGCATAGCACTATATTTGACCTAAGGTGCAGGAATTGGGCGATAATTAACTGATCTTACACGCTGTTATTAAACTCCACTAGCAGTATGACTTACCAGTACCTTCCGTGATCCTTCAAATAGCTGTTCTTCACCTACCCAGCTCCTCTTCCTCCTGCACACACACACACACACACACACACACACACACACACACACACACACACACACACACACACAAAATTGGGGGGGGGGAAGAGGGGGGGAGAGAGATCTATGCACTTTATGTTTGGACTCCGTACATTACCATGAGCATTCTATTTGCCGTTTCATTGTGAAAGACGTTCCATTTTACCGAACTCAGAATGTTTGTAATTATTATTGTACTCAGTGTCTGCAACGATGTAACCTTGAAGAATTTGAACTGCACAAACTAAGGCACCATAAAAATTTGCGACTTTCCTCAAGTGGCGAAACGCTGGCATGCTATTATTTACATTCTTCTACGCTATATATAATTCCTGTTTACTATTTCAGGAATATTAAGCTATAAAGCGACGATCACTATGCTTGTTGGGAATTGACAGAGCTTCTAGCTGGTAATATTTGTTTTTAATTCTTCGGATTCCAGTGTGAGGCAAGTGCACAAAGGAAGAAATCACAGTTTACAGACGTTTATTAAGGTATTTCTACATGCGTTACATAATCACATAACTGAATCTGAAGCTACAATTACCGTTTCCCTAGGCTGCATAGACAAATAATAACATTTTATCCTGAGTGCACATGTGAGACTAGGAAATGTATTCCACGCCTCAGTTGGAACCATTACATCAAGAATGTTACTTTAGCTTATTTTTAAAAGTCGTTGTAGCAGAAAGAAATTCAAGACAGTTGTTTGTCTAACGTAAGAGAGTTCTTCCTGCGATAGTGTACTAAAAACAAAATTTTGCTTTCACAAAGCTTTGTGCAGCGTCTTACTGGCATAATTGTGTCATTGTTTTCCCAAGCAGCAGAGGCAAAAGAAATGAATACAGACAATAATAACTATAGTTTCAAATATTTACCTTGCATACAGTGGTTCCATCATAGTAAAGTTAGGTTTTTGAACTTCTCAATCATTCGGCCCATAGATACGGACTCTAAGCTAAGTTGTGTATGAAGTACTACTCTGTTTCGAATTCCGAAAGATATCTAAATCAAATAATTTAAAAGCAACTCGGGAAACATGATGGAATTGATAAGTATATTTTTAAAAACTCTGATAATTCATAGAATCCTGACAGGATACGAATTGTTTCATGGTCAGCACTTAGATTTTTAACTTAGTGTGGGCGTAGTGATTTTTGTGCACCTTTCTTGCGCGAACCCTGATTTAGGGAGCAGTGATAACATACTGGTTTTCCTATGTAATAATAATATTTGAGTATGTTGAAGCGAACGGAAGAATTCTGGTGGGTATACCTCTGTTTTCTAGTAATTACTAAGAATACTTTTTGTTGCACATTGTGGACCTGTATACTAGCATAATATCTAATAACAGTGAAAAAACTGAAATGCGTTGCTAATTCTTTATAATTGCTTCACTTTATAATAATAGTAATACAATATTCCTTTGATATCGAAATCATTAGGGAAGATAACATCCATATAATTTCATTCAGAACGTACAGGATGCTCTATAAAAAAATTCCCATATGATTTTCATATTCAGTTTTTCCCATTCTTGCTAGAACTTAAAAAAACGGCAGTGCAGCGTCGAAGTTCTCAAAAATCGTGTCCTCTCAAGACATAACAGACCATTTTGTGACCTACTGTCAGCGTATGCCTTTCACTTTTTTATGCTGAAACATAATCTGTATTCTTATAATCCAGCTGCAATTTTAGTTGCCGATAGGCTCACAGGCTGGTGCTAGCCTTTCAAGTTGACATAACTTGTTGTGCAGAGTGCATGTCAGATTTCTCTGATGCATCTTTTACAGTTCCATGCTTGTTCCTGCTTTCAAATGGGCAAGGACAAGTCTGTAATGGGATGTGTATCTCATCATTCATCTACCCACATTTACATCTGGCATATGACATCTACTGCATACTGACACAGATTATCAGATATACTCAGAAAACAGGGCTCTGTCCTCTTCACAGGAGAGCTTCTGTGAAGTCTGGAAGGTAGGAGATTAGATACTAGCGGAAGTAAAGCTGTGAGAAAGGGTCGTGAGTCGTGCTTGGGTACCTCAGTTGATAGAGTTCTTGCCAACGAAAGGTCGCGAGTTCGAGCCTCGGTCTGGCACACAGTTTTCATGTGCCTGGAAGTTTCAAGGTTCTCTCTCCTTTCCTATTTTTGTCAACCTCTCGCTTACAACCGTATAAAAATTCATCAGCAATCCCAAATCATGAAAGGCAAAGATTGTGTGCAAAAGAAACATGACTATTTTTGACAGTGAAAGAAAGTACATTGTGCCTCGATGCTCTTGTCTATTTCACTTAACGCCTCTGGGCAAAATGCCACCTCATTACAAAATATTTTATATTAAGTTGTAATGTAACTCTCAACATAAAATAATAAAATTTTTTGATAGGATGTGATAGATAGTCCAAGCTATGTAATTTGGAAAAAAAGCTGTTACTTGTAGACAAGTAAGTATCGTGACCCCACAAATGCAGGTGATGATGGCAGTAAAAGCAACCAATCGCGATTTGTTTTCTTGATATATTTTTGTACGTATTTAGCCGAGTTGCGCCACGAGTTTCTTTTTTCCTCAGCTAGTTATCCCATCAACCCATCTAATCTTCAGCATTCTTCTGTAGCACCAGGTTTCAAAAGATTCTTTTCTGCTTTCGTGTAAACTGTTAATCGGCCACGACTCACTTCATTGCAAGGCTACACTAAAAACTAATAGCTTCAGGAAAGACTTCCTAACATTCAAATTTATATTCGAGGTTAACAAAATTTCCCTTTTTTTAAGACGCGCGTTGCTTGCTATTTCTAGTCTCCACTTTGAATCCCTCGTACTTGAGCTATACTCATTGATTTTTTCTGCCCAAATAGGAAAATCACTCACTTATTACATTAGTGTCTGATTTGCTAATCTAGTTCTCTTAGTCTCACCTAATTTGACTACATTCCATTACCCTTCCTTTATTTTTGTTGGTATTCATAACGTGTTTTCACGAGGACATATATTGCATTCAGGTTATTTTCAAAGTAATTTACCTTTCCTGACAGAACTGCGATAGCATCAGCAAATATGAAAGTCTTCATTTCTTGACTATAAAATTTATACCACTCAGTGGTCGCACGTATGGTAGGAATGAACATGACCTCAACGATCCTGCTATATGGGTTCCAAACGATCACTGTTTACAACGCATCACAGTAGCGTAGTGATGTGAAGTCGATACGATCAATTTGATACAGAGCACTTGTCGTCTACTAAATCGGGAAACTACCTCAAATTGCTCTGCAAAAACCACCGAAGCTACAGCGCATGGACTTTGCGCGAGGTCTTAAGTATTTTCTCGCTGTCTTCGCGCAGACCATTAGCCCTAGAGAAAAAGTGATTACCACCTTTTTGTAGGAAGTTTAATTTAATTTTGTACTGGGATACGTTTTCGCTGTAAGCCTCAGCTTCCAACTTAGTCAAGAAAAACGCAAAAAAAGTGACCCTAAAACGTACCTCCGCCCTCCCACTCAACCTGCAACAGTCAGGATTTTTAGTATGTTGTTCATGGCAGTCCGAAGTACTACGGTAAAAAAAAATTTCCGTCTACAAGAATTATTTCCTCGACTTTTTTATCTTTGTTGACCGGGCTATTACGCAACTGGCTTACTCATGCATTTAAAAGTTGTAAAATTAACGTTTGTATAAGTCTTACGTCACAATTGTATGAATTTTAACTGTATGAAATTACCAATTAAATCGATTTGTTTGCCTGGTTTTCTTACTACGAAACTACTGTGCTTGTACGACTTATGTTCAGATCGAATTGTGAACGCAACCCGTTTTTGCAGAATATTTACGAAAGTCTGTATTCTTTGATTCACTTCATTTTCTTTCATTACTCTCTCTGGCCGTGCGGTTCTGGGCGCTACAGGCTGGAACCGCGAGACCACTACGGTCGCAGGTTCGAATCCTGCCTCGGGCATGGTTGTGTGTGATGTCCTTAGGTTAGTTAGGTTTAAGTAGTTCTAAGTTCTAGGGGACTGATGACCATAGATGTTAAGTCCCATAGTGCTCAGAGCCATTTGAACCATTTTTGATAGTAATGGAAAAAAAACGAGCGTTTCTAGGCGCTACAGTCTGGAACCGGGCGACCGCTACGGTCGCAGGTTCGAATCCTGCCTCGGGCATGGATGTGTGTGGTGTCCTTAGGTTAGTTAGGTTTAAGTAGTTCTAAGTTCTAGGGGACTGATGACCTCAGCAGTTGAGTCCCATAGTGCTCAGTGCCATTTGAAAAATTAAAACTGGTAAAGCCAACAAATAAACATTATGTGAGCATTGACTGATACAAACTTTTTAGTTAAAATTAATGAGCTGAAGGATGTTATCCACCATTAGCATGGGGAACGGACCGAATTTTTTATTTATTCTGCATGAACTTTAATTTTCTTTCCAAATACCTGCTGGTTTTCTTTTACTGCTCGCTCACTGTACAGACTGAATAACATCGGAGTGAGATTTAATCCTGCCGCACTCCCTTGTCAACTAGTACATTTCTTTCATCTTCTCTGGCTAAGGTATCGTAGCGCATACTCCAGCCTTTATATAGACGGGAAGCGACCTTGTACGACATGCTGCAGTTAGCAGAGCGACGATGGGAAAAGTTGTATTGGGTGTAGGGCGTGCGGGACGCGCACCTGGAGACTTGAACAGCGTCAGCTTCGCGGGCGTCGGTGCCTCCCGGCGGGGCGTCGCGGCGCCAGCTTTAATTTATTTGTGCTCATCTCGCCACCCCTGCAGCGGCGGCGCCCGGGAAATAAGAAATAAAACATGGAAGACAACACATGGGTGTTGCTAGGATTCATCTCGCAGCCGGTCTTCGCCCCCGTCTCGCCCCGTTCTATCCCTTCCCGCCATCGCCGGCGTCCCCCTCAGCGGACATAACAATACTAAAAAAAATCCTACCCTCCTTAACTGAAGCCTATCATCCCCCCCCCCCCTCCCCTTCCCGAGCTAGTCATGGCCGTTCGCCCTCCAAAAAATGGGAACTTTATGGAAATGTTTCCTTGTGTAATCTTGGGGCTTGCGGCCCGCGGCGGGAGTAGCGGGGTTAGGGGGGAAGGGAATTGCTTACTCCGGGATACACGAGGGAGGAAACGAAAAAAAAAAGTTACTAATGCTGGAACTAATGAAAGCTTGTCCCCATCGCTGCAGTCTGCCCGTTCTCGGGTCATTCGGCCATCGCAAAGCTGACGCACCTCGCTAACTTCGTTACTGCCCTCCAAGTCCACACAAGGAGAGCTGCCATCTTACTAGGATTTTCATATCCGCTCAGCCCGTCACGAAAAACGGGTACGGACACAGCACATGAGTTTAAATTTTCCTGTGGCCTTACAAACTAGCGTGTTTCTGTTAAGGTAGTTAGCAAAAAGTTATATAGCGACTCAATATACGTAAGATACTTTGTAATGAAGTGGCAGTTTACCCAGAGGCGTTAAGTGAAATAAGACACTAGCCTCGAGAGACAGTGCAGTTTGTTTTACTGACAAAAATAATCTTTTGTTTTTCTTCTGTAGAAAATCATTGCCTTTGGTAATTTGGTATTGTTTATGTGATTGTGGGCGATAGGTTGACAAAAACATGGAAGGGGAGAAGCCTTAAACATCCTGGCAGATTAAAACTGTGTGCTGGACCGGGACTCGAACTCAGGACCTTTACTTTCGTGGGCAAGTGCTCTACCGACTGAGGCTACCCAAGCCGGACTCAAAACGCATCGTCACAGCTTTACTTCCGCAGGTATCTAATCTCTTACCTTCCAAACTTGACGGAAGCTCTCCTGTGTAGGGGAGAAAGGCTTGCTTTCCGAAATATATCTGCTAATCTGTGTCAGTGTGCAATATTTGCCGTATGCAAGATGTAGATATGATCAGAGACTACAGCACCCATCACAGAAATGTCGTCCTTTCTAAAGCAAGGACTGGCTTGAAACTGTAGAAGCAGCATCAGAAAAATCTGACACATACGCTGCACAATAATTGATGTCAGCATGAAAGGCCAGCACGAGGCTGTGAGCGTATGGGCGAGTAAAACTTCAGCTGAACTGTAAGACAACAGATTATGTTTTCGCATAAAAAGTGTAAGACATACGCTGACAGTAAGCGACAAACTAATCAGTTATGTCATCACAGAACATGTGTTTTTGGGAAGACCGGGTACTGCACTGCCGTTTAATTTCTAGCAAGAGTGTATGGCTTTGATTTGAAAGACACATTGTGTTACTGCTATTATTAAGTAGAGGAATTATACAGTATTAGAAATGCATTTCAGGTTATTCACTGTGATCAGAGATTTTTCACTACAACTAAACCATTGCTTTCTGCAAATCTCTATCGTTCTCACTTGGGAGAGTCAAGTAGTACAAAACTTTATACGCAATTGGCCCATTTTTCACAGTCATTAATCCACTTAAACCACAGAGAAGAGTTGAAGGAAACTTTTAACTTGGATAACCTACAAAGACGGAGCACCAAGCATTCAAAATTTTCTGCTGTGTTTCCACGGAGAAGCATGCAACTAAAATTATGCTATACTTTACTTTGCCCTCTGCCTCAGTAATTGTTACCTTTTGGACAACCAGCTGAAAAACAAAGAGGGTTGCTGCAAATTAAATACCAGTGATCGCAAGTTATCTCTATTCAGTTGTAACAAAATACCACCGATAATTTTCCCCATTTATATCCGTTGTCGAAATTCAATCTATGGCAATACAGGCAGATGAGCACCACGTAGTGCAGGAAATGAGGAATTCTGCTACGTTGGGAGCCAAATGGCTCACGATGTACGAAGCAAGGACGATATAATAAGCATACTAACACTGGAAGTAGAGGACATCAAAATTAGGTCTTATTCTAAAGGAATTTTTGGAGTGTGTTCAGAAGTGAATCGTGGAATGTGGAAAACTGGGAGAGGAAAAAAAAGCGTTTGAGATATGCTGTTGCAGATGTATGTTGAAAATAAAAGTGGCCTGATAAGCTAAAAAATGAAGATGTTATTAGCAGAATCGTTAGGAAAGCAACGATAATTTACATGTGGAATACCGTCTAGAAGAAGTAATAGGCTGCTAGGATCTGTGTTACAATAGCATGGAATGACTCCATGATACTCAAGGGAGCCGTAGAGATGAAAAAACTATAGAAGGAGATAGGAATACATCCAACAACAAGGAAAGAGTGACACAGGAGAGCCATGTCCATCGGATCAGACTGAAGACTGATCCAAGAGGCGGAGAGGGGAAGGCGAGAAAGATCTCTGCTCAACAAGCATAAACTTATTAATGGCGTGATGTGGAAGATATTGTTGTGATAAATATTTTTCTGATGTAGAAGAAATGGATATTACTAACACGGTCTCTAATTCTTCGAATTTGCTCCACTTGTAACATGACAAAATTTGATCTACGTCTGTAAATTCGCAAGCATTACCCCTACGTACAGCTAGTCATTCCTTATATTCCCCCCCCCCCCCCCCCCCAACACTGCTGGTCTTGTTAAAACAGTAATAAAATTCGACCCGGCTTGTCTAGTGGGCGTTACGCCAAGAAGGCATCGTAGTATTTACTGTTTTCTAAGTTAAGGAAAATAGCTTAAGATGTCGTTTGCCAAGCGGTAGTCTCAGTACCACCCAAACGTAACTGGAATCGAAAGCATTTATCAGCAGCCCTATAGTACCCTCATACTAATATAACGTACTTATGTAATTTAGACAGTTGGTCACGTGCACAAAATGTGTAGTTTTAAGTTCATTAATGGTGAGTTCTGTTACGTTAATGCCATATTTCTCGTCTGATGAGCGTACTTTCTACGTTTGTCCTCCTCCTCTGGTACAACAATAACAAGCATCGTCAAATTTTTAGTCGACGACGAAATGTCTTGAAATTTCGTCGGTAGCCAGTGGGATGTTACGTTTCACCCGAACATTCCTGATCGATGACTTTTGGTGCTGCCTGGGGTTGAATGACGAACAATTTTCCACAGGCAGACTTGAAGATTTGTCGTACGATACTCTGGGTGAAACCATATCATTCCCATGAAGAATATGCCCTTCTGTTTCAGGCAAGTGAAGGCATTGGAAGCAATTTAGAGACGGCCTTGTTATTCGCCCTTTATTAGTTGCTGTATTTCGGAAAGTGTGTTTTGTTAATATGTAGATTTTGTTGTTACTGTTCAAAACAGTCAATGTTTCCCAATTCCTCCCACGTGTCCATCTTTTTTATATAATTTCCAAGGTGTTGGTAACTGCATAACTCTTTACAATACGATGAAATCTTTCGGATTCGACTGATAGCTTTTACTTCTTCGGTAATCGTTCTAGAAGAAACGCTACATCTACTGTTAGACCCTTGTAGCAATAAGATGTTCGTTGCGCCAAGTATAGTTAATGAGCGTAGACGCCAACAAGTAAGAGAGCAATTTTATGTCAACAAGTAGAGCAGTTACATAACATCTGTTACTTACAAGGCGAGAACTAGACAACCAATATGGAGTCCAACATGAGTAGTCCTCGTACTGTCTCTTTTGAGACTAAATACTTCAATATTCAACTGTCTCCTCTGACAATTTTCCTGCAAACGATAATCTGTGGTTAGCATCTCCTGTTCGTTGTTTTGAGTCTTCTCTCAGATGCAGGAGCAAAAAATTTGTTTCTTAGGATTTAGTATTTTCACGAGTTCGTTCCGGCTGAAAGTCATACTTTCCATTCGAAAACAGGTCATTAAGAGGTGGTAGGATATTGCGTCGTCGTGTCATTAGGTAGATGGCCGCCATCATAATCGATTAAAAGAAAGACAGCGTTGCTTCTTCTCTGGAAGCAGCGCACACCGCAGCCTCAACGGCCCAGCTCGAAATGAAGCCGTATTGCACTTAAAGAATAGTGCCGATCAGGACACGTGAGACCTCAGAATAGACACTTTCAAATGAATTAAACACATCTAAAGCAGAGAAAAAAATAAGTAGAAAACTATGGGAACAGTTTAGAAACAAGGATATTTATCAAAACAGAACTTAACTTGCAAGGAAACCAGAACTTGTCGACAGTCTGAATCAAAAGATGAAAAACTACTGTCATACGAAAACGTTGTGCGACCTATAAATCTGCTGACTTTTCTAAAAGTTGGCGATGCAACAATAAACTGTTCTCCAAGCAATTTCTGGTACATTTTCGGTAACCGAAAAGAGAATACGTGCGAGGGAGCAGTGATAATATTAAAGGTAACTTCTGAGAACCCTGATTGGCATGCAGGAAATATCGTACAGATCACAAACAACGTAGAGTTCCACCGGAATATTATTTATCAGTTAATAGACATATTTGAGATTTAACGCATTATCAAGAGTCAGATCTGAAAATATGCAGAATTAACAGTACAGAGTATTTACATACACATTTCTCAACTGTTCTGCACTGAAAAACGTTCTACAGAAGTAAACAAAAATTAAGTGAAGTCATATTGCACGTAAGGCATAGTGTCGGTTGACACACTCGGGTGACGGTGTTAACTAAATGATTTATCTCGAAGATGTGAGGAATCTAGTTAAATTTGCCAGTGGAGTTTGTTGTTAATCACCAGAATCCTTACTTCAGTAAGACAAAATTGTTTCCCCTTTTTACCCTGACTGTCGATTAGTCCTGGTTTCCTCGCAGATTACTTTGTGATTTTGTAAATACTTTAATTCTAACCCATTCCTACAGTTTTCTACTATTTTTACTGTGCTTAAGATATTTTTGTTGCCGTAAAAAGGTACAAATTTATGTTGTGATTTGGACAGTTACTCTCCAAATTTTTAAAATCTGATCTTTAATCACCCGTCAGTCAGCGTTCTTTGCGTGCTTCCATTTTTTTTGCAAATGTGTCACGTTTACATGAGCTTCTGTCTGCTTAGTGTATTTTTTGACAAGTCTGCATTGATTTTGTTCGACAAACAGAGAAAATGAATGTTACAAATTTTCTATTACTTAAACTCCGCAAACGCTCGAGCCTATGGATGTTTTGGGGAATAAAATTATAATTTTCTGTTGGGGAATAGTGCAGGACCTACAAAAATATAAAAGCGGCAGTATAAGTGATTTCTGTGTTACGGATTCCGTAAAATGTCTTTTCAAATTATACTGAAATAATCTAGTAAAAATTATCTTGCCTATAATCCACCAACATAATCGAGACACGTTAGTAAACTTTTCAGTACGTAAAGCATTTTCACAATTTTTTGTTTAAGAATATGCAGATTGCATCCACAGTTTCTGCGTCATAACTGTGAAAATCAAGCAGTCCATAAGAATAACTAAAATGTTCTCTAACAATTGTTTGCGGGTATCATTATGTGTCAGCCAGTGTGCGAGTGATTTTTCATGATCGCTCACTGTATTTAATTTAATTTTCGTTCTCATAGAAAGAGACGTTTTTCGTTAGCTTTACAATATGCTCATCATATTATTGTTTGGGGGCTATCTTTGTTCCTGGTGGTTTCCAGTAAAGTGATACACTGAATACAATAAAATTAGTAAAGAATGTTATCTAACTCCTTCCCACAATCAGAAGCGATTACTGTTTGCATTTTACTAAAGTGTTCCTGCTAACTGAATGTGGTAGAAATACACTGAACAATCTGCGAAAAATATATTTGACACTTGCGAAGTCTATATTTACTTACATACGGTAGAAGCCAATATAAACTTCACGATCGAGGGTACTTCATGCCTGCCTCCAAATAGTCTCTAAGCACTATTCTTAGCGTTCACACACGTAATACAACGTAGGTCTAGATGCTGTCGGCCGTTTCAGTTTCCTCTGAACAGCGTTCACGAGAATGATGTCTACTTACTCTCATCGGTTCCCGTTGAAGTTCCCTAGATTAAATCGACCATTTATAGCCATCGCAGTAATACATCTGTAAATTCTTCCTTCGTGACAATTTTATTAGGAACGTAGCAGTCTCAGAGGTACACGTACTCGAGAATGCGAGACCGAAGTACCGTGTGCACGTAGATGCGCGACAGTTTCCCCGAATTCCCCCCCTCCCCCCTTTCCCTTCCTCTAACAGATTTAAGCCTTCTATTCGCCGTCCGTGGAACTGATTTTAGCGAGTGAGATGGTGCAAATTTTTAGCATAGTTGGCTCGCATTCGGGAAGCAGCTTAATTCCAGTCACTCTCTGGCCATTTCTGTGATTCTGCAAAATCCTTTAAGGCAAGTCCCGGGATGCTCTCTTTGAAAAGGAAACTGACAATTTCCTTTCCTATTGTTGTCCATTCTGAGCGTTTGCGCCGTCTCTAATAAGCTCAAGCCATACGAGACGTTGAACCCTAATCTCCAGTTCTTTTTCTTACAACTAATTTTACATGTCCGTTCCACTTAATAGTGCCCAGTAATGTTACCCCTAGATACGCAACCCATATTATTGAATCGAGAGGCTTAGCAGTAATTCTGTAATTGCATACTGCGATTTTTATCTCTTTCTTATGCTTACCTTGTTATTTACACATTAGAGCGAGGTAACATTCACTTCAACATCTGGAATTTTTATCTGAGTCATTCTGAATTTCCAGACAGTTACCGATCGATGAGGCTTCACTGTAGACGAAACAAATATCGGCGAATAAACTGGAATTTATTTTCGTGTATTATCTTGTTTATTCTCACTCTTTCAGTTAAATTGTATGTACTAAGGTGATCTGCAGATTTTTTTTTTTTTTTTTTTTTTTTTTTTTGGCGAATACGTTAACTATTCACCATGAGTATACTGCAGCACAGTGGCACAATTGCACTATAAGATTCTTAAATTTAACTCGTAATTATTAATGCTTGTACTTTGAAAGCAACATTAATACATTTAAAAAAAAATATCACCGACTATGAATCCTGCATTTTCGATGTTTTCTTATTGTTTCCATGAGCTATTTATTTTTGGTTCTCTGTGTTTCTAATGAATATGAAGTTATTGATTTTCATTATAAAATTACTGAGGTTTTACGGGTTGCAGTTTTATGCGCATTGTGTGGGAGCGCAGTTTTCTCTGTTTGTTATTATTTCGTCGTATACGTGGTTGTTAGTATGTCTGACTTTTCTAGAACGATTTGGAAAGTTTCACCAACGCGCAGTATGATGGTGTATGTACGAGTGCTTGCGATTTACGAATCAGTGTCCGGTTCAGTTTCTAGTACAGTTCAAGTCTGAGTAGTATCAGTCATCGTAATACATAAAATGGACTTGTTTCAGAATTCGCAATAGTTGGATATCTAAACCTTTTTGTAACCATAGATCCTGAATCAAATGTTGTCAAATCAACATTTAACCACTGGAGATGTTGTTTGAGAAGAAGTCGCCATTAGAACATGATCTCGCAAGTTTATCCAAGTTACACAGTGTTTGAGCTGGTGGAGAAATCCACAACTCCTAAATTAGACGGTTAGCCATAGAATTTTATTGTTAATGTTTAAGAATTTTCAAACAATTTTTGCTAAAGAGCCCTTATGAACTCATGGTGAATGAAGCCTCTTCAAACTGCTTTATTTGCTTTAATAGCCTTTTATTGGGAACGCAACTGGCTTCTCCCCGTTACAGGTGCATTGTGCCAGTGCTATGGACTGATAATTGATGGTGTTGTATCACAAGGTCGTACTGGTAAACATTCATCCCTAGTGTGCGACCATGGAAAGCCTTGAGAATCGTATGATGGTTTGAAGGCTAATCATTGCATCACCTGAAGATGTACCTGTAACGGTGCGAAACTGGTAGTGTTCCCAATGACAGGAGTACATAACAGCTGAAGCGGTTGGAGGAGTCTTGATAACTGTGGATCCCATTAATTCCTAACAACTTTTCTAGTAAAAAAACCGGTTTTAAGATTCTTAGGGAAACATTAAAAAACGTACGTTTTTAGCTGTGGCTGCCCTATGTACAAAACAGTACATAGAATTTTAATTTTATACGAGAATAAAGGCTTTCTCGGCAAATCTAGATGATAAAACTTCTCAGGATGTCAGCCGAGTCAATGCGTCGTTCACCAGAGAAAAACGCACTGACTCCGCTTTCAACCCGAGAAGATTTTATCATAAAATTTTAATTATCACAGAGACAAAATAGAATTTTTTTTCAGATACATGTCAGGAGTCATTGGTAAAGTGGAGATAGTCTGGTCCACATTGTTTGGCATTTCTAGCGGCGTGCTACAAGAATTTTGAAATGCAAAGCAATAACTTTATATCCATTAGGTACATAGAGAACCAAAAGTAAACAGTAAATTGGAACAATAAGAAAATACCGCAATGTCCAGAATTGATACTTGCAGAAGTTTTTACGTTACGATTAAATGTAACGTACAAGCATTAATGATTAAGAATAAAGAATAAGAATCATTTGGGCAATTCAGCCATTGTGTTGCAGTTGCCCATGAATAATACCGGGTGATCAAAAAGTCAGTATAAATTTGAAAACTTAATAAACCATGGAATAATGTAGATAGAGGGGTAAAAATTGCTTGGAATGACATGGGGTTTTATTAGAGCCAAAAGAAAAGCACCCCATATTGCTAGACGCGTGAAAGATCTCTTGCGCTCGTCGTTTGGTGATGATCATGTGGTCAGCCGCCACTTTCGTCATGCTTGGCCTCCCAGGTCTCCAGACCTCAGTCCGTGCGATTATTGACTTTGGGGTTACCTGAAGTCGCAAGTGTATCGTGATCGACCGACACCTCTAGGGATGCTGAAAGACAACATCCGACGCCAATGCGTCACCATAACTCCGGACATGCTTTACAGTACTGTTCACAACATTATTCCTCGACTACAGCTGTTGTTGAGGAATGATGGTGGACATATTGAGCATTTCCTGTAAAGAACCTCATCTTTTCTTTGTCTTTGTTATGCTAATTATTGCTATTCTGATCAGAGGAAGTGCCATCTGTCGGACATTTTTTGAACGTTTGTATTTTTTTCGGTTCTAATAAAGCCCCACGTCATTCCAAGCATGTGTGTCAATTTGTACCTCTCTATCTACATTGTTCCGTGATTTATTCAGTTTTCAAATTTATACTGACTTTTTGATCACCCGGTAGATTTGCTGCCCGAAAACTAATCCGTGCATGTGCTCAGTACTTACAGTTTAACTGCGAGGGTACTCATAGTTTTAATTGTCATATCGAAAAAATAGCTACGTGCACCACCGCAGCTGAAGAAAATGAGCAGGCCATCTCACCCCCACCCCCCAATCTGGCTTCGCCTTGCAGTTTTGGTTCTCTGCAAGCTTGCTACGGTATCGAAGCACGCGTATTTCAATGTGTACTACGTTTACAGACATGATTCTGCGAACAAACAGTAATGGATTGCATAAATTTATTATTTCAATCTGATAATTAAGACTTCGACTACCCATTTCAGTGTCTCGTGCTACTTGATTGTCTCGGTAGACCAGCTCGCTCGCGACGCAGCTGTATTTTTCCGTGAGTAGCGCAGCATGCAGAGGACTCGAGCTCTCGCTGCGCCAGAATTGACTTTGGCACCTCCTTACCCCCACCCCTCCCACACCGACGAAAGAACAGCCTGCGCCTCTCCGCGGGTGACTGCGCATCGCAACCGGGGCGGGATCCCGTCGACGCGGACTCGCCCGACCTGCAACCGCCTGCGACGCGCGCATTGTTTCATCCGGCATCGCTTTAACTGAACCCGATACTGAACCCGACCAGGACTGATGGGATCCCCTATTTGGTCGCATTGTGGCCCGCTCCAGCTTCCTGTCTTTAGACAATCGCGCAAACGAACCTATGGGGATCGGGCGACGAGAGGAGAGAAAAAAAAGATCTGCTCGTCGATACACAATTGAGGCTTCTGAAGCGGCCGCGAGTGAAAAAATTAAATTCTTTGCCGGCCCTCGATTTTTTTGCACCCGTCCTATCATTTTTTTTTTCGCTCCCTGTGCTGCCGAGTTCCGCCCTTAGTGTCAACCATCGGAGGTAGCGGCGCGGCGGCCCACCCTTCAAAAGGAGCCGATGGGGGCAACTATATATATGGATGCGACTGAATCCTTCGAGCCCACACCGTCCTAAAACTGTCCTTTCACCCTCGGTGAATGAGGACACGGTATAAAGGACTCTGGCAAGGGAACGCCGACATACTTTCACCGATAGCGGGCCACCTCGCCGATCCTGAGCCACTGTACCTATTGGCACCCCTCCCACCCCACATCCCCCCTTCCCCTCTCTCTCCTGCGTTCCCCGCCCTACTCAGCTCATCCCCTGAACGTCGGTCTCATTTGGGCAGGACGGGACCAGGTACAATGGGAGACTTCCACGCCCGATCAGAACTCGCGGATCCGCCGACAAAACATTTATAATTGACTCGAATTACTCAGACGTTCCTTGCCGTTCCGTTACGCGCACGTTATTTCTGTTTCTTTATCTGTCTCTCCTTGCCCCGCGTATTTCTCGAGGTAGAGTTTCGGCAGCCGGACGTACCTGGGGAGGGAAGGGCATTTTTATTCATTGCTGCCGTGGCGCGTCGCGGCGCACTGCGATGCAGTTCTGACTCGAGTCGGCGGCGGGCGTCCGCGCAGAGATGGCAGTTTAGATAGCGCGGACGTCCCGCTGAAGCCAACTGGGCGCCGGCACCCACCGTCGCGGGATACGCCCTTCTGCCCCGGTTGTGATTGAATTACGAGCTCCCAGCACTGCTGCAGCTGGAGGAATGGGCGTACCTAAAGTTCAGAACGGCGATAGCCTCCAGCCGTGCCTAGTTTTAACTGCGGGTAGAGGTGGCCCGTCTGGAGTCGATGTTGCTAGATTTTCGAAAGGCCTTCGTCTTAGTACTGCACAAACGAGGTTTATGAGAAAAGTAATGAGACTGATTTTTTATCTGCCAGAGTACTGTCCGCGTCAGAATAGTTCCTTCGGCAGCTGTATACCGGTAGAGTCGTCGTTTCCAACGGCAAAAGGCTACAACTAACACATTGTATTCAGTGTTTTCCATACTCCCAAAAAAGACGTCCTTTTACACCACTGGTCATTAAACCTGTGACACCAAGAAGAAACGCAGATGATAAACGGGTATTCATTGGACTAATATATTATAATAGAACTGACATGTGATTACATTTTCACGCAATTGGGGTACATATATCCTGAGAAATCAATACCCAGAAAAACCACCTCTGGCCGTAATAACGGCCTTGATACGCCTGGGCATTGAGTCAAACAGAGCTTGGATAGCGAGTACAGGTACAGCTGCCCATGCAGCTTCAACACGGTACCACAGTTCACCAAGAGTAGAGACTGGCGTATTGTGAAGAGCCAGTTGCTCGGCCACCATTGACCAGACGTTTTCAATTGGTGAGAGATCTGGAGAATGTGCTGGCCAGGGCAGCAGTCGAACATTTTCTGTATCCAGAAAGGCCCGTACAGGACCTGCAACATGCGGTCGTGCATTATCCTGCTGAAATGTAGGGTTTCGCAGGGATCGAATGAAGGGTAGAGCCACGGGTCGTAACACATCTGAAATGTAACGTCCACTCTTCAAAGTGCCGTCAATGCCAACAAGAGGACGATGACGAATACACGCTTCGAATGTGCGTGCACCGCGATGTCGCCAAACACGGATGCGGCCATCATGATGCTGTAAACACAGCCTGGATTCATCCGAAAAAATGACGTTTTGCCATTCGTGCACCCAGGTTCGTCGTTGAGTACACCATCGCAGGCGCTCCTGGTTGTGATGCAGCGTCAAGGGTAACCGCAGCCATAGACTCCGAGCTGGTAGTCCATGCTGCTGTAAACGTCGTCGAACTGTTCGTGCAGATGGGTGTTGTCTTGCAAACGTCCCCATCTGTTGACTCAGGGATCGAGACGTGGCTACACGATCCGTTACAACAATGCGGATAAGATGTCTGTTATCTCGACTGCTAGTGATACGAGGCCGTTTGGATCCAGCACGGCGTTCCGTATTACGCTCCTGAACCCACCGATTCCATATTCTGCTAACAGTCATTGGATCTCGACCAACGCGATCAGAAATGTCGCGATACGATAAACCGCAATCGCTATTGCCTACAATCCGACCTTTATCAAAGTCGGAAACGTGATGGTACTCATTTCTCCTCCTTGCACGAGGCATCACAACAACGTTTCACCCGGCAACGCCGGTCAACTGCTGTGTGTGTATGAGAAATCGGTTGGAAACTTTTTTCGTGTCAGCACGTTGTAGGTGTCAAAAAAAAAAAAAATGGTTCAAATCGCTCTGAGCACTATGGGACTTAACAGCTATGGTCATCAACCCCTAGAACTTAGAACTACTTAAACCTAACCAACCTAAGGACATCACACACATCCATGCCCGAGGCAGGATTCGGACCTGCGACCGTAGCAGTCGCGCGGTTCCGGACTGCGCGCCTAGAACCGCGAGACCTGTAGGTGTCACCACTGGCGCCAATCTTGTGCGAATGCTCTGAAAAGCTAATCATTTGCATATCACAGCATCTTCTTCCTGTCGGTTAAATTTCGCGTCTATAGCACGTTATCTTCGTGGTGTAGCACTTTTAATGGGCAGTAGTGTAAGACGTTTTTCAATCTCGTGGAAAGAAAAGAAGTCATAACGACGCAGATCAGATGAACAAGGGGGTTCTGGAACAACAAGATTGTCATTTGAGCTCAAAAATTCCATGATGGAAGTAGCCCTGTGACATGGGGCGTTGTCATAAGCATCATCTACGTGTCTGTAGTGTCCGGTCACACTCGATTCACTCTTTTCCTGAGCCTTTCGAGGTCATAATTTTGTCATCCATCATCCTTATTGTTAAACCTCGGTCTGATGTCACAAGAAACACACGGACACATTCGAAGTTTTTCTCGGTTTTTGAAGTTGAAGATCTCCCTGAGCGAGATTCATCTTCAACGTGTTCTCGGCCTTCCAAAAATGATTTGTGCCAGTGAAGAACTTTTGTTCTTGATAAGCAATATTACCCTTTCGACTGTTAGAACTTTTCAAATGTCACACTTGTTTGTTTACCACAAAACGTGATTGCTCTGAATACCGCTGTTCCATTTTTGTCACACACAACAAATACACAACGTCACTGATGACGCTCTCAAAAATCACGCAAAGACTGTACGGAGCTGAAAATCGGACGGAGCATCTGGAAGGGAGGAACATACCGGTCTACGCAAGTGGAACAACATAGCCTTGCCAGATCGCTCGCTTTGTTGTCACTCTTATTACTTTTCTCACACACCTTGTGCGTCTACTAAAGAAAGTACGGTCATCGTCTGACGACCAAAATACGAGCGTACAAAATGTTACAACAGTTTTGTAACTGAATAGAAGAGTTCCTAGTAAATAGAATAAAGCGTGATTCCCGTAAACGTTAAATCATCAGATGTAAAACTAATTTCGTGCGTACCTAAAGGAATGCTAAAGAACAGTACTGTTTACATCATACGGGATGTAGCAAACTTTTTACATCAAAAATCTAGGACTGACAGATGACGTCATGTGTAAGAACTTTTTTGAGATAAAAAGTTCGCTGACGCTACCCGGCGTTAGATTATATCCCCAAGAGGCAGCTAAGTGTAGGCAATCTGCGGAGTGTGATTTTCTCATGTGTCGTCTGTAGCGCTGCCATATCTAGTTGGGACCTCGTTGGGGCACGGTGAGATGGGGATATAGAAATCAAGAAAAAATTTTATTTAATATAATTATTTTTTATTTTGAATGCAGTTACATGGAACTTATTGCGGTACACCAAATTTTTCGGAAGATTTCACCTTTCTCAGCAAGTCCTGGCCGGCCGCGGTGGTCTAGCGGTTATAGGCGCTCAGTCCGGAACCGCGCGACTGCTACGGTCGCAGGTTCGAATCCTGCCTCGGGCATGGATGTGTGTGATGTCCTTAGGTTAGTTAGGTTTAAGTAGTTCTAAGTTCTAGGGGACTGATGACCACAGTTGTTAAGTCCCATAGTGCTCAGAGCCATTTGAACCATTTGAACCAGCAAGTCCTATTTTCCCTTTTACGTATCTATAAAACTCCATGCAAGTAAGCTTGTAGCTACGCTGGTGGTTTAAGATTGATTCCACAGTCCCTGGAAGCAGTCCATTTCTTTCATCACTCCACTGACCGAGGCCAGTGAAAGTGCTCTTTCCATAGTGGCGTTGTGTGCGGGAATAGAAAACAAATAGTCGCACAGTTTTAGCAGTTAGCATTTGCGTTCAGGATTTTCGATTTCCTTAACATAGTAAATTTACCTTTCTTCTCCGTGCTACTGCAGAAGTCAGATATTTTCTTGAATGACGGTAATAAATCTAGAAGATGCGTACATCGTCGATACAGGGTACGCAAGACCGTCTGTGAGCGACCTTGTCAACACGAACTTGTTGACATAAATGAAACTAACTGAGGCGGAGTTAACATGTTACTCTAACAGATGGCGTTACTTCATTACTTTAGCCAATCTCGTAACATATTTTGCAAAATCGGGTCTTGTCGTGATAAGAATGTTCGTAACAGTGATGGTCCCCGATGTATCGGGACGGATGGCAGCCGTATGCGTCTGTAATCACGTGGCTCAGTGGCCTGGCGTTAGTGTTTTTTTCGGACGCTAGTTACCAGACTTGTGTGTCCGAAATACATCCCACTTATGCAACCCAGAAAATGAAACCTACAGTTCAAACTTGGAATCCGAACCACGTCTCATTCGTTTCTGGTGAATCTCCATATTAGGTGAAGACTAGGTTAAAGACAGACTCAATAAATCCGTTGGGCGACCGGGATCTGATCCCGTTACCGTTTCGGTTTCCATGGAGGCACTTTACCGCTAGACCATAAAACTCCTGAATCCCTCCTAAAATATCTTTCCCCTTTTACATGAACTTATTCTTATGGTTTTATTGTTGAAAAATGTCAGTTTGCTAGGGAAGACAGTACGCAGCACACCTACTTAGCAGAACCTGAAATTGAATGAAGTGCCGTCATTCCAGGGCCGGTGAATTTTAAAAAACGCTTACCATCGCTGGCAAGCGTCGGGGAACACATTTTGTCACCCCCTCAATTGATCTTATCACCAATAGAATTTTGATGCAGATGACTTAATGGATGACGCCTGAAGCTGTCGGAGAGTATTCGCGATGAATGATTGTGTATACAGTGATGCAGGAACACCTGCAGACGATCGGCACTTGGCGCAGGAACTGGCACTGAACCCTCGACGTGAACAAATCTAACGTGCTGAGCACAGATAGGCGGAAAGAGCCGTTATTGTATGGTCACACAATTTTCGAACATTCGCTGGAAGCAGTCACACCTATTAAAGTTCTAGTAGCATGCGAATGGAGGATTTAAAGAGGAACGAACGCACACAACCAACCGTGGAAAAAACTGGTGCGGTAGTTAGATTCTTTGGAAGGAGCATGCTCCATCCACGGAGGAGGTAGCTTATAAAACTCTAGTTCGACCGATTTTAGAGTATTGTTACTCAGTCTGGGACGATAACTACATAAAACTTTTAGATAAAATAGAGAAGATCCACCGATTCCATATTCTGCTAACAGTCATTGGATCTCGACCAACGCGAGCAGCGATGTCGCGATACGATAAACCGCAATTGCGATAGGCTACAATCGGACCTTTATGAAAGTCGGAAACGTGATGGTAAGCATTTCTCCTCCTTACACGAGGCATCACAACAACGTTTCACCAGGCAACGCCGGTCAACTGCTGTTTGTGTATGAGAAATCGGTTGGAAACTTTCCTCAGCACGTTGTAGGTGTTGCCACCGGCGCCAACTTTGTGTGAATGCTCTGAAAAGCTAATCATTTGCATATCACAGCATCTTGGTCCTGTCGGTTAAATTTCGCGTCTGTAGCACGTCATCTTCGTGGTGTAGTTATTTCAATGGCCAGTAGTGTACATTTGACGGCAGGTAACGTTGTCAAGGTATTCGCCAAAGTCCTAACCGTTCCATCGGATTGACACAGGTTACAGAACGATTTCTTACTCTAAATAATTCGTTTCCAGTCGCCCACTGGCCACTGGCGTCGTTCTGTACGTCACATCAAAGGTCGATAAGCATTTCTTGCAGAAATGTGTGGCATATGAGGTGCCACTCGATCACTGTGTCCCATTATTTTCTACTCCCTACGCACTTTGTACTGGCTGTAGCACCTTGGAACACACGAAAATTTCTTCTGCTAATTTCGTGCAATGTTTTACAACATCCGTCATGTTCCAGACGGGATTGTCACTCAGGTGCCATCCAACGACTAGTTCGCTTTCGAGGTCACTGACCTCACCTGAGCGACCTGTACTGCTCCTCTGCTGACAACACAATACTCCCCGCTTCGTTTTACACTGGCGGGTCCGCCTCTGTTGGCACCTAGTGGTCAGTTACGCATTAGGATTGCGCGGGTGCTTTTGATCAGATAGTGCGGGTCTGCCCACGACTCGTGCAGGCGGCATACGGCACAGCCGAGCGTCCGCTGGCGGCGGTCCAGCGCCGGCGCGGCCAAGCGTTCCGGGCAGTGCGATGTTCCCCTGCGGTGGCTCGGCCTTGCTGCCGGCGGGACACCGCTAATGTTTCCGCCTGCTGCCGCAGCACTGCCTGCCACAGGCTCGTATGCTCCCACCGCGTGCTAACGGCGCCCTCATCTTCGCGACCGGCAACCACGTTTTCACCTGCGGGAACGTGCTTTTTACTCACTACACAGCCTCCGAGAAATCAACCTGAGTGCGGGTGTTTGAATTTTCTGCGTACATCTATGCTTTGCAAACCACTGTGAAATGGTTTGGCATAGGGTACTTTCCATTTCAATACTTACTAGAGCCGCTTCCAGTTCGAAGCATCTGTAATTAGTCTGACTCTTTCTTCGCGTCTCCTGCAGATACTTAGCTAGCTGCAGAATATTCCTATATTTCTCTCGTGAAGCTGGTTATTGAAACTTCTTAAATACGAGTAGGAATTCGCGGTATGATTAGCGTCTATCATCAAATGTCTTTCATTTCAGGATTTTCAGCATCACAGTGATGCTCTCCCATGGATCAGACAAACCTTTGACCATTCGTAATGAATTGGCTTGTATTCGTTCCACATCCCCTGTCAGTCCTACTTCGTGCAGGTCCCATGAGCAGTATTCTAGGATGGGACGCGCTTTCCTTTTTGTGAGCAATCTTGACTGAAGGCATTGTCCCGGTATCCGAGGAATACACAGCAACCTGCCACCTGCTTTATCTACCTCTGGGCCTGTGTGGTCATTCCATGTCTTTCAGCCATAATGACTATGTTTGTGAACCGTGACTGTGTGGGATAATTACTTATTTCAAGTTTCTGCTACCAGTCACTTTTTATTTTACGCTTAATCTAACATAATGCAACGCGTTTCGAACATGTTCTGCTCATCTTCAAGCGTTTGTACATACATACATAAACAGAGAAATGTTACTTAAGAATAAACAGTCTTAAACTAGATTAATCTAGAACACTTTGTTTTTTACTGTAGCTGCTCGTGTGGCACTTGGGGGGAAGGAGGGGGCAGTGTATATCTAGAAATCGAAGTCAGTGATGTCTTCTGTTGGTTTTCATCTTTGTTGTTGACTACGTATATCACAGCCTGTATCCGATGCAGATAGATTTGTATCAGTTATGTGTTACGAGAATAGTGCGAAAGGCTTTTATATGACAGTTGATCACTTACAGTTACATCATCTTGCTGTTTCACTTGCATCACTGGTGAAATGGCAGTCAGTGACAAAATATAATGTGCAACAGTGTAATGTGAATCAACAGCTCCGCCATTACACCAGAAGACATCACTGACTTCGATTGCTAGATATACACTGCCCCCTCCTTCCCCCCAAGTGCCACACCAGCAGGTACAGTAAAAAACAAACCGTTCTAGAGTAATCTAGTTTAAGACTGTTTATTCTTAAGTAACATTTCTCTATGTATGTATGTATGTACAATTGCTTGAAGATGAACAGAACATGTTCGAAACGCGTTGCATTATGTTATATTAAGCGTAAAATAAAAAGTGACGGGTAGCAGAAACTTGAAATAAATAATTATTCCATGTCATATTCCTTCATCTACATCTACGTGATACTCTACAATTCACACTTAAGTTCCTGGCAGACTGGTCACGGACCCTCTTTCAGACCAATTTTTTACTGTTCCATTCTCGAATAGCATGTGGCAAAAACGAACATTTCTACCTTTCCACTTAAGCTCGGACTGCTCTTATCTTATGACAACGCTCGTTTATCCGTATGTTTGAGGATGTTTACAACATATTTTCGCATCTGCAGGAGAAAATTAGTGGTTGAAATTTCGTGAAAAGTTCTCGCTGCAAAGAGAAAAGCGTTTGTTTTAATGATTGTCTCCTCATCTTGCGTATCATATTCTTGACACACTCTTCCCTTTTTTCGCGACACTACAAAGCGAACTGCCGTTCTTTGAACTATTTCGGTGTCCTTCGTCAAACCTATCTGACAAGTATCGAAACCGCGCAGGAACACTCCAGAAGAGGATGGACAAGCATAATGTAGGCAGTCTCTTCTGTAGATTTGTTGCATCTTCTAAATATTCTTCCGATAAAATGCAGTCTATTCTTAGCCATCCTCACAACATTTTCTACATTTCTACAGATAGTTGTTATTTTGGTTTTCAGTCCGAAGATTGGTTTGATGTAGTCTCCTGTTCAAGCTTCATCTCTACATAATTAGTACAATCTATATCCATTTGTACCTGCTTACACACCTCCATTACTAAACAGAATGCCACAGAATGCGACTCATTGAAAATTTAATCATAGGATACAGCATCCTTTTTCTTCATTTTATGAACTGCAGTGAACTTCACATTTGAAGGTGGTTGCCAATGTTTGCATCACTCTCAAATATTATCAAGACCTTACCGAATATTCGTGATATTATTTTCAGACGGTACTTCTTTATAGGCAACTGTGGCATCTGTGAAATTTTTTGGTGTTGTCTGATGGGTCATTAATATACAAGATGATGAGCAAGAAACCCGATACAGTTCCCTGATGCACACCAAAAGTTTTTTCTGCTTTCGTTTATGACTCTTCATCGTAGATAACATGCCCCATTCTCTCTACCAAGAAATTCACAGTGCAGTCATAAATTTCGCATTATACCGCATACTATCTGACTTCCACTAATTAGAAAATAAAGGAAGCGAACCACAACAGCCGTTACATCTAAGACATTTATTTCAGACTACTAGTTCGGTGCAACACTTACGCCATCTTCGGGTCCACTACAAAACAAAATAGTACTTTCATTCCGTGGCCCATGTATAGTAGAACGCAGTATTACTAGTTGTCGTGGATCGCGTAAATCAAGAGTGTATACTGTACAACAAGTTCAAATGGTTCAAATGGCTCTGAGCACTATGGGACTTAACATCTATGGTCATCAGTCCCCTAGAACTTAGAACTACTTAAACCTAACAAACCTAAGGACACCACACACATCCATGCCCGAGGCAGGATTCGAACCTGCGACCGTAGCAGTCGCGCGGTTCCGGACTGAGCGCCTAGAGCCGCGAGACCACCGCGGCCGGCGTACATTAAGTCGTCACCATTGTGACTGAAGTGTTGGCAGAAGAGCCAACACCGTGTTGCTAGAGGAGGCCGAAATGCACGCTTTTAAGCTCACGCAGATTGGCGTGAGGTCTGGAAAAAGGTAAAGTAATTATCCTATAAAGAAGAGAACGTAGTTCTTGGAATACTTAACTGTAATCCACAATTGGAGAACTTCGCTCTTGTTTAGACATTAATATAATCTCAATATAACGGGTAATGGCGCCTTGCTAGGTCGTAGCAAATGACGTAGCTGAAGGCTATGCTAACTATCGTCTCGGCAAATGAGAGCGTAATTGTCAGTGAACCATTGCTATTAACGTCGGCTGTACAACTGGGGCGAGTGCCAGGACGTCTCTCTAGACCTGCCGTGTGGCGGCGCTCGGTCTGCAATCACTGACAGTGGCGACACGCGGGTCCGACGTATACTAATGGACCGCGGCCGATTTAAAGGCTACCACCTAGCAAGTGTGGTGTCTGGCGGTGACACCACAGTGACCACATGGACATAATAAACCAATACACACTGTGCACCGAAACTAGTCATCTGAAATAAATTTCTTTGATGAAACGGCTGTTGTGGATCGCTTTTTTCATTTATATCGTCAGCCGCTGCTCCACGTCAGCGAGAACGTGGCACAGTTCACTGATAAGGCGTGATGGCCTGGCGAATCAAATGCTTTACGGAAGTCATCTGCCTGACTTTCAGCAAGTTTCAGAATGTTATGTGAGAACAGTGCGCGTTGGCTTTCACCTGAGCCATGTTTGTGGAATCTATGGTGGTTGGCGCGGAGTAGGGCACTCTGTTGGAGGTACCTCCCTCGCCATAATCATAACCGTTTTTATGTAGTAGACATTGCACTCTGACATATTATTTTTAAATATATAGCAACCTAATGCACTGGTTCCCTACCTTTCTTAGACCAATTACCCCTTAAAGCAATTAGACATTACCTAGTACCCTCGGTCTTCTCCCCAATTGCCGTCTGTTGCCCCCGCCTCCCCCACACTATCATCTACGTTAGCACGTAACTAAAGTGCAGAATGTGAAAGACTTTTCTTGGAACACTTATTTTGAAAATGATGAAAGATGAATGAATTTAGTGTGTGTGTGTGTGTGTGTGTGTGTGTGTGTGTGTGTGTGTGTGTGTGTGTGTTAGAATGAGTGACGAAGGAATTCGTGGTACATTGCAGGTGCTACCCACAACTCCTCAGATGAGAAAGCTTACTATCCTCGGTGAGGGTAGACATTACAAAACGTACTTCCTCTGCATTACTCCACTCCATTGCGGCATTTGCTTCACGTGCACACTGCAACCATCTTTAAATATCAACCAAGTTAAAATGCGTGCGCTATACTTACCGATCGTAAATCACTTGACAACTGCACTCCAAACTTCTGAAGTGGCAGAAATTAGTGTTTGTCCTTAGGATAATTTAGGTTAAGTAGTGTGTAAGCTTAGGGGCTGATGACCTCAGCAGTTAAGTCCCATAAGATATCACACACTATAGCGGCTCTTATGTGGTTACTGCTGTGTCGTGCTGTTAATTCGTCTATCTGTTTCGAGGCGAGTAATGAAGCAATTTCGGCTTTACTACAGGTACTATCTACAACTTGGAGAAGACATTTTCTTGAGATATGTAGCATTTGTTACATATACGTATATCATCAGCGATAAAAAGGTCAAAGCACAAAATATGTGTGTAGTGGGTGGACTATGTGAGGAACCTGTAACCTCCACCACATTAACGCTACTAACTGAGAAAGAGTAATTATTGATAACTTAAATAATCAGTATTAGAGTCTCACAAAATTGTCATAATAGTAATGATCTTTCGAAAATAATTTAGTTTCGTAGCTGAAACAGAACCGAATCATTTAGTTTTTGCCACTCAGAAAATTTAATTTTACACCTAATCGTGTAATTCAAAATGTTCAATTGTGTGTGAAATCCTAGGGGACTTAACTGCTAAGGTTATCAGTCCCTAAGCTTACACACTACTTAACCAATTATCGTAAGGACAAACACACACACCCATGCCCGAGGGAGGACATGGACCTCCGCCGGGACCAGCCTCACAGTCCATGACTGCAGCGCCTTAGACCGCTCGGCTAATCCCGCGCGGCTATCATCGTGTAATTACTCCCAGGTTGGGAACCCATGATCTAGTGGGATGTGGGAAACCTCCTAAAAGCCACATCCAGCACCCTGGGCCTCGTTGTTAATCCGCCATCCGGAATCGATCGGGGCCGTAAGCAGCGCTTTAACACGCACGGATATCGGGACGGGCTGCCAAAGAGTTCCATACACGCTGTTAAGAATCTGCGTATGGTTGTTGGGCAAAATCCGTCACAGGAGCGTGGCTGACGGTTCGCCGCTACCGTCTTCCTGTATCCTCCGTACGAAGGATACGCGCCGGATGGATTCCAGTGCGGCGAGCTAACAATGGCAGCCCCCAGGTGAGCACAATTACTGCATCTTTGCTCCCTGTAGCTACAGCGATTCCTCGTCCCGTCTCGCACTCAGCCCGCGCCGCACCAATTTTATTCCTCTCACCGCACGTCGTATAAATGCTTTATTATTTACGACTCGCTGGCAATTTCTTAAGTAGCCGGCCGAGGTGGGCCAGGCCCGGCCAGACAATAAGACGAGCGGCGGAAAGGTGAGAAGCAAGCGCGCCCGAAGAGCAGCGCTATAAAGCGCACGGCGAACGGGCATAAGCGGCTGCGTAATAAAAAACAAGTCCGTAAATTATAATACGTCGGGTCATCTCGTAATTCACGAGAATATGCGAGAGTCCGACGTGGTTCCTTTTAAAAAGTTTCTCTGTTCGAGTTGGCTGTTTAATGCCTTGTGTCTTTCAATAGCCCCGAATATATTGCATAGCTTGTACAATGGAGGCCCAATCGGAGCAAAACGAGACGCTTTGTGGGGGAGGGTCGCGGCGTAAGACTGCAGGTGTGAACCTTTGGAGGGTGGGAGGGGGGGAGGAGGGTTACGCATAAACCGCGACGGTGGCTAGTAAAAAGGGGAATTAAAACGGCCACACTGTCTCTTTAGAATACCTGCCTAAATAATGACCAATTACGCTCACGTGTGCACTACCTCAAGCGAACCTGGACCAAACTTTATGGTCGCCATCGAGACCGTGAATGCACGCCATTGCTCTATAATTGTGCCAGATGACTGTTCGTCATTAAGGGGTATTGTGTACAGTACTTTCACATAAACTCGTTCCGCGCAGACAAAAGTACACTCAGTTGACTGTTTGACTTTATGATATAGGAAAGCAGGAACTAAGGTTTAACGGGAGACTCGTTACTGTTAATATCAAAATCAAGTTACATTTCGTTGTATGATATACCCTAACATCATTCACTTCGAGAACTCACAGAAGCTTTCATTCCGAATACTAGCTTATGGCACAAGACATGCACTGAAACATTTCGAAATGCGTCATCAAACATCCCTCACTTTATTGAGATTCTTCTTTGTGGTACCATCTTATCCTTACTTAACATATGTCAGCATCAGGACAGAAACTAAGTATTTCAGCATGAATTTGGTAATAACGAGGACAGGCAGATCATAATCTCAGTTAGACTTTTTAAGATCGACATAGCGTTTGCCTAAAATAACTTCCAATGTTTTAGGAAAATATAACCCTGAAATATCCACGAATGATTCACTTATCTCTTTGAAGCTGTGCCGCCATCACGTCAATACATAAACATGTCGAGGAAAACCCCTTACTTCTCAATATAATTTCATTACAGTTACTGGAGGCTTTTGAGATCTGGACATGGCGGAAGATGGAAAGAATAAGTTGGATGGACAGAGTAAAAAATGAAGAGGTACTGAGAAGAGTGGGAGAGAAAAGACAGTTACTAGATGTAATAAAGAGAAGAAAAAGAAATTGGATTGGGCATATACACTCCTGGAAATTAAAATAAGAACACCGTGAATTCATTGTCCCAGGAAGGGGAAACTTTATTGACACATTCCTGGGGTCAGATACATCACATGATCACACTGACAGAACCACAGGCACATAGACACAGGCAACAGAGCATGCACAATGTCGGCACTAGTACAGTGTATATCCACCTTTCGCAGCAATGCAGGCTGGTATTCTCCCATGGAGACGATCGTAGAGATGCTGGATGTAGTCGTGTGGAACGGCTTGCCATGCCATTTCCACCCGGCGCCTCAGTTGGACCAGCGTTCGTGCTGGACGTGCAGACCGCGTGAGACGACGCTTCATCCAGTCCCAAACATGCTCAATGGGGGACAGATCCGGAGATCTTGCTGGCCAGGGTAGTTGACTTACACCTTCTAGAGCACGTTGGGTGGCACGGGATACATGCGGACGTGCATTGTCCTGTTGGAACAGCAAGTTCCCTTGCCGGTCTAGGAATGGTAGAACGATGGGTTCGATGACGGTTTGGATGTACCGTGCACTATTCAGTGTCCCCTCGACGATCACCAGTGGTGTACGGCCAGTGTAGGAGATCGCTCCCCACACCATGATGCTGGGTGTTGGCCCTGTGTGCCTCGGTCGTATGCAGTCCTGATTGTGGCGCTCACCTGCACGGCGCCAAACACGCATACGACCATCATTGGCACCAAGGCAGAAGCGACTCACATCGCTGAAGACGACACGTCTCCATTCGTCCCTCCATTCACGCCTGTCGCGACACCACTGGAGGCGGGCTGCACGATGTTGGGGCGTGAGCGGAAGACGGCCTAACGGTGTGCGGGACCGTAGCCCAGCTTCATGGAGATGGTTGCGAATGGTCCTCGCCGATACCCCAGGAGCAACAGTGTCCCTAATTTGCTGGGAAGTGGCGGTGCGGTCCCCTACGGCACTGCGTAGGATCCTACGGTCTTGGCGTGCATCCGTGCGTCGCTGCGGTCCGGTCCCAGGTCGACGGGCACGTGCACCTTCCGCCGACCACTGGCGACAACATCGATGTACTGTGGAGACCTCACGCCCCACGTGTTGAGCAATTCGGCGGTACGTCCACCCGGCCTCCCGCATGCCCACTATACGCCCTCGCTCAAAGTCCGTCAACTGCACATACGGTTCACGTCCACGCTGTCACGGCATGCTACCAGTGTTAAAGACTGCGATGGAGCTCCGTATGCCACGGCAAACTGGCTGACACTGACGGCGGCGGTGCACAAATGCTGCGCAGCTAGCGCCATTCGACGGCCAACACCGCGGTTCCTGGTGTGTCCGCTGTGCCGTGCGTGTGATCATTGCTTGTACAGCCCTCTCGCAGTGTCCGGAGCAAGTATGGTGGGCCTGACGCACCGGTGTCAATGTGTTCTTTTTTCCATTTCCAGGAGTGTATTAAGAAAGAATGACGGACTGATAAAAACAGTTTTAGAAGGTTATGTAGAAGGGAAAAGGAAGCGAGGAAGGAAGAGATTCCAGATACTGGATGACATGATGGACGGTACAACATACAGCAGCCTTAAGAAGGAAGCCATGGATCGCAGAAAATGGAGAGGCAAAGGACCTGCCAATATAGCAGATAACTGATGATGATGACTATTTATACAGAGTAGCGTAAATAAACAGTACATGGAAATAGGACCTCCTTCTTAATAGCGACAGAGTCGATTCGTTTCTTAATTCCCAAATGCGTTTGACTACCATTGTACCATCTTCATATGGTGTGAGCTTTCGACTTGCCGATCAGCATCACGCATGTCTGTGGCCTTGATCAATTTGTGGCACCCTTTCACTGGGGCCAGACGCGACATTGCGTTTGGTCCATATAACACCAGGATTTCAAGGTGAATCTGTCCAAATGATTTTCCTTTCCCTCCTACTTAGGAGCAGGTTTCCAACCGCCGTGCCATTTCAATGGCACATTGTGATGGACCTGTTATCTGTAACTGTGTCTACAGAAACCTGGAACATGTGTACCCTTCTCTGCAAAGGCTCACTCTTCTTGCGCAATCGCCTTAGCGTGAGACGACATGCGTAACTTAACTTTCGGAAGTTACTATGTACCCCAAAATAATTTGTGCGTTGTTCCAAGCGTTCATGTTTCGTACATACGCGTAATTTTAAACTGAAAATGAAGAACCACTGCAGATAGTAAAAAAAAACTGCTTCAGAGTAGACTGCAGTATGATTACTGTATCTTGAAAAAAAAAATGGCTGTAAGCACTATGGGACTTAACATCTGAGGTCATCAGTCCCCTAGACTTAGATCTACTTAAACGTAACTAACCTAAGGACATCACACGCATCCATGCCCGAGGCAGGATTCGAACCTGCGACCGTAGCAGCAGCGCGGTTCCGGACTGAAACACCTAGAATCGCTCGGCCACAGCGGCCGGCACTGTATCTTGAAAGAAGGCGCACTCAACTTATTATTTATTCTATTCGAATTCTAAAACACTGCAGAAACGTGAGATCATTCTCTCGAGAGAATTTTCGTAATAAGCAATAACGAGCAACATGTGGATAATTCAAGAGTAATTAAGAAAAAACCATTCCGTCTATAGGCCACAAGTGGCCCATCGGGACCATCCGACCGCCGTGTCATCTTGAGAGGAGGATGCGAATAGGAGGGGCGTGCGGTCAGCACACCGCTTTCCCGGTCGCAGTGATGGTATTCTTGACCGGAGCAGCTACTATTCCGTCGACTAGCTCCTCAATTGGCATCATGAGTCTGAGTGAACCCCGAAAAATGGCAACAGCGCATGGCGGCCTGGATGGTCACCCATCCAAGTGCCGACCACGCCCGACAGCACTTAGCTTCGGCGATCTCACGGGAACCGGTGTATCCACTGCGGCAAGGCAGTTGCACCAAGAGTAATTTAAGCTGCTGCTATTTCTGTATTCCCCTTCTATTTGCTGTAGGTTCATATTGCGTGTTAATTTACTGCATTGTCACTTAAAGAAAAAATATCTGAATAAATTGACGAAGTCCGTGCAGGGTATATCGCTCCGCACACTGGCAAACCTGTTCCGTGATGCCGGCCGTTGTGGCCGAGCGGTTCTAGGCGCTTCAGTCCGGAACCGCGCTGCTGCTACGGTCGCAGGTTCGAATCCTGCTTCGGGCATGGATATGTGTGATGTCCTTAGGTTAGTTAGCTTTAAGTAGTTCTAAGTCTAGGGGACTGATGACCTCAGCTGTTAAGTCCCAAAGTGCTCAGAGCCATTTGAATTTTTGTTCTGTGATCTGGAAGTTAACATATGGTCAACAATATCAGTCCCACGTTCACTCGAGCGTCAGTAAGTTATTGACGTGTATCTCGAGGTCTACGTCAATCTGCTCGCTCAAACATCAGAAAACGTTTTTATATATTACCTTTGATGCCCTTAGCACGGATTGGAAATAGAAACCAAAAATAAAAAAAAATATCGTCGCTACTAATAGGACTTTTGACAATTTGCGGTGTGGCGTTTGGCAGCTAAGCGCGCGCAGTGGGATCTACTGTCAGCGACAAAGCGGATATTGCCAGGGCTAACGCGCGCCGCCGCATGATTCTCGTGAGTGAGGGAGCTGGGTTATCACGTGCATTAACGCATGCATAGCGGCATGCTACGTCCTCTCCGCTGCGGCCTTTTACTGCTGAGTTTACGGTCCATGCGTCACGTCTACTATAAAACAACACAAGACCGTTCTGAGCCACCAATAACACGTGTGGATCTCATTCCGCAGTCAGGAACTCTTATAGGCTTTTACTCCCCTTCAAAGCATTATCTCGATCCTCATCGCACAAAACTGTCAGACTGCCAACGATCGTGGTCTTCTTAGATGTGAGACATTTAAAGTTAATAGTTTTTCTGTCGTGGACCAACAGGTTAATATGTTTTATGTACTTCCAGAGTACTGTTTAGTGGTAACACTCTCAGCAGAAAGGGAAGATATTGAAAGAGAGAAGAGGAGAATGCGAATCCGGCTGCCACAAATATAATTAAACTTTAATAAGAGAACTGAGTACAGGCCATGATTGAAAAGAGACATTCATTGTTTTCGTAACAATTTATGCCAGCAGTAAAATGTAACTGCCTCCGAGACATTGTCCTACTACTTCGTCACGTGTTTTAATGTATTCTTTGGTTACCATCGTCTGTTATAAAACCGGAGCAGGTGACAGTCAACGTGTCCTATGTTTTTACGTGAGGCAAGAAGTCTAGTCCTCTCTTTCAGGTCAGACAGGCAGCAGTATACTTTTTATAAAGATACCTATAACTTCATCCGAATTGTAGTAATTCAACGTTGGGATACCACATTTACAAAATAGCTTGTTCACTGGAAAAAATTGTCTGTGGGAGCGACTTGTATAGACTCAAGACTGGAAATTGTCAACTTCTCGCTTCTTTGATAATGTACCAAACGTGAGAAAATACCACTATGATAGAAAATAATTTCGGTAATATCACTTTTCTTAGATGGTGTATACAGTGGTTTCGACCTGCTTCTTACTCTGTAACTGAATGTGCCACTTGTCAATTAAGAGTTGCTGCTGCGGTAATGTATAATTCGTATTACAGGCACACACTACTTACAGTTGCAGAGATAATATTTAATTAGTTCACAGATTCAATCTAGATGGTCGGTCTTCGGGGGCTTAAGCTTTCTATCATTAATACCAGTTGTAATATTTGAGTTTTGAAAATCGCATTTCACAGTCTTGTTTATTTCGTTGATACAGTAACTCATAGACATTAACTTTATGCGAACTCACCTCTTTAATTCCCTCTGGCCCGTTCATATTGAGATAGTCTGTAGTTAATCCACAAAGAATAAATTTAATTGCTCTGCACAATCAGTTTTAAGGAACGCTTTGACTTTAAGATATTATTTATTATAGTCGTTTCGTGAGTACGATGAAATTTCACATTAATATTGCTTTTGTCGTATTTTATAATGTCCAGCGATATTAGTACTGTTGCCGGTTAAGGGTTGCTTCTAGCGCAAAGATTGTCTCTGGCTGGTTTTTTGCTATCACTTGAATGTTTATTTGACCATTAACCTCATATTTCTTCGTTCCAGAAGGAATACAAAGTCCGTTTAGTCTTGTAAAAATCTCCGAAGAATTACTTTGTCTCAGCTATGTGAAATAGTCAACACGATGTCATAAGCGTAATCTCAATAATGCAGAGACGTTACTATCTCGTATCTGTTCTGTTGATACCCTTTAAATGAAACTTAAGCTCCAAAAATAACTTAACCCTTTAGTGACCAAATTATTTCCAGAAGTTGTAGACTTTTTATGAGACCTTTATTGGGCTAAGAAACCATTCATAAAATCATAGTTTAAATCTTGAAAGTGAGAGTTTAGCCTACGAGTATAAAAAAATTAGTGGGAACTATTGTTCCCACCGAACTCTGGAGTAACTTCACTTGCTAATTTAAAAAAATGTATATCCTGTGTTTTTAGTACAAAAAGCATGTTAAACATTACATTTATAGTTTTATTAGTTCATATTACCCTTTGAGTTCACTAAGGTGATCTACTATGGAACTTAGAGAAGCATGGTGCTACACACAAAGGTACACGACTGTTGTTACACATTATTTTTGTTATCTTTTCTTTGTTCTTGGCGATACATTGGCGGCATCTTCTATTTGTTGTACCTTTTGTAGGTAAATGAGTTCCAACTTTCTCCAGATGAACTTCATCTTGTACTCCAGACACACTTCTTTTTGGTGTTTGAAAATGAACGGGCCTTCCTCTTCGCCTATCTTCTACATCTTCTGGTAAAGTGTCCAAAATTCTGAAAACCTCATCTGGCGTCAGTCCACACATTCTCAACAATAAGAAACAAACAATAACTCCGATGCCGATTGCATAGCCATATGCATTGCACTCCACACAGGTTCAGTGGGAAAAATAGTGCCCACTAACTTACCTTGTATTATTTACATAATTTACAGTCAAATCAAGCAAATATACACGAATACTATCTCCCTCGTAAATATAAAAGTAGATAAATACAACATAAATCGTTTCACACGCAAAAGGAAAGCACACTGTACAAAAAACGCTGTAGCGGTCGAAACAATGGCTCGTTTTCACGCGGAAACTGCGCTTCTGCATTGATTGACTAACAAGGTAGAAATACAACCGCTTTCGCACACCCGTTGACAATCTAGTTTTACTTAGCATACTCTGATAGAGATGACAGCACAAGTTAGAAGTGGGACAACGGGTTACCACTGAACTTACAGCGAAAACAAATAAGTGGGAACTATAGTTCCCACTGGTCACTGAAGGGTTAACTAAATCTGAAAGACCTTTGTTTCCAGAGCAGTAAGTCATAAAAATGATTCTTTCAGTGAAATTCCAAAATCATCAAAATGTTTTTCCGTTCACTTTTTAGAACTTCATTACAGCAACATTAACCCCAAAGATGTAAAGCCGCGCCTCAAACAATAACGACTTATATTAGCAGATTCCAACTGGTCGTGGCCAAATCTGACAAGAACTGAATAGGTATTTTAGTCTATTACAGTTCAAACTTACAAATTTCATTTGTCAACATTATTAACGTAAAGTTGCTCCAGGATGTCTTCTTTGGAAAACGGCCTTCAATTCCGCCCCAGTGCGCCCAGCAATGACGGCTGTGTCATGACGGGAAGAATGTCCTTTCCACGCCTCACTCTCGCAGAAAGAAACGTGTTTTTTACGTGCTTGGTTTGCTTCAGACGCGTTTCTCATATTCTTAAAGAATTTTCGCTGGAATCTAGAATGATACAGTTTTGTTTTTATGTGCGATATTTGTAGATTATAGAACAGTTCACGTCTTATTTTTTGCGTAAATAAACGATTACTAACATTTATTCGAGTTTTTGGTTGGCATGTGCGTTTCTTCTCATCTGGTCGCACACTGGAGGTTGCATTATAAATTCTCTCTCAAATCGTGAGCTTATTTTCACGCTATGAACTTTTTCCTTCACAATTTTCATGTTCTTTGCGCTAACTGCTGTGGAGCACTATCATTCTTCTGCCACTAGTCGTAGATATTTTACGGAAAATTGAGATTTAAAGTCGTAACGACAGTATGTTCTCTTCATATTCGGTTGGATATATATATATATATATATATATATATATATATATATATATATATATTGTGTGTTTTACAAGTACGTAAACAAACCAAATAGGAAGACACATAAAGTGAACACAACACTGGTTGCGACTTTAAGTCACAGTTTTGGATAAAATATCTGCAACTAGTGACACATTAACAATAGCGCTCCACAGCAATTAGCGCAAAGAACATGAAAATTGCGAAGAAAAAAGTTCGTAATGTGGAAATGTGCTTATGTTTCGTGAGTAAAGTTATAGTGCTACATCCTGTAAGTGATCAAGACGTGAACTTTTTTATAATATACAGATATTGTATAGTAGGACAAAACTGTATCATTCTAGATTCGATTGAAAATGTCTTAAAGTAAAATTCGAAACGCCTCTGCAGCAAATACAGTACACTGTGGTTCTTATTTACAAAACTAATACTTTTTACAGTATCGTATCAAATACAAACTCTATTCGTTTTTGATAATGCCTTGACACTTACAACTAGTTAATTTCCATGTATCGTGTGGCGGAGGAAGATCAAAAATGGTTCAAATGGCTCTGAGCACTATGGGACTCACTTCTCAGGTCACTAGTCCCCTAGATCTTACAACTAGTTAAACCTTACTAACCTAAGGACATCACACACATCCATGCCCGAGGCAGGGTTCGAACCTGAGACCGTAGCGGCCTCGCGGGAGGAAGATCGCTGGTACAGACTATACGCCACTGTATCGTCACAGGTTCACAGTTGTATAAAATTTTTAAGAGACGCGATTGTCGTCTTCGACAGTAAAAATGATTTATTTGTGAAGTTCATGATTGCAGCTTCGGCCTTTAGCCTGTTTCAAGAGGAACCGTGTCAAAATTTCATACTTTTACCACGTTTTAAAGTTTAACGCTATCAGACATGGAGATTGAGCATTTGACGATGACATGTCTACGAGTATGATAAAGTTAAATCTCGACATGTGTTAAAGCATGCAATTTTAGCAGTTTTCCACTTGTGACAGGTTGTAGATTTTATAAATAAATTGTTTTGTCGAAGGCGAAAACGATCTCATTAAGAAGGCTATTGGTGAATAGTATACACGATGCGTAGTGATAAAGTTTTAATCATCACACCGAAATAATAAATTCACGTATTTGTTTGTTTACAGTTGTGCGTCTGTAGTGTTGATACACATTGAAAGTCCCTTGCCATAATAGCATGCCGGTAGAGAACACAAAACACAGTGGTTTCAAATGGCTCTGACCACTATGGGACTTAACTTCTGAGGTCATCAGTCTCCTAGAACTTAGAACTACTTAAACCTAACTAACCTAAGGACATCACACACATCCGTGCCCGAGGCAGGATTCGAACCTGCGACCGTAGCGGTCGCGCGGTTCCAGACTGAAACGCCTAGAACCGCTCGGCCACTCTGGTCGGCAAAACACAGTGGCTCAATTCATTAATGAACGGAATATGAGCCGCGTCTAGATTTTATTTTCTTATTTTGTTTCATTTTATTTTTTCCTCGCTATCGGCGTGTTACGACATTGACTGGAAATTACACCAGGACTGCAGACATGCACCGCAAAAGAAATAATTTCGCTACTTTACTTTTCTTGGAGGTAATTAAAACTTTATGAGCACCGCTGATATTTTCTTACCACAAAACCTACAATCATTTCACCTTATGGAGTCTGCCATCTTCTTGCAGCAAATTTGCTCCTCGAGGCAGTACGTTTTCTAACTGATTTCGGCGATCATTGGAGAATAGCACAAACACGATCTCACGTTAGTATTATATAAACACATATTGAAAATCGCAATTAGATAGGACTGAATTTATTTTGTAGGTACCTTCGTGTACCATATGCATCGTGTCTTTCGTTCCTGCTAGTCGTCTTAGTGAGCATCTGATTCCGCGCTAAGAGCCACCCCCACCTCCCTCTATTCTGAGGCGGTGCGATAATCACGCAGTTTCCAATTGGTCTACTTTTTTTCCCCCCCTTCTGAAACAGCGTCACGACGATTGTGCAGCGTGTGACAGTTTCCATCCGTCTCGGAAGTGAGGTTCCATCCGCGTCCCATTTACGTGTCAGACGATAATGGAGCGGGCCGCGTATTAGAAAGGTTCGCCACGGTGCCAGTAATTTGAAGCTAAATAAGAGGCCGGGAGGTGAGGCGAGGCGAGGCGAGCATCTGCGTTCTCGCCGAGTTTGTCGTTACAAATCCCAGCCCGGCTGGTTTCCTGCCAGTAATCCGCCCCTCGTCAGACAAAGACGAATCGGCGCAGGATCTCTGGCCTGCCTCCACCCTCCTGCAAGAATTTCTTTCACAGTCGGGACCCGTACGTGGGAGCGGCGTGGCGGGCCAAAATATTCGGGCCGACGTTGGCTCGGGCGCGATTAGCGGAGAGCAGCAGCAACCGCCCCCGCCTCCCCCCCCCCCCCCCCCCCAACCTACCTAAGCGCCATTGTGGGTCGCAGCGTCATTTCGGATCCTCGGGGACAAAGCGCAGCGCGCCGTTTTCTTGGAAGCGGCGGGTGTGGCGTCCAGCAGAGTCTGCACTGCAGCCAGCACGAGGTCAGCGACACGACGCGACACGGCCGCCCAGCCTATACCTGCTCGCGATCGACTCTCGCAGACCGCAGCGCTCACTTCCGATGCGCAGCGAATCGCATCTCCATTCCTGCGCGATGGGACTGGCTTCTTACGACTGCGCAAATTACACTCTCGCAGTGATCCTTTGTGGTGTAACCACTGCCGTCTCTGGTTCCTCACCCACTCAGTTTTTGCCCCTTCCCATTCATTCTCTTAAGCAATGTTTTATACATAATTTTTGCACTAGAAAATACACTACTGCCCATTAAAATTGCTACACCACGAAGATGACGTGCTACAGACGCGACGGGAAGAAGATGCTGTGATATGCAAATGATTATCTTTTCAGAGCATTCACACAAGGTTGGCGTCGGTGGCGACACCTACAACGTGCTGACATGAGGAAACTTTCCAACCGATTTCTCATACACAAACAGCAGATGACAGGCGTTGCCTGGTGAAACGTTGTTGTCACGCCTCGTGTAAGGAGGAGAAATGCGTACCATCACGTTTCTGACTTTGATAAAGGCCAGATTGTAGCCTATCGCGATTGCGGTTTATCGTATCGCGACATTGCTGCTCGCGTTGGTCGAGATCCAATGACTGTTGACAGAATATGGAATCGGTGCGTTCAAAAGGGAAACACGGAACGCCATGCTGGATCCCAACGACTTCGTATCACTAGCAGTCGCGATGACAGGCATCTTATCCGCATGGCTGTAACGGATCGTGCAGCCACGTCTCAATCCCTGAGTCAACAGATGGGGTCGTTTGCAAGACAACAACCATCTGCACGAACAGATCGACGACGTTTGCAGCAGCTTGGACTATTTGCTCGGAGACCATGGCTGCGGTTACCCTTGACGCTGCATCACAGACAGGAGCGCCTGCGATGGTGTACTCGACGACGAAGCTGGGTGCACGAATGGCTGAACGTCATTTTTTCGGATGAATCCAGGTTCTGTTTACAGCATCATGATGGTCGCATCCGTGTTTGGCGACATCGCGGTGAACGCACATTGGAAGCGTGTATTCGTCATCGCCATACTGGCGTATCACCTGGCGTGATGGTATGGGGTGCCATTGGTTACACGTCTCGGTCACCTCTTGTTCGTATTGACGGCACTTTGAACAGTGGACGTTACATTTCAGATGTGTTGCCACCCGTGGCTCTACCCTTCATTCGATCCCTGCGAAAACCCTACATTTTAGCAGGACAATGCACGACTGCATGTTGCAGGTCCTGTACGGGCCTTTCTGGATACAGAAAATGTTCGACTGCTGCCCTGACCAGCACATTCTCCAGATCTGTCACCAATTGAAAACGTCTGGTCAATGGTGGCCGAGCAACTGCCTCGTCAAAATACGCCAGTCTCTACTCTTGATGATTTGTGGTATCGTGTTGAAGCTGTATGGGCAGCTGTACCTGTACACGCCATCCAAGCTTTGTTTGACTCAATGCCCAGGTGTATCAAGGCCGTTATTACGGCCAGATGTGGTTGTTCTGGGTACTGATTTCTCAGGATCTATGCACCCAAATTGCGTGAAAATGTAATCACATGTCAGTTCTAGTAAAATATATTTGTCCAATGAATACACATTTATCGTCTGCATTTCTTCTTGGTGTAGCAATTTTAATGGCCAGTAGTGTATGTAACATACTCTCAGAAAGAGATATGCAGCTCCCATAACCGCTCTGTTCACGCAGGTGGTGGAGATTGTAAAGCAGTGGTTCCCAAACTAAGGGTAATTACCCCCTGAGGGATAAAATGAAGTTATCTGAAGGGTAAAGACTAAACGATTCGACTCTGTTTCAGTTAATAAACTAAATTATTTTGAAAACATCATTACTATTATCACACTTTTGTAGGATTCTAATGGGACCGGTAGAGATTACAGGTTCCTTATGTAGACCATCCACTACACACATATGTTGTGCTATGTCGCTGATGATGAAAGTGAGCATATACACACATCAAAAGAAGTTTTGCATCACCTCGGTTCCGAGAGTTCCGGAACCTGTACAGAAAACTGGAATAGTGAGCAATACAAACACCATTTCCGTCCTTTTTACTGCTCATGAAAACCACACGTCGCATGTTGTACCACCATACAGCGAGACCTTCAGAGGTGGTGGTCCAGATTGCTCTCCACACCGGTACCTCTAATACCCAGTAACACGTCCTCTTGCATTGATGCATGCCTGTATTCGTCGTGGCATACTATCCACAAGTTCATCAAAGCACTGTTGGTCCAGATTGTTCCACTCCCCACCCGATTCGGTGTAGATCCCTCAGAGTGGTTTGTGGGTCACGTCGCCCAGAAACAGCCTTTTTCAATCTGTACCATGCATGTTCGATATGGTTCATGTCTGGAGAACTTGCTGGCCACTCTAGTCGAGCGATGTCGTTATCCTGAAGGAAGTCATTCACAAGATGTGCTCGATGGGGGCGCGAATTGCCGTCCATGAAGACGAATGCCCCGCCAATATGCTGCCGAAATTGTTGCAATATCGGTCAGAGGATGACATTCACGTATCGTACAGCCATTACGGCGCCTTCCATGACCACCAGCGGCGTACGTCGGCCCCACATAATGCCACCCGCAAAACAGCAGGGAACCTCCACCTTGCTGCACTCGCTCGACAGTGTGTCTTAGGCGTTCAGCCTGACCGGGTTGCCTCCAAACACGTCTCCGACGATTGTCTGGTTGAAGGCATATGCGACACTCATCGGTGAAGAGGATGTGATGCCAGTCATGAGCTGTCCATTTGGCATGTTGTTGGTATCGTGGTTGCAAGGATGGACCTCGCGATGGACGTCGGGAATGAAGTTACGCATCATGCATGGCTGCACGAAAAGTATTATTCAACATGTTGGCGTTGCTGTCAGGGTTCCTCCCAGTCACAATGCGTAGGTAGCGGTCATCCACTGTAGTAGTAGCCCTTGGGCGGCCTGAGCGAGGCATGTCATCGACAGTTATGTCGTAGAGATAGAACACGTGCAGGACAGTCATGCAGTAATAGCATGTGCGCGATCACCTGTTCAACTTAGTTCAGGAGCTTGAATAACCACAGTGAGAATATGGCGTGTTGTGGTGAGTTCAAATACAGTCCTGACTATATGGCTCACGATATGTACAAGATTTTCCTTACCTTTTGCGCCGTTTTGACTACAGCTTAGCAGCTGCTGTTAGTGACGGTATTCTGCCTTTGAGGAGAGTTTATATCGGCAGCTTCTTGATAGCTGAGACACTCGTTTCGTCTTCGTATTTTGTTGACTACGTGACAGGAGGGAGGGAGGAAGATTAGAGTTTATATCATTTCGACATCAACGCCACCGAAGAGTTGGGGGAGGGGGGAGGGGGGGAGCGGCGGGGTGAGGAGGGGAGAGCTAGCTCGGATAGTCGAGTATGCGGCATTCAATAGCCCCTAGCCTTATTGAAAGAACCATACCAGCTTACACCTACACCTTGGAAAACCTGAATTATAATGCCTAATAGGCCTCCATCCTCTTAATCCTAGTGCAGTAAAGGTTGCAAAATGTTCCATCCTAAATTTTGCTACTGCAAATTTAGCCAAAGGAAATCATAGTTTTTAAGTTATGCACTAACTAATTACGATTATTAGATATCCAATAGTATGTTACACACGTAATAAGTACAAAATGCCCTGTTTTATATTCTATAATGACAGTTTTAAAGCTCGAAATGTTATTAGAAAAGATATCATAATTTATGATACGCACAATTACAGATTATTATTGTTGTTATGACTCCAGTGCCATTTTACACAACAAAGTGAGTAGAGTATTTGCTTTGTACACTGTAATTACAATCGGAGCAAGACCTATCTCGAGCTTCACGGTCACCTAGGAATTCTTGTTCCCATTCCTCGTTTTCCTCATTTACTGTTTCAATTTCTGGGTCTTCATCACTGTCATCTGAACGCACAGCATTATCATCTTCAAGAAAATCTTCCACTTCACTACATTTTACATTGTCTGTGTCTTTATCAGTTTCTTCAAGCAAATCACCCAGCATGTTAGTGCCAAAAATTAGCAGCATCGACACTGAGCTAATTTCAGTGGCAAAGGATGAGATTAGCACTGAAGAGCGCCAATGTGATATAAAGTACCACCCTAACATAATTTCTAAGCGATAAAAACAAATAGGCCGACTATTAGAAAACGGGTACACCAATTCTGGAAATTCGTAATACTTACGACAACAGCAACCGTGTCCGCGAACCGCTGGAGTCAGGCAGTAAATAATCCAGCTATTAATCTTCGTGTCAGATTAAAACTGTATGCCGGACCGAGACTCGAACTCGGGACCTTTGCCCTTCGCGGGCAGAGTTACCCAAGCACGATTCACGCCCCCTCCTCACAGCTTCACTTCTGTCAGTACCTCGTCTCCTACCTTCCAAACTTTACATGGTAGAGAACTTGCCCGCGAAAGGCAATGGCCCCGAGTTCGAGTCTCGGTCCGGCACACAGTTTTAACCTGCCGGGAAGTTTCATATCAGCGCACACTCCCCTGCAGAGCGAAAATATCATTCGGGAAACATCACCCAGGCTGTGGCTAAGCGATGTCTCCGCAATATCCTTTCCTTCAGGAGTGCTAGTTCTGCAAGGTTCGCAGGAGAGCTTCTGTAAAGTTTGGAGGCGTATTTGACGAGCTACTGGCAGATGTGAAGCTGTGAGAACGGGGCCTGAGTCATGCTTGGGTAGCTCTGATGTTAGAGCACTTGCCCGCGAAAGGCAAAGGTCCCGAGTTCGAGTCTCGGTCCGGCACACAGTTTTAATCTGCCAGGAAGTTTCATATCAGCGCACACTCCGCTGCAGAGTGAAAATATCATTCTGAATCCAGCTATTGTTAGCAACAGTGTATTGCAGTGCGTCATGAATTCTACTCTCGTCCGATAATGAGTGACAGACTTCCTAAGCATCGGTGTTCACTCGAGGATGGCTAAACTGGGTATTTGCGCAGCACAGCACACATTTAGTTGAGCTACGCAGAGCGCTGCGTGAATCCGTGCCTAGCGTTTAGAATCGGCCCACGGCGCCACAGTCAGCTGCCATGCGACGCATCCTGCCGTCCCGCTGCGAGGCTAACAATTAGCGAGCTCGGGATGAGCACCTATTGTTCATGAACGCCGGCACTGTGATTCTCACTTCTCATTTTGTCCCACGGCCTGCCCAAATTAATGCCTTCTAGCTTATTAACTATCATTAATTCAAGGGATTTGAATATGACTTCATAATTACCGAGTATTAATTTTGTCCTTCGAACACGTGGAGTAATTTAAATGACCAAAAAGAGAATACGTATAGGAACGGTCTCGGAGGGAAAATGGATAAAGTGGTCGAAAATCTGGGCTCGTTACAAGCTGCAACATTGGTGAACATTCCACACAACTAAGTTGTTACCAGTTAGTACTGATGAAAGAAATTAACATACGCAGAACTTCTATGCAGAACGAACACCGCCTTCAAGGCACTTCAGTCTTAACAGTGGGTATCAACCAGACAACATATCGGTGTACTTAAGCGGTCTCCTGTTCTTGATGGTGTATATTTGAATAAATGAGAAATTCTAATTGCATTCGTAGATAATACCCATGTTGGGCTCAGTAAACTTTGCCTTCTTAGGGAACATGGATGTGGTTTTTGTGAAATACGCCTGCTCCTCGTTCTTGCGTACTTTATTCCCGTTTCTCTTCAGGGTCTGTGTACCCCATCTGTCTGCATCTTCAGTAAGCCTCGTGTTCAAGCGTGAGAGTGTTAAATGTTAGCGTAGCGTGTATCTGAGATGGGACCTGGCCACCAGTCCGGCATTTAGCTATCTGAACTTAGGAAACCGCCTTAAACCCACATCCAGGCTGGCTGGCTTACTAGCTCTCGTCCAGGGCACGCCTTTCTCCCCGAATCCCGGCAGCAGCGCGTTAACGCGCTCAGCTATACCGGTGAGTATTTTGAAAAAATGGTTCAAATGGTTCAAATGGCTCTGAGCACTATGGGACTCAACTGCTGTGGTCATAAGTCCCCTAGAACTTAGAGCTACTTAAACCTAACTAACCTAAGGACAGCACACAACACCCAGCCATCACGAGGCAGAGAAAATCCCTGACCCCGCCGGGAATCGAACCCGGGAACCCGGACGTGGGAAGCGAGAACGCTACCGCACGACCACGAGATGCGGGCGAGTATTTTGAAAAATACACATGTACGAGCTAATATTTGTATAGGAACAGTATTTATTTGTTTAACGGCTCTCCCTATCAGAATACGTCTACTTTTGTACATTTGTACAAAGTTTACACGTTAAATAATCGAGATAAATAACCGACCGAGCTGGTAAAGTGGTTAAGTTAGCAAACTCGGATTTAGAACGAATGAAGCTTAAATTCCCCTTCCGACATCCAGCTTTTAGTTTTCCGTGGTTTTCCTAAATCGGTTACAGTGAACTCCGGAATGGTTCCTTCGAAAAGGGTTGGAATGATTTCCCATCACTGTCCATGCAGAGCTCTAGCTTCGTCTATAATGATCTCCTCTTGGACGGTTTTTTGCATCCTAATTTTCTGTATTCCTAATGAAGGCTGTACAGTTAACTGAAACTAATGGAATGGAGAGCTACATCAAACAAGTCATTCCTGCCGATGATAGCTACAGCGGTAACATCACTGAATCCTAACTTCCTTTGTTCCTCATCAGGCCTGTACAATTAACTGAAGCTAATGGAGTGGAGAGCTACAGCAGACAAGTCTTTCGTACTGAAGATAACTACGGCAGTAACGTCATTTGACAGAATGTGTGAAAGACAGCAGCTGCGTACATCCATTAGCCGGTAAACGTATGTGGAAAGCAGAACTGTGAATTGCGAACGAAAACATGGTCCAAGTAGGCTCTATTCCGTTTATTATCTGTGCAACTGGCGGGTTTCAAGCGTGGCACATTTTCAAGCACATATTTTAAGCTTCAAGCTTTATTTCACATTCGAATACATCGTTAATACATTAGAAAGTCAAATGATGCGTGAACATTAAAATATGTGGTTGAAAATGACCCTCGGCTGAAATTGGCCAGTTGCATAGATAATAAACAGAATACAGCCTACTTGGACTGTGTTTTCATTCTCAGAACACGTCGAGTCTATGGACCGGCCGGCCACTGTGGCCGAGCAGTTCTAGGCGCTTCAGTCCGGAACCGCGCGACCGCTGCGGTCGCAGGTTCGAATTCTGCCCCGGGCATGGATGTGTGTGATGTCCTTGGGTTAGTTAAGTTTAAGTAGTTCTAAATTATAGGGGATGACCTCAGATGTTAAGTCCCATAGTGCTCAGGGCCATTTGAACCATTTGAGGCTGTGGATCCCCCACAAAATTAAAATTATGTAATGAATTGTGAATGTCCGAAATATCGATGAAAGGTATCGACATTGTCGAATATCGACTGTATGAGGGGTAATGATAAAGCTTTATTTATTATCTCGAAAAGCTCAAGCTGCGATTATGAAAATAGGTGATGGTGCTCTTCCATTGTCGAAATAAATCGAGTATTATCCTCAGTTAAATTCCTTCTCAAGATATTATCATTAGACAAATATTTGTCACAAAGATCGTCGTTAGAAACCTTTCCTTTCTTTGTTAATCCGCGAAAGTATAAAGTGAAAATTATAAAACTATGGAAGTATAAATATCAAAGATAGTACTCTCAAGTTTACTCCTTCGTTTGCAATTGTTATTTGCTGGTGTTTATGCGCACAGACTTCTAGTGTAGTATCCGATACACAGCAGTCACTGTTGTACTATCCGATATATGACATAATTTAATATTGTAACAGCCGATACAGGGTCTAAAACGATATAACCTGCAAATAAATAAATAAAAACTACATAACATAATTTTTTATCGAGTTGCTATTCATCATGTTTCATTAGTGGACTGTGTTTGTTCGATGTTATAAGTAGATCCACTAGCTTCCCTTTCCAATTTTGCTTTGTATCCTTCGAGGCAATTTTGCCATCGTATAATTTCAGTTGTATTAGGTAATCGTTTACTGGTTCCTCTAATCCATGTTTGTCCCCGACCTGGCCCTTTTGACACAAAGAAGTATAGAAATACATTGAGCCAGTCGAGGTCAGACATGGCTGCGATTGCTCTTGTCCTTTTACTGTACTTTTTGATGCGTGCGGAAATAAATGGATCACTTCTAAACCTGCATCTGCATCGTCGGGAAGAGTAGATGCAATCGTGGATGAGGTGGAAGTGGTTTCCGTCCTCTCTCCACATGACAATTTCTCCAGGGTACTTAGTTGTGAACTCAAGCAATCGTTGATGGAGCTTGTCAGATTCGTCCTTTGTTCGGGTGACAATGACATCACTGTAATACCAACGGCTTGAGACTTCACATAATCTAATAAACTGTCCAAACCATAAAAACATTTTGGGGAAGTCATTTCGAATGTTATCAAAAAGTTCAGAATCATGCTGAAGTATTTTGCTGAAAGTCCATCTTCTGTTGCCAGTGATGATTGGATAGTTGTTACCAGGTAAATGAGCTGCCGGAGGGATGGTGGTTTGTTCAAGGCAGCTTCCATCATCGAGTGTATCAATGTGACGACTTCCAGTATGTTCTCCATCATTAAAAGGCTGCAAATAAATTGTGGAAAATCATTTCATGATCATCGTCTGAATCGGATACTGCACCTAGAGAACCTCCGTTACGTACACTACGGAACAATGGAGTTTTGGCAGATAACGCACACCAAAAGTTAAATTTCTTTACAAGTGGTGGTGCAAATACACCTTCATATAATTCAGTTGGCATTATAATTAAAGCCAAAGAATCGATATTAGACATTGTACGTATTAATTCTCTAGGCTTAGTTTCCAACAATTTATGCAGACATGGTTCACAAATATTGATCTGTTTGAAATTATCTGTTGGTATATATAACTTAATACGATAATATTCAACATGAACTTTAAATGTGCTATTAAACCAATTAAATGGTTGCATATCTGCCATAGCTAAATGACATATTATGGACCAGTTCATTGGTCTGTTTAATCTAAATTTCCTTCCAAAAATAGTGGCATCAACTACAATTTCTCGTATCATAGGCACATTTACACTACTTTCAAAAATATAATTGTTTGGTAATCTATATTGAGATAATTGATACTTAATTTTCTCATTTCGGAAATGTAATATAATATCTTGTACTACAGTGTTTGGAAGATGCAATTGCAAACAATCTAATGCATTCTCTAAGTGTCCAATCACAATCATTCTACATAAATTATATAATGAAGCCATTGTTCCGTAGTGTACTTACAAACAATTCTTCCAATATACAATCCCTTGAACTAGTAGCAACTGGTTGTATATCAGTCGCAGACATTGTGCAGTACACCGATTTAGTCTCCCTTATATACAAGTCGCGGCGCTAATAGCTGCAAAGATAAAAGCTTTTCCTGACGTCAACTTTTGGCTGGCGTGGGTGCTTGCCGAGATAGTGTCTGAAAGACAACTATCTTGCAGTGACAGCCATGGCCAGTGTGAAGTAAAGGTTATTTAGTCAGCAATATGTCGTGGGTAAAACAGTGTTTAAGCACGGGACAACATGGTTAAATACAGTACAGATGAATACCCTTCCCATAACATTATTCCTAAAACATGTCGATATTTGCGACGTATCGTTGCCAACTCTTCCTGAATCTGACAGTGCAAAAATGGGTCAAATGGCTCTAAGCACTATGGGACATCTCAGTGGTAGCACACTGGACTCGCATTCGGGAGAACGACGGTTCAATCCCCCGTCCGGCCATCCTGATTTAGATTTTCCGTGATTTCTCTCAATCACTCCAGCCAAATGCTGGGATGGTTCCTTTGAAAGGGCGCTGCCGACTTCCTTCCCCATCCTTTCCTAATCCGATGAGACCGATAACCTCGCTGTTTGGTCTCTTCCCCCAAACAAACCAACCCCAACCCAACATCTAAGCCGGCCGTTGTGGCCGAGCGGTTATAGGCGCTTCAGTCTGGAACCGCGCGACCGCAACGGTCGCAAGTTCGAATCCTGCCTGAGGCATGGATGTGTGTGATATCCTTAGGTTGGTTAGGTTTAAGTAGTTCTAAGTTCTAGGCGACTGATGACCTCAGAAGTTAAGTTCCATAGTGCTCAGAGCCATTTGAACCATTTTCTTGAACTTGACATCTGAGGTCTTTAGTCCCCCTAGACTTACAACTACTGAAAGCTAACTAACCTAAGGACATCACACAGATCCATGCCCGAGGCAGAATTCGAACCTGCGACCGTAGCAACAGCGAGGTTCCGGACTGAAGCGCCTAGAACGTCTCGTCCATCGCGGCCGGCTCTGACAGTGCATATCTAAGTGGTCACATCGTGTGAATGGCTTATGGACAAGCCAGATGCAGATCACTTCGTAATTAGGAATGCCTACGGCTTTCGAAGCAGTTCCGTTGGGCTGTACCGTAGCGTCGAATGGCTGCATTGCGATTCCGGCAGGCCCGCCAGCCGATTAATCATCTCCGGGCGCTGCTCGTCGGCAGTCGCGGCGCGTCCTTGCTAGGTCGGCCCCGCCGCCGCCGCCGCCGCCGGCCGGGTGGGCGTCGCGTCATTGTCATGTAGAGGCGCGCGCCCCGTCATAAAGCCGGCAGCGGTTGCCGATGCTCGCTACAGCGCCTCCGCGCTGCGCCGGCACGAGCCGGGCATCCAGATTCGCTTCCCACAGCGACGAATCTAGGACTTGCTTAATATGGCCGCCGGGCGGCGCTACGTGTCCGGCCGGCGCTCCCACGCGTGACCCGGGGTGTCACCTGCGCGATGGGCGCAGCCTATGTAGCCGCGGCGACTAGCAATTCGCGACATACAAAGTCCGCACCCGGAAGTACTTTGCAGCGGCGCTCACGCTTGACAGGTGTCCTATTTAACGAGGTGCGTCTCAAAAGTTAGCGGCCGTCAGCTAGAAAAAAAAGACAAAGAGCGGGATGATTAGGGTTTAACGCCCCGTCCCGCGACAAGGTAATTACAGATAAGCGTACCTAACAGAAAATTAGTCACCTCCAAGAGAAATCACGTTGACAGCTCGTAACACTGCCTCAAGCCGTAATAATGGCCTCAAGATGTCTAAAAAGAAAGTCCACAAGATATTTTAGCTTGGCCGTGTCCAGCTGAAGCCACTCATTAATGAGTTCCCGTACCGAAATGCCTGGATGTTGCCTGCTACGTTTCTCCCGCTGATCATAATAGTCATGAACCTGAAGATTACGTGATTTAGCGAACCAGTCGAGGGTCTTGTGAACACGGCACGTTATCTTGGGATGAACATGCTGATTCATATTCAGGGTAACCTGAAAGAGTGAACCAAAGTCATGGTACGAAGAACACATCACATAACTACCTCCAGCCTAAACTACAACCTCCAAACGTCGCTGGTAAAACGTCTTATTGTAGTACGGTGAGCCGGCCGGTGTGACGGAGTGGTTCTAGGCGCTTCAGTCTGAAACCGCGCGACCGCTACGGTCGCAGGTTCGAATCCTGCCTCGGGCATGGATGTGTGTGATGTCCTTAGGTTAGTTAGCTTTAAGTAGTTCTAAGTGTTAGGGGACTGATGACCTCAGAAGTTAAGTCCCACAGTGCTCAGAGCCATTTTTTGAGTACGATGAACGGAAACACACTGTCTAGTGAAGTTTCCTGGCAGATTAAAACTGTGTGCTGGATCAAGACTCGAACTCGGGACCTTTGGCTGTCGCGGGCAAGTGCTCTACCATCTGAGCTACCCAAGCAAGACTCACGCCCCGTCCTCACAGCTTTACTTCTGCCAGATCCTCGTCTCCTACCTTCCAAACTTTACAGAAGCTCTCCTGCGAACCTAGCAGAACTAGTACTCCCGAAAGAAACGATATTGCGCAGACGAGGCTTAGCCACAGCCTGGGGGATGTTTCCGGAATGAGGTTTTCACTCTGCAGCGAAGAGTGCGGTGATATCAAACTTCCTGGTAGAGTAAAACTGTGTGCTGGACCGAGACTGTTACCGTAAATGGATCGTTGGTGAGTCTGCGCCTTGCACCATTTGAAAAGAGGCGAAATAGTGACTCGTCGGACTACACTACACGCCTCCAGTCGTATACCGGTGGGTTTCTGTGTTGGCCCACTGAATGCGTTCTGCTGGGTAGCCGTCTGAAGGTGTCCATTTCCTACAACGAGCCCTAGTGGTGCGATCGACTCTTTGAAACCAAATATACGGTGATGTAGGTTAAGACCTCGTGTATCATACCCTGCATTCCACTTTCGCAACAACTTCGTTAGAAAGAAGCCTGCTGCCACATCTTTGCACTGGCAACCACTAGTTTGCCTACCGACTTTACAACAACTTCAGTGGAAAGAAGCCTGCTGCCTCATCTTTGGAACGGCGTCCAACTTCACCATGGTAACCAATGGTTCCAAATGAGAGAGCGGCCCATGTACATCTACATCTACATTGATACTCCGCAAGCCACCCAACGGTGTGTGGCGGAGGGCACTTTACGTGCCACTGTCATTACTTCCCTTTCCTGTTCCAGTCGCGTATGGTTCGCGGGAAGAACGACTGTCTGAAAGCCTCCGTGCGCGCTCTAATCTCTCTAATTTTACATTCGTGATCTCCTCGGGAGGTATAAGTAGGGGGAAGCAATATATTAGATACCTCATCCAGAAACGCACCCTCTCGAAACCTGGCGAGCAAGCTACACCGCGATGCAGAGCGCCTCTCTTGCAGAGTCTGCCGCTTGAGTTTATTAAACATCTCCGTAACGCTATCACGGTTACCAAATAACCCTGTGACGAAACGCGCCGCTCTTCTTTGGATCTTCTCTATCTCCTCCGTCAGACCGATCTGGTACGGATCCCACACTGATGAGCAATACTCAAGTGTCGGTCGAACGAGTGTTTTGTAAGCCACCTCCTTTGTTGATGGACTACATTTTCTAAGCACTCTCCCAATGAATCTCAACCTGGTACCCGCCTTACCAACAATTAATTTTATATGATCATTCCACTTCAAATCGTTCCGCACGCATACTCCCAGATATTTTACAGAAGTAACTGCTACCAGTGTTTGTTCCGCTATCATATAATCATACAATAAAGGATCCTTCTTTCTATGTATTCGCAATACATTACATTTGTCTACGTTAAGGGTCAGTTGCCACTCCCTGCACCAAGTGCCTATCCGCTGCAGATCTTCCTGCATTTCGCTACAATTTTCTAATGCTGCAACTTCTCTGTTTACTACAGCATCATCCGCGAAAAGCCGCATAGAACTTCCGACACTATCTATCACACTATCAAAGCCTTAAAAAAAAAGGATGTGAATTAGCAATATGCAGTCTAAAAGCATATAAGGAAACATTCTAGAAACAGATAGTCAGTCATAAAATAATATTTGGTGAAATAAAATTACAAAGTAAAGATAAAATATTTCCTAAAAGTATTAATAATTTCAAAAAATAAGGACAGAAGAGTGTGCATTCTAAGCAGATCATCGAATAGCTCAAAGAAATGTTTGTCTTTGAATTCAAGTTGTTCGTATAAAACAGATAACAGATTACTTTAGTGAAGTGAAAAGATTTCAGTTTCAAAATGTATTCAAATGTGTGTGAAATCTTATGGGACGTAACTGCTAAGGTCATCAGTCCCTAAGCTTACACACTACTTTACCTAAATTATCCTAAGAACAAACACACACACCCATGCCCGAGGAAGGACTCGAACCTCCGCCGGGACCAGCCGCACAGTCCATGACTGTAGCGCCCCGCACGGCTCGGCTACTCCCGCGCGGCGATTTTAGTTTCTTCTACAGTATTTAGCAGTAGTGATTCTGCAGCAGCAGGAGGTTCTTACTCATTGGTCTGAAGATGACCACAGTAGTGTTTGAAACTGGTCACCGTAGTAAATAAATTGTGACCAAGACTGTTTTTAATTGTAAATAATCCCATATTAATGCCCATTAATAGGTGTCCAGAAGGTTTTGATCAGATAGTGCATCTCTTGCGCAATGACCACAACGAGAAAATCAGAAAAATCACACTGATTCGACTTTCCGACAACCATTCTTCCAAAGCAATTTTCGAAAATCGAATAGGGGCGTGGGAAGCGGGAAAGGGGGGGGGAGGTAACAAAAATGGTTCAAAAGGCTCTGAGCACTATGCGACTTAAATTCTGAGGTCATCAGTCGCCTAGAACTTAGAACTAATGAAACGTAACTAACCTAAGAACATCACACACATCCATGCCCGAGGCAGGATTCGAACACGCGACCGTAGCAGTCGCTCGGCTCCAGACTGTAGCGCCTAGAACCGCACGGCCACTACGGCCGGCGCAAGGTAACAGAATACACTCGTGGCATACGCCACTTCCGTCCGCCCCCGGCAGCTGAGTGGTCAGTTCGACAGACTGTCAGTCCTAAGGGCCCGGGTCCGATTCCCGGCTGGGTCGGAGATTTTCTCCACTCAGGGAGTGGGTGTTGTGTTGTCGTAATCATCATCATTTCATCCCCATCGACGCGCAAGTGGCGTCAAATCGAAAGACTTGCACCAGGCGAGCGGTCTATCCGACGGGAGGTCCTCGTCACACGCCATTTCATTTCATTTCCACCCGCAGCAACCGGACGTACACTGCACGTCTTCCAGTAGGGCAACCATTCCTGTTACTTTTGGCCAATCTGTTTAAAAGATCACTTCCTTGCTGGAGCTGACGTTGGCTGCTGTACAACGGCACACGCCTCCGTTACGGTCGCGGCGTCGGTGTTTCCCACGGTCCTGCCCCGCAAGATGTTTCCCGTAAATGAGGAGTTTTTAGGACGAATTTGCCAGTTCCCAGGAGGCAGCGGCCGTCTGGCACGAGTTGCGGCGGCGTCGCCGGTCGCGGGTGCCGTCTCCCCGCTAAACGAGGCGCCATAAAAAAGGAGAGGCGGCCCGGGGGAGGCGGCTGTGGTTAGCGCCGCGTCCCGGCACCCCGGCGGAAAACAAGAACGTGAGCAAACAAGCATTTCGCCTTTTTAATAGGCTTCCGTCCTAGCCCGGTCGTCAGGTGCCCGCGAAATGAGCGAGCGGCAAGCGGCGGTTGCGCGCGCTCGGTGCGCCGTTACGGCCGGCCTTTTAGGCTGCAGGCGCAGATCGTGAAACAACATTTTTCAATTAGCGGTCCTGCGGCCGGCGTCTCCCCGCGCCTCGGCAGGGCTTAATTTCATTTGGGTGGAAAATTGGGATTCGCCGCACGTTAGTCGCCTTACGGAGAAGTCGTTAAGCGGCCGGCGCGCACTATTCACACGGCGCCGCCGACGGTCATACTCGGCCGGTAAATGCCCCCGTGGCGTCGCCCCCCGTACTCGCCTTTTTTGCCGGCACTTCGTACGTGTTGTTTATTCATTTCCTCTACATCGGAGCAAATGGACAGCTTTCAACAACGTTTATCCAACCACCGTACACTGACTTGACGAAAGTCATGCGACCGCTATATGCACCTGTACTGATGGCGATAGTATCGGGTACACAAGCTGTAAAAGAGAAGTGTACTGGCGGAGCTGTCATTTGTACTCGGGTGATTCATGGGAAAATGTTTCCCAAGTGATTATGGCCGGCCGGCCGCTGTGGCCGAGTGGTTCTAGGCGCTTCAGTCCGGAACCGCGCTGCTGCTACGGTCGCAGGTTCGAATCTTGCCTCGGGCATGGATGTGTGTGTTTTCCTTAGCTTAGTTAAGTTTAAGTAGTTCTAAGTCTAGAGGATTGATGACCTCAGATGATAAGGCCCATAGTACTTGGAGCCATTTTCTGGTTATGGCCGCACGGCACGGACAAACAGACTTTGAACGCCGAATGGTAGTTGCAGCTAGACGCATGGGACATTTCATTTCGGAAATCATTATTGAATTCAATATTCCGAGATCCACAGTGTCAAGAGTCTGCCGAGAATACCAAATTTCAGGCATTATCTCTCACCACGAACAACGTAGTGGCGACGGCCTTCTCTTAACGACCGAGAGCAGAGGCGTTTGCGTAGAGTTGTCAGTGCTAACAGACAAGCAACACTGCGAGAATTGACCGCAGAAATCAATGTGCGACGTATGAAGAACGTATCCGTTAGGACAGTGTGGCGGAATATGGCGTTAATGAGCTACGGCAGCAGACGAACGACGCGGGTGCTATTCCAGCGCCTCTCCTGGGCTTGTGACCTTATTGGACCCCAGAAGACTGGAAAATCGTCGCTTGGTCAGATGAGTCTCGACTTCAGGACGTAAGAGCCGATGATAGGATTCGATTGTGGTGCAGACCATTCGGGGTCGTGGGGCCTAGTTATCAATAAGGCACTGTTCAAGCTGGTGGTGGAATGGAGTCGGTCTTCTGGTCGAACTGAACCGATCATTGACTGGAAATGGTTATGTTCGGATGACTGGAGACCATTTGCAGCCATCCATGGACCTCAAGTTCCCAAACAATGAGCCACAGTTGTTCTCGATTGGTTTGAAAAGTATTGTTTTGGACAATACGAGCGAAAGATATGTCCACCCAGATCGCCCTATATGAATCTCACCGAACATTTATGGGACCTAATCGAGAGGTGAATACGTGCACAAAATGCTTCTTTGGCCATACTCTGGCAGTTACGGACAGCTGTAGAGGCAGGATGGTTCAGTATATCTGAATGGGACTTCCATACCTCGCCGAGTTGCTGCGCTGCACCGGGCAAAAAGAGGTCTGATACGATGTTACAAGGTGTCCCATGACTTCGTCACCTCAGTGGCTCCACATTAAATGAGCCGACCGAAGTGGCGGAGCGGTTCTAGACGCTACAGTCTGGAACCACGCGATCGCTACGGTCGCAGGTTCGAATCCTGCCTCGGGCATGGATGTTTGTGATGTCCTTAGGTTAGTTAGGTTTAACTAGTTCTAAGTTCTAGGGGACTAATGACCTCAGCAGTTGAGTCCCATAGTGCTCAGAGCCATTTTTTGAACATTAAATGTAACGTTGATACTAAAAAGTCTTTCTAGTGTAGGTATGTACAGGGATGAGCTATGACGTAATAGCGTGTTGTCCCACGAATGGAACGAAATACTGTAGCGATTTGACGTGGAACGGTTTCAACAAATCCTCCGCAAGTTTCAGGAGGTATGAGGCACCACATTTCAACTCAAGGGTCACTCAAATGCCGTAAATTACTAACCGGCGGTTTGCGGACACGTAGCTGGCACCAGAGAGTGCCCCAGATGACTTCCATCGGGTTCAGATCAGACGAATTTGGTGGCTAAGACATCAAAGTGAGTTCACTACTGTGACGTGGACTATTATCCTACTGTAAGATACCATTGCCGCTGGGGAAGACATCAAGCACGAAGCGATGCAGGTAGTCCTTAGTGATGTTCAAGTAGTCCACAGGTGTCATAGTGCCTTCGATTACTATCAAACGTCCCACGGAAGTCCATGTGAATGTCCGCTGTAGCATGATACTGCCTCTGTGCCGCGGTGATTGTGTTGACCAACTGTTTCCCTGGATGACTGCTTATCCGGACGCGATCATCGACTAGGTGCAAAAACAAACGTGATTCATCGGACCAGGCAACACGTTACAACTGACCCACGATACAGTCTCGAAGTTGACGACATCGCTGGGTCGACATCGGAGTACGGAAGGGGCGTCTGCTGTTGAGCACTATGTCCAACGGCGTTCGCTCAAGGGTTTGCTCCCAAACAATTATTACCGCACTACACCTGTTTTATGCCGTGAGATCTTCCACATATCGCCACCTATTCTACTTTACAGAGCGGGCAGGCCTGCGATCTCGACGTTCTCTGAAGAGGCGCGCATCTTCAACAGCTTGTCGCGTGCCCGTGCCAACCACATTCCACAGATGCTCACGACAGTGGCTCGCGAACAGCCGATCTGCTTCGCCGTTACTGAGATGTTCGTTTCAAGGCGCCAAGCCGTAACAATCTGTCCTTTGTCGAAGTAGCTTATATCAGCAGATTTCTGTATTTGCGGCTCGTTCAGTCGCTTTGTCTCTGCTTCGCAACGCAACCAGGCTGCATTCGATCAGGTTGTGGGTGGCAGTCATACTGTTTAGGCTCATCAGAACACACAGTGTGGTCAGAAAGAGTCTGAAAAGGTTGAAAACGTGCGTGCTGATATATAATTGATAAGAAAAAAATTCGATACGTTGCGCCGTTTCCGACGTAATTAGCACTGAAGATAGACAACCAGGCCTTTGCGCGCTCATATTCAAGCGACCCGCCAGATACAATAAGCGTCAGTTTTTCTCGTAGCGTGCCAGACTGATTAGTCTTCGGCTTGGATCCGAGCCTTGCTACCATCCTGTGTCCAGTTTTTGTATCGCTCTCTTGTTCGGTTTTAGGAAACTAAACGGAGAACACCTTTGGCGACACCGTCTCTGGCAGGCTGCTTGAATTTGCGCTCGCAGCGGCCTGATTGGCTAACCTCAATGCTAATTAACTCGGAAACGGCGCAATGTATGCAATTTTTTTTCTTAACAATTATTTCTCAGCTCAGCCTACACTGCAATTGTTCTGGCGTAACCACAAGCGCAGGAACGAAGATGAAGAACACAAGAGAAGAGAAGGCAGTGAAACGACATCGGCAAAAGTTCGCTGATTAGGACCGCACCACGATAGGAGAATATAAGCGCCGCTCCTGCTTGCCTCGGCCGCTCAGAATCGGCTCAGTATTGGGACAGTATACGGACAGGCCTAGCAGAGAGTCCTATGATAGCAGTTATTAGTGATCGACAAACTGTCTGACAAACTTACATGAACATTTATATAGCTAAGGACTCTGACTTGGTTGTATGTCGCTCATTGCTTGCGACGCCTTTGTAAATTCAAGTTAAGTATTGTCAATTTGCTTTATTGAAATAAAACTACTAAAGTTATTTACTTGAATTTTTGTATAGCATTGCGAGGACGCAGCATCCTTTAGGCATCGTAAACGAGATGAGTGGGCAGGACCCCACAGCAAAACCATTACAAGGTTTTCAGGCTTTTTCTGACCGTCCCGTGTACAGCCTACAGCTATGTGTATCGAAACCTTTTACAGTTCTGGGAAAAAGAAGTAAACGGGGTAACTATAGGCAGACCTCGCGGAGAGAAAATTCATTTGCAGTGATTGGTTTGGATTCTGCAGACGACCTAGTAATTTTTTCCACCACAAAAGGGAAGTGGGGTGACCGAGCGGTTCTAGGCGCTACAGTCTGGAACTGTGCGACCACTACGGTCGCAGGTTCAAGTCCTGCCCCGGGCATGGATGTGTGTGATGTGCTTAGGTTAGTTAGGTTTAAGTAGTTCTAAGTTCTAGGGGACTGATGACCTCAGAAGTTAAATCCCATAGTGCTCAGAGCCATTTTGAACAAAAAGAAAGTGTTGCTATTCCTACAAAAACTTCATGAAACTCCAACCATAACTGGACTTCAACTGTCACCCGTCAAAACTCAACTTCTTGGTACTTAAATGGAGAGCGTATACAAACAGTTTGTCGAAATAACTCATGTATCTATATTCAAAATCTAGGGTAAATCATCCAAACTTCAACATCAGATAGAGAAGGAAACAAGGAGAGAATCTCTAATTTACGCAAACACTACAGAGTAAGCTGGAACAGATATTGTTGTGTCTAGGAATCCTGCATACTCGGTCATCTAGACAAACAATCAAGCAACTCGTATTAATGAGTTTTATTACAACAAGACAATTAAAATACTTAACTTTGGTTGATATGTCGCAAGCAAAGGGCGACATCCAAAATAATCAGTCTTCTTCCGAATAGAGAAACACAAGTCTGTGCTACTTAGAGATTCCTAACGAAGTGGCTAACATTGACACTGCTATCGAAATGGGCTGCCACCAGTCGGACGCGGCGCTTTGTCGTCTTCACGTAGCGGCCCCTGCTGTCGCGTTGTCGTCCTCGAGGGAGGTCGGTCGGCGTGCGATTGGCTGACCTCTTCTCATAGCCTTTCCCGACTGGCGTGCCGGCGCTGACTACACGCCGTAACAGATATAACCAAAAGTTGATATCTAGGAATGGAAAACTAAGGTAGAACAATAAAAAAAACACTCCGTCTTCAGGCCACGAGCGGCCTACCGGGACCATCCGACCGCCGTGTCATCCTCAGTGGAGGATGCGGGTAGGAGGGGCGTGGGGTGAGCACACCGTTCTCCCTGTCGTTATGATGGTATTCTTGACCGAAGCCGCTAATATTCCGTCGAGTAGCTCCTCAATTGGCATCACGAGGCTGAGTGCACCCCGAAAAATGGCAACAGCGCATGGCGGCCTGGCTGGTCACCCATCCAAGTGCCGACCACGCCCGACAGCGCTTAACTTCGGCGTTCTCACGGGAACCGGTGTATCCACAAGGTAGACCAATACAGTACGAAATTGGTTAAATTTTGTAAATGAAAGTTTCTTTCACCACCGGGAATCAAACCGTCATTCCAGTTTTCTAGCCGGCCGGTGTGGCCGTGCGGTTAAAGGCGCTTCAGTCTGGAACCGCGTGACCGCTACGGTCGCAGGTTCGAATCCTGCCTCGGGCATGGATGTGTGTGATGTCCTTAGGTTAGTTAGGTTTAATTAGTTCTAAGTTCTAGGCGAATGATGACCTCAGAAGTTAAGTCGCATAGTGCTCAGAGCCATTTGAACCATTTGAACCAGTTTTCTATTTTTGTGTTATAAACAGATGTCTAGTTTTCTGCAAACCCTTACCCTAGTCGATGAAGCATTAGTAGTACAGAGTTAATGGCTAACGGTGTTTCCAAAGACAGTGTAAAGCGTGTACGTCTCTCGCTGATTCGATCACATCTCTCATCGGTTTTTAAAGACTACATCATCAACGCAGTCCAGTGCACGAGCCCTAGGTGCGTGAGTGCTCGTTTTCTGCGAGAACAAACGAGAGATAAGCTGTCGGGCGGAAGCCTCGAGGTTGACGTACACAGAGAAGCGGCGGCTCTGGAGCGTAAGATATACTGGGGCGAGAACAGTCGCCTAAGTGCCGACAGGCAGCCGGAGCGCTATTTATTTGGAGAGTTAATTCTGTTAACGCGGAGGAGAGCGCGAATCCGCGCCAAGCGAAACAAACAGCGGACGGCGCGCGCACCACGCGTTTAGACTGGCCCCCGCGTCGCTCGCTACCTGCTGCCGCCGGGGACCGCGCCGTGGCGGCAAAGTCTGTGCAGTTTGTCACGTAATCAATCCCGCTAAAAAAAGTGGCCCAGCAAGATCCAGATTATTCGGGTAAATATGGACCCGCGACTGCACCAGGATAATACAAAATAAACATATTGTTACCGAAAATTGTAATTTGCTGCACTTTACAGGACATACTACATGTCAGATTTGAAAGCCCACTGCATTACTGAGGCTTCACTAGACGAGAACGGGCAACGTATTTCTATGTCATAGCACCTCTGTGTAATGCAGAATTGAAGACATGCGCGGAAAGACGGGCTAACCATCAATTGTAAAAGTTTAGACATCAGTGTTACCATCTGTTGCTGGGTACGGGGACTATCAGAATTGACATTGGTCTCACCCCAACGTGATATTTAGGGAAGAGACCAATGTCAATTCTGATAGTTCCCGTAGACAGCAACAGATGGCAACACTTCTCTGGAAGCTTTTACATTTGAGGGTTAGCCCTTTTTTCCACGTATGCCTTCAATTGATCGGTAGATATCACGACAACCGGACCCGTCAGTATAAAAGGAGGTGTAGAGTATTGTGTTGTCAGTAGAGGAACGGTAACAGTAGGATGGGTCGGCAGGACAGCTCAGTGACCTCGAACGTGGACTTGTCATGGGATGTCACCTCAGTTACGAATCCATAAAGAACGTTTTAAAACTTCTATAGCTCCAGGCGACTGTTGGTGAAGTTATTGTGAAGTGGAAACGCGAAGGAACAGCCACACCTAAACCGAGACCAGGCAGATCTCAGGTAGTGATGGACAGGGACCGCTGAGCATTGCGAAAGGTAGTTGTAGCAAATGACATGAAATAACATGTGAGTTCAAAAATGCTATCAGCAGGGCCACGTAGCGTAATGACTTTACGTAGGAAGTTCAGAATAACGGGGTAAAGTGAGCAGCTCCTCATAAGCAACACGTTTCTTAGTCAGTCTTAAGCGACGCTTCAGATGGCGTAAAGAGCCAGGCCACTGGACACTGTACTGGAAGGAAACGAGTGATAAGCAGTGATGAGTCACACTGTACCCTGTGGCAATCAGACGGAAAGGTTTGGGTTTGGCGAAAGCCTGGAGATGATTCCTCAGTCATCTCGCTGTCTTCCTTTAACAAACGCACTTTTTTCACTACATCCGCTTCACTGAACTCTCGCGGTTCATAAGCATTCAAATGGTTCAAATGGCTCTGAGCACTATGGGACTCAACTGCTGAGGTCATTAGTCCCCTAGAACTTAGAACTAGTTAAACCTAACTAACCTAAGGACATCACAAACATCCACGCCCGAGGCAGGATTCGAACCTGCGACCGTAGCGGTCTTGCGGTTCCAGACTGCAGCGCCTTTAACCTCACGGCCACTTCGGCCGGCTTCATAAGCATTGCTGTGTAGACTCTTGAGGATGTTTTCGTCGTCTACGTCTTCACAGCCAGAAGTTTATATTCTAAATTAAGGTATTGGTTCTGTCTGTACCAAACTAGCGACACCCAAGCTTCGCAGGAGTAGTATTACCTATGGCCGGACGACTTGTATATAATATGTAGTCATATACACGACGCTTCCCCGTGAATCAGTCTGTCTAGTTTATATTCTAAATTAAGGTATTGGTTCTGTCTGTACCAAACTAGCGACACCCAAGCTTCGCAGGAGTAGTACTATCTACGGCCGGACGACTGGTATATATAATATGTAATCATATACAGGACGCTTCCCCGTGAATCAGTCTGTCTGTTAGTGAAAGGGTCGAAAATTCTGTACTGTAGTTCATGAGATCAGCCTTCGCATACAGACAGAAAAACGCAGCAGGGGACCCTAATGCATCATATGCATACATCCTGTTCAAGCTTCACTCCTGTCTGGAGCTTCGACAGCTGTCTGCTGATTTTTCCAGCAGATACCACTTCCTCTGTAGTTGACAAGCTTGTAGCTCCCATCATTGCCAGGACATATCACTACCAACGACAGTTAAATAAGTAATAGTAAACAGTAGTTATATTTCACGCTCATCATTACTATGATTATAAATTACACACACAAATTTCGTCCTGAATCAGTTTTCCCTTTACTTCAAACCGCATCAAAATCATTTCTGTAGTTCCTGATATTGGCCTTCTCATGAAAAAAGTGAAACTCAGTGGGGGACTTTAAATTAGTAATATGTATAGAATTTCAGTTAAGACCTTGTTTGACGTAATGTATAACACAGGCAACTACTTGAAAAATTGTTGTTGAGTCAATAAATTCACCCCCCCCTCCCACGATACACACACTACACAGAGACTTCACTACGTTTTGTACTGCTAGCAGTGGCAAGGGAGTAACGCCTGAACGCGAGAAGTTGTGTCGGCCGTATTAACAGCTTGGACAGTTCCCTCTCCAGAAATCCCGTGCCTTTTCCTGTCCCCTCCACTGTCCGTCTGCAGACCAGCTTGCGCCAGGCGTTCGTAAATCTAAAATAAAGCAGCGCAGGGTTCCCCCGTGACAGATTACGTCCCCTTGTGCTTTTTTCTGAGGAAACCCAGTAGATGACGCGCAGGGAAATGAAGAAAAAAAATTCTCAATATCTCGTTTTATTGATCCACGTCCCAGGACCCCAGAACTAATTTCCATTTATGTATTTATCTGAGAAGCGATTTTTTCCTCCTTGTCGTCTGCGCAGTGTCCACGACGAAGCTGCACCATCGGTCATCTGGCGCCTCAGCTCTCCCTCGGTAGCACGCAGATGACGTGTGCCCGCCCAGTGGACGCTGTTACACAGCAATGATGAGTAGCCGGCAGCTCCACTCAGCAACGTCGAAGGCACCAATCTGCTTAATGCACGCCGGGCACCAAATTCAATATTGCAACTCCGATTCAGTCAATCTCCTACAAGGCGTATCACAAAAGGAACGGCCGATGAGTTAGAAAAGGCCAAAAGTTCTAGATCAACAAACAATTATCAGTGACAATTTTCCACACAGCGGTGCAATGCGTTGAACCCGTCGCTGTGATCTTCTTTACACTGTGTCGTTGTTGAGGTGGTTACTGTTGTAGTGTTCAGTCTGAAGAATGATAAGGCTTTCTACGCTAGTCAGTTCCGTGCATACCTCACCGTCTCTGCCTAACACCTGCAACCTACATTCCTCTCTGTCTGCTTACTGTATTGAAGCCTTGGTATTCCACTAAAATTTCTCCCTCTCACACTTCCCTCAATTATTAAATTCACCATTCTTTTAATATCTCAGAAAGTATTCAATTACTGTATCCCATCTGCCTATTTAGTAATCAGCACGCTTCTCTAGCAGGACATTTCGAAAGCTTTAACTGTTTCTCACCCATACTCCATTTCCATATAAAACTGCCCTCCAAATAATTGTTGAAAAGAAATCGAAACTTGAGTTTATGTTCGGTGTTAGATACTTACATATTTTTTTTTCAGAAAAACTTCCCTTGCTGTTGCCAGATCGCCTTTTACATCCCCTGCACTTCCAATACAAATGGCGTAACACCGGTATTACTTTCAGCGTCTGATTTCCTACTGTAATACCCCCAGCATCACCTAATTCGGCTACACTCCACCATGCTTGTTCTAATGTTGTTGCTGTTCGTCTTATGTCCCCTTTTCATAACCCCAGTGCATAAGGAAAAAGAATTCCACCATGATCATAATAAACACGTTTATTTCGCAGTCCGATTACGAAACATGATGGTTATTTGGTCAAGGCAAAATGTTTACATGTGGTTGTAGAAACAACTTAAATGTGCCACGTCAGAGTAATATTATAACGACAACATTACTTTGTTCAGGGGTATTTATACAGCCACAAATGTATCTTTAGCGTTGAAAATGAAGCTATAACGCTTTTAAACCAATCAGCAAAGTAAACAAATTTAATATCTGCGTGATGGAATTCCTTTTCCTTATAGAGTTCACTGTCACACGAAAACACACACACAAACACACAGACACACACACACACACACACACACACACACACACACACACACACACACAAACAGAAAAACAAACATTTTCGCTTTTACGGCCGTATAGTCACTGTCGGTCTCCACTTCCGGTAACGTGGAGCAAAGACCTTTTTTAAAACCCGATTGTAAAAAATTCTGCCACTTGAGATATCCTAACTGGTGGTGGTGGGAGAGTTCCAAGGCTGAATTTTCAAATCGCTTGATCGGCGCAATCTCCGATCTGGTGTTCATAGTTACTGGTAGTTCAGTTTCTCAGCGTCATTTCGTTGAAACGTTGTTAAGGATACAAATTATATAGCAGTTTGACTGAGTTTCAAATGTTGTTTTCCGAGCACTTTGTCATTCACAGATTCCCGAGCACTTTGTCGTTCTCAAGCTCACAGTGCTCTTCGTGAATACTGTCCGTGTTTCCCGAGCATTTTCGTATGCCCGTTCGTACAGGCATCGACGCTCCCACATGAGTGACCTCCACACATTGCGGCAGGCCGATTAACGTAGCATGTATCAGAATGAATTTGGCCTTCTGTACTACGAAATCGAATCACTGACACTAATACAGAAGTGGCGTAATTTCCGCAACTTCGCGCAGGGAGAAAGCAGTAAGAGTTTGTGGAGCTCCGGATACTCGCGTACAGATGTTACCTGATCACTGCAAGCGTATTTCGTAGCTAATCTTCCACTGATGAAAAATGTAGAAGAAAAGCTTATCAGAGAACTTCCTTTGGCGGCAAGAATCAAATTGAGCCCCGAAATATCAGATTTATTTTATTTTCTTGAATATCCTAAGCGAACTATGGTAGTTTCCCGTTGGCTGTAATGAGCTATCTGAAAGTGGTGTTCAGAGTACCTTTTTTTTAATAGGCCGTCATAACTCTAAAATCTACTTCTTCTCAAAGTATACTTGGCTTCACATATAACTTTTGCAAGTAGTCACAACACGAAGATACGCAAATTAATTCGTGTTTGTAGGGCGAACCTACAAATATTGTAGGAAAGCAACAGGTTAACTTAAAGGAGTGACAGATGCTGTATAAAGCAAAGCAAATATGGCTGTTTGTAAAACTGTAAATTGATTATGACACTTTACGACACCACGTGGGGGCGTTGTATGTCATTTCGTGGAAACGATTTCTTAAACCTTACGAAAATTATTTACCACCTTCTTTGTTGCTTGCAAAATGTGCGCTCGCGACAAGCGGTGGAAATTTTCCTCTTAGCAGTTTTAAGTGGGCCTCGGCCCTGTTGGATTAAAGTATTAGCGCAAAAGCCATTATTCGTGGAGGGCCGAGGTGAGAACTTAATTTTCAGGTGCGAAGGAAAGGAGCCGTTCAAATTAGTGTTTCTCCGCCTTCAGTGGGTCGCCGTCCGCTGTGACACTTGTTTTGCCCCGTACCAATTAGAAGAGCGACACTGCGAGAAATGGAAGCGAAAATATTGAAAATGCGACGTCGCAGTCGCGTCTTAATTGGAAGTACACGCACACCTTGGAAGGCTCTCTCGCGAAACGTGACGACATTAAGTACGCGCCTCGTTAGAGCTGCTCCGCCACCGACGCCCGCGACATTAAGTAGTTTTCCGTTCCGCGCGAGCGCCAGCGGGCCACGATTACGTCACGGCGCCTCTCCACACTCGTTGCATACGCGCCGGGACGACCGTACTATAGAGCACATTGTAACAGTGGCGTAATTTCCGTGCTAAGTGCAGCTGCAGTTGTCTACAAAATTACTTGAGTAGTCATCCTCTCTTCTCTCTTTCGATACAAAGCTCGCAAGCTGCTTTCCCCCTACCCTACCCCGACCCTCCACCACCACCCCATCGTAGGTGCTAAAACTGTGAGCTGGGCTGCTTGGGTTCGTGACACATTCCAAATCCAAATAATTGCGTTGCGGTTAGTATTGCGCATTATAGTGTACTAGTCCGTTACTCAGTGCGTGATCTTCTTCGTTTACATACCGCAGCTTTATATTGACAGATAATTCAGAGGCTACTGCTATCGCCCATATCTACATAGACTACTCTGATGATTCCAGAATGAGATTTTCACTCTGCAGCGGAGTGTGCGCTGATATGAAACTTCCTGGCAGATTAAAACTGTGTGCCCGGCCGAGACTCGAACTCGGGACCTTTGCCTTTCGCGGGCAAGTGCTCTACCAACTGAGCTACCCAAGCACGACTCACGCCGCGTCCTCACAGCTTTAATTCCGCCAGTACCTCGTCTCCTACCTTCCAAACTTTACAGAAGCTCTCCTGCGAACCTTGCAGAACTAGCACTCCAGAAAGAAAGGATATTGCGGAGACATGGCTTAGCCACAGCCTAGGGAATGGTTCCAGAATTAAATTTTCACTCTGCAGCGCTGCAGCGACAGCATCTTCAGTATGTAGGCGTACAAGGGCACCTATAAATTCATTAAGACAATAGTTTCTTCATGTGAATGCCGTTTGTACGGGTCTTGGGTTAGTTTTAAATGAGCAGGCATTTAAGTCTTCGAGATGACATTGTCAAGTATCCTAATATGTAATTCCCAATGGTATGGTTTTTCGGTGCTGCATATCGAACAAATTATTGGAATAATAAAGGTGAACACTCTAAATTCATCTTGGCTCTTATATAGCACGCCGTTTTGCAAAAATAATAGCTCTACTCGTCCCGTTTAATAGACGGTGAAAAATTGAAGCACATGTAAAGCTGAAAATCATAGTCTTGATTCAGGTTTGTAAACTCGTAGCATGTCGTAAGAAACATCTCTAGTGACCTGATGCAGTCATGTTACGGTAGACAAAAGTGGTAGTTGTGTAAAAGCTATTGTACCGCAGTAGCGTAAATGAACTCTTCTCCTTTTATGTACTTTTGGTTCAAATGGCTCTGAGCACTATGGACTCAACTGCTGTGGTCATCAGTCCCCTTAAAACCACTTAAACCTAACTAACAAAGGACATCACACACACCCATGCCCGAGGCTGGATTCGAACCTGCGACCGTAACAGCAGCGCGGCTCCGGACTGGAGCGCCTAGAACCGCACGGCCACCGCGGCCGGCTTATGTACTTTTAATTAATTTCTGTGGGGGAAGAGCAGAATGTTAAGAGATCCGCAAATGACATTATCATATACTTTCTTTTCAACCAAATAACAAGCGAGCTGGTTAAGTGAGTCATAGGGAGCCCCAACTGGGATTAAACGCGTTCACATATCGGAGATTTGTACAAATAAATAATTTAGCTATTCATGTCATCGCTCTTGTCTGCATAGCCTCTCAGTCTCTCAACAGAGACAAAAAGAAAACCACGGGTCACCGACTAAACTCGAATGTGCGAAACTCCTAGTTTTTTCGTTGACACATGAATGTTAACAAGCCTACATACAGTTTGTGAAGGTGATATCAACTCTATCAACTTTCATAACATGTAAGCGCAAATACTGAGATATTTCACAAATGCAGACGGATGATATTCAGTGGTGTAATTTTTGGAATTCATTTCGAAACTAAATTTAATCTGCGAGACTATTTCGCTGGTCTAACGCATACCTTGTATCAATCTGTGCTAAGCAAAGGACTGAAACAGATATGGAATTGAGAATCTGAATAATAGTCCTTGAAAACTGCATATCGTCTGATTTAAATTAGTTGGCACCTGGCATTTAAGGTCCAAAGTTGCAGGCAGCCGCCGCAGTACTATTCTCTATGCGGCGATGGAATCGCCTGGCATTCTTTGGCTCCTGCAAAAATCACTTACAACTATGTGAAATGCGCGTAAGTGTGGACCTCTGTAGTGAATCTACGCATTTCAACATATCTATTCTGTATTTTTATTAGGGCCCGATTCATGTTTATTTGAAACGGGTGAAATTTTCCTTTCCGGGAAGCAGCTTCAAACTTATGACGCCAAATCTCGAAAACTAATGCTCTGAAATATATTTTTCCTGTCGTTTTTGAAACGGCAACAGATTACCATGTATAAGGTTCACAAATGTTTTTTTAACTTTTTCTGTATTTTATTTATTTTTCTAATTTTTTCATTTTTATCTATATTTACAGCGTATTCTAAGATAAAATTTAGTGTCTGGTGCCTAAAAAAATCCCCAAAAAACTGAGAAAGTGTCCTATTGTGTAGATATCTGTAGTGCCTCTAACGAAATAAAAAATATATTCTTAATTGAGGTTGGCGAGTCTTCTGGGAAACCTGTAAATCTCAGGGAATTAAATTTTACCTGAAAAAAATCAGGAAACTGTCGGGGAGTTTCAGGACTTTTGTAAAATCTCAGGAAATTCCGTGTGTTTCACCTAACATTGAGCCAACGTTGAGGAACAAAAAGAAAACCACGTGTCACTTACCCTTTATGGTGTTTATGAATCACAAATTTTAAAGTACTTAATATTTCAAAGTATCGTAATTATTTCAATATTAGTCCATACAAAGTATCGACGTTTAGAAGCTGCTGTTAAATAGCCGAGAGGAAAGAGAAGCCGGTATTGTGAGATGCCAAAGCACCCTCTCCCCCTCACAGTTAATGACTCAGAAGCTTCTTATGATATCATCTTCCTCCCCGTACCCGGATTTCTCAGGGAATTTTTATTTTCAAATTTTAGTAACTACCCTGTAATTGTAATTAGAACAAAAATAATGTTTTCTTTTGAAATAGACGAAATATTCGCGTCGAGGAAAGTTACCTACTTGAGAATTGGCGGGTGCAATGCCTTGTGTAGCAGAAGTGACAGCACAGTGAGAGCCAGCAAGACCAGGCTCTCATTGGTGTTTTACTGATGGAAGCTGTCGAACCCTGTAGCTGTTAAATACTAAAATATTTTAAATCAGATTACGGGTATGAAATGAGCGGAGTGTCGTGAGAAATTAAGCGTACGGTGCTCTGATACGCTCTTTCTCTGTTGACTACCAAATCATGTTTTTTTTTATTGAATTGTTTATTTAGTAGTAACGCGCCAGAGACTTTGTAGCAGTGTGTTGGGTGTTGTGATGACTCGAGGCAGTTACGGAGACGGCCTCGTCGCGCTGCTACATGGCAGCATTCTCGTCAGCGCGGCTGGCTCGGTGTAGACTTCCCCTGCGGCGTCGGCATCCCGCACAGACCGCAGAGCGCCAGGCGCACCGGGCGTCCCCCCACCCCCTGCACTCCCGCGCCCCTGCCGCCGGCAGGGAGCCATTATATATTCCTTCACTGCGACTGCGACGTATTTTACTTTATTTCCTTCCACTCTGCACTGTCTTCCTTTGGTTACCGCCAAAATGGAAAGGGCTTAAAACGCGGTCCCTTTCTGGCTGCGGCCCTGACAGCGACAGGAGGGAGCGCCAATTCCACACAGGCTGCCGCTGCGTGCTACCGATCGCCTCACTGTCTCTCGCGATCCTGCCCGCTCTTCCTACCGGCTCCTCTGACTGCCTTACTACCACTCGGCTACACCGATGCTGTGAAATACACGGCAGAGCGAGCTTGCGGCGTCCTCACCGTGAAACTGGCGTCTAGGCCATGGCGGCACCATATTTTGTCCGTCTAGGCCATGGCGGCACCATATTTTGTCCAGGAACGCCATACTGAGTTCAGATCCAGGCGATGCAGCTGTTGTTTAAACATCAGATCGGATGATACACACCTTGCTCAGTGCTTTTTCCACCCTAAGCACTGCCGTTCTACATCTTCATATGAAGCCCTTATTTTAATAGTGGTACAAGTCCATTACCTCCACTTTTATGCCTATAATGCTTCTGAAATTAATGATTCAGACAAACAGAAAGAAAGGTTCATCTCTAGCAAGAAGCCATATCCTTGAATATTTCTGGTATCTCAACTGCAGATTTTTCAGCGCTCATTTAACTTTAGGACTCTGTATCTCAAAATGAACAAAAATGGACTTGTACCACTATTGAAATAAACCCTTCATATATACTCCACCAGTCATTATCGTTTACTTGACCGATGACCCGTGCAAGAGCTGGCCGCTGTGGCCGTGCGGTTCTAGGCGCTTCAGTCTGGAACCGCGCGACCGCTAGTTCTAAGTTCTAGGGGACTGATGACCTCAGATGTAGAGTCTCATAGTGCTCATAGCCATTTAAACCATTTTTGAACCTGTGCAAGAGAAATTCCTGAGCATAACGACTGGATACGCATATAGAGATGAAATTACTCTAGAATTGCTGCTGTTGCGGTCTTCAGTTAGAAGACTGCTACGATGCTATATTCTGTGCAAGCCTCTTCATCTCTGCGCAACTACTGTGACCTACATTCATTTCATCCTGCCCGCTGTAGTCCAAAAAAATGGCTCTGAGCACTATGGGACTTAACATCTATGGTCATCAGTCCCCTAGAACTTAGAACTACTTAAACCTAACTAACCTAAGGACATCACACAACACCCAGTCATCACGAGGCAGAGAAAATCCCTGACCCCGCCGGGAATCGAACCCTGTAGTCCCTTGTTCTGCATCTACAGCTTTTACCATCAAATTTCCCGCCATTACCAAACTGACTTTTCCTTGATACCTGTGCAGCTGTTCTGTCAACCGATCTCATCTTTCAGTCAAGTAGTGCCATAAACCTTTTCTCTCCTGTCCGAATCAGTACATTAGTTGTCCGGTTTACCCACGTAATCTTCTGTATGGCGACGTGTCAAAAGTTTCTGTTTCCTCCTTACTACTGTTTATTCTTTGAAGATACAACTTCCTTGTCTAAAACAACTTCAAACGTCCGAGTAGTATACAGTAATATAATTTTGTGGGTACATTTAGTGTTAAATGTGGATACTATCTGCAAAGCATGTTGCCTATAGAGTTTGTAGTAAAGAACTAATAAACTGTCATGTATTGCCTTATGTTGAAGTTTTACTCCATGAACAAGAAAAATGTAGTCAGCGATATGCTTTTTCTCTTTCGTGTTTTGTGAGGGTGTAAGCGAGAAAAGTTTTGAAATTGTTTGAAATTATATGTAAAGTTCGTTGGAAGCCGCCAAGTGCTCTATTTCATAAATACATGATGAATTTAGTTTGGTAAATTTGTACTCCATGACTTATGCTGCCGCAGTTGGTATACACAGTTTCTAACTTTAATACTTGTTGACTTATTGTATTAAATCTTTAATGTAAGATTATATCTTTGAATGAGTAGATTACGGTAGCATTTCAGATTTTTTAATTCGGTCGATAATTATATAAAATAGTGAAAATCAAGTTATTGTTGCCCTGCAAGCCATTAGGTAGACAATCTTCAACTGTGAGTGAGTGATGGTTTTATCCGTTTAGTAATACAGGATGCAACGGCTAGAAGTGCAGACACTTTTTATGTGGTACCTGCATATGTGCACTCATCAGCATGTTCGTTGTTTTTTTTCCACATCAAACAGTCTTCCCACAAACACTTCAAAAACTTTGCATCTGATGTTTTCTGCATGGTTGTAACTCCATCGCGAAGTGACTTCGCCTGTCAGTACAGACTACCCGTTTCGCGTGTACGCGTCCAATTTCAGCACCTGATGTGCTACCCATGGAAAACTAAGCGTTAATGACTTGATCTTGCCACAGGCACTCGGAGGTATTAACCAATCTAAAAACATACGACTTGTCATAGATATATTTCTTAGTCTGCAGATGATGTAAATATTGATGTAATGTTGTTCAGTCCACTGTCCCCAGTCACCAATACAAATACCTGTACCGACACCCACTGCACCCTGTGTAGATTTTTGCTTATCATCCACATTTCACACCGAAATATCAACTAGGCATAGAGCAATGTAAAATTTTTCGTTTTTAAATAAACCTTTTTAAAAGAACGAGTAAAGTTTATTCGTAAAATTTTCATTTCTTTAAAATATTGGGTAGTTATAGAAAATGGGAAAAGCAATCACTGCTGTTACAATAACGATGCCGAGAGAAACGAACAACAAACACATGGCATAGGAACTAGTATAGCGTTGCTGAAACAGTAATGTACCTGTTCCCATGCGGCTTGGCTTCTTAGGTAATACGCGTGTGCACTTGCCCCATCTAGTCTATATGGTAGTTTCTTATTGTCGTCGTTGGATGCCAATTGTATTACAAAAAAATGTGTGTGGAATTTTATGGGACTTGACTGCTAAGGTCATCAGTCCCTATGCTTACACACTACTTAACCTAAATTATCCTAAGGACAAACAAACAGACACCCATGCCCGAGGGAGGACTCGAACCTTCGCCGGGACCAGCCGCACAGTCCATGACTGCAGCGCCTTAGACCGCTCGGCTAATTGTTTTACAGAACTGTTGCATCCATAGTCTGGAAGTATTTTACAAAGTGCGATATCAGTGAAGTATAATGCTCCATTTGCTTTAAAGATTGGAAACGGGAGGAGCTACAACAAACTTCAGACATAAGGAAACAACGTAAAACGTAACAGTTCATTCATAGTTTAGGAAAAAGGAAAGAAAGCAGCTGATCTGTTATCTTTGTCTACATAACATGCCTTTGTCTGCTTGTAGCTCTTGAAAACGGGTAAACTAACAGGAAAAATTTCTTCAACCTTAGTTTTCACCCTGTAGTACTGGTTATTCGTAATGTCCAAATAATGGTATGACCGCCGATTACAAGATGAGTTTTGATCAGTTTCAAAAAATTAGAATCAGTAGGAGAATACTGCTGATTTTTCGTAGTATTGAACCACTTATCACTAGTCGAGAAAAGCAGCGAACGGTTGACGGACTAAGTTTTCTTTTATCTACTTATTTTTTCATTCTCTGTATCTTGAAACTGATGGAGTCAAAATTTTTCCATCTTTTCGATATTTGCGTTCATTACGGGAAATAATGAGAACGAAAAACCGAAAATAGGTTATTTCAGAAACCGGTTATTTTGAGTGTGTTCCAGCATGGCGGTCAGGAACGTTAGAGCAGAGAGGGCTGTGGAGAAACTATTTATTTCATTTCATTAACAGTACAGAGTAAACCACCGCCTTGAAATGTAAGGTGGGAGGGTTGCTTCTGAATCTAATAGCAAAGACTTCTCATTGTTACAGTCTTATTCGTATACAGTTGTTAATACTTTTTTAAATAATATAAAGAACATAATATTAAAGAATTCTCTGAGGTTACAGCGAATTGAATGCTTAACAATTGTTAAAATGGTTCCATATGATTTGTTACTACCTAGTTGATGAGAATATGATTTATACAATGCAAAAGTCAAAGAGAAATGTGGAGAAGACGTCAGCCAATAGTACGATGACCGACCCGTCTCTAGGACGACGAGACAGCAGCGGCCTCTAGGAGAAGAGGAAATAAGCGCTGCGCCGACTGGGCGCAGCCCACTTTGCCGACTTCGACAGCGGCATCAATATTAGGCACTTGTATAGCAGCGACTTAGGAACTGTATTATCTCACTTGTATTAGGAACTGTATATATTGAAGAGATTTTGTTATTTTGTCTGCCGCTCATTGCTTGGGACACATCATTGTGAATTCTCAAAGTTAAGTATTGTCTTATATCTTACTGTAATAAAAATTTATTTATACGATTTGCTTGAATTGTCTAGCGATTCGATAAAGCACGTGTCCTAGGCACCCCCGAGTAGGCAGGACACAACAGAGAGGTTTTAACAGTCGTTGGAAACAGAGAGAGCTATACAACCGAAAACCGGTTGCTCCAGCGACAACCCTGGAGACCTCCCCCTTGTCGGTCGCGGTACGGACTCGGATGTGTCGCGCGGCAGTGTTTGCAGTCGCACGCCTCTCCGGACGCGCCGTGTATTTGTGGCCGCCGGCAGTAATTACCGGAGGGACGGCGGCAGAGCTGGCTCCCCGCAGGACACCTCGGCCGGGACCGGCGGGAGTCGGCAGACGGGACGGACGTGGGACGTGGGGTGAAATAAGAGCGGCCGCCGCCGGGGGACGCGGCGTAAAAGTCTGGCGCGGCCGGACCCGCGTGTTTTACACCCCCGGCGACATGCAGGACACGCCCGGCCGCCGCCCCCGCGCCGCCCCCAAATGACGGAATTGTACCTCGAGGAGTAATCTACGCGCCGCCGCCGGCGCCTCGCCCGCGCCACTTTAAGAATTCATGTCATCGAGTGACCGCGCCCGGAGACTGTAAAAAAACCGGAGAGATGCGCCGCTCGCTGTTCTCGTATTAATATTTAGGCCCCGTCGCTGGGGTACCGGTCGCCGGCTTAATTCCGGATATGTGGACCGCCACGTAAATTATACATCGCGCGCTGCGCCGAGACGCGGGGACGCATGCCGTACGTTTCCCGCGTCCGCCTTACGTTGTCCGGAATTACTGGCGCCGCCGGAACGCATTGTTTCCCGGCGAACACGCGCCGGCTTGCTCAGTGCGTGCCGCAAATAAACGGATTCGTTCCGACAACTTTTCCCCAACTCCAATTTCGTTCTTCCGGGGATGACAGGGACAAATATTGACAACTCGCAAATGATTACACTTGAGGCAGTAGTTCCAGTTAAATGGCGGTGTACAGGTAGCCCACATTACAATGTTTTGGTACAAACAGTACCCACTGCCGTCAGCGGAACACGTAAGCCGCAGTAGTGGTCCGTTGTTGCTAAATGCATAAATAGCCGGTTCGAATCCTTGCCAGTACAAGAATTTGAGTGGCAAGCGGATTCCTCATAAGCAGTTTCGCTGTCACTGGAATTAGGAACTTCACCGCACGGTTTTACTTTTTGAGGTTATAAAACATTTCTGTTGATAATGGGGACGTTAAGGTCGAAGGATTCGCTGATGATAGGCTGGATGCCGTGAAATGTATGTGTTTAAAATGAACCTTCATTTATTTTTCACACAACGGTCACCAATATACACATTCACTTTATCAGCCTGAATACGAGGTATGTTATTCGAAAGTTTCTGTAGCGTTCCGTCTGCTCTGTCAACCATTTTATAGCCACCTTTGAAACCTTAATCACTATGTAGTAGTCTCCCCAGCCAGGTATTATTTCAGTTTGGAAAACAAATGAAAATCACTGAGTGGGACATTTTGAGAGTACAAAGAATGTGTCAAAAGTTACAGCCTGAGTGACTGCAACTCTTGCTTCTTAAACTTAACAAGACAAGAAGAGATAACAGCTAGTTAATAAATAGTTATTCACTTTCAAATATAGTACTAGACAGTTTTTAAAATGGCTATTGATGAGAGTTTATCAACACGTTACTGGAATCCACATATGAAGTATACCTTTACTTGGAAGACACTATAAAACATGGATAACTGTACCTTCACTAATAATAAGAAAATTGAAATGGCTCGGAGCACTATCGGGCTTAACTTCTGAGGTCATCAGTACCCTAGAAAGAACTACTTAAATCTGCCTAACCTAAAGACATCGCACACATCCATGCCCGAGCCAGGATTCGAACCTGCGACCATAGCGGTCGCTTAATAATAATGATAATAATAATAATAATACACAAAACACACACACACACACACACACACACACACACACACACACACACACACACACATATGCCGGCCGGAGTGACCGAGCGGTTCTAGGCGCTACAGCGTGGAACCGCATGACCGCTACGGTCGCAGGTTCGAATCCTGCCTCGGGCATGGATGTGTGTGTTGTCCTTAGGTTAGTTAGGTTTAAGTAGTTCTAAGTTCTAGGGGACTGATGACCTCAGCAGTTAAGTCCCATAGTGCTCAGAGCCATTTGAATCATTTGAACACACACACATGCCCACACACACACACACAGACACACACACACAAAATATAGGGCAGAACGACTCATTACACACCCCCAACCGATATATTAACGCATCTTGCATGTTATCGCCACATCTCAAAATGTCACCGGCTATTGCAGCCAGATGTTAGGCTCTACAGGGTGGGCAAAATAAAACTGGTACAGAAAATGTTTCATGGACCTCAAGGTAGGCAACCCAACTTACATTATTTGCTTTCTGGGCAGATGCCCTAAGTTGGGTTGCCTGTCTTTAGGTGCCTGAAATATTTTCCCAGGCAGCTTTATTTTTTAAAGCTTTTCAGTGACATTATCCGCATCTGGCCACTGTAAAGAATCAGTGGCAACAGGTGAAAATTTGCGCCAGCCCGGGGCTCGAAACCGGATCTGCCCTTAACGGAAACGGTCACCTTAACTGCCGTGTATATTCGAGCACGCTTTCCCAGTCTGTTGCACACTATTAAAGTAGCGTCAGGTACCCAAAAACCCCTCATTCACCATTTCGGATTTTCATAAGAGACGAGGCTTGATGTACATCTGTACTGGAAGAATGGTGCACACCAAGTCCAATCTCCTGCAGGAATCCGAAATGGGGAGTGAGGGCTTCATGGTAGGTGATGCTACGCAAGTAGTGTGCAACGCGCTGGGAATTTGGGTCGGGTGATCCCGATTCGAGTTCCAGTGCGGCACAAATTTTCACCTGTACCGTTGACTAATTTCAGTGCCCCAATGCGGCTAATGTCACTTTAAATAGTATTCAGGTGATTCATGAGAAAAGGTTTCCGACGTGATTATGACTACATGACGGGAATTAACAGACTTTGAACGCAGGATTATAATTGGAGGTAGACACATGGGACATTCCATTTCGGACAGCGTTAGGGAAATCAGTATTCCGAGATCCACGTTGTTGAGATTGCGCCGAGAACACCAAAGTTTCGGCATTACCTCGCAGCACGGACAACGCAGTGGCTGACGGCCTTCACTTAACGACCAAGAGCAGAGGCGCTTGCGTAGAGTTGTCATTGCTAACAGACAAGCTACGTTGCGTATAATAATCGCAGAAATAGGTGTGGGACTTACGGCTGGCCGATGTGGCCGAGCGGTTGCAGGCACTTCAGTCCGGAACCACGCGGCTGCTACGGTCGCAGGTTCGAAACCTGCCTCGGGCATAGATGTATGTGATGTCTTTAGGTTAGTTAGGTTTAAGTAGTTCTAAGTTCTAGGTGACTGATGACCTCAGATGTTAAGTCCCATAGTGCTTAGAGCCATTTTTTGGCACATGACACGAACGTATCCTTCAGGGAAGTTGTGTGAAATCTGGCGTTAATGGGCTGTGGCAACAGACGACCAACGAGAGTTCCTTTGCTAACAGTACGTCATCGCCTGGAGCGCCTCTGGACCCTAGAGGACTGGAAAACCATGGCCAGGTCAGAGAAGTTCCGGTGTCAGTTGAAACGCCCCCTTAGAAAAATTTAAGAATGATTGTGCTGGTAAGCCCCTTACGTTATTGGATTTTCAAACAGCTGAACAAAACTGAACGTACTCAGACATTTCTCTCTTTACTTATTCTGATCAACAGTAAACTGGCACACAAAATTTTTAGCGCAACGCAATCTGACTTTCAATAATCCCTACAAAAGAATGGCCCTATACCTTTCATGAATCACTTACCTCACAAAAATCTTCGTTACTCGAATTACTGCAATACAGTGAGCGCCAATACTGCCAGCTAAATAAAAGATTCTAACTACTGTAGGCACTAACTACTGATAGGCATAGTTAGCAAATGAAAGATTTTGATAGTGAACAAACAATGTATTTACCTTAATAGTGTTCAAAAGTCATTATATATCCAGTCTTACAAATTTACTGTCTCTGATGGACACACGTCCAGATCATCCGCTCTCAAATCTCCGCCGTCTCTCTCCCCACATCCGCCACTGCTGGCGGCTCACCTCCAACCGCGCAACGCTACGCGCTGTTAATAGCCAACTGCCCAACACTACAATAGCAAATTCCAACAATGCAAACGAGCCACAGGCTTCACACAGCACAGTCAGTGATTTTCATATAGAGCGCTACATGGCGTTACCAACATAAAAACCTAAACAGCCTACTTACACAGTTAGTAAGAGCTGATGATACGGTTGGAGTGTGGCGCAGACCCCATGAAGCCATGGATCCAGGTTGTCAACAAGTCACTGTGCAAGCTGGTGGTAGCTGCAAATGGTGTGGGGTACGTTTACACGGAAAGGACTGTTTCCCCTGGTTCAAATGAACCGATCATTAAGTGGAGATGGTTATGTTCGGGTAGTGTTGCCCACTCTGTGAAGTGTAGGTGGTGTGGCCAATCGGTCGAGTTACAGGGGCTCACCGACGTCATGTTGTTTGGATATACATTCAAAATAGGTGATTACATTTCTGTGTGTATTTGGTCTGTTGGGTTCCCACTTGTGGTTGTTGATCGTAATTACCTAGGCCCAGGACGGACAATCTAGCTGAATGTCTCGGATTCCTATACAGTTACGAGATTCCCGAGGAGGGTCTCGAGGCGGAATTCATTGGGCATGTCCACGTTGAGTTGCGTCATTGGAATTTGTATTGGAAATTCGCTTCGACTGGCGCTCGGTACGGGCAGAGGTGACCTTTGGGAAGAGTGTGAGCAGCGAGCACGCCCTGGGTGGGGGAGCAGTGAGCAGCGAGCGCAGCTGAGCGTGTGCCCGCGGCTGCGGCTGCCCCCAGGTGTGAGTCACGACGCCGGCGATAAGGTCAGGTCGTGCCGGCCCGGCCTCCCGCGGTGTGTGCGGCTGCCCGCCTGCCGTAGCGCCGCCGCCACTGCGCGGCACTCGCGCTTCACGCTGTCTCGGTGGCCACGTCCGAAGTCAGGACATGCGAGCGCACCCTGGATCAGAGATACTGTGTCGCAGCGTCTCGTATTAGTCTGGCGGTGAGCAGCGAAGTAGCTTTCAGATTTTACGACGAGTGGAACACTTGCTGTTAGTCAGTACGCATTAAATGACTTTTTTCTTCTGACTGACAGTAAATTACTATATTTTTGGAAGGACAGAATGTGAGTTGCGTTTACGAAGTCTTCCAATTTTGTTATTATTATTATTATTATTGTTATTATTATTATTATTATTGTTATTAGGAGGGTCTGGTGTTGCCCAGTTGAAGGGGCGGGGGTGGGGGTGGGGGAGAGAGGGAGGGAGGGAGGGAGGGGGGGGGGGCGGTAGAGAATTGGGCAGCTGCCCTCCGTTGCTCCTCGTTGAGCACACCCTTCTCTGGCCTCTCAACATTCTGATACGTCGGCGTTTGTGGTCGCGCGTAGCATGGCTAGCCTCATAAGAGAGAGGTCGTAGGTGTTTCCATACAGGGTGAGAAAAATGAAAGTGGCCCGGAAAATACAATCTAACACATAGAAAAAAAGACGCTTCACGAAGGAATCATGTGAATCGGACGGAAATCAATAGGTATGATTCCAGTTTCAGAAAATTTGGATAAATTTCAAGAGAGAGAGTTTCACAAATTGGGCAAGTCAATAAAGCATTGGTCCAAAAATGGTTCAAATGGCTCTGAGCACTATGGGACTCAACTTCTGAGGTCATTAGTCCCCTAGAACTTAGAACTAGCTAAACCTAAGTAACCTAAGGACATCACACACATCCATGCCCGAGGCAGGATTCGAACCTGCGACCGTAGCGGTCTCGCGGTTCCAGACTGCAACGCCTAGAACCGCACGGCCACTTTGGCCGGCAAAGCATTGGTCCATCTCCGGTCCTTAGGCAAGCAGTTATTCGGCATGCCACTGATTGACAGAGTTGTTGGATGTCCTGAGTGATATCGTGCCAATGTATGTCCAGTTGGCGCATTAGCTCGTCAAGGTCCCGAGCTGGTTGGAATGCCCTGCCCCAAATATGCGAAACATTGTCAATTGGGGGGAGATCCGGCGACCTTGCTGGCCAAGGTAGTGTTTGGCAAGCACGAAGACAAGCAGGAGACACTCTCGCCTTGTGCGGGCAGGCATTATCTTGCTGAAATGTAAGCCCAGGATGGCTCGCCATGAAGAGCAACAACATAGGGCATAAAATATCGTCGACGTACCGCTGTGTTGTAAGGGACCGGCGAATGATAATCAAAGAGCTTTTGCTGTGAAATGAAGTGGCACCCCAGACTATCACTCCTGGTTGCCGGGCCGCATGGCAGCCAACAAAGATTGGAAATCCATCGCTGTCTGGAGCCTCTCCAGACACGTCTTCGCTGTGATCGTGGCCCAGTTCAAAGCGTGAGTCATCGCTAAAGGCAATTACACTCGTATACTCCAGTCAAAGAGATTCCAGGCAGAATGTACCCGATACCACTCCAAACGGGCTTGTTGGTGTACATAAGTCAATGGCACTCAGCACAACGAGCGCCATAAGTTCAGCCCTCTTTCTATGAGCCACCTATTGATGGTCGTCACTGAAGCACAAGTTGTATGTCGGATCGGTGATAATGATGAATCCAGGGCTCTGAGCGCTTGTCTGACGACGGATCGGTCTTCACGTTCTGTCGCCTCTCTAGATCGTCTGCTTCCTTATTGACGTTGTGTTGGTCCGTGGTTCACCCGTCGACGAACAGTGGCATCGCTCCTCTTGAAATGTCGAGCGATTGCTTCAACCAGCTACTTCAAGTCCAGCAGTCAAAGTTTACAGCTTTGCATTTTTCATCGATATCTGTATGAATATCAGTTTCTGACCAATTTGCATAACTCGTTCGTGGTACATCCTTTTTTTTACCTTGTATTTCATATTTGATGAACCGTAAGATAGGAAATCCAACTCACGCCATCTGCAGAGGATGTAAGATGATTACCTACCTTAAGGTGCATGAAATATTTTCCAGGCCAGTTCCATTTCAGGCCACTCTCTATGTTTTCAATGTACATTTACTGCGAGTTACCGCAGGTGGCAACATAGAGATGATTTATGTAACTGACATAATATGTGACCTGTAATACAAAGATGGCTGACGTTTTGCAAACGTATTAACACGGACCATCAGTAAATCTAATCCCTCCAACAGTCTAATCTGTCCTAAAACTAATTTAGGGCTCAGCCTACTGACTCATAATGACAGATGGTTCCAGCCAACCTGACGGTGTACGAATTGATAACTTTTTTAAACAAAATTACAGTGAGTCTCTAGATATTAGTCACTTGTAACACCACGGGGATGGGTTATGCTCCATCACTTGCATCAAATTGAGAACTTATCGAAGCCCGTACCCACCGTGAAAATCAATCACATTATTTCGAAAACCCCATACAATTCTGTAGGTACGAAAACTACACTAAAAACTCAACAAAACTTCGCAAATTTAAGCCTAGTTCATCTGAAGACAGCTCAAAAGTTCCCAGTAACACTCTAGCGTTCGAGCTCTAGTCTTTGCTGCTGCCCCATATAATGTGTATGTGAGGAGATACAGCATCCGGAAACTTTGATTAGCAAAATGAAACTCTTACGCCTGTCAGTAACACATATTTCACCACTTTTCTTTATAACGTTGTCCCAGCTTAACGACAGACGAGGAGGAACCGAATGATACTAAATTCTTAATTTTGCATACAAATTTCACAGTCCTTTTCGTTATGTTCCTCAGCTTTTTTTTCCAGATAAATCACTTCCGTAGCTCATTATTAAGCGCGCCTTGTAATTCAGAGTTCACGAAATGCGATTACTTGACGGAATGATTCCGTCGAACAGGAGAAGGCGTCTATCTTTCTTCATCCTTCACTAATCTGTGCTTTTGCTCCGTCTCTAATGACGTCGTCGTCGACGAGCGGTACGTCCTAATTCTGCAGATCCTTGAAAGGAACGTGTGTTATAGACATATATTCCTGCACCTTGCCGTGAAACTAGCTATTGATGTCCAAAAGCGTGCACTGCATTAGTTCATGAAGTCAGTGGCACGTTCGAAATTTATCGTTCTGACGTTTTACTCTCGTAATTACTGTACCTCATTGAAGTTCCTTCATGATCTCTATGAGCGATCGTGTACGGGACGGTATTAGCCAGCTTAGATTGTATGTTCAACAAGAAGACTGCTTCATGGTTACCTGCAGGTCGACAGGGTACGTAATTGCATTCCGCACAAGTTGTTCGTGTGAACGCCTGCGAGCGGGCGACATGGCTACAGGGTAATTTCTTGTAAAGAGAAGAGCCGCGTTGATTGACGTTAATAACCACACAGTAACATTAGTACAGGAAACATTTACTCATTGAATGTGCATGGATGCACGCAGAAGGAATTTCGCCTTGCACGGTTGCAATCCTCGATTAACATAGCGTAGATCTTTTGGGCTTTACGCTGCGCTGACAGCGTGGGAGAACGGAGGTGGTTAAGGGGGCGACCGCACTATGATCACTCTGAGTGTCTTGGGCTTCTGATCCATTCAGAACACATTCTGTGCCCAATTATATAAGTTCTTTAGGTGAAAGTACGGGGTTACGAGGCTATGGTCAACGTAGCCAACTATTTACTCACTTTTCAAATGGCTCTGGGCACTATGGGACTTAGCATCTGAGGTCATCAGTCCCCTAACTAACCTAAGGACATCACACACATCCATGCCCGAGGCAGGATTCGAACCTGCGACCGTAGCGGTCGCGCGGTTCCAGACTGAAGCGCCTAGAACCACTCGGCCACCCCGGCCGGCTTACTCGCCTTTCGTGGAGCATCTGCGGGATATATCTTCAGAGATAAAATTGCCTGGAAGTTTTACTCTAGATAAACACCGACTGTGAAAGACATCGTTGTATTACAAATGAATAATTTTTCCTGCTCTCTTTTGTGTGCTGGTATTTTACAAGAGACCATGCGTTCCGCAGGCAGATGCTTTAATCCAGAACACTGGTGTTATCCTCTTTCACATTCAGTATTGCAGGGTAAGTTTAGTTCTGTCAAGCAGTGAAGCTTAACTTCATAAGGAATTTCATTTGTATTGTCTACACTATGGCGCAGTTTTAAAGTCTCACACTACGGATTCGATCCCCGATCACTCCTGTGATTTTTGTCTCTCACCACTTCTTTTGCCTATGGTAATGTTTCTTAATGAGAAAACTACGGAGTTGCACCATGGTTCGCAGTTCACGTTAAACAGTTGATACTCTTATAACTAATTAGGTAAATCAGTCAAAGGCTGGTGGACAGCAGGGCCTTACCATCTCCACCATACCATGCCTAATAAGCACTGCGGGGTTCAAGTCAATTCGGTTGGAGGGCAGTTTTACTTAATAAAGAAATGTTGGTTACAGTTACGTGAAGATGCTCATGTGTGCTATGATACATTACAATAAAAGATCACGTGATTTCATACTGATGGTTGGTTGGTTGGTTTGGGGAAGGAGACCAGACAGCGTGGTCATCGGTCTCATCGGATTAGGGAAGGATGGGGAAGGACGTCGGCCGTGGCCTTTCAGAGGAACCATCCCGACATTTGCCTGGAGTGATTTAGGGAAATCACGGAAAACCTAAATCAGGATGGCCGGACGCGGGATTGAACCGTCGTCCTCCCGAATGCAAGTCCAATGTTCTAACCACTGCGCGACCTCGCTCAGTTTTCATACTGATTTGAACAATATATACAAATATATTTTTAATGGAGCAAGTAAACTTGGAGAGTCGACGGTTTTTTAATGCCTTCTTAAAGGCGGTCATATTGATCTAAAGACATTTAATTTACTCTTGCATGTCGTTTGAAAACATACGTACCTATATAGGAGATACTTTCATGACTAATGTTAGACTCTTGGTGCTATTATCGAGGTAGAATCTAGATGTTATAATCATGCTTTTTTCTATTTTTGATAAATGAGAAATTTTGTGAATTTTACAGGATTTTCCTACGTATACACGTTGTAAAAGAATTATCCAATTCCCAGTTCTCCGTAAGACGTTCGACGACTAATACGAAATGAAATTATTGTTACATAATTCTGTCTTGAAAATATTATCTTCATCAGGTGACTTCCTGTAACATGTAATTACATAACGTATTTGCTGATGAGAAAATGTAGTTTATTAATAGTTGAATAAATTGTCTGTCTCAGTAATTATGCACGTTTCAAATGCAGCAGAAATGAGCCACTTCATTAACATAAAAATTTGGATTTTTCAGTCCGGGCTTCATTGCCAAGGTATAATCGGAAAAAGATATTGTTTAGCTGTTGCGTCCTATTTAAAATGTACTGATTATACGGCATTGGTTTATTTGTCGTAGAGTAATGAGGAACAGGGCGTACAAACTGACATCGACGCACAGTCTCGCTGTCTGTTCAGCTGAGCCTGCGATCTTGAATGGCGACTCTTGTCAGGAGACAAAAGAACACTTAACGACGTTTACTTCATGTTCGCTATTAATACGTATTTGCAGTTTACTGTGCACGTCTGCACTCCGTAAAGCACCTTACAGTTTGTGTTACTCCCACCATTCCCAGTTTCAGTCGCTAATAGTGTTGTGCAGTAAAAACTGCTGTTGGTAAACCTCCGTCTGCGGTGACATCTCAGTAAATACCCCTTATGAGCTTTCGCGAGATGTATGTAGCAGGGAGCTATATTTTGATTGACTCTTCCAGGAGCGTACGCTCTCAGCAAATCAAACAGTGATTCACAACGGCCCTCTTCTAACGTGTACCACTAGACTCGAATGAGCATCTGCGTGGCGCCTTTTCATTTACTGAACAATCCCGTGACGAAACGCGCTGCCGTTCTTTGGATATTCTCTATTTCTAATCCTATATGGTGACGGTCTTGAGAATCTGGCATCAGTCTTCGCTGCAGTTAGTTTTTCTGGTCGTTTCATTTTAAATCGCACCGTAACAATGCTCGCAAATGTATAATAGATGTCATTGCTTCCACTGGTTGTTTGGCAATCGTGTAATCAAACAAGATCCGTTCTTTCCGCCTATTTATGCACAACACGTTTGTGCTGAGGATCAGTTGCCAATCCATGCAGATCATCCTGCTATTTTTACATTCCGTAGCTCAGTCTGAAAAACGGAAGGCTTATAGTATCACCTTGTTGTCCATCCGTTTGTATGTCTGTCCGACTGCTAAGCCCTTTTCTCAGGAACGTGTAGAAGTGTCAAGTTGAAATTTATATTACATGCTAAAGCTTAAAGTTCCTTGGCGATGTAAAAAAATCCAAGCTTCTACGTCAGTGCAATCAAAAGATTCGGCCGTTTACATCACACATTTTGATACTTGCTAAATCACCCATAGTAGGGTACTTCTTATTGACCTAGAATCTTAAAATTTAGCAGAAAGCAAGATTCCACAGTGCAAGTAAAGGAAACAATCCGAAAATGGTTGATTTATAATCATACCACTCGAAAAAAATATTTTCTTGGTCATTTGTTATCCGACTGTCTGTCCGTCTGGCGTTGTCGGCGTGTTACTTGCGAGTGTGTCTCTCGCGCTTGATCGAGCGCCTACTATCGGTCTTCGCACTACATCTTTGCTGACCATTGTGCTGGCGACAGCTTACCCCAGCACAATTTATGTCACATACTTTGATACTCACAAACTCACGCATCAAAACTTGTAGGGTACTTCCTGTTGATCTAAAAATTTGCCAAGAAGTGAGGTTCAAAAGTACAAGTAAAAGAAAAAAATCCGAAAACTATTAATCTGTAATTACATCAAGTGAAAAAAATATTTTTTGGCATTTATAATCCGGCTGTCTGTCTGTCTGTTAAGACTCTTTTTTTCTCAGGAACGAGTAGAAGTATCACGAAGAACTTCAAGCCAATTGCTAAAGCCTTTGGTCACTTGGCGCTGTAAAAAATTTAAGCTTCCAGGTCAATGCATTCAAAAGATACGGTCATTTATGTCACATATTTTGGTACCATGACAGTATCGATATCTATAACAAGTAAAACTTGTCGCAATTCTCGATTTTCGGGATGAATGACCTATCTACATGCATTATTAAATTTGTACAGAATCTTTGGTGCGAAAATACTACTCGGGCTTATCAGGATTTTTTTTACCGTTGCATCTCTATGGGCAGCCGCATCATGGAGCTTCCAGCATTATCTGCTAGTACATTTATATAAATTGTGAAATATGATACAGAGCGAGGTGGCGCAGTGGTTAGCACACTGGACTCGCATTCGGGAGGACGATGGTTCAAACCTGCGTCCAGCCATCCTGATTTAGGTTTTCTGTAATTTTCCTTTTAAGGCAAATGCCGCGAAGGTTCTCTCAAAGGACACGGCCGGTTTCTTTCTTCATCCTTCCCTAATCCGAACTTGTGCCCCGCTCCTAATGACGTCGTTGTTGATGGGACGTTAAACACTGACCCCTTCCTCCTCCTGAAATATGATGGTCCAATAACACTCCTTGGCGTACTGCTGAAGCTACACTATGTGATCACAACTATCCGGACACCTGACTGAAAATCACTTACAAGTTCGTGGCGTCCTTCATCGGTAATGGTGGAATTCATTATGGTGTTGACCCAACCTTAGCCTTAATGACAGCTTCCACTCTGACAGACATACGTTCAATCAGGTGCTGGAAGGTTTCTTGGGGAATGGCAGCCCATTCTTCACGGATGCTGCACTGAGGAGAGGTATCGATGTCGTTCGGTGAGGCCTAGCACGAAGTGGGTGTTCCAAAACATCGCAAAGGTATTGTTCAAGATTCAGGTCAGGACTCTGTGCAATGTCGATCGGTGAGGCCTGGCAGGAAGTCGGCGTTCCAAAATATCGGAAAGGTGTTTTTAAGACTCTGTGCAGACCAGTCCATTACAGGGACGTTACTGTCGTTTAACCACTCCGCCACAGGCCGTGCATCATGAACAGGTGCTCCATCGTGTTAAAAGATGCAGTCGCCATCCCACAATTGCTCTTCAACAGTGTGAAGCAAGGAGGTGCTTAAAACATTATTGTAGGCCTGTGCTGTGATAGTGCCATGCAAAACAACAAGGGATGCAAGCCCCTCCATGAAGAACACGACCAGACGATAACACCACCGTCTCTACTGTTGTCACTACGCACGGTGGCAGATGACGTTCATCGGGCATTCACCATAGTCCGCAGCTCGTGGTTGTGCGGTAGCGTTCTCGCTTCCCACGCCCGGGTTCCCGGGTTTGATTCCCGGCGGGGTCAGGGATTTTCTCTGCCTCGTGATGACTGGGTGTTGTGTGATGTCCTTAGGTTAGTTAGGTTTAAGTAGTTCTAAGTTCTAGGGGACTGATGACCATAGATGTTAAGTCCCATAGTGCTCAGAGCCATTTGAACCATTTGAACATTCACCATACCCACACCCTGCCATCGGATGGCCTCATTGTGTATCGTGATTCATCATTCCACACATTTTCCCGCTGTTCATTCGTCCAATGTTTACACTCCTTACAACAAGCGAGGCGTAATTTGGCATGTACCGGCGTGGTGTGTGGCTTATGAGCAGCCGTTCGACCATGAAGTCCAAGTTTTCTCACCTCCCGCCAAACTGTAATAGTACTTGCAGTGGGTCCTGATGCATTTTGCAAGTCCTGTGTGATGGTCTGGATAGATGTCTGCCTATTGCACATTACGACGCTCTTCAACTGTTGGCGGTCTCTGTCAGTCAATAGACGAGGTCGGCCTGTGCGCTTTTGTGCTGTACGTGTCCCTTCACGTTTCCACTTCACTATCACATCGGAAACAGTGGACCTAGGGATGTTTAGGAGTGTGTAAATCTCGCGTACAGACGTATTGCACAAGTGATACCCAGTCACCTGACAACTTTCGAAGTCCTTGAGTTCCGCGGAGCGCCCCATTTTGCTCTCGCACGACGTCTAATGACTACTGAGATCGCTGATACCAGTACCTGGCAGCAGGTGGCAGCACAATGCACCTAATATGAAAAATGTATGTTTTTGGGGGTGTCCGGATACTTTTGATCAGATAGTGTACTTGTACACTCGAATACGTCTCTCCATTAAGAACAAAATTCTGCTTTGTAATTGCTAGTAGCTATTGAATCCAGTCACAAAGCTCACCTGGTATACGGTATGATTACGTTTTGATCATTAAATGACAGTGCGAAACATACCGAATGCCCTCCGAAAGTTCAGGTCATAAGCAAAACATTGTTTAAAACAATAGTGGGCGCAGAAGAATGAAAGTCGCAGAAATGTTTGCCTCAATTGATAAAATGAAGCCCTTCGAACAAAGTGATTCCTCGCAGAGCAGATATTTTTCTGAGGTCTCGTTGTCGCCTTCTAAACAAACTGTGGAACGGCGGTAAGGTTCTCAAAAGTGACTAACGCGCCCCTTCCCCTGCCAAGTAATTTCGTTGTGGACCAAAAGACGCGGAGCGAATAATAAGGTGCGGGGGTGGCGCATGCCTGCACGGCGTGTGAGGGCAGTCTAGAGCGGCGCGGGCCACGTCTCGCTTCCTTCCTCCCTTCCTTCCCCACGCTCCGTGTAGAGTGCCGCGCCGCTCCTCAGCGGGGGCGATTTGAATTCACGCCGCCACGATTGGGAATGAGCAGCCGGCCGTATTGTCCCCAGGAGGCACCGGGGCACGCCTCCAGATAAAAATGAGCGCCGCACGTGAGCGACATTTCTCCGTCACCTACCCACGGACGACACTCTTCACCGAATTCCCTTCTGCTGCGTAAGGAACTCCTTGTTATGCTGCCCTTCCGAAGACGTGGCCATAAATACTAACAGAAACTGCGCGAGCGTTTGAGCTCTACCTGTGTTTAAATTTCGACGCGTAGTCGTGCCCTCATGTATTTATACACAACTGGCCATTAAAATTGCTACACCAAGAAGAAATGCTGATGATAAACGGGTATTCATTGCACAAATATATTATACTAGAACTGACATGTGATTACATTTTCACGCAAATTGGGTGTATAGATCCTGAGATATCAGTACCCAGAGCAACCACCTCTGGCCGTAATAACGGCCTTGATACGCCTGGGCATTGAGTCAAACAGAGTTTGGATGGCATGACATGCAGCTTCAACACGATACCACAGTTCATCAAGAGTAGTGACTGGCGTATTGTGACGAGCCAGTTGCTCGGCCACCATTGACCGGACGTTTTCAATTGGTGAGAGATCTGGAGAGTGTGCTGGCCAGGGCAGCAGTCGAACATTTTCTGTGTCCAGAAAGGCCCGTACAGGACCTGCAACATGCGGTCGTGCACTATCCTACTGAAATGTAGGGTTTCGCAGGGATCGAATGAAGGGTACAGCCACGAGTCGTAACACGCCTGAAATGTAACGTCCACTGTTCAAAGTGCCGTCAATGCGAACAAGAGGTGACCGAGACGTGTAACCAATGGCACCCCATACCATCACGCCGAGTGATACGCCAGTATGGCGATGACGAATACACGCTTCCAATGTGCGTTCACCGCGATGTCGCCAAACACGGATGCCACCATCGTGATGCTGTAAACAGAACCTGGATTCATCCGAAAAAATGACGTTTTGCTATTCGTGCACCCAGGTTCGCCGTTGAGTACACCATCGCAGGCGCTCCTGTCTGTGATGCAGCGTCAAGGGTAACGGCAGCCGTGGTCTCGGAGCCATGCCGCTGCAAACGTCGTTGAACTGTTCGTGCAGATGGTTGTTGTGTTGCAAACGTCCCCATCTGTTGACTCAGAGACCGAGACGTGGCTGCACGATCCGTTACAGCCATGCGGGTAAGATGCCTGTCATCTCGACTGCTAGTGATACGAGGCCGTTGACATCCAGCACGGCGTTCCGTATTACCCTCCTCACCCACTGATTCCATATTCTGCTAACAGTCATTGGATCTCGATCAACGCGAGCAGCAATGTAACGATACGATAAACCGCAATAGCTATAGGCTACAATCCGACCTTTATCAAATTCGGAAACGTGATGGTACGCATTTCTCCTCCTTACGCGAGCCATCACAACAACGTTTCACCAGGCAACTCCGGTCAAGTGCTGTTTGTGTATGAGAAATCGGTTGGAAACTTTCCTCACGTCAGCACCTTGTACCTTGTGTGAATGCTCTGAAAAGCTGATCATTTCCATATCACAGCATCTTCTTCCTGTCGGTTAAATTTCGCGTCTGTAGCACGTCATCTTCGTGGTGTAGCAATTTTAATGGCCAGTAATGTATCTACAAGGCTATGCAGTTCTCACGTAATTGCTTGGCAGATGATTCATGGAACCACTTACGGACCATTTCTCGAATAACACGTGAGAAAGATGAACAACTAAATATTTCCGTGAGAGCTCTGACTACGCTGATAATTTCTCCCAGTGTAGGTGGGAGTCAACAAAATATTTTCGCATTTGGTGGAGAAAGTCGGTGAGTGAAAATTCATGTAAAGATCTTGCTGCTAGAGAAAGCATTCTTTGTTTTAATTATTTCCACCCCAACTTGCACATCGTAACCCTGACACTCTGTTCCCTGTTTTGTGAGGATACAGAATGCGCTGCCCTTGTTTGAACTTTTTTCGATGTCTTCTGTCAACCATATCTGGTAAGGATCCTATAATGCGCAGCATTACTCTAACAGAGGACGGACAAGGGTAGTGTAGGCAGCCTCTCTTTAGTAGCTTTTAAGTTCTGGCGCAGGTACAGTTGGGAGTGGTTTCGGGGCGCAAATGGTTATCAACATAAATATATTTATTTATAGTTCAGTTCCGTCAATTAGAGCACATCAGCAGACACAATAAAATAAGGAAATATTACTATTTAAAAAACGGTCGTCGGTTGCAAAATGTTCTTTATTAACTTAAGAACGACGCGTTTCGCCCGGGTAGGTCATCATCAGGTTATCTGAAAATATATGGGGACGACGATATGACAATAAATTCGGCGTGTTCCCTTTCTGGACTACTATAATTGTAAATAAGCTTCAAAAACCGACCGAATAAAATGTAGCTCACGCTAAAAGTTCAGAAATTGTCTGACAAAAAGCATCCATCAAAAAGGCAGGATGCCGCGTAAAACATACTAAAAGGCAACCTGTATGGAAAAATATTAAAAATTAACGATTTTATTTCATTAATTTTTAATACTTCGCCTTAGAGCCCATGTTTACTGGGCATTTATTTTGTATCTTGTGGTCCATAGCCGGACTCGGTGGCCGAGCGGTTGTAGGCGCTTCAGTCCGAATCCTGCCTCGGGCATGGACGTGTGTGATGTCCTTAGATTAGTTAAGTTTAAGTAGTTCCTAGTTCTGGAGGGCTGATGACCTCAGCTGTTAAGGCCCATAGTGCTCAGAGCCACTTGAACCATTTTTTTGTGGTCCATGCTGCCTCGCCCTAAAATATGGAAAGCACAGAACTCGCAGCAGAAGAGAGTCGTTTCATAGTATCGAAGATGACGAAGCGCTCATAGCTGTTAAGTTACGCACTTTGGAGCCCATTTTTATGGGCCATGTTCGCTTCGGATGATCGTTCCTGCCGTTTAAATGAATACTGACAATTTCTCCAGGGACACATTATACATGTCATTACTTAGGGTTGTTGCTGATAATGTTAGTCTGACGGCTAGATCACACATTCTGACGTTCCACCATTCCATTTCGAGCAGCTCCTGGAGACATCAGAGTTAAGGCTTCATAACGAAGGCCCAGCTCCGAAACCTGGTTTGGTCTGGAGTCGTATTTGAATTTGCAGGAGCGAAGTTACCCGATAGACGTCGATCTTGGCTCCCTTTCCGCAGTCTTGGTGGCAGAGCCAATCGGATAGTTCCGCGGCGGGTAAACGAGACAAAACGGCGATAAAGCTATCGTGACGGTCGTCATGGCAACGGACGCGAAGCCTGCCAGAAATTGTCGGCCATTACCAGCCCCCTGGCCCCCGGCGCCCATTCTTTATTTAAAGTGATCACAGGCCGGGATAACGGCGGGGCCGTTGGGTTGGGGGCGGCGTCGGCGGCGGATCGCGGCGCGGCGCGCTGCCGCGACACGCGCATTAATACGGGCCGGCATTCCGGCGGCTGTCGCTCACGCTGTCCTCCGGTCGGCGCGGCGTGGCCACATAAATTTCCGGCTCGCTTTTTGCGCGCGGCGGCCGCTGTGCCGCGCTCTCCCGCCACCGTTACTGTTGCCGCCAGGCCGCGCGTTTTGTTTCCGAATGGCGCGGAAGTATGCGGGATTATCGCACCGGCGACGCGGGTAAACGTCATACGTTCCACGGAACCGCCCCAGTGAGTTACATCTGCAACAGGGTGCAGCACCAGCGAGACCTGCACTGTCACCCTGCTACGGCCGACTAAACTTGCACCATTGTGCACCTCACATTTTCTCTTCCCATCATGATCACGGCTTGAACACTTACAACAGTTTTGTTTAATGCTTATCAGAAGCATCAGATTGAAAATTCGAGCCGCGCGGGATTAGCCGAGCGGTCTTAATGCGCTGCAGTCATGGACTGTGCGGCTGGTCCCGGCGAAGGTTCGAGTCCTCCCTCGGGCATGGGTGTGTGTCCTTAGGATAATTTAGGTTAAGTAGTGTGAAGGCTTACGGACTGATGACCTTAGCAGTAAGTCCCATAAGATGTCACACACATTTGAACATTTGAAAATTCGATCGATAGTTTAATATTTACCCCTCATTCTGGGACTCTCACCAGACAGGACTGACAGAAAAATGTCAGAGAACATCCAAAGAAGAGCAGCGCGTTTCGTTACTGGTTCCTTCGGCAAACGCGGAAGCGTCAGGGAGGTGCTCATCCAACTCCTGTGACAGGTGCTACAAGAGAGGCGTTGTGCATTACGGCGTGGTTTGAACACTTACAACAGTTTTGTTTAATGCTCATCAGAAGCATCAGATTGAAAATTCGAGCCGCGCGGGATTAGCCGAGCGGTCTTAATGCGCTGCAGTCATGGACTGTGCGGCTGGTCCCGGCGAAGGTTCGAGTCCTCCCTCGGGCATGGGTGTGTGTCCTTAGGATAATTTAGGTTAAGTAGTGTGAAGGCTTACGGACTGATGACCTTAGCAGTAAGTCCCATAAGATGTCACACACATTTGAACATTTGAAAATTCGATCGATAGTTTAATATTTACCTCTCATTCTGGGACTCTCACCAGACAGGACTGACAGAAAAATGTCAGAGAACATCCAAAGAAGAGCAGCGCGTTTCGTTACTGGTTCCTTCGGCAAACGCGGAAGCGTCAGGGAGGTGCTCATCCAACTCCTGTGACAGGTGCTACAAGAGAGGCGTTGTGCATTACGGCGTGGTTTGAACACTTACAACAGTTTTGTTTAATGCTCATCAGAAGCATCAGATTGAAAATTCGAGCCGCGCGGGATTAGCCGAGCGGTCTTAATGCGCTGCAGTCATGGACTGTGCGGCTGGTCCCGGCGAAGGTTCGAGTCCTCCCTCGGGCATGGGTGTGTGTCCTTAGGATAATTTAGGTTAAGTAGTGTGAAGGCTTACGGACTGATGACCTTAGCAGTAAGTCCCATAAGATGTCACACACATTTGAACATTTGAAAATTCGATCGATAGTTTAATATTTACCCCTCATTCTGGGACTCTCACCAGACAGGATTGACAGAAAAATGTCAGAGAACATCCAAAGAAGAGCAGCGCGTTTCGTTACTGGTTCCTTCGGCAAACGCGGAAGCGTCAGGGAGGTGCTCATCCAACTCCTGTGACAGGTGCTACAAGAGAGACGTTGTGCATTACGGCGTGGTTTACTATAAAAACTGAGAGAGAGTACGTTCGTAGACTGGTCTATCAATATATTATTACCTCCTACACATAGTAATAGACGGAAAGTCATCGAGTAAAACAGAAGTAATATCCGCCATTCCCCAGGGAAGTGTTACAGGCCCTCTATTGTTCCTGATCTATATTAACGACATGGGAGACAATCTGAGTAGCCGTCTTAGATTGGTTGCAGATGATACTGTCATTTACCGTCTTGTAAAGTCATCAGATGATCAAAACGACTATGCAAAATGATTTAGATAAGATATCTGTATGGTGCGAAAATTGGCAATTGACCCTCAATAAGGAAAAGTGTGAAGTTATTCACATGAGTACTAAAAGATCATCATCATCATCATTTAAGACTGATTATGCCTTTCAGCGTTCAGTCTGGAGCATAGTCCCCCTTATAAAGTTCCTCCATGATCCCCTATTCAGTGCTAACATTGGTGCCTCTTCTGATGTTAAGCCAATTACTTCAAAATCATTCTTAACCGAATCCAGGTACCTTCTCCTTGGTGTACCCCGACTCCTCCTACCCTCTACTGCTGAACCCATGAGTCTCTTGGGTAACCTTGCTTCTCCCATGCGTGTGACATGACCCCACCATCTAAGCCTGTTCGCCCTGACTGCTACATCTATAGAGTTCATTCCCAGTTTTTCTTTGATTTCCTCATTATGGACACCCTCCTGCCATTGTTCCCATCTACTAATACCTGCAATCATCCTAGCTACTTTCATATCCGTAACCTCAACCTTATTGATAAGGTAACCTGAATCCACCCAGCTTTCGCTCCCATACAACAAAGTTGGTCGAAAGATTGAACGGCGCACAGATAACTTAGTCTTAGTACTGACTTCCTTCTTGCAGAAGAGAGTAGATCGTAGCTGAGCGCTCACTGCATTAGCTTTGCTACACCTCGCTTCCAGTTCTTTCACGATGTTGCCATCCTGTGATGCCATCCTGTGATGTACTAAAAGAAATCAGCTAAATTTTGATTACGCGATAAGTCACACAAATCTGAAGGCTGTAAATTCGACTAAATACTTAGGAATTAAAATTACAAATAATCTAAACTGAAACGACCACATAGATAATACTGTGGGTAGAGCAAACTAAAAACTACGATTCATTGGCAGAACACTTAGAAGGTGCAACAGATCTACTAAAGAGACTGCTTACAATACGCTTGTCCGTCCCATTCTGGAGTATTGCTGTGCGGTGCGGGATCCGCATCAGGTGGGACTGACGGGTGACATCGAAAAAGTACAAAGAAGGGCAGCTCGTTTAGTATTATCGTGAAATAGGGGAGATAGTGTCACAGACATGATACGTGAATTGGAGTGGCAATCATTAAAACAAAGGCGTTTTTCGTTGCGACGGAATCCTTTCATGAAATTTCAATCACCAGTTTTCTCCTCTGATTGCGAAAACATTCTGTTGGCACCCACCTACATAGGGAGAAATGATCGACACGATAAAGTAAGAGAAATCAAGGCTCGCACAGAAAAATTTAAGTGCTCGTTTTTCCCGCGTGCCGTTCGAGGGTGGAACGGTAGAGAGACAGCTTGGAGGTGGTTCATTGAACCCTCGGTCAGGCACTTAATTGTGAATAGCAGAGTACTCACGTAGATGTCGATGTAGATTTATATCTCGTGGAAATGCAATGTAGTTAAAATCAGATATATTCGAGATCACATGGAGCTTACCAAAATGATGGAATGACGGTAGTACGGAAAATAGTCCCCGCTGCATATCATAAGGTGGATTATGGGGTATAGATGGAGGTAGGTGTAGATGCAAACCTAGATGGCGACTTTTACAATTAAACATAAAATGGAATACGAATTAAAAGAATTTACACACAAATATTCACCATGTCTGATGTTAGGTATCACGAGCAATCCATATGGCTCTGAGCACTATGGGACTTAACATCTATGGTCATCAGTCCCCTAGAACTTAGAACTACTTAAACCTAACTAACCTAAGGACATCACACAGCACCCAGTCATCACGAGGCAGAGAAAATCCCTGACCCCGCCGGGAATCGAAACCGGGAACCCGGGTATCACGAGCAATCTGCTGGTTACATTCCATTACTGGGTGCTCGAGGAGAGGTGAGGATTAACGCTTCACTTCGGATGCCTCATTTTGAAAGCTATAATGCTCTGGAAACGTACTTGAATCGCAGGACATGGAATAGGCAAATACCTTAGCGGACTTACCCTAGAGACATCCTCCTTGTCACCCTTCCGCCGTCATAAAGATACGAATATGTTCAGTGGCTAGCTCTTCATTGGAGGCGGAAGAAGTGTGGAACATTTTGTGAGAAATGTAGCACCGTGGTTAACAGAACAGCTCACTTTATGAATGAAAACCACACACAACACTAGTGTAATAGTTGACAATATTTATTATTTATTTCACAAACCGGTTTTCGGCTGTTACGCCATTACCAGGTGATGACGTAAGAGCATATTACATCAGTGTTGTGTGTGTTTTCATTCCTAATGTACAAAATATTATACCAAGAACCGACAGAACAGTCAGTCATTGGAAGAACAGCTCACATTAATTCAGACAAATCTTGCTCCAATTTATTAACAAGAACGTCCACTGAAAGTTACAGGCAGGTTAAACTCACGTGCTGGAACAGGACTCAAAACCAGAACCTTGGCTATCGCAGGCAATGATCTTACTGACTGAGCTAAACAAGCAAGATACACGATCAGTCCTCACAGCTCCATTTCCGACAGTTTCTCCCTCTCCTACTCTCCAAAATTCACATAAGTTCTGCAGCATAACTTGTGAGGTTAGCACACTTCGAAAAAAGAACATTGCGGTGAAATGGTGTGGCCACAGTCTAGGTCCTAGAGAATGCTTTCGTGAATGGTTCAAATGGCTCTGAGCACTATGGGACTCAACTGCTGAGGTCATTAGTCCCCTAGAACTTAGAACTAGTTAAACCTAACTAACCTAAGGACATCACAAACATCCATGCCCGAGGCAGGATTCGAACCTGCGACCGTAGCGGTCTTGCGGTGCCAGACTGCAGCGCCTTTAACCGCACGGCCACTTCGGCCGGCTTTCGTGAATGAATATGTCAATCTGCAGTGGAGCGTGCGCTGTTCTGAAACTGTTTCACTGCGTTGTGCCTCCAAGTAACAATAGCTTATTTGTTATCGTACGATCATATCCGAGAAAGTCTCGTCGCTGGAAAGGAAATTTGATAGTACAGTACTTCTCAGAGGCATTCTACTGTTTGTTTAGCCTAACGATATAATTCTGAGCTTTCCTATTGATATTTACGTCACTGAAATACCTGTCAAAGAGATCGTCTGATGCAGTGCTTTGTGTGCTCTACAAACAAGATTCTGTAGCTCGGCCGACGCTATCTCCTGAATGGGTTCCCCTGTAAAGGCGCGCTTGTGTTCCGGCCGTGGCCGAGGGAAACAGATACAGCTAGCGCTGAAGTGATGGGCAGTCAGAAGCAATGGAACAGGGCATAGTTGCGCAAAGTGGACCATCGTGCAGTTTAGCCACGAGCGCCGAACACAGTACGTTGTGTTTCACTGTGGCAAGTCGAGGAACAATGATTACGCAGTGGTGTATTTAATGAAAACCGTAGACTATATATGAATTGATCGCACGACTTGGGACATTCTGAAACCTGATGAGTGAGGAAAGCAGAATTTCCGAAAGAAATCAGGTTTCTCCATCAGACGACATACAATTTCTGAACGTAATAGCGAGATTATTGGCCATAAAGATGAAGCTGCAGTGAGCCTATTAACGTAGTTTTCTGTTACCAGCTGAGACCACACGGCGGGTACAGCACGAGACTCATATCGGATGAGCTGAATTAGATCATAAACTTCGTAAGGTTTTCAGATCTGAAACGAGCCGGACGTCGAAGGGAGAGCGCTTTCTTTTCCCCAAACTTAGATAGCTACAGCAGTAGCCTCGATACAACAATACAGAATATCTGAAACGATCATTTGCAACTTCACAGCAGAATAACAATTTGTAACTGCTACAGAAGGAAAAAATATAGTTAAGATGATGATCCAAATGGAAAAGTTTCTAGCCTTCTTCTTTATGCGTCAATACCAGTGTTTCCCGTGACGCTGGCATCACTGTAACCTTTATTCCATTTTAAATACCAACATTTTAGGTTAGGCTTTACCGTGCCAGTGAAACAAGATGTTTACTGTTACCAATCACAGTTATTTTATTATAAGGTTTAAACCTCCATCATCAGCTGGATTTATGTTTATTAATGTGACTTGAGTGCTGTGTTACGACTCTGGCGTGATCTGTGGCATTGTTTAGTAGAGAGACAAAAGATTATGTCAGAATGTAGTTCTAAGGATGTCTTTGACAAAATCTGAACATAAATGTAAATATGAAAATGAAACAACTGAAGTAGAATATCTCCAGTGGTCACAGGCTCCTTTCTGTATCGTAATATATCACGCGTAAGCTGTCACACTTTCTAAACAAATACTGGCGTCTGGAAACTGATAGATGCAAAGAACAAGTAGCAAAAACAGAAAAACTATTTCATAGTACAAAGAACATGTTGGAAAACAAAACCATTATTCCCGAGTAAGTCTTAAAACATTGTGGAATAAATATGTTAGAGAAAATATTTCAAGTGGTACACAGATCCTTTTCTGTCAAGTGTGCATAGTTTGAACTTTGTACTCATTTATCAAATCATAAATAAATAACAATTTAGGCCGATATTCAGAGATAGACGGCGAAAGGAGTGACAGAAGGAGAGCCAAGTTTTACTTATGCCAGAGCTGTGGGTGTCTTAGACTTATACCTGTTACATGTCATAACTACTTAAATGTTGAATAAACATACTGATGAGGAATTAAAGAGATGCAGATATATATTTCCTTAAAAGTATAAACAGATATATATATATATAAAATATCTGGCTGACATGGGGAGCAAATTGTTGGTTTTTTGGGTAAATATGTTGAGTTTTGTTGTTAGGTAAGTTAACTGTTCACTTAGGAAATATCAATGAAATATGCAAATAACTAAAATGATTAATGGTAGATATGAAGTGGAGGATGAAATATGAAGAGGAGGATGGACACAGTTTGTACGTGTGTGTGTGCGTGTGCCTGATGCTTTAAAATAATATGCAGACAGCGTGTGGCTATACGAGCATCACAGTAGCCATCCTGACACGCTCAATAATGGCAAAACAATCACAGCACAAAAAATAAACAGAAAGTAAAATCTTCCACACAATACCATTTGTGGGTAGTATTTCATATCAGACTACCAACGCCTTCAATCAAAATGGCATAAACACATTTTTGACACTGACAACAAGATTGGGCAGAAGCTACCTCGCAACAGCAACACAGAAAACCAACTGCACCATACGAGGATGTACAAAATTGAATGTCTAGTCTGTGACCGTTACTAAATAGGACATATAGGCAGATTATTTGAGGTTAGATTCAAGAAGGATATGGTAGTACTAGAAAAAAAATAGCAAAAATCAGCAGTACCACCCACCATACTAACGACATGTGCATCTGCATACTACATATCCTACCTGAAGACAAAAAGCTAGACATCGTTGACACATTCCAAATATACAAATACCAAAGAAAACAAACCGGATCCGTCCTAAATGACAAAAAATGACGACATTTACAACAATATCACCTCTGTTTTTAATAGGATGTTTCATTATTAAATTTGCAATACACACACACACACATACACACACACACACACACACACACACACACACACACTCTCTCTCTCTCTCTCTCTCTCTCTCTCTCTCTCTCTCTCTCTTTGCCCCCGTCCTCTCCTCCTTAATTACATAAATATCTAGTTATGTTTCCATGATAGTTCCCAAATGAACAATGGATTGGTCTTACTCACAAATATATCAGTACAAGAGCAGTTGCTACCACATGTCAACCTGAGAGTATGTATATCAGTCTATATTATAAACGGTATATCGATCTGCATGTTATTTCGAAGCATAATCAATGTATTACTTCAACCATTACTTAGTTATAACATGTAACAGATGTAAGACTAACAAATCCACAGCTCTGCGATAACTAAAACTTTGTTCTCCTTCTATCACTCTTTTCATCCTCTATCTCTGAATCTCGGCCTGCTTTGTTATTTACGTATAATTTTATCTGTGTTAGCAATACAATTATTACATTTAATGTTTTAAACATGTCACCTGGTATTATAACTGAGTGCAAAGTTTAACATATGAACTTGACAAAAAAGGATTTGTATACCACCTGAAATATTTGCTCTAACGTATCTGCTCACCTACTCAACCAAAGATCTCGATAGTGCTTTTAGACTTACTCCGAAATAATGGTTTGTTTTGCTACATGTTCTTTGTACTCTGAAATTAGTTTTCTGTTTTACTGTTTGTTCTTTGCACCTATCAGTTTCTAGACACAATATTTGTGTACAAAGTGTGGGAGTGTAAGTGTCATGTATTATGACAGAGATCGGGGCCTATGATCACTGGACGTTTTAGTTGTTTTATTTTGATATTTACATTTACGTTTAGTTTTTGACTGAAGACCCACAGAGATCTATGTTCTGAAATGGTGTTTTGTTTCTCTATTAGACAGTGCCACAGGTTACTCCAAAGTCGTGTAACACAACACACAGAAGTCGTATTAATAATGCACACAAATCGTCCTGTGCTTGCTGGAAGTTTAAACTTTTGAAAAACTTAGCGGAAAAAAGGATTAACAATGTGTGGAGATAGTAAACTTGTTGTTTTATTCGATTTTTATTCAAATTTTGTTCACATTTAGTACAACATATTGCCATGACCTAAGACAATTGTACTGTTTTTAAATGGTTCCAAATTCGCGACTGACTGTACATTTATTACAGTTACCGCCATTGCAATTCCGACCTTAGGCCATTTTCAATTGGTTACAGGTGCTGAAAACACGGCAGTAGTCAATATTAATAAAAGTGGTTAAAATTACGTGAGCCTCCATTGCTCGTGTCTGCCTTTGTCATACGATCGTTCTGTGATGAACAGGATGAAAACTCATGGAACTAAATTGTTTCTTACTGCAAATGTCAGTAACGAACACTGCAACGGTTAAAACAGCTGTTACTGTGCATGTCAGTAACGAATACAGCACTGGTCAAAACATGTGTTGGTTCTGATCTTATGATTGTCAGAACTAGAGAACAGAGTGATCTGTAACATATATCTGTGGAAAAACGTGTGATAATATTTGGAACTGTGATAATGGCTATAAGTGATACGCCATTCTTCTATATTGTTGTAAGTCACGTTATCATCCGGTCAATTTTAAGGTGCCTTTTTACATGTTTTTATGTAAGTAAAAGTACCAAGTGTAGCGTCTCATCTAGTTTGTGTCAGTGTAATAAGACGTCACCTTTAATAACAATCTGGATGGACCTTAGTGTAAAATGTTCCACCAAGTTTTTGTTATAGCGGATTCTCTTTGCCTTTCTCTGGCCTTATTCCGTTTCCTCGCCTCCTTCCACTCTCGCCCTCCTCCTGTCTCTGTTTATTTTATCCGTAATCTCATTTCCCCTCTCTGGCCCGCTCTTTTTAAGCGAGAAGAAAAAACTTGTTCCGTATACAAACTGCATATACACGGGGGAAACGCCGGTGGCTGGCCTGCCTTATATACGTGGCGAGATTAGGAATTTTAGCCTGCAGGCTCCGGCGGCGCGCGGCTACCGAGGAGGCGAGCGAGCGAGCGAGAGAGAGAGAGAGAGAGAGAGAGCGGAGAAACAGATTCGGCGCAGGGAAATGGAAGTTCAGAGGAACCAAATTTTCATACGCGCATGTATTTTAATATGGCTATATTGCCCTCCGCGGGAACACTCACTATAAATTTACGAAAGTGCCCGCTCAAGTTCCGTGGGACTAAGAAAACGCTGGCGCGGGGGCGGGCAGAGGGGGCTGTATCGCGGAAACTCGCAGCGCGCAGCCGCGGGCGGTAAACGGGAAAAATGGCGCCCCGTGTCGGCGCGCAACAAATCTCCCGACGCTCGGACGCGCCAGATTATTCCCGAGGGATCACCTGTCTTCGCATATTCCCGTAACCCTGTTTTAGCGCCATAGTACGAATGCGACAGAGAGTACTAAGTTCGCCATTCTGGTGATGTCAAGTAATACGCGTATTCCTCTGACCGCCCCCTCTTAACGACAGTAATTGCAACTGCAACACGCTGCTACGAGGGTCACTCCAAAAGAAATGCACACTATTTTTTTTAATCCACCTTTCATTCTACATGTTTGAAAGTTTTACAGTGTGTAGATACAGCCTATAGGAACAATATTTTCATTTCTCCACATAATTTGGCTCTGAGCACTATGGGACTTAACATCTATGGTCATCAGTCCCCTAGAACATAGAACTACTTAAACCTAACTAACCTAAGGACAGCACACACATCCATGCCCGAGGCAGGATTCGAACCTGCGACCGTAGCAGTCACGTCCACATAATTTCCATCCCTCTCAACTGCCTTACGCCATCTTGGAACCAGCGCCTGTATACCTGCACGGTAAAATTCTGAACCAACCTGATGGAGCCACTGTTTGGCAGCGTGCAGAAGGGAGTCATCAGTCTTTCAGTTTCCCAAAGAGATGATAGTCACATGAAGCCAGGCCAGGACTGTACGGCGGTGTTTCAGTGTTGTCCATCCGAGTTTTGTGATCGTTTTTTGACTGACATGTGACCGTGCATTGTCGTGCAACAGCAAAAGATCCTGCTTTTGCCGATGTGGTCGAACACGACTCTGTCGAGCTTGACGTTTCTTCAGTGTCGTCACATATGCATCAGAATTTATGGTGATTCCACTTGGCATGATGTCCACAAGCAAGAGTCCTTCGAGATCGAAAAACACTGTAGCCATAACTTTTCCAGCAGAAGCTGTGGTTTTGAATTATTTTTTTCTTGTTCAGCAGCAACTTCTCTGACGCTGACATTAGGGTTATCGTCAACTGCACGAAGAATTGCCTCGTCCATTGCAGGTGTCCTCGTCGTTCTAGGTCTTCCCCAGTCGCGAGTCATAGGCTGGAATGTTCCGTGCTCCCTAAGACGCCGATCAATTGCTTCGAAAGTCTTCCTGTCGGGACACCTTCTTTCTGGAAATATGTATCGATACAAACGTACCGCGCCACGGCTATTGCCCCGTGCTGCCTACTCCGCATTTGTAAACATTTCACTGACTGCAAAACCACGTCCGTGATGAACTCTAACCTGTTGATGCTACTTACTGATGTGCTTGATGCTAGTACTGTAGAGCAATGAGTCGCATGTCAACACAAGCACCGAAGTCAACATTACCTACCTTCAATTGGGCCAACTGGCGGTGAATCGAGGAAGTACAGTACATACTGACGAAACTAAAATGAGCTCCAACATGGAAATTATGCGCTAGCGGGCACATGTCCACATAACATCTTTTCTTTTTTGTGTGTGAGGAATGTTTCCTGAAAGTTTGGCCGTACCTTTTTGTAACACCCTGTATACGGTACCATCGTGTTAGAAGCTGCATCGGCACGACGCCGTCAACGCCTACCTCTGCTCCGCACTTGGAGGTAGCGGAAATGCCTCTTCATATTTTGCGCCACTACTTTACATAAATTTTGCGTTGCGGATCTGGAGACGCTAATGTTCAGAACGCAACACTATTACAGGAGCATCTTTGTACTAAACATCTTTGCTTTCAAGAAACAAAAAGCGCAATGCTGAGTAACAACCGCTGTTTGATAGGAACTCTCCCTTGCCGACTAATTCACCGGATAAACCCGTACTTCAAAATTCCTTTTTCGCAGCTACTGGCTTCGTTTGAAATCCATTTAATCCTCCAAAAGTGAAACAGCAAATGTTAACAACTTATTCAAGGCAACCTGGCAAATGCAGTGGCCACGTGCGATTAAATTATATACTGATGAATCGAAAATCATTGATCATCCACGTGTTGGTAGCACCTTCTTTTGGCTTGATCTTGCCGTACTTCCTCCTGCAGAACAGGTCAGTGTTACCGAGGAGATGGAGGCGGAAATACAGGCTCTTTTGGCCTGGTGGACTGGACAAAATCTTGAACAACACTCACTCGTTAAATCTACTATCAACCCTCAATCTCTTAGCAACACATCACATAGCGGCGACAGTTATCTTATGAACAAAATGCAGAAGGAGATTGAGCTAGCCGCAGGATATAACTACACTGAACTTTCTTCAGATTCCGTCACTTGCAAGTCCTCAAAGGTTTCTTGGGCTGAACAGTCTCAGTAGGTAAATCTCATTGCCTTAGAAATAGGAGAGACAGTAACGTCCATCCTACGAATATAGCGGAGAAAGTGGTTGAACTGCAGCTGTGTGGAACTTGTATGCTCTTTGTCTGGATCCATCGCATCTACTCCTCCAACAAAACGAGGACATGGATCTACAAGTACAAGGTGCAACGCGTATGATGCACGTCGCCAGTATCACGAGGGTAATCCCAAGAGTAAGGTCTATTTTTTTATAAGTACAGAACTCTGTTTGTGCGAATGTTGGTCACACTGGTATGAGGAGTGCTTCACGTGCTGTGTGTAAACATGCTCACTCCGCGCTGAGGCGCCGTTGAGAATGGAGCTCCCGTTGGATATTACCGGCAAGGGCGAATTGCGCGCGGTTATTCGGTTTTTGAACTCAAAGGGCACTGCGCCGATTGAAATCCATCGCCAATTGATGGAAATGTATGGTGAGTCGTGCATGGATGTCAAAAATGTTGGAAAGTGGTGTAGAGAGTTTGCAGCTGGTTGGACCGAAATTCACGACGAGCAAAGGAGCGGGAATCCGTCAATTCCTGAGGAGACAGTGTTGAAAGTTGAGCAATGGGACCACAGTTAACGCTGACAGGTACTGTGAGACTCAAACGGGCAATTCAGAACCGGAGAAGAGGAATGTTGAGCAAGGGCGTACACATTCTCCATGACATCGCTCGGCAAACCGTTGCTCTCCTGCAGCAGTTTCAGTGGATCATAATCCGCGACCCACCCTATAGCCCTGAATTGGCGCCCAGTGACTATCACCTGTTCCCTAGGTTAAAAGAACATTTGGCCGGAAAGCGATTCAGATCCGACGACGAGGTAAAAGACGAGGTTCGTAACTTTCTGAGCAGCATGGCGGCGAGCTGGTATGACATGGGCATACAAAAACTGCCACAGCATCTACAAAAATGCATCAACAGAAATGGTGATTATGTCGAAAAGTAGCTAAACGTTCAAGCTGTAAACTGATATAAACCGTTGTAGAAATAAACATGTCTATATACTTATAAAAAACAGGAGACTTTACTTTTGGGATTACCCTCGTATGAACTGATGAAAGCCAAAGTCATCTACCTGTATTCTCTTACGTTCTTCGTTCCTTCCATTCATCCTTTCATCCAACCATCAATCGTCACCTAAAACGTACAAAACGCAGCTAAAATTTAAATACTAAGAAATGCTTTAAAAAACAAAGAACTGCCCATGCATGCGTCTTCACCACTGCTACAGACTTGCACACACCTCCACTCCCATCCTTGTCTACTAGAGGACCGGATAAAAGACAAGAATCAGCCGAAATAATTCTTTAAAGTCGCATTTCTTATCGACAGTGGGGTCGTATCGATACTGCAAGTTGCGTTTCTGCCGCTCCCCTACATGTTCCGTCTCTAAGAGTCTAAATGCAAACATTTGTTCACACTTGAGATTAGCTACAGATTTCGGGAACAGCGGAAAATCCTTTTTTCGTTAATGCCAATGAAATCAGTTACCAGGAAGCAGACTTCCTCATTGTGAACATCTGTTCCCGAGAGATATTCGGCGGTGACTGAAGACACTTGGAGCAGAATGGTCAGATAAGCTCTTCCAGGACGAGTGCCATAATCGTTATCACGCGGGACGACTTCCTGGTTTCTGCGAATGTGACTCGCGGCGCGAGCCGGTGTCTCGGTTATGGCCGCTACCTGGCGTGGGTAACCACGTGCTCCGCGGCCGGGAGCGCGCCGTCCGCCTATCCGCGCGGGCAATCGCACATCGCGTGGCCCATCGATCGGCTGCACCAATCGCGCCGCCTCGGCGAGATCTTGCGAGCGCCCGTCGCTACCTCCCACGCGATTCGCAGTCAGATAATCGCCCCAGGAGCTCGCGTCTTGCCCGGCAGTTAGCTGTCAGAGCCGTATTCCAACACACAAATGGCCGCAGTCGTTACGGTAGTGATTTTCTTATTCTGTTTACCCCCAGGTGGCAATCATTGACGGAACTGGCAGCCTAGCGGGGAGGAACACGATCTCGATCGAAAATTTTAGTGATTCGAATATCAATGATTTTAGGGCTTAAGAAACTAAAGGGCTTACAATTTCGCCAGTGTACGCATTATTCGTTTCTATGTACACTCTTGCTAATACATTAAGGATAATTGCAGAATTTGGTGCCACACAACGTGGCACTACACAAAACTGGTGCTAATAGCATAGGCATACATGGAACACACACGACACAGATCTGTAAGTCCACGGCCGGCCGGAGTGGCTGAGCTGTTCTAGGCGCTACAGTCTGGAACCGCGCGACCGCTACGGTCGCAGGTTCGAATCCTGCCTCGGGCATGGATGTGTGTGATGTCCTTCGGTTAGTTAGGTTTAAGTAGTTCTAAGTTATAGGGGACTGATGACCTCAAAAGTTAAGTCCCATAGTGCTGAGAGCCATTTGAACCATTTTTTGTAAGTCCACGGTATTGGTGATAAGTTGAGACAACCGTCCCGAAACACAAGTGCTATAAAACGCCACTGTTTCGGTTGCAAGTACCCCGACATCAATATGGGATATGATCGCCATGCACACGTACACAGGCCGCACAGCGGGTTGGCATACTCTGGATCAGGTGGTCGAGCAGCTGCTGGGTATAGCCTCCCATTCTTGCACCAGTGCCTGTCGGACCTCCAGAAGTGTCGTAGGAATTTGAAGACGTGCAGTGATCCGTCGATCGAGAGCATCCCAGACGTGCTCGAGGGGGTTTAGGTCTGGAGGACAGGCAGGCCTCTCCATTCGCCTTTCTGTTTCAAGGTACTCCTCCACGATGGCAGCTCGGTGGGGCCGTGCGTTATCATCCATCAGGAGGAAGGTGGGACCCAGTGCACTCCTGTAAAGGCGGACAAAAAAATGGCTCTGAGCACTATGGGACTTAACATCTGCGGTCATCAGTCCCCTAGAACTTAGAACTCCTTAAACCCAACTAACCTAAGGACATCACACACATTCATGCATGAGGCAGGATTCGAACCTTCGGTCGTAGCAGAAAGGCGGACATACTGTTGCAAAAATGACGTCCCGATACACCTGACCTGTTACAGTTCTTCTGTCAAAGACATGCAGGGGTGTACCTGCCCCAATCATAATCCCACCCAACCCATCAAAACACGACCTCCATACAGCTCCCTTTCAAGGACATTGAGGGGTTGGTATCTGGTTCCTGGTTCACGCCAGATGAAAACCCGGCGAGAATCACTGTTCAGACTATACCTGGACTCGTCCGTGAACATAACCTGGGACCACTGTTCCAATGATCATGTTCTATGTTCTTGACACCAGGCTTTACGGGCTCTCCTGTGACCAGGGGTCAGTGGAATGCACCTTGCAGGTTTCCTGGCGAATAAACAATGTCTGTTCAGTCATCTGTAGTCTATGTGTCTGGAGACAACTGTTCCAGTGGCTGCGGTAAGGTCCCGAGTTCTTTACTTCTGCCAGTAAAGGTGCGAGGACGGGGCGTGAGTCGTGCTTGGGTATCTCAGATGGTAGAGCACTTTCCCGCGCAAGGCAAAGGTCCAGAGTTCGAGTCTCGGTCCGGCACACAGTTTTAATCTTCCAGGAAATTTCATATCAACGCACTCTTCGCTGCAGAGTGAAAATCTCATTCTGGAGCGTTAAAGCCGTTTGTAAAAGACGTGGTACGCTTTTTCAACTGAATACACGTAACATGCATGTTGTAATGTATTATGAACTAAATGCAAAGTAAATAAACATTATGTAAAAATGTGTAACATAACTGTACTTCATTGTAACATTGTTTTGAAGAAAATCACGTTACGGTCCAATTGTATTGCGCATACGTTCACGTTGTGCACATCAATTTTGCGAATTGAAGTTCCTTTCAATACCCATACCTCCCTAACGAAGCATTTGCGGACGTATGTTGGTATAACATTTTTTGTTCAGAACTACTTACACTATCACTGTTTAAAATATCGACCTTTCCTTCCCAAACACCCTGTACATCAACTTTCTCGGATTTTTTCGTCGTATTCATTTCGTGGGCCTTTGCAGGAGGAAGTAATATGCTGGACGAGTACTCTTGGAACGCACGATCTCCAGTAGCGTAATCGAACAGTAATATCTCACTTCCCCTATTTACAGTTAATACTTTAAATTCATTTACGCTCAGGGTCAGCTGCCATTTCCTGCTCCACTCATCCAAGTAATGCAGAATGAAGGAAGAAATTGTCCCATCATTTAACGGAATTGATTGAGGAAAACCACAGCCAAGTTATTTGACCGTGGAAGTTACGACATACATGCGGTGACTGCTGGGCTCGAGTAAGTCCATCAAGGACAGACCAACTGGTTCCTTCACCTCGGAGAAACGCAGAGTAAGACCACAGATAAACACTTCTACCTAAAGACGACCGCTTGGCGCATCCAAATAATGGCCGTCCACCCATAAGTGATCAAAATGGAGCGCGATAGCATAATACATGTAAATTCTCTGTAATAGCGGTACGGTATCGGGCATAGTCGGCGCCGGGCCTCCTTATCGTTATAGCTCACTTTCTGCCCGTATAACCGCTGAAAATTAGCGAGGCTCGCGCCGTGTTTCACAGATCGGGACGCTCGATCGATCAGATAATTGGAGTTAATAGCGTTGCAGACACTCGCGGGGGATCGCACGGGCCGCTTTGCTGTAGGGAGCATCAGTCATTAACCAGTCGCGATATATATCACTATCTAAGGAAGCGGCGGCGTCGGCACCCGCATTCCGAGGTGTGCTGGAGTGGACAAGTTCCGCAGTTTGTTCACAGCAGTACGCGACACGTTGTGTGAGGGTTATCCGAAAGTAAGCTCACCAGATCGGCGATAGGAGGTAGGACGTATATTGTGAAGATTGAGCACCAATGTGTGAGAGATGCATAACGTGGTCATCGCATTCGGCAATTTTAAGCTATGTGTAAAACACCACCTCAGCTGCTCTTACGAAATGCTTTAATTTTCAGCACCGGTTACCTTCATTGAACATCCTCAGGTGACAGGTGCTACGGAGTTTGCACAGTTGAGTAGCATGTGATTTTATGCCAAGCCCCACGACAGAATATCAACAAGTACATATTCTGCTACAGCAAAATAAGGGAGAGTCAAGCCGAAGTCAGCTAGCTGCAGATCCCACCTGTCCACAAGCGAGTCACAACACTGAGGACGCCGGTTAAAATTCCCGTTCGGCCACCCCTGTTTAGATATTCCGAATTTCCCTAAACTACAGCGGAATGTTGGGATGGTTACATCGTAAGGAGATGGCCAATGTCTGTCATCATCCTCCCCAGTACGAGCCTGTCGTCCGTTGTAATGATCTCGGAGAGTTGAACCCTATCTTCATTTCCTCCTTTCTAAAGTTAATCCTACAGTACGACCGCTGTCTCAGTTTTTCGTTCCGAAGAACAGGAATTAGTATTAACCATCAAAAGGCTGCTGCAAGAGTGTACTCCTTATCTCCAGGACTAGATTTGATCGAAAGTTTGTCTTGAAGTGACCTATGCGTGTACAGAAACATAGAATTTAACATTAATGCTATATCTACATTTATACTGCGCACACTACCTTATAGTGTTGAGTGGCGGGAGGTACTGTGTGTACCCATCTCGCTTCCCCCTTCTCCTGTTCCAATCGCAGAATAAGGAACATTGACAAGCCTCCGATTCCGTGTATCATACTCTTTTCGCAGATGTACCTAAGGCGAAAGCAGTGTATTGGTTGACTCTTCTTGTGACGTACATTGTTGTAAATTTTAACCCTAAACCACATCTGATGCGCAACGCTTCTCTTGCAGCGTTTGGTACTGCAGTTGGAAGAGTATATTTGTGACGCTTTTGTACTTCCTAAGCGAGCCTGTGACGTTACCCAATACTCTTGTTTGGATCTTCCCTATTTCCCGTATCAGCTATGGCGCAGGTCACAGGCTGAAGACCAATATTCAAGAATTACTCGAAGCTACCTGTTTCTTGGGAGACTAGGCTTCTTAAGGATTTTTCCAGCAACTTCCTCTCCTACAATTAGTTTCATGTGGTCGTTCCACTTTAAATTGCTCGTACACATATCGTAGAAAAATACTGTATCGAACATAAAAAACTGCATCTAAGATAAGAGAAGGGCCAGCGTCGGTCATGGATAACGCTGTTCCTGATGGAAACGATCCTGAATACAAAACTGTCCGGTTGGTCCCGGCGGAGATTCGAGTCCTCCCTCGGGCATGGGTGTGTGTGTTTGTCCTTAGGATAATTTAGGTTGAGTAGTGTGTAAGCTTCGGGACTGATGACCTTAGCAGTTAAGTCCCGTAAGATTTCACACACATTTGAACATTTTTTGAACAAAACTGTCATGTCTGTTAGAATAGGTGAGATCCCCTGCTATACCCCCAGGACAGGACATGTAGTTTAATTTGTGGAAAGGGGCCAAAATGAGTGTCTGTCAGTTGTACTCGAACATGCTACTTTATTTATTTGACAAACATTACAAGAGTAAAGAAAACATTAAAAACAGAGCAAGCCAAACATTAATTTTAGAACTTAATTCCCGTGTAAATGCGCCATTCAATGTCAAGGGCAAAACAACTTTAATTTAAAACCGGCTGAAAGACAATACTTAAGGCTCAAAACAGGAATTTGAATTTTAAAAGGCAGAAGGCCTTATCCTAAAATTTCTTTAAATCATGCCGAAGGCCCAAACAATCTCACGCTTAAGGTCAAAACAACTTTTATTTTAAAATCAGCTAGAAGCCTTACATAAACAAACTAGGACAAATAAGAAAAAGCAGCACATCAAAAGGCGCTCAGGAGTTTCCAAGGGTCGGCCTGGAATTCAAACACTAACGCTCGCTTAGGTGAGACAGGCAGTCGGCCCAACAATGCTCAATCCGACGGCAACCCAAACGACAGACAGTCAACGGACCAAGCTACAGGATAACTTCTGCTCCACCCGACCAGCACACAACAGGGAGTTCAATGGATCAATGAAGAAGGTATCGGGGCCCACAACAAATTACACATTCAGCTGTCAAACTACAAGCCGTGCTGGAACTGCCACAACACAACGAGGAAAATATACTGCCTGAATTTACGTCAACAGCGAGAGCAGGTAACTGGAACGTTAACGGCCACAACACAGAAGATTCCGCTGGTGCACTTCAATTAAAAAATAATCAAATTAAGTTAAACTCCACAGGAGGGCGTCTAGAATTTCGCCAACTTGAAAACACACGTTGTTGTTCGCGGGAATGTCCCAACAGCCCACAACGATATTTAAACGACACAATGTGAACAGTTGGGGCTGGCTGGTAGATTAAGTAAAGACTCAACTTTCATGTCCGGGATCGGTGAGTCACGGACCTCATAGCAGTGGGAACAGCCCCTCACACTCCGACCGTGCGTGGACGCCGCCAGCGGGCCCGGCCAAATGCGCCACGGAGACTTCATCGCTGCTCCACGCCAACCGACCAACTGCCCGCACATGGCACAGCTGGAAACTGTAAGCACGAGGCCAAAGAGAGTACAAGGGTGCGAATATCGATACACGCTGCTGCTGCGACTCGCAGAGAGAGAGAGGATAACAGCGTAATCGCGATAACCGTGGGAGACTAATCACAGAATAGCAACCAAGGTTTAATGCAAAGCATAACACGAGCCAGCCACGGCTCAATAGGTTCCCGTCAGATCACCGAAGTTAAGCACTGTCGGGCTTGGCTAGCAGCTGCACCGTTCGGATCTGCCGAGCGTTGTAGGCAAGTTGGTAGCACTCACCCCTTGTGAGGCAAACTGAGGAACTACTTGACTGAGAAGTAGCGGCTCCGGTCACGAAAACTGACAACGGCCGGGAGAGTCGTGTGGTGACCAGATGTCCCTCCGGATCCGCATTTAGTGACGCCTGTTGGCTGAGGATGACACGGCAGTCGGTCGGTACCGTCGGGCTTTCCGAGGCCTGTTTGTACTGTCATCACTGTCGTATGTTTCTATGGTAGTGTCACCACTTACAATAATATCATAACATCACGTCTGTCAAAGGTCGAAGTCGCCACGAAAGTAACTATGCTCATACGCACCCTTGCAGGTATTACTAGTACGATGCTGAGTTAATTGGAAAAGTAAAGAAGATCGGAGTTTTACTTTCCGACGACGAAGAATTGTTAGAGACAGCAGGGAGCGCATACTCGTATTGGACGTAGATGAGGATGGAAATTCACCGTGACGTTATGGAAGTACGCATATTATCATTCAGCAAAAGTGAATTAGACATACCGAAGAGAACGTAAATGAGGATACCAGGAGACACTTTGAAGCCTGATCAAAATGGTTCAAATGGCTCTGAGCACTATGGGACTGAACTTCTGAGGTCATCAGTCCCCTAGAACTTAGAACTACTTAAACCTAACTAACCTAAGGACATCACACACATTCATGCCCGAGGCAGGATTCGAACCTGCGACCGTAGCAGAGCGCGGTTCCGGACTGAAGCGCCTAGAACCGCTCAGCCACTCCGGCCGGCTGAACCCTTAATGTTAGTCTAACGTGCAGAACGGGAGAAAGCCGTGGTGTCGGTCCTGTGTGATATGAATCTGCCCCCTGTTCCAAGAGTTAATATCACTTCCAGCGAGGATTATTCATGTCAGACAGTCGACATAAGCTTCATGGGCTGAAACCACGGGAAAAAAAAGTTGCAGGGTCTGTTTACTTCATTAACTGGCCTAGCCCCTCCAGAAAGGAAGTTCCGTTATTGTACACTTTGTGTGCGACGAAGAAGGCGCAGTGTTCGGACGAGGCGGGTTATCAAGCGAGAGGCGAGCTTCCAGATTTATGCGGCCTTAATTCGTCTTTTATGGGACGCGGACTTGGTTGTGAGATAATGAACTCCACCGGACTTAATGGCCCGGGCTAAAGAGCCGAGCCGTTCCTACGGTGTTTCAAAATTGCATCTGTCACCGCCGCCGCAATCACAGGCCGAGTTACAACACCGATAGCCATCAGCAGTTCGCAGTAACAGCGGCGAGATCTTCTGCGTCATCTTTACATCAACAGCTGGTGGGAGGAAGGATAATTTAATGCCATTAGCCGTTTCTACTAGGCACGCGGTCATCAAGTTATCACACAACGCGGCTTTGCGGCTTCCGCCAAGAATTACCGGGACCGTCTTCTGGTGTTACGTATACCAAGAAAATCTGGGCTCATTAATTTGAAAGTTCTGTGTGTTAGGGGAGCTGAGATTTCTATCTGTATCTTGATTTGTTTGGAACTCTCTTAATAAGCTGTATTATTTCGGGTCGCAACAGGACACGCTGATAGCTGTTGGAAACACATCACAAACTTCAGCAGAGACAGATATTGTACATGTAGTAAAACGAAATTTTGCACTAAAAGACATACATTACATGTATTAACGTAGCCAAAGTGACTAGTCGCAAAAAGAGGTCTTAACAAGAATGTTCTTAGGGGCTCTGAAACTTTGTGCTTTCTACAATTACATTGTCAGGAACGTAATCATATGACCCATACTTTCATTAATTATTAAGATGTAGCCTCACAGTCTTTGCCATTGAAAATATTTCACAAAAGTATTTTTATAAACATCTGTAAAAAAACACTAGCGACATTTCAACAGATGGCGAAGAAAGTTTATGTACATGCTCCACTAGAAAAAAGAAATGTTGACAGAAAACTTTTTAAGGCATTGGTGGTTAGTTAGTTTAGCAATAACTAGAATAAAAGGTGATAAAAATTTCACAGGAATGTGTGTACGGCAGTTTGTTGTGTCTGATGTATCTGTAGATGAAGTAATTAACACAGTATAGAAAGAAATTGTGGGTTGCATCAAGAAGGAATGTTCGATGTTGTCGAGAACAAGCAGAACTACAAAAGATATCGTCCGACGATTCCATTACAAAGGTATTAAGTTATTACTCGATTTTCGGAAGGCTATTTGTGTACATTTACAATAAATTAAGGGATAAGTCCATTAAAAGAATTTGAAATACTTTAAATTGTTGGCACCCTAAAGCTTGCAAATATTTATCGAAAATCGTGCTTCAGAAACGACAGCAGTTGGGTGGAGCTTTGTAGTGTGGTCCGGCGAGCCCAGATTCTGTCAGTTTTCAAATGGTGCTCGGCACTGACTGTACCGAAGGTCCTACGAGTCCTCTAACTCGCAATCTGTGGAGACCGAAGATGATTCTATGATGTTTTAGGTTACTTGTTTGTAGCATGACTTGATCCCACTGATTTGGGCTAGCGTGGACACGAACCAGCCTGCTCGTTTCTACATTCTCAGTGACCGAGTATTGGCATTGTCACAAGTCTGCAGGCATATGTTCCTGGGATGACGAAAACTGAGACATCGTATCGAGCGTGGCCAGACCCGCTAAATCACGCTGTTTTAAACTAACGGAAAATGGCTGTGACTATTTGGAACAGCTTGCCAAACGTTGAAATCAACGTCATCGCACACTGACAATTCTACGGGAACCAATCATGAAGAGTGGCTTCAAATGGATTTGGCATAGCAGAAAAGGTATTACGCACTGTCTTTCTCGCCAAATTTGGATCATTATCGAGGGTAGATTCAGTGTTCCTCGGTATGAGCGTAATGTATGGCGGGGGTGACTAAGTGTTTGTCCGGTGTACGCATGATGATTAAGGGACTGTGAGAAACTTTATGAAGATGCTCACCGCGGGATGCCCGTATGGTGGAGTGGGTTGTCCTTATGCCGTTGGGACACGGACCGTTGGTTGGTTGGGTGGTTTGTGGGTTTAAGGGACCATACAGCAACGGTCATCGGTCCCGACACGGACCGTGCTTTCGAAAAACAACCTTGAGCGTGCCGAGTTCAACATACTGCTAAACGCTCAGAAACGATGCGACTTGTGCGTATGGTAAGTGGGCTACCCATAAATCCGTAAGAGTACGAGGGGATGGAGATCTCTTCTGAACAGCACGTTACAAGGCATCCCAGGTATGCTCAAGCGGAAGTGTTTAAACTCAGAAGGGCGTTTCTAGAGCCACTCTGTATCAATTTTGGACGTGTGGAGTTTGCATTGTCCTGCTGGAATTGTCTAGCTCCGTCGGAATGCACAATGGGCGTGAATGGATGCAGATGATCATACAGGACGCTTACGTATGTGTCACATGTCAGAGTCGTATCTAGACGTATCAGGGGTCCTATATCGCTCCAACTGCATACGTAACACACCATTACAGAGCCCCCACCAGCTTGAACAGCCCCTGCTGACATCCAGGATCCGTGGATTCATGAGGTTGTCTCCATACCCGTACACGTCCATCTACTGGTTCAAATGGCTCTGAGCACTATGGGACTTAACAGCTGAGGGCATCAGTCCCCTAGAACTTAGAACTACTTAAACCTAACTAACCTAAGGACATCACACACATCCATGCCCAAGGCAGGATTCGAACCTGCGACCGTAGTGGTCGCGCGGTTCCAGACTGAAGCGCCTAGAACCGCTCGGCCACAGCGGCCGGCCACACGTTCATCTGCTCAATACAATTTGAAACGAGACTCGTCCGATGAGGCAACATATTTCCCAGTCATCGACAGTCCACTGTCGGTGTTGACGGGCCCAGGCCAGGCGTAAGGCTTTGTGTCGTATAGTGATCGAGAGTACATGAGTGGGCCTTCGGCTCTGAAAGCCGACATCGATGATGTTTCGTTGAGTGGTTCGCACGCTGACACTCTTTCTTTATGACCCAGCTTTGAAATCTACGGAAATTTGCGGAAGGGTTGGACTTCTGTCACGTTGAACGATAGTCTTCAGTCGTCGTTCGCTTTCTTCCAGGACCTTTTTCCGTGCGCAGCGATGTCGGAGATTTGTTGTTTTACCGGATTTCTGATATTCACGGTACACTCGTGAATGGTCATACGGGAAAATCCCCACTTCATCGCTTCCTCGGAGACGCTGTGGCCCATCGCTCGTGCGTCGACTATAACACCACGTTCAAACTCACTTAAATCTTGATAACGTGCCATTGTAGCAGCAGTAACCGATCTAACAACTGCGCCAAACACTTGTTGTCCCACATAGGCGTTGCCGACCGCGGCATCCTATTTGCCTGAATACGCATGTCTATACTAAAGTGCGCGTCATATATCTTGGCGGCCGAGTTTAGGTTCGTTCTGCGCATCTGACGTCACAAAACACAGTCAGCCAATGAACAGAGAACGACGTTGCCAGACCTCGACTGCAGTGCAGAGCACGGACGAGTGTCTTCAGTTTTAGAAACGTTCCGTCATAAATAAAGTAATAGAACAAAAGCAATGTCTTGAAAGCAGACTTTCTTTTATAGAAAGTTTGGAAAAAGCATTCTTTATACCAATTGCTTCATATTCTACTAATTAAACAAAACAAGCAATAAGACTCCTAATTCAGGCGATAGCAAGGAAAGGTGTTTGTTTCAATCTCACGAACTGCTTTTTCGCAATAAAGAACAGCGGTAATTGTTTATTTCCTATTGAACTTCGACGAAGCGTGAGTAATTCATAGTCATACCAACAGTGTTTATAAGTAGTTGCGTGAGGTGTTAGACTCCTTATGGAGTTAAACTATTCGATGAACTGAGGTAGTGGAACGGTTAAGGTGTTGGGCTGCCAAGTAAAAGGTTATGAGTTCAAACCTTGTGCGATGTGTAAAATTTTCTTTATTTAAAAACAATATTGGAGTGCCTTACTTCGCGAATTTTATTCGTTTGAATGAAATTTCTAGTGCTTTACCTCTTCATTAACTTTTTCGCTGCTGCAGACACGTGCTCCTCGCATTCCGCGCTGTGGCCGATTTTGTCATCACTGCACTTCTCGCCTGTGCAGACACATGGTGTTCCCACTGCTTTGACACACTTATAATTCGATTTCACAAAAACTATTTGGCCAAAAAATTTGATTTTTACACGTCTTCTTGACTGATACCTTCCCCCCCATAAATGACTTAATTTTGTTTTGATGTGCAGCATTGAATGTAGTAAACCATTGCACGAAATTTTGAAGAGTTTGCAGAGATAAAAGTCCATAGCGTATACTTTCCGTATGGTCGATTTTAATTGCCACAATGTTGAGAATGAAATGTGGACAAGATACCTAAATTTCATATAATATTTACTGTATAACAATATCCATTTAACTTAAGTACCACATAGGTGTCGTACGTAATATTGAGAAATATTCCATCTTTCGCGACTGTAATAAAAGTTTTATTTACACACGGCGCGTTTGGCTTTATTTTAAAGCACTTCCATCGGTGAAAGGTATGGCACATACACAATGGTATTCATGTTCTATTTCTTGTTTTTGTTCCACAGTCGCAGTTTTACCAATGGTATAGAAATATATCCCTCCACTGCAAATGTAATAAGCGACTTATTTAGACCAGACGCGTGTCTCTCTTTTGAAGCATCATAAGAGGACTGTATTTTGTGTCCTCCATTGCCAAGTCACCTTTCGTAGTTTTGTGCTGCGGTAGCACAATATTCAACGTTTGTGTTGGCTCATCAATGTTTTAGCAAATAAATGGTGTTTGTGTGTGCCACACACAAAATTATATTTGACATAGCTCTGAGCACTTCACTGACAGACGGTATATTCAAGTCCTAATGTTTTTGTAAGTCCACAGTTTTGTTTAATGTATTTTGTCTACTTCCTTTTGATTGATTGAAGTGCTTTAAAATAAAGCCAAACGTGCCCAGTGTAAGTAAAACTTTTTTTACAGTCGCGAAAGGTGGAATATTTCTCAATATTACATACAACACTTACGTGGTACTTAAATTAAATGAAATATATAGGTATCTTGTCCACATTTCATTCTCAACATTGTGGCAACTAAAATCGACCATCTGGAAAGTATACTCTATGGACTTTACCTCTGCAAACTCTTCAAAATTTCGTGCAATGGTTTACTATATTTAATGCTGCATAATAACTGCGTTGAACATCGAAACAAAATTAAGTCATTTATGGGGGGAAGGTATCAGTCAAGAAGATAGGTAAAAATCTAATTTTTGAGCCAAATAGTTTTTGTGGAATCGAATGATAAAGAGTGTCAAAGCAGTCGGAACAGAATGTGTCTGCACAGGCGAGCAGTGCAGTGACAAAATCGCCCACAGCGCGGAATGCAGGGAGCACGTCTTTGTAGCAGCGAAAGGGTTAATGCGGCCGTGGTGGCTTTACTTCATGAACTGCGCGCTCCCCCCTACACGTAAGCTTGCGAACTATGCTATACTACGGCGCTGCTTCTCTTGGCGCGTGCGTCGTGTGCAACTGGCAACGTAGCAATCTCCCGCATCTAGGCGGGCATGCGCGAGCCGCCAAGATAAAAGAATTGAACTATAGTTTCTTTAGCGCTTCAGTGTAGATACTGCCCCGCATTTACGGAAAGACTCCGCAAAGCGCTTTTTCTACGCTGCGATGTCAGGAACCCGGCACGCTCAACGCTCAGCGTGCGAATGACCGGCCCGTTTGCCGAAGGCTTTGGGGCAGTGCTGCACGTGAGAACCGGCGTGTTGCAACGCCGGAAGACGGCAGAAGGAGAGGCCGCGCCCAGACCCAACTAACCGAGTGATGCCATCAACGCGCCGGCAATCAGCGCGTGCCCGCGCTCTGTCACAGGGAAGGAGCGCACCGCCTGCGAGAGCTGACCGGGGCCAACTTGGGCGTCGCGACGAGCCGCTACCGACAGCTGGCGGCCGCGCCCGACCTCAACGGGGCGCACATTAGTCACGACTACGTCGCACAGCGGAGGTGCTCGATGCACTTCTGGAGGGAGGGGAAGGGGGTGGGAAGGACGCTGTTGAGTGACGTACTAGGGCTGTGGTCGGAAAACTCATTAGTCAACAAGGCAGCGACTGGAATTTAAAAAACTTCCTGGCTGATTAAAACTGTGTGCCGGACCGAGACTCGAACTCGGGACCTCTGCCCTTCGCGGGCAAGTGCTGTACCAACTGAACTACCCAAGCACGAATCACGCCCCGTCCTCACAGCTTTAATTCCGCCAGTACCTCGTCTCCTACCTTTCAGACTTCACAGAAGCTCTCCTGCGAACCTTGCAGAACTAGCACTCCTGGAAGAAAGGATATTGCGGAGACATGGTTTCGCCATAGTCTGGGGGATGTTTCTGGAATGAAATTTTCACTCTACAGCGGAGTGTGCGCTGATATGAAACTTCCTGGCAGATTAAAACTGTGTGCCGGACGGAGACACGAACTCGGGACCTTTGCCTTCCGCGGCCAAGTGCTCTACCATATGAGCTCCCTCCTCATAGCCCCCTCCTCATAGCCCCCTCCTCATAGCCTTACTTCTGCCAGTATCTCGTCTCCTACCTTCCAAACTTTACAGAAGCTCTCCTGCGAAGGTTCGCTGTGAGGACGGGGCGTGAGTCGTGCTTGGGTAGCCCAGATGGTAGAGCACTTGCCCGCGAGAGGCAAAGGTTCCGAGTTCAAGTCTCGGTCCGGCACACAGTTTTAATCTGCCAGGAAGTTTCATATCAGCGCACACTCCGCTGCAGAGTGAAAATCTCATTCTCGACTGAAATTTATTTTGAGAGCCAAATTTTTTACACTGTATAGGTAGTTACGTTCTTATCAATTTGATTAGGGTACTCCTAAACTGGCTGAGGAGACTCCTTCCAACTTTTCCATCCACACGCATCCTGCATACTAAGTTTCGTCCACCTCATTTGGATCATCCTCTCTATGAGCCTTAAGAATCTCAACATATAAAATTTTGAAAAACACAGCCCTCGGTCGCGAAAGCAATTAATTTGTAACCTAGGTTTCGGTGTCACAAGGGACACCTTTTTCGGACAAAATTAAAACTAAATGTTACAGCATAACGTACGAAAAAATACGAAAGTTGCGGTCATACCTGACAGCGTCAGATAGCCAGAATTAAAATAAAATGCAACAGAGGTGCAAGCCACTAGGGGCTGCCATGTGTCCTCTGTTACAGACAACACAAAACACAAAACTAAGTTTTCCTATTGGACTGAAGCGCTTTTCGGAGCAGCGAGTTGCCTTGTAGACGATTTTCCGACAGTTGTTCGCAGTGACACTTGTCTGGAGATGGAATGGGCTGACATTTCTGTGGAGCCCAAGACACTTCAGATAGTTTTCTGCTTTCACAAACGTTATTTTTTTCAACTCCTAACTGAACTGTCACATTCGAACCTAGGCTAGACCTCGGACTAAGCTTCGAATCAGTCTGTTACCAATATCAGGTTTTTTGCTTTCACGTTGGTTGGTTCCACTAGCTCACAACCGAACTATCATATTCAAACGTAACTCAGACCTTGTCTAAACATGGGCAAACCAATCTGGAACTGGTAAAGGCAAAGTAACTGTAACGATTACTTACAGCAGTACGTAATCACCGACCAGTCACAAGGCGACCAATCAAAAGCCGTCCAAGGGTCACCACAGCAGCAGTGAAGGCAGTCAGTTGCTTCTGACGGTGACGATGTAGGCTGTCGTCGAAAGCTCGAGATTTTATCCCGAATAGCGCGGCAAGAAAACCGGGAATGTTTTACATATCAGTGCCGTCGCGAAAGACTTCGTTCTCAAAGGATCTGCAACGAATTGACGCATGGTGCAGGGAATGGCAATTGAATCTCAATGTAGACAAGTGTAATGTGCTGCGAATACATAGACAGAAAGATTCTTTATCATTTAGCTACAATATAGCAGGTCAGCAACTGGAAGCAGTTAACTCCATAAATTATCTGGGAGTACGCATTAGGAGTGATTTAAAATGGTATGATCATATAAAGTTGATCGTCGGTAAAGCAGATGCCAGACTGAGATTCATTGGAAGAATCCTAAGGAAATGCAATCCGAAAACAAAGGAAGTAGGTTACAGTACACTTGTTCGCCCACTGCTTGAATATTGCTCAGCAGTGTGGGATCCGTAACAGATAGGGTTGATAGGAGAGATAGAGAAGATCCAACGGAGAGCAGCGCGCTTCGTTACAGGATCATTTAGTAACCGCGAAAGCGTTACGGAGATGATAGATGAACTCCATTGGAAGACTTTGCAGGAGAGACGCTCAGTAGCTCGGTACGGGCTTTTGTTGAAGTTTCGAGAACATACCTTCACTGAGGAGTCAAGCAGTATATTGCTCCCTCCTACGTATATCTCGCGAAGAGACCATGAGGATAAAATCAGAGGGATTAGAGCCCACACAGAGGCATACCGACAATCTTCTTTCCACGAACAATACAAGACAGGAATAGAAGGGAGAACCGATAGAGGTACTCAAAGTACACTCCGCCACACACCGTCAGGTGGCTTGCAGAGTATGGATGTAGTTGTAGATGTAGATGTAGATGTAAAGTAACTCCTCTCAGTCCGAACTGGCCTTGAAGGCCCAACGGTACCGACGGACCGCCGTGTAAACCATAGACGTCGCTGGATGCGGATATGGTGGGGGCATTGTGGTCAGAACACCGCACTCCCGGCTGTTGTCGGTTTTCGTGACCAGAGCCGCTATTTCTCAACCAAGTAACTCCTCAACTGGCTTCACTAGGGCTGAGTGCACCACATTTGCCAATTGCACCTGGCAGATTTGGACAGTCACCCATCCAAGTACTGGAACCAAGCTCTACATCGCTGAGGGGAACCGGTGTTGCCCTGCAGCAAAGCTGTTGGCAAAGTAAAGTGCCATAAAACGTTGACCGGTCTCAATTTTTTTCAATATTTCTACATATATTAAAATTAATTTCTAGTAACACTTGTTTCAGAGTACAGCACGCAGTGCCGCGCGAAGAACATGAAAATATTCTTAGTTTATCTGTATGCTACCTGGGAAAAGCCACTTAACTGAGCCAGAACCCCAGGGTCCGCGGAAATGTCTCCCCACAGGAGTGTCACTTCCCACAAGCGTTCCACCCCCCTAGCGAACGGGCCATACGCGCAGGGTGACGGATGACTTCACCTGTGGCGCCGGGGTTGGACCGTCCGCAGTGGCTCCGTCGCTGCATCCCGCGCCCACAGCAACGGCAATAAAGAAGAGCCGCACGGCGCGCGCGGAATGCTGCCGGCCGCGCAGCGCCACTGCTCCTAACTTAATATTCCCAGTTATGGAAACATGGGTCGCGGCGAGGCGCGGGTGCCGTGCGGATTTATATTCGCGCCCCCCGGATGGAAATTTCTCCGCTGGGAGCGCAGATAGACGCATTTCTGGGATGTCTCGCTGGCTGGCTGGCAGATTGCGCGCCCGCAATATCTGGCGCGGTGTGCCCCGGGCTCTCCTTCAAACAGCCCGATAGCCTCGTTAGCGGCGGGCGCGCCGGGTAGTCTGCCTGCCGCCTCCGCGGGCCACTTACGCCCGCGATGGGGTCGCGTCCCCGCATCTGGCCGCCGAATCGCCCGCCGATGGCAGATACGAGGCGAGCTTAGCGCGCCTTCCGCAGATGGTCGCGTTACGGCGACCCGCGCCTGCAGGGGCTTTCTGCGTGATGAGCAGCCAGCTGCCTCCACGGGACGCCACGCATCTCTCTTTCTTTTTTTGTATTTCTCTTTTACTTGTTTGCGCTGAAACATAATCGGATTAAGGACATAACATTCGTCGTTTCGCCGTCTTCACGATATTTAAACCAATTTCATTACATCACTCCCTTGTCTACTTGTCAGTTCTGTAGAAATTTTGCAGTTGATATTTCAAATTAACTTCCTGATGACCTAGAGACCGGAAATTTTAAACACAGTTCAGAACTTCATGACAATGCAATATTAACTCGCTTTCTTGACTCTCTGATTCTCTCAGCTCCCATATGGGTGGAAGTGAGAGTGAAAAGTTTTGGTAACCCCTGATATCTCGACTGCCCTGCCAGACAGGTGTGTTGCGCGGGTAGTATTCGAATGCATTCCAAAGGGTGAACAGGGAACTCGATGACAGCAGATGCCTCTTCTGCGCTTCCCTCGCGCTGTCACAAGGCCGCACCCACCTTGTCAGCCATTTAAGCTAGCTCTATAAAGCTAGATGTGCCAAGGCTCTGCCTTCAGTTTTGTATTTGGTGTGCTCTCGTATCGTTCTCACTACACATCATCGGTTTGGTCTCGTATTTCACTACGCCTCAGAGTTACTCGTGAGAACTTCGTTATTATGTCACACCATCTCCAATGTCTGTTTTATTCTTGTTGTTGACCTCCTGTTCACACTCCTCTAACTGCTGTTGATGACCCTGGCCTGGACGCCCTTGCTCCACTGGTTCTTTGAGACAATAGGAGTAATACTCAGTTCTGTATTTGTCAGTGAACAAGAAGCGAAAAGCTGATAAGCCAGTGACATTAACTGATGTTTTTCGGGTATAACCCGTCCTCAGATTCTTATGAACATCTTGGTGATTAGGTATATCAAGTGAGCAATTAGCAAAGCTGTTATGGCAGACTGTAGTGGCCCTCTTGCATTGTAGAAGGAACGTTTCTGTGGAGTGATAATTCTGTGGAGAGACAACTTCGTTTTCTACCTACTGTCTTTTATATATCTTCGTATATCTGATCACGAAGATGCTCATGACGTTCTGAGGATGGGTTCCAGTCGAAGTGCCTCAAATACAATAATTGATTTATCAGCAGGTGGCTTCTTATTTACTGACCAATACTGCAGTTGTGAAGTCCTATTCTTTAGTTGCAATATGGCCGCATTCTTCCAGCGTGACTTTATGTCACAAAGTTTTTTGAGTCGTTCTCGATCCTTGTCAGATTCCAGTAACAATAGTTTGCAACAATAAAATAATAATATTCATAGTGAATAGTGCATTAGTGACAATTTCTTCTATGGTTAGAGAGACAGCCATCTAGTGCAAGCGACACTTAGAGAAGAAGAAGCGAAAATGACAAGAGAAGATTGTCTGTTCGGATGGTGTTTAGTGAACGTCTAATAACTATGAAAACGCTAGTGAGGTTTATAACGATAAACGTGGATCGCATGCAGTACTTAATTGGTGCATGAGTAGCTCACCTCCTATCTATTATCTATTGCATGCAGCCCACGTTTTCCATTATAAACCTTTCCCCAACGTAATATTTTTGAACTGAGAATTTACAGTTCGAGTAGCTGTAGCTGCGTTAAGATATGTCGAAAGAGATGGCCCAGTCTTTATGGTAACATCCTTGCATTCACGAGAATCAGTATTCAGAAGACATAGTGTTCGTTCGTTTCCAGATTCAAATTGCCGTTGTTTTACAAACTCTCTGCAATCTGGTTCTTTTAAATAGTTTCCCAGGACTTTGTTGTCCCAGCTTAGTTCAGTCCGAGGTTATGCCCCACATGTAATGATAGTTCACTAAAATGGATCTTTGTTTTTCTTTTTGCTGAGATATAACAGTACACAGGAAGCAAATCTAAGGCGACACGTAACTCACGTTGTTCAGAGGCTACCGCCAGAGGTAACGCTTCTACCTGACGGAACAGTTAGCATGGTCAACGGTGCCTTAAAGCTGTAATCAGCAAAACACTGCTGGAAAATGATTATGCTCGTAGGCGCACAACCTGATGCCCAGGACCTACGCAACGTACACTACCTTCTAATAACGGAAATACTTGCCGAAATCGGGATTAGTTCTCACTACCACGATATCGAGCCCCTAGTCATATGAACGCGTCGAGCCTGCAGTCATATGAGCGTACACTACTACTGCGTGCTATTTAGCTGCCTTGCCCCATTGTGAACGGGCAGTGAAGAGTAATTACGACTTCTGGGAAGAGCCACACTACTGAATCAAATATTTGCTCGTCAGAGTAGCTCCTCTGGCGAGAGACCAATAGTATTTCGAAGGTGTGAGGCACATAAGAAGAAACACAGGTACGGAATGTAGTGTCAACAGTTACGTTCTCGGAATGGCTCTCTCATCGTAGTTTCCGCCGTGCGCCTCGCCCAAGAGCATGTCTGCTTTGGTATGACGTCTGCGTCTGTTATCCGATCGATGACGGCGGGTTTCTTGGGCGCGCTTCCCAGAAGTTTCATAATTAAGGCGTGCAGTAAAGCTTAACGAGCAGAGCAGGAAGCGAGAGGTGCTTCCAGGAACGCGTCCGCTGTCTGCTGCCCCCCCCCCCCTCTCACCGCTCCACGCGTAGGAGCTGCCCACTGCTCCGTCACACCTCCGCCGCTTACAATTCGCAGCACTTCGAGCGTCCAGCTATTGCGTCCTTACTTTGCGCAACCTGTGGGGCTGCAGCCCTTTGTGACTGTTTCCCAGCGTTTATCATTGCTGACAAAACACGAAAAGAGGAGATATGCCTCGCCTGAAGCATCATTCTGGGAAATAACTGCATAAACTACTGGGGGTAGGTAGGTGGAAGGAAGGGGTGGGGGAAGAGGAGGGACGGGTGTGGGAACAGTAGGCCGGAGAGTAGGATGTCAGCATACTGCGGACTCGGTATGACTATCGTATTTATTAAACAAAGATCTTAAACATAAACTTAAAACAAGACCTTCATCAAAATAACGTCAAGAGCATAATTTGCTCCACAAAAAGGCAAGCTTTTGTAGGACTAAAGGAAAATTAACAAAAAGCAATAGGTCACAAATCTAATACATTAAGATAGAAACACTATTATGGGACAAGAATACAGCCATTTTTAGATGAACAGAGTAAGTCACATTACATGGCAAGACAGAATACGACTACTGTATGATTTATGTGTGTTTATTTTAAATGTTTTTATATTCCCATTTTTGCGTCAGGGTGGTGATACACCTCGAAACATGTTGCAAAATTAGATAATTTAAGCACTTTAACAAAAAAAAGTTGTGACTGGTAGTGGTCTTTGAATATTCTGTTCATAAATTTTAACAATCAGTTGTGGTCGAATAACAGCCAACGTGACTTTAAGTTACTATTTATAACAGAATTACTACTCGCTGCATATTTTATGATTATGTGCACTGTACAGTTGCACTGATTGTGCGTTGATATTTCGTTCAGGTTCAGCAATATTTTCTTGTAGACTCGTTAGACGGGTTATTTTAGGTCACTCGTAAGAGGAAGCAAAATTAAACTTATCGTCGGACGAGTACCAAGTTAATTGCATAAGGATAGTGCAAGAACTCTGTTGTGGCCTTGCGAAAAGAAACCGATAGTCATTTGTCACGTGACTCAGGTACACCACGGGAAATTTCAAGTGTGATGGTCTGACAGGGATATGAGCTTTTCTCCTACAGAATTCGAGTCCAGAATCACAATGTAAACATATTGCACTCTGGTTGTCAACAGTTCTAAAGCTGCGTTTACACTACTTGAGACTTGCCTCGCAAGACAGTTGCGCGCGGCTGTTTCCCTCGACAGAGCATTCACATCACTTCCAAGATGCTATTCCAGGGGTGTGTGAAAATGAATGTGCGCAACAGAAAATACTGAACGCGAAAATGAAGATTAGGCCCTGTCTGACTACCCCCTGAAGCAGATCTTTGGATCTGTTAATGGTGATATTATTTCCTCGTTGTTGATCTTTAACATATAAATTACATTAATGAATGATTAAGGGAACTAGTAACTACAAAATGATAAATGTTGATTCTGCTTATACATTTATTGTAGATTAAAACCCCTTTTATAAATTACAAATGTCCAATGGATATAAAGAGACCCAAATGAATTTCCTAAGTAATATTACTGATCAGTTGCCCCAATCTGCCCCTTTTTATGGCTACATGATCTAATATACATAATGCGAGATGACTGACATCACCTACGTACTAAACACTAGAAGACAATGATCTACAGTGGTGTGCAACCTCAGTAGAAATAAAACTTATGTGATCACAGCTGTTTAGCTTTATAGCCCGAATAAGCTGAATCAGTTAGCAATATCACCGTATGTACCACGTCTGGTGCGTCGGAGTGATGGTTCTCGTACACATCTGCGACGATGGAAGAGATCCAACCACAAAATAAAAAAAAACTCTTTCAAACACTAGGACGGCAAAAGGCGGTCCTCTGACTAGTATGATCTAATGCTGTCTTCTCCTCTCTGTGTTCTACAGACAAGAAACGCGAGCTCCTAGCCACAAGGACGGAATTAAGATAACGTCTTTACGTGAGAAGAGACAGAGGAAGTGCTCTCAATCACTGAACGCTGCATACTCAACGATGGCTCCCTACCCGGAGGCGAAGTCCAGAATCGTATAAGTTCGCAACAGTACAGTCCCTAACCGTTCTAACTATAAAATCTCCTGAGAGAAAAGACAGCAAATCCGTCTCTACCAACAAAAGCTGATACTACGCGACCGTCAAACAGGGGCACTCGAAACAGAAGACCTCTTTCTCTTCACCACTGACTTCCCAGCAAAGCTCGGCTCCCCTCCCTCGTAACTGCAGAAGACGAATCGTATTCTCGAAACCATGGAATATTCTCCCTCTCTACAGATTATTCCGATCGCCGCCCATCTATATTTTAGTTCTTTGTCGTCCGTCTCGGAAAATTTGCAAGAAAATACCTATCCTCGTTAATTAGGAATACATACAACGGTACGCTTCTCAGAGTAAAAATTCTCGGAAATAACCCAGCCTGCGTGATTTCCGAGGTAACGCTTCCTCGTTCCTCTCTGCTGCGTCCAAAATTTTCAGTTTCCGAAGTATTATCCGATTATCCTTCCGGCCCCGCTACATAACCGGCCTGCCGCCGCTGTATTGTGCTTCAGCGCTCAGGTGCCCCGACCGTCCGTCTTGGCTACTTTCTGTGTGAAGCAGGACCAACACACCTGTACAGGATTTTCCACTCAGGGCTTGAGTTACGCCAGCTATTTCATTTCCATTGGCGTTCCAACCTCTACTAGTATAGGCAATCATCCACTACGACGTTGATAATAAAGACACTCTGTCACCTTTCATGCAATGAGCATTAACAACTATTCACAAGGTGTACGTGACAATGTCAGTATTCTTTAAATATTCATATACACGATATACAACCTTTCAAATCATACCTAATTCCGGTTATAAATGACGGCAAAGGATGTGGATGGGTGCTTGTAAGTTGCGAAATTATAACCACCTCACACTGTCAAAGGCAACTTGAGAAGTCGGCTATGGCTGAACGTTGCCTATAAAACGGGCGCAAAATACAATGGGTAAAGGCGAGTATTTTGATTCAAACGCCATCGTATTGGGATTATGTCATCAAAGAAGGGCAGAAATTAAAATAAAGAGCAACAATTTTGAGACGATCCATACACGCGTAGTACAGCATGGAGGCGAGCTTTGCACATTGAGCGAAGCAAAGACGTAGGCTTGTTGTGACGCGGAGCGGCAGTTTCAAACGTGGCACCGGCCCCTCGCACCATGTGGTGTAACTCGGTCCAGTGACGGGACGAAGCAACAAGTAGCTGTCCAACTTACCTTCCGTACATGCACCACTCCAGCCCTCTCTGGAATGTTCCGGACGCTGCTGTTGCATCTGTATAAGCAGAACACCGTGCCAGCCTCGTCAGTCAGTGATGAAATAACGCAGCCTGTAAACAGAGAAGACATTCCTGAAATGACCTAGCGTACCTAAGTCCCGAAGTTTGGGACGAGGTAAAACGTCGACCGCTCAAGACCCCAGCATCCACCATCACAACCTCTCTGGTTTCGCCTCTTGTGGGCTGTCATTCCTCCAGACGCTTCCAGACACCTCGTAAATGTGAAGGGCAGAGCACTACATATACTACTGGCCATTAACATTGCTACACCAAGAAGAAATGCAGATGATAAACAGCTATTCATTGAACAAATATTTTATACTAAAACTGACGTGTGCTTACATTGAAGCGCAATTTGGGTGCATAGATCCTGAGAAATCAGTACCCAGCACAACCACCTCTGGCCGTAATAACGGCTTTGATACGCCTGGGCATTGAGTCAAACAGAGCTTGGATGGCGTGTACAGGTACAGTTGCCCGTGCAGCTTCAACACCATACCACAGTTCAACAAGGGTAGTGACTGGCGTATTGTGACGAGACAGTTGCTCGGCCACCATTGACCAGACGTTTTCAGTTGGTGAGAGATCTGGAGAATGTGCTGGCCAGGGCAGCAGTCGAACATTTTCTCTATCCAGAAAGGCCCGTACAGAACCTGCAACATGCGGTCGTACACTATCCTACTGAAATGTAGGGTTTCGCAGGGATCGAATGAAGGGTACAGCCACGGGTCGTAACACATCTGAAATGTAACGTCCACTGTTCAAAGTACCATCAATGCGAACAAGAGGTGACCGAGACGTGTAACCAATGGCACCCCATACCATCAAGGCGGGTAATACGGAGTATGGCGATGACGAATACACGCTTTCAATGTGCGTTCACCGCGATGTCGCCAAACACGGATGCGACCATCATGATGTGTAAACAGAACATGGATTCATCCGAAAAAATGACTTTTTGCCATTCGCGCACCCAGGTTCGTCGTTGAGTCCACAGTCGCAGGCGCTCCTGTCTGTGATGCAGTGTCAAGGGTAACCGCAGCCATGGTCTCCGAGCTGATAGTCCATGCTGCTGCAAACGTCGTCGAACTGTTCGTGAAGATGGTTGTTGCCTTGCAAACGTCCCCATCTGTTGACTCAGGGATCGAGGCGTGGCTGCACGATCCGTAGCAGCCATGCGGATAAGACGCCTGTCATCTCGACTGCTAGTGATACGAGGCCGTTGGGATCCAGCACGGCGTTCCGTATTACCCTCCTGAACCCACCGATTCCATATTCTGCTAACAGTCATTGGATATCGACCAACGCTAGCAGCAACGTCGCGATACGATAAACCGCAATCGCGATAGGCTACAATCCGACCTTTATCAAAGTCTGAAACGTGATGGTACGCATTTCTCCTCCTTACACGAGGCATCACAACAACGTTTCACCAGGCAACGCCTGTCATCTGCTGTTTGTGTATGAGAAATCGGCTGGAAACTTTCCTCATGTCAGCAAGTTGTTGGTGTCGCTACCGGCACCAACCTTGTCTGAATGCTCTGAAAAGCTAATCATTTGCATATCATAACATCTTCCTGTTGGTTAAATTTCGCGTCTGTAGCACGGTCATCTTCGTGGTGTAGCTATTTTAATGGGCAGTAGTGTATTAATGGCCTCTAATAGTTGTCGGGATACTTTTGATCAGACAGTATAGATGATGGTAATGCCTCCAGGTTCGCTCAGACTGTTGATCAACTTATCCGTCCCGCCGCCTCGTGACGTGAACGCTGGCGCAGTGCCACGCCGCGCGGCGCTCTCTGTTTCCGCCAGAGGAGCCGGGAGACCGGTGACCGGCGAACCGGCAGCGGCAACTGGCCGGCTAGGCGGCGGCAGCTGCCGGCCTCCGGTATCGCGGCAATTAATCGAATTACGGCGCCGGTGTCTCGGTTGCAGAGATGGAATTAGCGACGGCCGCGGGCCGCGCACGTAGCACACACACACACACACACACACACACACACACACACACACACACGCAGGGCGCCACGCCTCTCGCCGGCAGAGACCGGGCTGTTGCTGTTGCTGCTGCCGGCAGTGATAGACTGCCGCGCGCTCGTAACATAATCATTTACGCCCCCGCCGCGCTGCCTTCACAATGGCGTGCGCCATTAAAATCTTTGCGGCCGGTGGTATCAATGCATCGTTCTCCGCGCACCGCTGGGTAGCCGCCGCGCTGTTGCAAAAATATATTAGCTGCGGGGGATAGGACCTCTGCCGGTACGAGGTGTGGGCTTATGAAGAGCGCGCAAGCGAAGCGAGTGATTGCTGCGGCGCGTGCCCAGGTCCCGCCCTAAGTGGAGAATCGTCTGCTCATTGATACCCGCTGTGTGGCCGCGGTCCGCTCTTGCCCACCTTTCTGTAGGATGTCTATTTATTAGTTCTAATCTGAGCCTTGTAACCGATTTTTAAGCGTGATCGGCTAATAAACCTAAGCAAAGTTTCTCAGTACATCACACGTAGAGGGTACCCATGACTGCACAGAACATGAGGTACCAAAGATAAACATTGCACCCATAAAATTTACGAAATATATGCTAATTTTTAGTCTTCATTTTCATTGCCTATTTTTAAATGCGACGGCAAAATTTTAAGGCGAAACTACACTGTCCAGTCGCATTAACACTTTCGCTGCGGCTGACCCTTATAAGCGTAACGAGAAGCCACGAGCCAGTGCGGCTGACGCTGGTAAGCGTCCGCGCTCACTGTCGGATTACTCAGTCTAGTTGCAGCGGCTAAGCTAGCAGCAAAGCGTGTAAACTTTTGTTTTGTGTGGTCAGTTATCGAACGTATATTGTTCGTAATGGCGGTTAATGGACCTTCCAATGTGAAAAGCAGCAGGAAAAGTGTTTCGCTTACTAATTTCTACACATCCGGGCGCCCCCTGGGCGTCTATGATAAATGTAGACGGCTAATTCTCTCACACCAGGAGCAAACATGCTACTAAATTGACGACCTCTATCAGAGTAAATCTTAAAAATGCGTATTTAAAGTAAATATAATTTCAAATGAATCCAGTTTCCTTTTTCCTTTTTTTCCTTCTTAAGCATACGCGTTTTGGAATCCAAATTGTATTTTTTGCTACATTATCAACAAATCACGAACATCTGAATGACGCCTGTGACGCCTGCAGGTGTCAGATAGCAAACAGACTTTAAAACAGACCACAATACAGTCGAAACTTATTTGAAGTAATGCACCTTAGGTGTGATCATTAGGTCAGTACAGAACATGATCCTACAGATCCTACAAGGTCTTGACGTCAACCTGTAGCTCAGGTGTGATTAGGAGCGTCGGCTCCGAGCGGTACCTGCCCTTTCAGAGTGTTACCGGCCCGCACTCGAGCATTACCAGCTCGAACTCGCACGTTGCCGGGCCGCACTGGAGAATTGGGCGCCTGCACCGATGCCGCAGCGAAAGTGTTAATGTGATCACCTGTCAAAAGTCTGAATATGGGCCCCATGGATAATGCATACTTGTGCTGATCCAGTATGCCTTCCAGAACGACGAAATCACCCACGGAATGCCACGAAAACATTCCCAACGCCATAACGCTCCATCCTCCGGCCTGGACTCTCGGCGATTGTTGCAGAGTGCGTTTTCAAAAGTTTCATGCCGTACGCGCCGGTGCCCATCTATCCGATGGAACATAAAAAGTGATTCACCTGGAAAGGGCATCTGTGGCCACACAGTGAACGTCCAGTTGGCGTGAAAATTTCAGTCTTCGTCACTGACGAAGAGCAGTCAGCATCGGTGGATGAACCAGACACTTGCTGCGGAGGCCCATACGGAGAAACGTTCTCTGTATGTTCTTTGAGGAGATAGTCCATAGGCTTATGAGGGCGATCAATTATTCAATTCTTGCACATCTACTCGCTCCTACGTATCTCCGCAGCTGTCGCTCACCTCTGTCATCTATAGACCCTGATGCACCATAGTTGCCTTGCACCGGTTTTGGATAGCGCCATTTTGCCTTGCACGGTATACTTTAAACACGCAGCACTTGAACACAATGGCTCTGAGCACTATGGGACTTAACATCTGAGGTCATCAGGCCCCTAGAACTCAGAACTACTTAAACCTAACCAAGCTAAAGACATCACACACATCCATGCCCGAAGCAGGATACGAACCTGCGACCGTAGCGATCGTGCGGTTCCAGACTGAAGCGCCTAGAACCACACCGAGCACGCGAACAGTTTAGGAACATATCCGTTTCGGAAATACTTCCACCCTTGGGCCGAAATCCATACTCGTGCCCTTTTGGACGACAGATAAACTGCTCCGTTTCCACATTACGTCAACGACTGCAATGTTTGCGCCCCCCCCCCCCCTCTGCCCACAACCTAGTGCTGCCACCTGCTGTCTGCGAGTGGTTATTGCACATTGATGCCCCCGCGCGGTGTGACCGAGCGGTTTGAGGCGCCATGTCACGGACTGTACGGAGGTTCGAGTCCTCCCTGGGGCATGGGTGCATGCGTGTTGTTCTTAGCATAAGTTAGTTTAAGTAGTGTGAGTGTGTAAGTCTAGCGACCGAGAACCTCAGCAGTTTGGTCCCTTAGGAATTCACACACATTTGAAAATATTTTTGCACATTGACGTCGAGCATAGAAGGTGGTCACATGAATGTCATTAGACCGAGTAGTAGATTGTGAGAGTCAGTTATCTTGAAATTTAATCCTCCTAACTGGTAATGCGTCCACCGCTGTAACTGGGTGGTCAGCTCGGCTGACTGCCTTAACGGAGGACCCTGGTTCGACTCCCTGTACTACCAGGAATTATTTCTTGGTGGGAAAACCTCGTTATGCCAATTGAAGAGTTACTTAGCCGATTAGTAGCGGCTCCAGGCCACGAAAACAAACGGCCGAGAGAGCGGTGCAGAATCCGCACCCCCTCGACACTGCATCCAGTGACGCCATTGTGGAGGATGACACGGCGGTCGGTCGGTACCGACGAGTCCGCCGTCGCATCTGGACGGAATTTACGAAAAGGTTAATGCAGTTATTCCGTTTTGGCACAAAACTAGTGTATTCTCTTCTCATTACAGACTAACGAAACAGCGAATTCACAAAGTGGCACACAGCCAGCCTGTATCAGGTGGTTTGCGGAATCTCTGTTTCCAGATAACAAGTTTTTACGTTACAGAGTTGACCAGTGTGGACTGTAGGGCACTACTACTTCAGTGCTGCCACTACTGAGAGCGCACTACGATTCTGGTTGGAAGATGGCATAGCCGAACCCTGTTACCAGCATGCAAAATAATAAAAGCAACTTGGATTGTTTGTCAAGATTACGGTTTCATAATCAGAGTTCAAGTTTTGTCTAAAATTCTATGTAACTAAACCGCATGCCGAGTGCTCCATGACCTAGTCATTTAGCTTAACCCGCAGAGCGGGAAAGGGACGTGATCCACACATGGCGGATTAACTACAATTGGTGTGCTGCACATCCTAGGCTGAGTCATGGTTTTGGACGGTTTTACACGCTCGTTTAGGCAGATGCTGGTCTATTACACAAGCTCCGCCACAGAAAATAGGATAATCACGTATCTAAAATACGATAACACACAGAGAAAAGTTTGCATGACTCACAAGCAGATACTACACACATCTTCCCTCAAGTTAATTGACACATGTGGTGATGCGAAGGTCATCCAGCCACAGATTTAAAAATAAATTTGCCGAAACAGGAAATACCGGGGATTCCGTATGGTGGGACAGATATGTCTGGTGGTCTGAAATATAGGTGCTTTGGTGGAGTCAGACGTCGTTCAGGGTTTTCGAACAGTCATTATCAACGCCCAACGGCACAGTTAAGACATGGTGAAGGCTAGGATTCACTGGTTTGGATGTTAAGCACATCTTCACCTTTCTCTGACATCCAGAATTTTCGTCGTGTAGCGCTCTACGCAAAGACGTCTGTGATTGTCGTTTTGGCAACTTACGAGGAAACATTCGATTGAGAAGGATTGTGATTCCATCGGCGGACCAAAGACATTTCGAGTTTTCGTTTCTCAAGGATACATAATGTACTTAGAAGACAAAATGTATTACCACTTCCTCTTAAAGTAGCGTCCTTGAAGCACTGCTCGTTCTGGCAGGTCTGTGTACTAGTAACGTAAGCTGGTAGATACGCTTCCACGCGGAAGGTTACTCGCTCTTTCGGAGACGTTCGGTTCCGAGGATAATGATGGAATGGAAGGAATGCTGCTCTCACCAGTACTGGATGCTTGACGGGCTACGGGGAAGGCATGGGGAAACTATGACGAGGGAGAGAGGGGCAGTTGGTGGCCGAGGAGCGAAGAAAACGGGAAAAAAAGGCGGCCGAGACTTGTAAAATTTTATTACATGTTAATTTAAATACCGTTTACGTATCATTAATTCACGAGGAAACGTGCTGGCTTTTGTTTTCGGTTCTCCATTTTCCTCCTGCGGGGCGCGGAATAATTACCGGTTTTAAATACGAATAAGGTAAAAGTAATGCGAAAATGGCCAAGGGCTTTACACGATCTGATGTTTGAATAACCGAGGCGGACGTTTAATAACAGGTTTCCGAGAATAACAAGCGTTATGACCCCGAGGAGGTTCTCCCCCACCGCGGGCCGCGCTCGTACTGCTCGCCCCCCCCCCCCTCCCCCTTCCCCAATTAAATTATCTGTTCTGGATTGCAGCGGGCCGCTTTGTTGCCGGGCAGGCTTGCCGAGGCGGCGTGACACCTGCGAGGAAGTGCCCGCCAGTGAACTATGCTTTCGCCACAGACAGCTTGCTTCTTCCCTGTAATCTTTCCTACACACACGCTCCCTTATCGTCCTAACAGGTACTAATGATGTTCACCTATGAAACTGTTCCTGTATAGAAGGACGCCCACAGAAGTTTATCCATGAGGGGGCAAGATTCTAGAACTGCTGTTCCTCGTGTAATCGATTCGATGAGCTTAAGAACCACAGAATTAATTTTACAGGAAGAGTACACAAAATGTAGTGTATGTCAAACGATTGGTAGTTTCAACTTAGTATTGTTTAAAGGTAGGCTGATAGTTTAAAGGTAAACATACTCAGTACTCAAGCAAAGTGTGGTGTGCGTACTGTAAGACCTTCAGTACACACACCATCAGATTATTTGACTTATCGCTCTAACGAAGTAGGCGAGTGTCAGCAATAGGTCTCGTGGTCTTATCGTGGCGTGTTTATCTTCTGCCGTTAGGTCAGACTATAGAAATACCACTAGCAGATTGACAGTGACCAACTTTAAACAGAACTTGATTAATTTTCACACTCATTTATTAAAATAATAACAAGCATAAAAGTAACTTAACTAGGTTCTGGATGCTATTTACAATTGACAATCTGAAGTTCCTTTGGATCTTGGTACGTTAATCTCATTCTCACATCTCTGATACTTGACAAAAGTGTCTATACATGTATCTTCATGGCTATGTACAGGAATATGGTAATCTTATTAGTCGCAGACTGAAACTTGACTATAGACTGGTACAGACAAATGTAGAACTCGTGCAGACTGGTGCAGACAAATGCAGACTGACTAATCGCAGGTCTGTACACTTGTTATAATACCTCGCGCGTTCATGTATCACTGCGCGAGTGTGATCCGCGAGGAGAAAAGGTTCTACATTAGCAGCAATCTCATTGGCTGCGTTACATATTAATACGCGGATCGGCGGAAGCAGAATTTGGTCCGTCTCTATGACGTAGTGCGGAGACGGACGAGCGCTGCGCCTGCGCTGTTGTGCTTAGCGGGGCGCGCTCTAGTGGGAAAGTTGTGTACGTGCTGACCACGCGGAACTATGTACACAACACAAAGAACATGCTTTTGTGTTATCAGTAGGGTTGTGGACGCCACCTCTTTAATTTAACGACCTGAAAGTACATCCCCATATGGTTAGTTTTGAATCCTCTCGTTGTCACTGTAGGCTTGTACCATGGGAAGCATGTCGTTTGGTAGCCGATATTCTTTTTCTGTAACACAGCTGCACGCAAATATTAACAGGGTTTCTAGAATGACATTTTCACTCTACAGCGGAGTGTGCGCTGATATGAAACATCCTGGCAGATTAAAACTGTGTGCCGGACCGAGACTCGAACTCGGGACCTTTGCCTTTCGCGGGCAAGTGCTCTACCAACTGAGCCACCCAAGAGCGACTCACGCCCCGTCCGCACAGCTTTAATTCCGCCCGTACCTCGTCTCCTACCTTCCAAACTTCACAGAAGCTCTCCTGCGAACCTCTGCCAGGAAGTTTCGTATCAGCGCACATTCCGCTGTAGAGTGAAAATTTCATTCTAGAAACATCTCCCAGGCTGTGGCGAAGCCATGTCTCCGCAATATCCGTTCTTCCAGGAGTGCTAGTTCTGCATGGTTCGCAGGAGAGCTTCTGTGAAGTTTGGAAGGTAGGAGACGAGGTACTGGCGGAATTAAAGCTGTGAGGACGGGGCGTGAGTCATTCTTGGGTAGTTCAGTTGGTAGAGCACTTGCCCGCGAAAGGCAAAGGTCGAGAGTTCGTGTCTCGGTACGGCACACAGTTTTAATCTGCCAGGAAGTTTCATTAACAGGGTTCTTTATTAACCAGAACAGTAAGTTACTTATCTTAACCTAGTCCATGTGGTGCAAGCTCTTCTCTGATAGCCCACGTTAGCCTCAATGGTGATGAAGTACACGTCTCGCTATGCACACTACTCTGCTCGCTAGGTACTGACTGACTGTGAGCTAGAGGCTGAGCTAACTGCGACTCCCATTGGGCTGTTACTGAAGACTCGACTCGTTGACTCGCTGAATGACTGGCTTACTGGGCCCTTCCGTCCGCCGCGGCGCTCTAAATACTAACGGTCGATAGGGCGTTGGCGGCTCGTTGACTGCGAGTCTCTATTTGGCCTCTCCCCTGGTACGCTCGCTTGCTCCGGTGACTACTGTCGATCTTCTCGCATCTCTTTGCCGATCGGAATGCTGGCGACAGCTTACGCCAGCACAGTTAGATGAATTGCGTAACTACTGAGGAGATACTGACTAGAATTGCGAAGAAAACTTTGTGGCACAACCTGACTAAAAGAATGGCTAGGTTGATAGAATACGCTGTGAGAAATGAAGGGATCACCAGTTTAGTATTGGAGGAAAGCGTGGGGAGTAAAAATTGTAGGGGACGTCGAGAGCTAAACACAGTGAGCAGTTTCAAATGGATGTAGGCTGCAGCAGCTATTTTGAGATGAAGAGACTTGCACACGATAGACTGGGATGGAGACCTGCATCACATCAGTATTTGGACTGAAGACCACAACAACAACAATGATTAAATCCAACGTTTCTAACTAGTTGGGAAATAAAGATGAAAATATCCACAAAATATATTTTTGTTCACATATGAGCGTTGTTAACTTTACCCTGAAAATTAAAAATCTAATAGAAAAAAGAATCTAGTGAGTTCGGAGAAATTATATTGGTTATCAGCGAAAATAACTAGTAATTGATGATTACTACTTGAGTGAAAAAAAGCAGGAAATAAACTATAAAAACGTCTGTACAACGTTGATGTTACCTACAGGGTGTTTAAAAATGTGTCTTACAATACTACAGGAGGCAGTATTGGTCAAAACTAGAAGAAAAGTTTCTATAATGATATGTTCGAAAACCAGTACCTGTTGGATACGGTCCGTCTTTCTGTGGCGAGTAATGTGTAATATTCAGGATTCACAGGAGGTGGATTAGTATATTACCACAATACGCAGATGTGGGCAGATGCAAATGCTGGAACAATCTTGGAGGTGAGGCATCAGAGTCGCCTCATTATCAGCGTATGGGCAGGAACTGTTAACAGACTGACAGGGCTACACACTTTGCCAAATACATTAATAGGTGCTGTGCATCATCCGTTACTGTTCGATCAGTTTCAGCGGTACTGGAGCGCGTAACTGTGCCAGAAAGACGATGTCTGTGTTTTATGCACAACAGGCCAGCACCCCATTTTCCGCAGATCTTACCGCAACGTTTCATGACCGGTTGATTGGTCGAGGAGATCAGCTACCATGGCCTCCCAGCCCTGAATCCGTTGGATTTCTGACTATGGGGACATTTCAAGGTGTGTGTCCAACCCATTGACAATGTGCATACGTTACAGGAGTTTGTGACCAGTGCGTGTGACGCAGTCCAACAGGAGCCAGGTGTATCCGAAAGATTGCGTGTTTCAATGCAGTGAAGAACTGAAGGACGTCAGGATGCGTGTGGTAACCATATGCAGCACGGCCTATAGTGTCTAATTCTACTTAACGGTCGCAACTGAATGAGACGACGGACTGGCCTATATCTCGGAAAGTACTGGCTGCCGGAACTTATAGGATCATTTCTCCTAGTATTGACCAATACTACTTGAAGTAAGTCTTTTTAAAACATCCTCTATGATGCTACACTATTAAATGGGACAAGAAAATATGTTGTACACCAGAATGCGTGTGGAAGCAAGCATAAAAAAAACATTTTGTACTCTGCAGTTTCGTTTTAAAAAAATCCTTTTGTTTTCACACAGTATTCTCAAAACATTATAAACCGCACGCAGCTGTCACTGTGACCGACGTAATATGTTGCTCTCACTAATTTATATCTGAAACACAGTTACAACTTAGTTTTTCGTTAAGCCCCTCGCTGCTGAATTCCTTGAGGAGGAGCAATTATCAAGATTAGGGGAGGGTTGCGGAAGGTAGTCTGCTATGGGAACACGACATCAGGACAGCCAGATGGGCATGAAACTTAATTTTTCCTCCAGTACCGAGTTATTTAGAAACGGCCGAAGGACGGTAGGACAGAATTTAAAGCCTCGCCGACATCAAGGTTGTTACGCAGTCAGCTGTATCTCAGTCTGAGAAGGAAGGCAGAAGAAACAGCCCTGGAACTGCTATGGAACCATATCGGCATTCTTCTCAGCTCATTACGGAAGGCACGGAAAACGAAGCAGTGTGTCTGGGCGGCGGTTTGAATCGCATTCCTCCAGTATCTTACCCACTGCACCACGGCAATAGGGACGTTGCTTATCAGCAGACAACTATTTTACTGTTGTACCGTGTCGAGTTGGAAGGAAGTTGTTTAAAAGCAATATAGAAAGAAAAAATGCTTAGGATTCTACAAAGCGCCAAGCAAAGGGTACTGAAACACACCATGGAATTTCCAACAACTATGTTCTACTAATTAAACCAAAATCATTGGCGGCTTGTTCGATTCACGGCCTAATGCGATAGGTTTATGGGGCTGGTAAGGTAGCCGCACATAAACGATATGATGCATCAATCAGCCCGAGTAAAGTTTTGACAATATTCTCATCTTAACCCCCGCACTCACTTTTGCACAATAACACTTACACGGACGAAAAAATCACCCAGAAGAAACATACTCGCACACGACATCTTTGACTGGGATGGCAATGTGGTATTCGACCTCATTAATGGTAGATCTGAAATGCCGGTGCCAAACTTTCCTAATATATGCCACTTGGACAGCTTGCACGTCAAGTGCAACTGTCTTGTGAGATGACTGTAATGAGTATGTGTGCAGTGTAGTGTCATGTCTGTGTTATAGTTCATAACGATGAGAGAGAAGTGAAACCCGGTGCCACGGAACAAGATGTTCCTCTCGATTAGCACGAACCAGCGCGCCAAGATTAACATACTCATGTGACGAACCGATCAACAGTGTTCATTTGCGCTCAGTACATGAGACACTAAGGAAACATTACGAGTTTTACGCAGTGTTTCGGTGGTTGGTTTCTACTCCTCCACCTCTTCTCCACTTTCCGGCTAAATCCTAACGATGGCTATATTTATCGCCTCGAAGATTCGAAGTTTAAGTTTATGCAAAACTCCACCACAGCCACTGCTAGATCACCGAAAATCTTCAAATGACAGATGCCTGGGAGGGTGCGGAGTGCTTTGGTCCACTTGGAAACTGAACAATTTAAGTAGCATGTGGTTTTGTGGCAGGTCACATTACACAAGCACTGTGTGCTTTGATGCACATGAAAACAGTTTCAGTAACAACTGGTTTTACGCCATGCCTCATGATAGAATTGATACTTCGTAATATTCTGTCAGGAGCATCTACATAAAACCACACGCTACTGAAACTATTTACACGAGTACCGAAGGAATCTGTATGCTGCTAGGCACCTGTCACCGAAGCATGCTCAATGAACCTAAAAGCTAAAGCATATGTCGACATCAGCTGAAGTGGTGTTCTACATATTCCTTGAAGGAGCTATTAATAGCTGTGACAGCACAACGCAGAACGTGGATAAAGTTATTCCGTGTCGAAATTCACCACACAAGCGTGCGTTAGCAACCTTAGCTACGGACATCGGTCGGAAATACGATTATGCCAAATACAAGATTGAGGGAGGACATAGAAGCAATTCAGAGGCGGGCTGCTAGATTAGTTAATGGTAGGTTTGATCATCACGCGAGTATTCCGGAAATGCTTCAGGAACTCGGGTGGGACTCACTGGAGGAAAGGAGGCGTTCTTTTCGTGAATCGCTACTGAGGAAATTTAGAGAACCAGCATTTGAGGCTGACTGCAGTACAATTTTACTGCCGCCAACTTATATTTCGCGGAAGGACCACAAAGATAAGATAAGAGAGATTAGGGCTCGTACAGAGGCATATAGGCAGTCATTTTTCCCTCGTTCTGTTTGGGAGTGGAACAGGGAGAGAAGATGCTAGTTGTGGTACGAGGTACCCTCCGCCACGCACCGTATGGTGGATTGCGGAGTATGTATGTAGATGTAGAGTGATAATCAAAACCGGACCTAAAATCAGGAAAGGAACGAACTGAAATAGACAAAATCCACGTTCGCTGGGGCGACATTAGGATCTGCGGAGTGGGTGGTTTCGGTAGCATATGCTGCCAAGAGGGCGAAACTGGACAAATAGTGCGCAGTGCCTGAGAGGAGAGTGTCGACGAACGGCAGAGATCGTCGGGAGCGGCGTTCGTTAAGTCAGGTCGAGCGAAGGGATCGCGCCAGCTCGCTGAACAATGAGCCCCAGGCGGAGAGCTAAAGGTCACACGACAACTCACAAAGCTCGCTCGCGTCCTCTAAAAGAAACTCATCTGCATAAATAATTAATAGTTAACCTCGGAGGCCTCCTTTCCTGCTTTTTTTCCCCTCTCTCTCCTTTTTTTCTCTTACTCTTAACTCGGAATCTCGGCTATTTAACACGGAATGGTTGACGTGTGTGCTCCACCTTGTGCTTTGCTCCCCCTCTCCACGGGTTTTTTGTTTCGTTATTTAAACTTGAAGAGCAGTTGGTGTCTCTTTCCTTTTGTAATTTTTGGTTCCACTTGTGTCCCGTATCGTATAATCCTCTTTTGGGGACGAGCGCGTTCCGCCAAGGAGGGACCTGGCGACATTAATAGTGTTAGCAGTTGTGGATACATTCCTGGGCATCGGAGCCATATTTCACCTTTTGTCGAGCGGGGGCCGGGGGCGGGGGGCCGCCTTGTTTATTGGGATTCCTGGGCCGTCCGGGGCTGGGGGCGGCTGCCCGGCTCGGCCGTGTGTTAATGCGGGCGGCCGCGGCGGGCACATTAAGATGCGGGTTTTACTGGTGTCCTCTCGTCTGCTCGCAATTAAGTGCCCGGGGCCCGGTCCGGACCGCCGGCCGGCCTTCATTCGTATTGACGCATGGTAATGACCAGTCGCCGGACCTCCTGCCCCCCTCTGCCCCCACCTGCTGTCTGCCAGCCGTCTCGTCCTCCCAACACTCCTCTGTGCTATAACGCAGAACTTAAGCGCCAGCCGAATATCTACTGAGTTTCTGGTGCGCCAAAACGTAAGGTGTGTTCCAAACATTTAGGCTCCAAATTATATATACTGTTGAGGTTTGTAAACTGATGTGTATTGTAGTCGCAGATTCATTCCTATAAAAAAGTAAGAAGCAACAACCTGGCACACTTAATATAGCTACTTTCTAACAAAAATCGCAGCATTCTGGTTTCGAACAGATTATCATCTCGAAAAAAATGAAGCTATGCACATAAAACCTGGTGTTATTCATCGACATGCAACAAATTTTCCCAATGGTACTTCACTTAGCAGAGGCCTTGGTTTTATAGGTCTGGATTTTCAATGTTCGACAAATGTTACATTTGTCATCATTTTGGAATTGCCTGCTACACAGTAGTTTCTAAATCTGAGGAAAAAAGAAGTAATCAGTAGGTTCTGTGTCAGGAGAGTAAGAAGTCTGAGGCAAATCTGATAGTCCAATAAAGCAACTTGTGTGGTGTGCAGTGTGCAGAATAAGCTGACATTTTGTTGTGAAGCAAGAACACCTTGTTGGACAGCTTCCCGTGATGCTTCGTCTTGACAGCTTCACGTAACCTTGTCAGGAGATTTTGCTAGTATGCTTCTTATGAGCATGTGTTGGGTTCACAGCTAGTCAGTCCCATAAAAAGAACCTTACCCGATGATTGCAGACAGTGAATCCGTTGCTTTCTTTGACTCAGGGCCATAGTGACGTACCCAGCACTTGTTCATGGCCATTAGGCAAGTTAAGAAGTCACGTGGGATGCTCTGACACAGCTGCAACTACTTCTACAGCTCGGAGGGATATTTATTTATTTAGTGTATGGTGCTACACAATGCTATACACTGATTATATGGTCACCGGCCGCAGTGGCCGAGTGGTTCTAGGCGCTACAGTCTGGCACCGCACGACCGCTACGGTCGCAGGTTCGAATCCTGCCTTGAGCATGGATGCGTGTGGTGTCCTTAGGTTAGTTAGGTTTAAGTAGTTCTAAGTTCTAGGGGACTTATGACATCAGCAGTTGAGTCCCATAGTGCTCAGAGCCATTTTTTGATTATATGATCAGTGATAAAATGCACTTCAAAACACATCAGTGAAGGGTGCAGAATAATATAGATAAAATATGAAACAAATCACACTATGTGTGTATATTTGAAATCTCTTCTCAAACCCATAGATCGATTTCAACCAAATTTGACACAGAAGCTGCAGGTCTCATGAGTATTAGCACTTTGGTATTTATAACCTCCTAGATCCAATAGGAATAGAGATATGGGCAAACAGTTTTTCTCTCATTCCTGGCATATAGGCTGCACTGCACAACAGGGAAGTTGTGTGGGAGTAGTGTGAGACTGATCTGTCAAAATGCTTTGAAGTGCAGCCTACATGTCAGGGGCAAGAAATGTATAGCAGGTCCTGAAATGTAGGCTGCCCTGCATGACAGGAGTGTTGCATTTGAGTAGTAATGGCCTACTGTATCGACCTGCTTTGCAAGGCGGTCTGTCTGTAAGGGGCAGTAAATGATTTTGAAGCTTCTGATGTATAGCCTGTCCAGGATGACAGACTTGTTGTGAGAGTAGTTTTGGCCTGCTTCGTTGAGCTGCATTGCAGGTGCCGCATGTACTGATGGACATGAAATGAATAAAGGAGAGAATGAACAGATCGGGTGGTGGGTTAGATGCATGATGCAGGTGGAAAGTGTAGAGGGTAGGCGAAGGTGGTAAGAGAAAGGGGATGGAGTATATAGTCAGCGGGAGTGGGGAGGAACATATGGTCAGAGAGGAGGGTGAATGAAACAGAGAAAGAGAGGGGGAGGAGAAGATGAATGGACAGAAAGAGGTGGGGACGAGATATATAGAGGTGGGAGGATGAGCTGGATAGACAGACAGACAGACAGACACGAGGAGGAAGAGGTGGACACAGAGAGGGGGAGGAGGAAGTGTGTGCAGGTAAATCCAAAGAGAAAAAGCTAGTTAAAGAATTAAACAAAATGTAACGTCACGGCAGGTAAATTGTGTAACTTGTATCTTCATATTCTTACGTCCAGTTTAGCTAACCATTCAGTGTGGTATTGTGCAGCACTGAAGAAATCAGGCAGGTTACCGTGATAGGCTCTCAGTTCACAGTCCTGGATGATGTGTTAGACAGTTTTATTTGGGGCTCAACAGTCACTGCTATGGTTGCATAGCTTTTCCCACTTTTGGAGATAGTGTGCCTATATTCCAGTCCTGTTTGGAGTCCGTTAAGTATTTTACATAGTTGTGGAAATTCGAAGCCGTTAGGTTTTGCTACTAGACTGATATCGTCACGGTTCTCGGATAAAGAACTATCACTCCAGCCAGCTCTTGTGCCGTATAGTATCTCTCCTGGAGTAACTACCAGTTGTTGAGCCATTTTCAGAGGCGGTTTCTAGAGCAAATTCGAGTTGTTTCCAAAATTAAGGCTTCTTCGTGGATGAAAAGTACAGGATTATTCTTTACTTCCGTATATTCCTTAAGCAAAGCTTCCTATCTCCTTAGGGAAGGTGCGGATATATGGCTAAGTGCTGGAAGCGAATATAATGAGGTATTCTTTATACATCTAGTTATAATGTTCATATCAGCATTCAGCCGGGGGTACACCTTTTTTACGTGCTTGATTTCGTGCTCAAAATGTTGTGCAAGATGCTGAAAACTTGTCGATGACTTATTCTCACTTTTTCCACTATCGCCTCGATTCTGCTACAGTGGCCGTAGCGCTTGGGGCCTCCAGTTACCTTGTGATTTCCTGGTCTTGAGGGAGATATGGTATACCACGTCACTGTTCTTCACCTAGAAATGTTTGACGGTACTGGAGGTGTCTGCGCCACCTAACTAACGACATGATATAGCATAGCAGTCCGAAACTTTTCACGATACTTCCATGTATCACTTTACTGCGCCATTTCACTTTTGCTCCTTTAACGACGTCCTAAGGTATTGCGCGACGAGGGTTTCAGTGTGTACCGAGACAGCAGGTACGTACCTGAAAAAAATATCTACCTAATTTTTTTCCTGGATGGTAACTACAAACTTCTGACACCCCTCGTACATTTAGCTTATGCTATAAATGCGATGTTGGCTGTTTTTGATTCTGGCCAAAGTTTCTTGTACTGGTGGAGCCCTTCAGCAAGAAACACTCTAAGGAAAAGTGTGGTGTCACCGCCAGACACCACACTTGCTAGGTGGTAGCCTTTAAATCGGACGCGGTCCGTTAGTATACGTCGGACCCGCGTGTCGCCACTGTCAGGATTGCAGACCGAGCGCCACCACACGGCAGGTCTTGAGAGACGTCCTGGCACTCGCCCCAGTTGTACAGCCGACTTTGCTAGCGAAGCTACACTGACCGATACGCTCTCATTTGCCGAGACGATAGTTAGCATAGCCTTCAGCTACGTCATTTGCTACGACCTAGCAGGGCGCCGTATTCAATTGATATTTATTATGTGAAGCATGTATCATCAAGAGAGATGTTCTACAATGGTGGATTAAAGTTAAGTATTACGTCATCTACGTACTTTAATTGCAATTCTCAAGATATTGTCCTGTTCCAGACCTCACGCCAGTCAGCGTGTAATTAAACGCGTGCATTTCGGCCTCCTCTAGCATCACAGTGTTGGCGCTTCTGCCAACACTACAAAAAGGACTACTTCACACTGAGTGAACCTAAAAGCGAACTGTAACAATGTAGACGTACTTACATCGAGAAACTTTCGTCATTTTATACCAATGTCGAATGATTTTGAAGAATTTCGAGGTATAGCAACCAAGGTCCAACACTTTTTTGAACTTTGTAAAGCAATAGGCACATACCTAAATGCCGGCCGGCGTGGCCGTGCGGTTCTAGGCGCTTCAGTTTGGAACCGCGTGACCGCTACGGTCGCAGGTTCGAATCCTGCCTCGGGCATGGGTGTGTGTGATGTCCCTAGGTTAGTTAGGTTTAAGTAGTTCCAAGTTCTGGGGGACTGATGACCTCAGAAGTTAAGTCCCATAGTGCTCAGACCCATTTGAATTTTGAACATACCTAAATATTTCAGCCAAACAGTTGTTTACATTTCCATCTGTACTCCACAAGCCAGCTTATGGTGTGTGGCGGGGTCTACTTTGTGTGTCACTGTCCATTCGTCTTCTTTCCTTCTCCGGCGCTGGAGATACGATTGTTGGTACGCCTTGTGAGGACGTATATCTCTAATTTTACCTTATATTCGTTTCGTAAAATATTGGTAGACGGAAGCAATAAATTGGTTCACTGTTTTAGAAACATACGCTGTCGCAACTTAACAGTAAACCATAGTTCCCATTCTGAATGTTTTGAAACAAGTAACTAATGGTCAGAAGTGAATTTTTCAAGCTCTAGTGGCCCTGCATGAGTAAAGCCTGTTTGTCAGCTACCATTGTTTCACAACATCAGCTGTCTACCACTTCGATGTTGATGGCGCCATCTTGAGAAACATACAGTCATGTGTGATGAATGTACGGTGCAGTTTATCAGTGTTTACTTTCCACTGATGGTTATCGAAGATGTAGCATTACTCGTCACAGGAGTTCGTATGCATGTACACTACCTCACAAAGAAAGTAAAGCTTCCAGAAAGGGAAGAGGAAAGGAAATGAATCTCCATGGGTTGAGAGAGTATGATATGTTATTTCCGTGATTACAAAAACGAATCAAGTGTACTAAGAACTTGGCAGTATGTGCCCGCTTAACAGTATGACGCTGCATATCTGACTTGATACATGCATGGCTTCGCCGGCCGGAGTGGCCGAGCGGTTCTAGGCGCTACAGTCTGGAATCGCGCGACCGCTACGGTCGCAGGTTCGAATCCTGCCTCGGGCATGGATGTGTGTGATGTCCTTAGGTTAGTTAGGTTTAAGTAGTTCTAAGTTCTAGGGGACTGATGACCACAGCAGTTCAGTCCCATAGTGCTCAGACCCATTTGATTTTAGCCATGCACGGCTTCTGTTGACAAAGATATCACAAAGCCATTTGATCCTCTCCTGAGGTAAGCTGACTCACAGCTGTTGTAACTGGTCCTTGATGTCCTGGATACTGCCACGGCGACGGAGTTGATTTTCGAGAGGAAAGGAATCTCCATGGGTTGAGAGAGTATAATATGTCTCGTGATGGGAACAGATCTGAGGTTCTTGCTAGCTACGTGAGCACCTCAACATCACGCAGACAGTTCAGAGAGACACTTGCCTTGTATGGATAAAATTGCCCCGTTGAAAAATGGCGCCATGATACTGTCGAATGAGAACACATGACGATGCAAGATGTCCATAATGTACCATTGTGCCAACAGAGTTCCCTCAGTCACCACCAGCCATGACCTGAAGTCATACACGATGGCCCCTCAGCCCATTACGGAAGGAATATTGGAAGAACATAAACTCTTGCCAACACGCCGCCATATTCGCCAACTATGGTCATCTGGGGTAATGCAAAACCACAATTCATCGCTGAACGCAACACGACACCATTCATCAAACAATCCATGTTTACTCCTCACAGCACCACTCCAAACGCAGCCATCTGCATCGTGGTGTTAACGGTACGCGTGGTACGGTAATTTCCTAGTCCGTATGCTGCTAGTCTCTGACCACTGATGCGGGGTGACGCAGAACGTTGCAAGTGTTCCATTACTTGGCCTCGGATGGAAGGTGCAGTTGCGAAGGGTTTACGATGTGCCTGGTGCACAGTACGTCTTTCGCGATCGACCGGAACCTTGACAACGAGTATGCTGTCATCAACGCTCTCTTACAGGCCAACACCAGGCGACTTCCACGTCCCGATGCCCCACAAATGCGAATTTTTCCACGATTCGACTCGCCGACCAAATGCAGACCTACCATGAGCTGGTGGCGGGGAAGGAAGGGGGCGGGGGGGTTGCATGGTGTAGAAGTTGATGTAGCAGTAGTTACACTCCCATCATCAAAATTGATCAATGGTACTGGAGCCAAATTATTTTGAACTAACATTTACATGCAGTACTGGACCATATTGTAATACATGCATTGAAAGTACTGGTCGTCGTATCGAACAGCGCAGAAAGTTTAAATTTTGCTGTCAGGTTTAAATTGTTTATGTCACTTAAAAAAAATGGTTCAAATGGCTCTGAGCACTATGGGACTTAACATCTGAGGTCATCGGTCCCCTAGAACTTAGAACTACTTAAACCTAACTAACCTAAGGACATCACACACATCCATGCCCGAGGCAGGATTCGAACCTGCGACCGTAGCAGTCGCGCGGTTCCGGGCTGAAGCCCCTAGAACCGCTCGGCCACAGCGGCTGGCTATGTCACTAAAAGCTATTCATTCCAACCAATAGCCATCTCAAAGGACTTGGTTTGGGACCTCCAACGATCTGTACGAAACGTCAGTGAAACAGTGATTGTTGAGTTGTTAACATTCCAGTAAAAATTAACTGTAAGTACCTGTTTTGTGTTAGGGATAGGCACACAACAAAACCACTACAAACTTTATTGTGTTTGTCTCCTCTAATCAACAAAGACACGTACGCCTTTTACTATGCATTTCTACTCGAAAATGTTAACATTTTCCCAACGACTGGTTTACATACTCATGCATATAGTATTTTAGTACTCTCTGTCAAAACATCATATTGACGACGCTCGCACCAACATGAGATCGTGTCATAAAGAATACTTTAACAGAGATTTTTAAGTCTAGAAACGTCATGTACGACAGTATTACTTTCAATTTTACTGGTTACGATATGAAATTTGTTGATTTTATACTACCCTATTACACAGTCAAGCTAGGCATAAACTGACAAAATCTTGTCACATTGTCGTAATAGCTTGTGGCTGGACAGTGAAGAACTGTGTGGAGTTAGTGGGAGTTTGTAGTTTTAATCTGTTCAGTGTGGCGTGTTCGCAAAGGGCAGATATCAGTATACGGCAGACACTTCTAACATGTGCAGACGACCTTGTAGGTGGGGCAACCACAGCTACGAGTGTTCATCTTGGGTATTAATAAGCGCTTCAGCTGTATTTTGGTCCTTTATTACTGTACCACGACCGGTTTCGTGGCGTTAAGACCACATCTTCAGGTGACGTAAGGTTAAAACATTAGAGCGTAAAAGTTCGGAATCTTTTTTCCCAACATTCGTTGTCCGTCAGTACAAAAGACAGCTAAAAGACGGTATGACAGAGGACGTGGCCGCGTCCCCTGTACGCGATTCCATATACATAGATCGGAGAATCGATCTCCATGGTACGGTTTGCTTTGGACCCATCCAGTATGTTGGAATTTGGCAGTTTTTAATCCATGACATACCGTCTTTTAGCGGTGTTTTGTGTTGACGGACAACGAATGTTGGGAAAAAAGATTCCGAGCTTTTCAAATCTAATGTCTTAATCATATGTCACCTGAAGATGTGGCTTTAACGCCACGAAACTGGTAGTGGTATAGTAATAAAGGACCAAAATACTTTAGAAGCGATTATTAATCCCCAAGACTTCTAACATGATACACAAAATAAGTTCTCGATGGATCGAAACAAATGCATAACAATGTTGCGACACGCTGGAACTCCTTCAGTTTAATCAGAAACAGCTACCAATGGCTGTGTTAAGTGCACTTTTGTTTCATTCTGGCTTCGAGTGGCAAGTACTCATTTCGTTTAGTGTTTCCGTCAATCATGTAGGCGTTTATCGTCTTTCAGTCGGTGGGTTCGCTTGAATGACCGTGTAGTTGCCCTGCTGCAGAGGCTAGGACTGGTCTACTGCCGTCCTCTGCTACGAGCTATTAGCGGCAGTCGTTAATCAGAACGAGTGGAACCAGTCGATTGCTCGATCCACAATATTCTAAAAAAAAGCTGGAATCACCAACAGGCTGCTTTCTGTCACTTTAATGGCACTATTAGCCGTATCTCAGGTGGAACTGGTACATTTACTGCTGGAAGATATCGCATAGTTGGTAATCCCGTTGCAGACCACAGCACTGACAGTCATACGGCTTTACGCATCGCGTTTGTTCATTACCGCGGCTTCATAGCCGATTCCCCCGTATGACAGTCAGTCGGCTTACGGTTGCACCGGTCATCGTCCTTCATTCGCCACCATCTGCGCGCTGCCGCGTTGAGTTGATTATCTACTACGTGCTGGGCGACACGGCCACCTGATTGTAACTGACGGCATTCCACAAGCTGGTACAGAAAATGATAGGCCGACGACGCCATGTTGACCTCTTCACTCCGTAAGACACAGTCTTTTGTACCATACAAGCGTTGAAAAATTCATACGGTACTTCGTCACATCATGAAGTATGAAATCTTAACATTTGGCCCCTACTTGCGCATACGGCGCGGTGGGAGAGTGGACAAGGCAGTGGTGCTGATTCCTTTATAGATTGACTCAGTGCGGTAGGGGAGGCTTAGTTGTACAGTTGAAGCATTTACAGAAACGACCAACCTGCAGAACTTCTAAGCTACAGTTAGCTAGTCTGCAAACGATCATCTACATCTACATCGATACTCTGCAAATCACATTTTAGTGCCTGGCAGAGGGTTCATCGAACCACCTTCACAATTCTCTATTATTCCTAGCTCGTATAGCGCGCGGGAAGAATGAACACCTATATCTTTCCGTACGATCTCTGATTTCCCTTATTTTATCTTTGTGATCATTCCTCCCTATGTAATCAGTGTCAACAAAATATTTTCGCATTCGGAGGATAAAGTTGGTGACTGGAATTTCGTGAGAAGATTCCATCGCAACGAAAAACGCCTTTCTTGTAATGGTGTCCATCCCAAATCCTGTATCATTTCTGAGACACTCTCTCCCGTATTTCGCGATAATACAAAAGGTGCTGCCTTTCTTTGAGCTTTTTCGATGTACTCAGTCAGTCCTATCTGTTGAGGATACCACACGGCGCAACAGTATTCTAAAAGAGGACAGACAAGGGTAGTGTAGGCAGTCTCCTTAGTAGGTCTGTTACATTTTCTAAGTATCCTGCCAATAGAACGCAGTCTTTGGTTAGCCTTCCCCACAACATTTTCTATGTGTTCCTTCCAATTTAAATTGTTCGTAATTGTAATTGCTAGGTATTTACTTGAATTTACGGCTTTTAGATTAGACTGATTTATCGTGTAACTGAAGTTTAACGCTTTCTTTTTAGCACTCATGTGGATGATCTCACACTTTTCGTTCTTTTAAGGTCAACTGCCACTTTTCGCACCATTTCGATTTCTTATAAATCGTTTTGGAGTTTGTTTTGATCTTCTGATGACTTTATTAGTCGATAAAAGACAGCGTCATCTGCAAACAACCAAAGACGGCTGCTCAGCTATAGATAAGGAACAGCAAAGGGCCTATAACATTAACTTGGGGAACGCCAGAAATCACTTCTGTTTTACTCGATGACTTCCCGTCAATTACAACGAACTGTGACCTCTCTGACAGGAAATCACAGATCCAGTCACATAACTGAGACGATACTCCATAAGCACGCAATTTAAACAGTTTATGCCAGTACGACCAATAATTCGACAAATCAACTGTTTATTATTAAAAGGACAATAGGATACATGATTACACCAAACTTCCAACAGAAGGAGTGATTTATTTTACCCAGATTTGCAAACCATCTTTTTCTTCTATTGTTTTGATGCTAGAATAGCTTCTTTTGCCAAAACGCAGCGATGTTTACACAGTTTCATCTCACTAATATGATAATGCAGCTGCAGTTTAGTCAGATCCCTGAAACAGTCTGTTATTAAACTTGCGTTTGAAGACAAGTCAGACCAATAGCTTATGGTAAAGCCCATGCTCAACATACAAATCAACGTAGGAAAAGAAAAGTAGAGATGGAAATTTCGTGAGAAGATCTAGCCGCAACGGAAAACTGCTTTATTTTAATGACTGCCACCCTAATTGGCGTATCATATCCGTGACACTCTCTTCTCTATTTCGCCATAGTACAAAACAAGCTGCTCTTCTTTGAACTTTTTCGATGTCTTCCGTCAATCCTATGTGATAAGGATCCCATACCGCTTAGCAATACCTTAGCAGAGAACGGACAAGTTCTACATCTACATCTACATTCATACTCCGCAAGCCGCCCAACGGTGTGTGGCGGAGGGCACTTTACGTGCCACTGTCATTACCTCCCTTTTCTGGTTCAAATGGCTCTGAGCACTATGGGACTCAACATCTGAGGTCATCAGTCCCCTAGAACTTAGAACTACTTAAACCTAACTAACCTAAGGACATCACACACATCCATGCCCGAGGCAGGATTCGAACCTGCGACCGTAGCAGTCGCGCGGTTCCAGACTGACGCGCCTAGAACCGCTTGGCCACCGCGGCCGGCCTCCCTTTTCTGTTCCAGTCGCGTATGGTTCGCGGGAAGAACGACTGTCGGAAGGCCTCCGTGCGCGCTCGAATCTCTCTAAACTAAACAAGTTTAGCGTAGGCAGTCTCTTTAGTGAATTTGTTGCACCTTCTAAGTGTTATGCCAATTAAACACAGTTTATTTTTCACCTTCCGTACAACATTATCTATGCAGTCGTTCCAGTTTAAGATCTTATTAATTGTTACCCCTAGGTATTTAGTTAAGCTGTACCCTATAGATTTGTGTGATTCACTGTGTAAGCGAAATTTAAGTGTTTACTTTTAGTACTTATGTGGATGAACTCTCACTTTTCATGCCCTCCATTCGACACGCCCTATCGTGACTTGCCCTCCAGCTTTACGTGCCACACCTTTGTGTTTCCGCCACGTACTTCAGTGAAGAAAATAAAGGGAGTATTGTTTTGTGTATCTTGATCGGAAAAATTACGTGGCTCAGCACGTAACATCACTAGAACGCGAAAAGCCGAAACGGCAAATGTCACAACAGTGCATAGTGACATATTGGCTTATGCTGGAGAGGCCTTTTGAATGCAACTCATCACTGACGAGGTATCAATATCCTTCTTCTCCCATCTCGGAAACAATACGCAACGTCCGTCACAGAAATAAAACTTGTATTAGTTTCCCTGTTTTTTTTAATTTTTGATATATGAACCTGCACTCGTAGTCCTAACAAATTGTGAGCGAATGTTAGAGTAGCTTACTCATTTTACCGTCACGCATTTATTAGAGGGAGCCACAATGCATCGTTCACTGCTGGCTGGAACAAGAATATTTATCCTTGATGACATCATGTCCGTGGGATGCTTGATGCTGGAATATTACTCACGATCTTCTCAGTCTATACTTAAGCGGTTCCCTCCCTTTCTTTTTTCTTAGCTCGGCCAGATGGTACTTTAGCTGTAATAATACACTTCCGGTTTATGCAAATCATACTGAATAACAGCTCCCGCTACAGTGATTCATTTTCTGACTCGAAAGTGTTGTTCGAGATTTGTCTCTAATGCCGGGAGATTTGTTGTCAATATATGAAGTATCGCAAAAGCCCACCTTTCCGTTAATAATTTCTGCCGGCAGCGTTATAAGAGAATGGTGGAAGCTTAGTTTCAATGATCAAACTAGTCGGTGAAGCGGTCAGTAGTGACGGAGATTGGAGATGGTTCGGGAAGAAAATCAGCCTTATCGTTCCAAGGGAACCTTCCCAGCATTTGCCTTAAATTTTTCAAAGGTAACAACGGATAACCTAAATCGCAATTGTTTGAGAAGGATTTGAAGTGTAGTCTTCTCGAACACGATTCGAGTGTCTTACCACTGCGCTACGTCCCAAGTTGGCGCCGTTATAGTAGTTACTTAATCCATTAGAAAATATATTAAGAAAAAACAATGTCCAAAACAGTCTGATATGTGCTGTTAGATATTCTAATAGCTTGCTCATTGTAACAATATATGGCCAATGGGGTTTATTGTGGTGTGGTCTACACAGTATGTGACAAAAAGGTGTGGCCCAACTTTCAGGAATCATTCCTCGCACATTTTTTTTTGGTCATTAGTCTACTGACTGGTTTGATGCGACCCGCCACGAATTCCTTTCCTGTGCTAACCTCTTCAGCACTTGCAATCTACGTCCTCAATTATTTGCTTGACGTATTCCAATCTCTGTCTTTCTCTACAGTTTTTGCCCTCTACAGCTCCCTCTAGTACCATGGAAGTCATTCCCTCATGTCTTAGCAGATGTCCTATCATCTTGTCCCTTCTCCTTATCAGTGTTTTCCACATATTCCTTTCCTCTCCGATTCTGCGTAGAACCTCCTCATTCCTTACCTTATCAGTCCACCTAATTTTCAACATTCGTCTATAGCACCACATCTCAAATGCTTCGATTCTCTTCTGTTCCGGTTTTCCCACAGTCCATGTTTCACTACCATACAATGCTGTACTCCAGACGTACATCCTCAGAAATTTCTTCCTCAAATTAAGGCCGGTATTTGATATTAGTAGACTTCTCTTGGCCAGAAATGCCTTTTTTGCCATAGCGAGTCTGCTTTTGATGTCCTCCTTGCTCCGTCCGTCATTGGTTATTTTACTGCCTAGGTAGCAGAATTCCTTAACTACATTGACTTCGTGACCATCAAACCTAATGTTAAGTTTCTCGCTGTTCTCATTTCTACTACTTCTCATTGCCTTCGTCTTTCTCCGATGTACTCTCAAACCATACTGTGTACTCATTAGACTGTTCATTCCGTTCAGCAGATCATTTAATTCTTCTTCACTTTCACTCAGGATAGCAATGTCATCAGCGAATCGTATCATTGATATCCTTTCACCTTGTATTTTAATTCCACTCCTGAGCCTTTCTTTTATTCCCATCATTGCTTCCTCGATGTACAGATTGAAGAGCAGAGGCGAAAGGCTACAGCCTTGTCTTACACCCTTCTTAATACGCGCACTTCGTTCTTGATCGTCCACTCTTATTATTCCCTCTTGGTTGTTGTACATATTGTATATGACCCGTCTCTCCCTATAGCTTACCCCAACTTTTCTCAGAATCTCGAACAGCTTGCACCATTTTATATTGTCGAACGCTGTTTCCAGGTCGACAAATCCTATGAAAGTGTCTTGATTTTTCTTTAGCCTTGCTTCCATTACTAGCCGTAACGTCAGAATTGCCTCTCTCGCCCATTTACTTTTCCTAAAGCCAAACTGATCGTCACCTAGCGCATTCTCAATTTTCTTTTCCATTCTTCTGTATATTATTCTTGCAAGCAGCTTCGATGCATGAGCGGTTAAGCTAATTGTGCGATAATTCTCGCACTTGTCAGCTCTTGCCGTCTTCGGAATTGTGTGGATGATGCTTTTCCGAAAGTCAGATGGTATATCGCCAGACTCATATATTCTACACACCAACGTGAATAGTCGTTTTGTTGCCACTTCCCCCAATGATTTTAGAAATTCTGATGGGATGTTATCTATCCCTTCGACGTTATTTGACCGTAAGTCCTCCAAAGCTATTTTAAATTCCGATTCTAATATTCGCTCCCCTATCTCTTCTAAATCGAGTCCTGTTTCTTCTTCTATCACATCAGACAAATCTTCACCCTCATAGAGGCTTTCAATGTAGTCTTTCCACCTATCTGCTCTCTCCTCTGCATTTAACAGTGGAATTCCCGTTGCACTCTTAATGTTACCACCGTTGCTTTTAATGTCACAAAAGGTTGTTTTGACTTTCCCTCGCACATAGAGGAATAAAATGTTATGTGGACATGGATCTGGAAGCGCTTTATTTCCATGTTAGAGGTCATTGTCTACTTCTCTTCGTAATCACATTAATCATGGGAAACACACAAAAACAGAACTAGCACCGTTACATGAAACCTTCTCTTACATGAAATTTTCAAAATACCCTCTTCGTCACGTTTGGTCCGAATGTACAGTAAGTTGTAATTCTTAGGTTCACCTCAAGTGTTTGTTGTTCCAACTGAACGAAAGTAACGTTGATATGTGACACACTTCACCGCTTGCCTTGACATGCAACTAACGTCATTGCTCTATTCGCACCAAGCACGCAGTATCAACTGTCTAGTGTTCATCACGGACTTGGTTTCCGGTACGGAGCAGTGGAAGTGTACTCAGATGCGGAGATGGTAGATGCCCATTTGCCGTACGGATTAGCTCATGGTAATGTCCGTGGCGCTCAACGTTTGTAGGGGGAGACGTTTCCACAACTACTGTGTACCGGCAGTTGGACGTTTGAAGCAACTGATAGTCATCTTATGGAGCATAGGACGTTTAAGCCTATTCCTCCCGAGTGGGCGTGGCCTAGAAGGACTAGTACACTTCAAGTTGAGGAGGAACATTTTCGTGCAACCCTAGTGTCAGCGTAAGAAATTAGCAGCAACAAGTAATGTTCACCACATGGCTTGAGAGTGCCACATGAGAACTTTCTGTATCCGCATCATGCACAGCGTGTACAGGCACAATTATCATCTGGTTTTCCTTCACTGCTACGCTTCTGCGAATGGTTGATTCAACAATGTGTGAACCCTCATTTTAGTGCAAAAATGTTGTTCACTGACGAGGCTTCGTTTCACAGTAGATGATAAATGCGTTCAAGGGTTGTAGAAACAATAGATGATAAATGTGTTCAAGGGTTGTAGAAACAGAGGTCTAACATGAAAATAAAGTGTTTCCAGATCCCTGTCCATATAACATATTTTCTTTCCCTATCATTGAAGAAAATATTACTGCTCACGGCCGTACATTAAGCACATTATCAGGCCTAACTCGGTAAACTGCTGTTTCAAGTTTCTCAAGTAGGTCAAGTTTCTTTCCTTTCTTGTCTACGCGAATCACCTCTAAATCCTCTTCCATGCCTCTCAGGGGGTGTCCAGTCTCATATATGTCTCTGGCAACCATCGATACACCTTAATAGCCCAGTTCCAAAACCCTTTTGTAACACATCTCAGTTTCGTTTTGCGGTTTCCTCACAGCCCACGATTTACTTTCATACAGCAATGTGGACCACATCATTCTCAAAATTTTCTTCCCCATACGGAGGTTGGTTGGGTGATTTAGAGGCCGGGACCAAACAGCGAGGTTAGGGAAGGAAGCCGGCCGTACCCTTTCAAAGGAACCATCCGGCGTTCAACTGAAGCGATTTAGGGAAAACATGGAAAATTTAGCCGGCCGCTGTGGCCGAGCGGGTCTAGGCGCTTCAGTCCGGAACCGCGCTGCTGTTACGGTCGCAGGTTCGAATCCTGATTCGGACGTGGATGTGGGTGATGTCATTAGATTAGTTAGGTTTAAGTAGTTCTAAGTCTAGGGGACTGATGACATCCCATGTTAAGTCCCATAGTGCTCAGAGCCATTTTTGGAAAACCTGAATAAGGATGGCCGAAAAAAAAAAAATGGTTCAAATGGCTCTGAGCACTATGGGACTTAACATCTGAGATCATCAGTCCCCTAGAACTTAGAACTACTTAAACCTAACCAACCTAAGGACATCACACACATCCACGCCCGAGGCAGAATTCGAACCTGCGACCGTAGCGGTCTCGCGGTTCCAGACTGTAGCGCCTAGAACCGCTCGGCCACTCCGAAGGATGGCCGGACGCGGGTGTGAACCGCCGTCCTCCTCATACGAAGGCCTATGTTTGATACTAGTAGATATCTTTTGAGGAGAATTGCTCTTTGTCACTGCTAGTACATTTCCTCCTTGCTTCGTGCATCATTCTTTATTTTGTTTCCAAAGTAAAAGTCAGTCCTTTACTTCGTCTGTTAAGTGGTACCTAACTGTGATGTTAAGTTTATCACTAATCTCATGTCTACTAAATATTCTTGTAAGGAGTAATTCCGACGCGTCCTGTAGCACATTCAGACTATTTCAACCACATTCAGCATCTCTCCTCAACACTTTTATCCACGTAGTTGCCACAGATAATTTTCCATCTGTTATTTAGATTGCTGGATCTTAGTTTCCAAAGGCGTGTATTACATGAAACACGGAAAGCAGTTCCTGTCTGACACGGCGACTGAATTGTAAAAGACGAGATACAGCGCGTAAGTAACCACGATACGAGCGGACAAGACGAAAACCGTCTGGCGCACTCATAAATGGGACATCACAAATCTAGGTTCAGATTCGCCTCCGAGTCTCGGACGAAATGAGGGCGGTTACGGAAAGGATTAACATGCGAGAAACAAGAACGCAACACGATAACAAGCTGGTGCCTAATTAAAGCGGCCAGGGAGGGGCGGTTCTAATGTAGGAAACGAGGAAATAACGTGTACAAGTTACGAGGACGCAGCGCCCCGCGGCGGCGCCCGCTTCATTACTTAGTCTTAGGCCGGGGGATGCGGCGAACAAGTCGTCTAACAAAGGTCTCCCGCGACACGCCCTGTAGCTAATGGCGCGCTCGTTACAATGGCATTCCAGGTTTTACGCAACGCCGAACGCTGGGGAATAAACGTCAACGGCGAACAGGAATTGTGGAAAGCTACAAATGAACAAAGGGATCGTGACCCGGCTGACGTATCTCAGCGCCATCCAGTAAGAAGCCGAGCGAGGTCGTGGTGTCATTACGTCTTTAGAATCCTAGGCGGGGACGGAGAGAAATTTGAAATTATAAATAAATTTTGGTGTGGCCAAGATTGAGAATTTTACTGTTTATTTAGATACAAAGGTAACTGATGCGACATCGCAGTTTTCCGCGGCAGGATCCCCGTATAAAATCTTCTCGATGTTCAGACAACATCAAGTTAAAACTCGAGCTTTTGAAAATTATCACCATGTTTTTCGTCAGGAGATGTCTACAGGGAGAAAAGTCTGCTGATTTTGTAGTGGCGTTCAAGTTTGTCGTTGGTCGGGTGACATCACTTGGAATTCTAACTACAATTGACGATGTGACGTCACCTAGAGGGCTGGATTCATGTGCTCATATTGGCACTATAGGAAACCGGCAACGTGGCGGTATTAATTCCCACTCTTTCCACCAAGACGCGGCTGAGGGGCGAAAAGGGGATCAAAACTACTCCCATTACCTATCTCTGGTCTGCTCACAAAACGTCAAAACGACCTTATTTCATTGTAAAGTGGTTCCCGTTAACCGTATCAGACGAATACGGGGTGTCTCCTTTCACAAGATTACGGTCGATTGCTATCCACACATTTCTCAAATGGAGTAAGTTTTATATCTACACTTACACTCCGCGAACCGTTCTACAGTTCACTACAGGAGATAATTCCTACCAATATTAGCCAATCTTTGTTATATTTCACTAGCTTAGTCGCAGCTGCTTCGTTCGTGTAGTCTGCAGAGATTTTTTGTTTTTCTTTTATCGAATTTTTATGTTGTTCACAAACTGCACATTTTCTAAACTTTTTTTCAAGTTAATTAAGGTAAATGGTCTTTATTGAATGTACAGTTGACCAAAAACCGATTCTGGTAGCTGGAGTCAGAGGTCTACGTTAATCTTGTCTTTTTAGTTCTTGTGGTGATATTTTCATTAAAACTTTTCATTCTGTAACACATATTTCTTTAGCCGTCAAACACCAGTTTTCATAAATTTAACCTTATATATCTCCTAACATAACGAAATATGTTGATAAACAATTTTCAGTTGCTATTTCATCCCATAGGGGTTGAATTTCCAAAAATACATGTATTTCTTTCTTCCTAAGTGAGAAGTCAAATACCTCTTTCAGTACACATAGATTTCAAAAATGCTGGAACTCGTTTTTCTTTATTTCTGACCTAGAAACCAGATACCAGTTTTTGTAGTTCTAGCTTCAAAATTGCATCATTTGCGACATATTAAAGAAAAAGCCTTTTCATCAGCTCTTTCACTCCCTTATGAGAGAAACTTCGAGAAATCTCTTCTTAAACGGCGACTTCAGTACGAGAGCAACACCTTCATCAAATTTCGAGTTCCTATCCTTAGCAGTTCAGGCTGAGCGGTGAAGAGTCAGTTCGTCACTCAGACTTTGCCTTTTATATAACGAGAGTCGCTGTAAGATGGGACTCTGCCACACCTTGCACGAGTTATATTAACGTATTACAATCCGAACAGTGTAGATACTGCCGCGAGTTTTCCTGCTTGCAATGTGGCGTAGCGGTTAGCTTCGCTGGCTGGTTTAGTGCAGATCACCAGTTCAGAGAAAATCCCTAGCAATTACTTGTTATTTGGTATTTATCATTTCTGGAAGGTTCTCGAAATTTCCTATGTTTGCATATTCTGGAGTATTCGATGTTTGTTAAAGTAGCAACACTCTCAGACCAGCAGTTCAGTTCCGTTCTGTCTGTACCTTTATGTTCGTAATAAACGTACTTTCAGTGCTAAGTGTTGCACTTCGTTGACGACCCTGCTTTCGGATTTCGACTTGACTGTTGTTACAACGTGGCAATATCTTTCAACAGACCTGTCTGACAAGGAGCCCAAACACTGGAGCAGTAACATAGAGCAAGTCGCATTAGAGCTGTGTAGTGTCCTTAACACATATACTACAGTTAGCCCGTAAAATGTCTTCCAGCCTGTTTCCCTAACACGGTTCTGTGTTAGTTTCATTTTATTGCCTTAATAATATTGACAACAGGCATTTCAAACACATGATTAACTACTGAATTTAACACTAAAGTTATATATGATGTTATCTGTTCTCCTTCTCTTTTTCAAACATACTACCTAACATTTACTATCATTAAGAATATGTGTCAGTCATTACTACAAATGCAAATTCTACGTTGTTCTACATTTCCTTCCAACGACGCATTGAAGATAGATACTGTAGACAACATAATCGTCAGCAGACATCTGAGTGTACTGTTGATACTACGTGATAAATTGGCTATGTACAGAACGATGATTTTGCCCATTAAAAACTGAATAAAAAAGTACACAAGAAACACGAAGATTTGTCATTTCAATCATTGAGACACAGCCACCTTTCCACAAAGGTTTAAGATCCATCTGTTAGTGTTATGATTAGGAAGTTCATGCGGTAGTACTGTCCAGTAATAATATCAAAAAGGTATGACCAAACTTTCTGGAAACATCAGCTTCATGCTTTAAACTATATCTGAATAAAAATGTTCCCCAGTTTCTATGAACTGTATCAAAAATGCGGCACAGTAACCGTCTTTTTGTCCTTAAATATTTTCTCCTACGGTTTCTTTTTGCGCACTTTGGGGAAATTTCGCAGAAACACCATTTTTAGGTCACATAATGTTCGATTAGAATTTACAGTAGGAAGTTTAATCACATGTTGTTGGAAGCATGAAGTTGGAAACAGGATAAGAAAATTTGAACAGGCACGTGTTTATAAAATACAGAGCACAGTGTGATGCAAAATATGTAGAACAGACAGGGAGAAAATTTTCGGCAAGATGTAGGGAGCAAGCAGACTCTTTTAGACTGGGTGGTGACAGTAGATCAGGATTTAGGGGTGATGCACATTAATAAAAAAAAAGGAAAGAAAGTTGACCTGCTTGAGGACCGTAAAATAGGAATTCATCGAGTTAGGTTTGGTAACGTACTTAACGTACAAACAGGCTTTCTCCAATGGTAATTTGGATCTTTTTTATGGTCAGCGTTTGTAAGGTAAGTGTGAGCGGTTTGCGATAAATAACCATTGGTATGTAGTCTCTTCATGTGCTAAGATATCTTTGGAATGCTATGCAATGGCTGATGGCTCGGTACAGTCTGTTGGAATTGTAGAGACATTTACTAAACTACACTACTGGCTATTAAAATTGCAACACCAAAAAGAAATGCAGATGATAAACGGGTGTTCATTTGGCAAATATATTATACTAGAACTGAAATGTGATTACATTTTCACGCAATTTGGGTGCATAGATCCTGAGAAATCAGTACCCACAACAACCACATCTGGCCGTAATAACAGCCCGCCTGGGCATTGAGTCAAACAGAGCTTGGCTGGCGTGTACAGGTACAACTGCCCATGCAGCTTCAACACGATACCACAGTTCATCAAGAGTAGTGACTGGCGTATTGTGACGAGCCAGTTGCCCAGCCACCATTGACCAGAAGTTTTCAATTGGTGAGAGATCTGGAGAATGTGCTGGCAAGGGCAGCAATCGAACATTTTCTGTATTCAGAAAGGCCCGTACAGAACCTGCAACATGCGGTCCTGAATTATCCTGCTGAAATGTAGGGTTCTGCAGGGATGGAATGAAGGGTAGAGCCACGGGTCGTATCACATCTGAAATGTAACGTCCACTGTTCAAAGTGCCGTCAATGCGAACAAGAGGTGACCGAGACGTGTAACCAATGACACCCCATAGCATCACGCCGGGTGATACGCCAGTACGGCGATGACGAATACACGCTTCCAATGTGCGTTCACCGCGATGTCGCCAAACACGGATGCGATCATCGTGATGCTGTAAACAGAACCTGGATTCATCCGAAAAAAATGACGTTTTGCCATTCGCGCACTCGGGTTCGTCGTTGAGTACATCATCGCAGGCACTCCTGTCTGTGATGCAGCGTCAAGGGTAACCGCAGCCATGGTCTCCGAGCTGATAGTGCTTGCTGCTGCAAACGTCGTCGAACTGTTCGTGCAGATGGTTTTTGTCTTGGAAACGTCCCCATCTGTTGACTCAGGGATCGAGGCGTGGCTGCACGATCCGTTGCAGCCATGCGGATAAGATGCCTGTCATCTCGACTGCTAGTGATACGAGGCCGCTGGGAACCAGCACGGCGTTCCGTATTACCCTTCTGAACCCACTGATTCCATATTCTGCTAACAGTCATTGGATCTCGACCAACGCGAGCAGCAATGTCGCAATACGATAATCCGCAATCGCAATAGGCTACAATCCGACCTTTATCAAAGACGGAAACGTGATGGTACGCATTTCTCCTCCTTACACGAGGCATCACAACACCGTTTCACCAGGCAACGCCGGTCATCTGCTGTTTGTGTATGAGAAATCGGTTGGAAACTTTCCTCATGTCAGCGCGTTGTAGGTGTCACCAACCTTGTGTGAATGCTCTGAAAAGCTAATCATTTGCATATCACAGTATCTTCTTCCTGTCGGTTAAATTTCGAGTCTGTAGCACGTCATCTTCGTGGTGTAGTAATTTTAATGGCCAGTAGTGTACAAGGAAGGACTCATTACAGATGATGCAACAAGAAATAAAGTCCAGCGGTCACAATAACAATGGAGCAGCGACTAGGCAGTCTCTGTGTAGCGCCCTGAAACGGAGTGGCTCCAAACGCGAGTGGGGCTGAGCGGTTCCTCGGGCAGTCCTATATTGCAGCGGCAGAGGGCGCTCGAAATTCAGAGCTGCTGGAGGTGTGACGCAGCGGATGCGCACCATTGGGTCCGCCAGATCTGGCGCGACCGCTATCGGTGTCAGACGAAAACTTGTGATTCTGGTGCTATGACACACGTAGTGTAGTATCAGTATGTAACGTCACAAACACAGACATGCAGGTTTTGGCAGCTTGACTTTAGAAACGAGGTTGCTGAGAATAATGTCCGTAACATTAGAGGCTAGTGTAATTATAACGGTAATCTTCACAATGTTAACTCCGGTGCTTGAGATGGGCAGTATAAGCAAATCCAATCTTCCTTTGAACCGCATCGTTAGTAGCCAGTAGCGCTGTTCTCAGCAGGGCTCGAACTGCACTGTTGCTGTCGGCGCGCAGATAGGCGTGTCATTGGAACTCCGCTCTGTGCAGTTGCCGGTGTAATTTTCTGCCGGACAGGAGTTTAGAGGAGTGAGTGTGGTAGGCGGGTCCACGGTGCTCGCTGGCGGGCGCACAGTAGCGCAGTGACACCCGGAGTGAGAGACATCAATCTGTCTGCCGGGGAGCGGCCCGCCCACGTCGGCCGTCACAAAAACCTCATCAGCAGCCGCGCCGCCTCGGCACGCCACGGACCGCCTGGCATACACGATGCCACCACCCACTACTCACAGTTCTCGCCCATGCAGATGAATGCAACGCAGCCAGACTGTCACTCCCCCACCGTCTGTCGCTGCTAAGTGTTGTTGTAACAGTAGCTGATGAATGTAGCAATAACTCTGGAACTAGAAAACTAGGTCGAGAGCCAGTAGTTGAGGTTTACGCTGGAGCTGTTTACAGTTACTGTGAGATGTTGATGTAGAAGAACTAAGTTGAATTTTATCCATAGTGGATGCTGTTGAACTCCGTAACTGTTCCTTTACAGAGTGTAGAAAAATTTTCCGCTACCAGTCACTAAAAAAGGTTATTTATTTGTCACACGGCCGGTTTCGGGCTTGCGCCCATCTTCAGGTGTTTATACATTCATGTACGTGTTTATATGCTGGAGACCACTGTTGTTGTTGTGGTCTTCAGTCCTGAGACTGGTTTGATGCAGCTCTCCATGCTGCTCTATCCTGTGCAAGCTTCTTCATCTCCCAGTACTTGCTGCAACCTACATCCTTCTCAATCTGCTTAATGTATTCATCTCTTGGTCTCCCTCTACGATTTTTACACTCCACATTGCCCTCCAATGCTAAGTTTGTGATCCCGTGATGCCTCAGAACATGTCCTACCAACCGGTCCCTTCTTCTTGTCAAGTTGTGCCACAAACTCCTCTTCTCCCCAATTCTATTCAATACCGCCTCATTAGTTATGTGATCCACCCATATAATCTTCAGCATTCTTCTGTAGCACCACATTTCGAAAGCTTCTATTCTCTTCTTGTCCAAACTATTTATCGTCCCACTGTATAAATACAAAAAAAAAAAAAATTATTTGCTGGTGACTAAACAGATACAAGTGGGACAATTGTAAGTGGCAAGGCAGCATTTGTCGAAAATATATCTGTACTTACATAAAGCTGAAGCATCATTATTAAAGTTACTCTGTGGTGACCATTTTACCACTTAGTTACACACTTTTTATAATTTTCACGTCCATATTTCAGTTTTATAAAGTTTAGCTGCATGTTTCACTATTACGATGTGCACTCATGAAATACACTGTGTTTGCATACAAACATGTGGCATCAAAGAACTAAGACGTAGCAGGTGTAAAGATGTTGCTTGTACAGAAACATGTAGGTTATAGTCAAAGAACTTAGCCACAGGAAGTGCAAGGGTGTTTCACATTTGTTGTTGTTGTTGTGGTCTTCAGTCCTGAGACTGGTTTGATGCAGCTCTCCATGCTACTCTATCCTGTGCAAGCTTCTTCATCTACCAGTACCTACTGCAACCTACATCCTTCTGAATCTGCTTAGTGTATTCATCTCTTGGTCTCCCCCTATGATTTTTACCCTCCACGCTGCCCTCCAATACTAAATTGGTCATCCCTTGATGCCTCAGAACATGTCCTACCAACCGATCCCTTCTTTTGGTCAAGTTGTGCCACAAACTTCTCTTCTCCCCAATCCTATTCAATACTTCATCATTAGTTATGTGATCTACCCATCTAATCTTCAGCATTCTTCTGTAGCACCACATTTCAAAAGCTTCTATTCTCTTCTTGTCCAAACTATTTACCGTCCATGTTTCACTTCCATACATGGCTACACTCCGTACAAATACTTTCAGAAATAACTTCCTGACACTTAAATCTATACTCGATGTTAACAAATTTCTCTTCTTCAGAAACGCTTACCTTGCCATTGCCAGTCTACATTTTATATCCTCTCTACTTCGTCCATCATCAGTTATTTTGCTCCCCAAATAGCAAAACTCCTTTACTACTTTAAGTGTCTCATTTCGTAATCTAATACCCTCAGCATCACCCGACTTAACTCGACTACATTCCATTATCCTCGTTTTGCTTTTGTTGATGTTCATCTTATATCCTCCCTTCAAGACACCATCCATTCCGTTCAACTGCTCTTCCAAGTCCTTTGCTGTCTCTGACAGAATTACAATGTCATCGGCGAACCTCAAAGTTTTTATTTCTTCTCCATGGATTTTAATACCTACTCCAAATTTTTCTTTTGTTTCCTTTACTGCTTGCTCAATATACAGATTGAATAACATCGGGGAGAGGCTACAACCCTGTCTTACTCCCTTCCCAACCACTGCTTCCCTTTCATGTCCCTCAACTCTTATAACTGCCATCTGGTTTCTGTACAAGTTGTAAATGGCCTTTCGCTCCCTGTATTTTACCCCTGCCACCTTTAGAATTTGAGAGTATTCCAGTCAACATTGTCAAAAGCTTTCTCTAAGTCTACAAATGCTAGAAACGTAGGTTTGCCTTTCCTTAATCTTTCTTCTAAGATAAGTCGTAAGGTCAGTATTGCCTCACGTGTTCCAGTATTTCTACGGAATCCAAACTGATCTTCCCCGAGGTCGGCTTCTACTAGTTTTTCCATTCGTCTGTAAAGAATTCGTGTTAGTACTTTGCAGCTGTGGCTTATTAAACTGATGGTTCGGGAATTTTCACATCTGTCAACACCTGCTTTCTTTGGGATTGGAATTATTATATTCTTCTTGAAGTCTGAGGGTATTTCGCCTGTTTCGTACATCTTGCTCACCAGATGGTAGAGTTTTGTCAGGACTGGCTCTCCCAAGGCCGTCAGTAGTTCCAATGGAATTTTGTCTACTCCGGGGGCCTTGTTTCGACTCAGGTCCTTCAGTGCTCTGTCAAACTCTTCACGCAGTATCGTATCTCCCATTTCATCTTCATCTACATCCTCTTCCATTTCCATAATATTGTCCTCAAGTGCATCGCCCTTGTATAGACCCTCTATATAGAAACTTGAAAAGCCATTATAGACTGCGAAGTATTTTGATACACATTACGACATTTTTTGATCCACATTTTTGTCGGAGAAGTACAATGATGTTACATATATGAAATTACTAAAAGCTATTACAAATTAAAAAACTGTTTTGAGCCACACTATTGTCAGAGAACTTAGATCTAGGAAGTACAATGTTGGGTGTAGCAGAACTAGGGGGGGAGGGGGGGTTTGTGTGGAGGAAGAGACCAAACAGCGAGGTCATCGGTCTCACCGGATTAGGGAAGGACGGGGAAGGAAGTCGGCCTTGCCCTTTCAAAGGAACCAACCCGGCATTTGCCTGGAGCGATTTAGGGAAATCACAGAAAACCTAAATCAGGATGGCCGGAGTCGGGATTCAACCGTCGTCCTCCCGAATGCGAGTCCAGTGTGCTAGCAGAACTAGGGATGTGAATAGATGCATATTCAAATAGAGAAAAGGAGAATGTTATAGTTATAATGGAAATAATATCTAGAGATCAGATTAAAAAGCTAATGTGAAGTATGGAACGTGAACAATACAGATAGAGGATCTACATCTATATGTAATTTTATATATAACACTGTCGGAGAACAGCGATCTTATTGTGATGAAATTATTTAATATCAGTCTTGATCGCAACCGATGTTAGCTTCTGACCGGTTTCGGCCTTTTAATTACGGGCCATTATCAGAGTTTGCGCCATCTGGATGAAGGCGATGGGGCCTGATCCGCTGTGGATGCCTCAGTAAATGTATATATGACTAGTCTACAATTCACAGTTTCTTGGCAGAGATTTCATGGAACAACTTTTCAGCTACTTCTCTATCGTTCCACTCACGAAGAGCGCGCGGAGTAAACGAACACTTAAATCTTTCTGTGCGAGCTCTGATTTCTCTTCTTTTATAATAATTATCATTTTTCCATTCATAGGTGGACACCAACAAAGTATTTTCAGACTGTGAGGAGAAAGTTGGTGATTGTAATTTTTTTTTTAGAAAGTTCTGCTGCAGCGAAAAACGCCTTTGATTTAATTACTGCCATCCCAATTCGGTATCATACCCGTGGCACACTTTCCTTTATTTCGCGATAATACAAAACGTGCCTACCGTATTTGAAATTTTTCGATGTTGTCCGCCAATCCTATCTGATGCAGATCCCACGCCGCACAGCAGTACTCCAGAAGAGGGCGGACAAGCGTAGCTTAAGCAATCTCTTGAGTAGACCTGTTACATTTTCTAATGTGCATCGCAGTGCAGTGAATCGCAGTCTTTGCTTTTCTTTCTCCACAACATTATCTGTGTGAACATTCCGGACTTTTTTTTAGTCCTCATGTGTGTGACTTCATACTTTTCTTGATTTACTTTCAATTGTCTCTTCTCGCACCATACAAATATCTTGACTAAATCATTTTGCAATTCGTTTTGGTTATCAGATGACTTTACATGACGGTAAATGACAGTATCATCTGCAAAAAATGTAAGACGGCTGCTCAGATTGCCTCCTAAAAATTCCGTTTATGTAGATCAAGAACTAAAGAGACCCTGTAACACTTCCTGTAACGCCAGATATTATTACTGCTTTACTCGACCGCTTTCCGTCCGTTCTTACGAAGTGTGACCTTTCTGACAGGAAATCACGAATCCATTCACACAACTGGCACGATACTCCATAGGCACGCAATTTAATTAGAAGTAGCTTGTGAGGAGCGGTGTCAATAGCCTTCTGGAAATCTAAAGATGTGGAATCAATTTGACGTCCCCTGTTGATAGCACTCGTTACATCGTGAGTATAAAGAGCTAGTTGTGTTTCACAACAACGACATTCTCTGAATCCGTGTTGGTTATTTGTCAATAATTCGTTCTCTTAGAGGTGATTCGTCATAGCCTGTATATCTCTTAATTGAATATTTGCAATATAAACTTCATTCTTTCATGCATTTAACTTAGCGTTTGTCGTAGTAAGGGGAGAAAGGTAGAGCTGTAATCAGCTCAAAGGTTGCTTTGAAAATCACAGGGCTTCACTACACATGGTCCTGTTGGAGCTGGTATGCCATTTCCTACCTCCAACAGACTTATCCAGCCAATTACAGGGGGGGAGGGGGGGGGGACTACAGTTTAGCGTGGACACCGAACCACAACGCAGCTCGTCAATTTTCATAGTAACAAACACTGGAAGAGCTTAAGGAAGTGATAAGTGACAGAAACATCCTCGGACTGACCAGTTATCGAACCCCAGTTGTAATTATCCACAGCCTGGCACTTTATAACTGAGCCAGTGGGTCATGTAGCGTGTCATGATAAGAAGCGGAAACTATTCAAATTACGAGCAGAATATTACTTGTCCATACACATTGTTCCTGCCAGTCATAGTGCCGAGACTGTATCAAAATTCAAAAGACCTGCAAGGGATTGATGATTGGTTCAAATGGTTCAAATGGCTCTGAGCACTATGGGACTTAACATCTGAGGTCATCAGTCCCCTAGAACTTAGAACTACTTAAACCTAACTAACCTAAGGACATCACACACATCCATGCCCGAGGCAGGATTCGAACCTGCGACCGTAGCGGTCGCGCGGTTCCTGACTGTAGCGCCTAGAACTGCTCGGCGACCCCGGCCGGCAGATGGATGATTGGATAAGGAACTAGCAGTGTAACGTATTGCCACAGATCAACGGAAAGATCCATTATGTTCGATTACCATAATAGCCATAAATCACTGGAAACAATAACAATCGTAAAATATGTGGGACTAACCCTTTGGAGTGTCCCAGTGCGGAACATTTACGTAAACTCTCTTTCCCAGCATTTACCATGTCGTACGTAATCTGTTGTTTTTCTTTTTCATTACTTTGTACATTTATTTAGCGTTCAACTTTTTGATCGGATACCCTTGACTTTCCCACTGTCGTTAGTTAATCTGAGGGAATTTGGTTTTGCGCATTATTGTATTGAAACTGTTTGTGCATCGTATTTTATGAGACGGAGATGGGGCAGCAAGCCAGGAGCTGCCTGAACGAGCGCGGAAAATCGTCTAAAAGTGACAATTACGCACATTAGTTGCGTGCAAAGCAGGTGCCAGGGTGAGATTCACTGCGTGAAGTGGCATACAAAATAGTCTTTAGGCTTCTTGAGTATATTGTGACCGTTGCCAGGTAGGATTAATAGAGGATTTAGAGAAGTTCCAGTGGAGAGCAGCGCATTTTGTCACGGGTTCGTCAAGTAATCGCGAGAGCGTTACGAAAATGCTCAAGAAATTCCAGTGACAGTCGCTACAACAGAGACTTTCTGTATCATGGAGTTGTTTACTGTTGAAAGTCCAAAAAGGTACGTTGCAAGGAAAGTCAGCCAACATATTAGTTTCTGACATATATAAGCGGTGATCAAAAAGTTTCCGTTCAAAGGCCGTACAGTCCAAGTCAGGCAAAATTGCCGTGAGCATTGAGGCAAGCATCCCACCAACGCACCCGTTTAGTAAGACACCGTGTCCTTGTGCGTGAACAAGTCCGTAACTGCCTGCTGCAGATTCTCGTCCGAAGGGATCGAAGGCGTAAAAATAGCACTGGGAGAGATGAGGGCTTTAGGGAGGGTGCTCGAGTGCTCCCACCTGAATTAGCATAACATCTGCGTTACGACATTTGCAATACGGGGATGTCCGTTATCAAGAAGAAACAGCACCTCTTTGCGCACAAGTGGTTTCCGACAGACGTGCTGTATCACTCATATTCTTCATTCTCCTACGGATATCTATTGGTGTTCTTCCTTCGGCAGCCGATAAACGAATACCAGCACCTTGGTACTGCTTGGACGTGTTTGATGATAACGTCGCCACAGTCCACGTTTCCGCATTTACCGCACGCTTGTCGGAAAGACACGAATGCCACACTAATCCTTTGTCTACTTGTCAATGCTTATATACACGCAATGGAGTCGTGCTACGTTGTGTATACACTTTTGATCGCTGCGTAAACATATCGCTGTATGATTACGGTAGGATAATCAGAGAACTCAGATCTGTTGCGGTGACTTACGAATAATGTTTGCCACGCACTATTCGCGAATAGAAGAAGGAAGGGAGCAATGGCGTCACATATCGTCAGACGATTTGCGGAGTATAGATGTCGATGCCGAAGATCTGTACTACATGTTTTAAAATCTTTGTAACGCGCAATGTCTAGCTTGACTGAATGGTTTACCATATTCTCGTCTCCAGCTTTAGTCCTAACTAATTCCACAGGAATATTTTGGCGTGTGTTATCCGTTAAATACTGCACATGTGCTGTTGTTTTGTCAGAAACTAATGCTACATACAGTTATAAGATTAGGCCCACTTATGCTATGAAATGAAATAATCGTGTGGCTGTATTGCCCCGGAGATCCTCCGTATTTGATATTTGACGACACTTGGGCAACTTGCGCACCAGTGGTGATGACATCATGATGAGAACAACACAGCTGCTAGTCCCCAAACAGAGAAAATCTCCGACTCGGCCATTAATCAAAGTCGGGACCCCAGGGTCCAGAGCAGGGAACACTAACCACAAGGTCACTGTTCTTATAACATCACTACTCTTGAATACAAACTAGCGAATCTGCAAGTATACCGATAACTTGTGTGACTGTAAACAGCTTTGTCACTTTTTTTTTTTTTTAAACATAGGCTAAAAGACAGAAAGAAGCGTCTTTGCCGATCACCAGCTCCCAGTTTCAACGTAGAACTGTGGAGCAGGGGGCGGACGGATGAAATGCGGACCCTTTGGGATGGATGCAGCACTCTTGCTGCCGCCATTAAACGACGAGACAAAGCGGATGGGTGCGCTTTGTGTGTCTTACGTATCTGCCTTTGACGTTCCCGACGCGCTCTCCTATAGCACTCCAACAATACTCGAGCGATGGAGTACGCATGCTTACGCAATGCTTAGCCTTGCTCTATGTGCACCGGAAGTAGTTCAGGATTCCCAGTTGTTTTGCAGCACAATCTCGAGGTTAAATTGGACCGAACAAAGGCCGCTTCTTTTTATTGTTTAGGGTGGGGTCGGAGGGAGTGGTGTTGTACTGATCGCCTGAGTTAGGGAAAATACAGAAACCTTAAATCTGACTAACGACCAATATGGAGACAGCGCTTGGGACACTACAGACGCAGTGGAGAGGAACGAGATTTTTAATCTGTGCTTGTTATACTAATTTAGCTTTCATTTAAATCGAGTTAGGCAGACAACGGGATATTTACTCTCTTATGCGACTTTTCATCTTTCTGATGCTTGAACTCTCTTTACCCACCGCTCAACAGCACTCTTATATCTGCATCTTTACCATGCACTCCACGCAGACGTTTATGGATGTTCACCACGGTTTCTTTTATCGCAGCCAAGAATTCAACTACGCTACGTTGCTTGTAACGAGTGTATTGCGTAGACGCCATTTTGATGGTTCACTAACATTCCATCATGTGCCGGAATTGTTGGAAACTTGACAAACGTGCAGAAGAAACATGTAATTTGAAACTCATAAAACGCTGTAAAAATTGTTTGGCATTATTTGTTGAGCGATCTTCGTATGTTATATAAAACTTCTTGGCAGATTAAAACTGTTTCCCATATGGGGCACGCGCTTCGATCGGGAAAGGATAATTGGCCGTTTATTGTTCAAAGGAAACATTCTTGTACTTACTGAATGTGGGTAAACGAGAGAATCCTAAGCTTGGGTGGCAGAACGAAGATTTGATCTCGCTCCTGCATAATGCGAGTCCAGGGCCTCGATCAGGCCGCTACCTCCCTCAGTCTGTAACCCGTGTAAGATTAAAATAAAGAAAGAAAAATATATTTCTGTCCGATAAGCAGTATTGGACCACAAGACGATGAGAATAAGGAAAAATAGTGATTGGAATGATACAGCGAATTCTGGGCTTGGTCCAGAAGATTCTGGAACTGTATGTGAGTGAAAAAAAGTGGACAGCAGAAAAATCGGAACAGAGAAAACTAAAAACATCAGAAGATGTTGTATCATGGAAGGTTACTGGGAACGTAGTAGTTGGCTATAATGCGACGGGAAGTGTGCTGGGTAAAGTAAGGGAGTGTTCTTTTCATGAGACGATAGCGACAATGTTAACCCGTTTTTGGGGCAAATTGAAGATATCAAACGACGTTTTTCCCTTCTCCTGTATGTCGACAAGGAAATAATCGCCTTGTGTTTGTTCGTGTACAGGAAAAAACCTGTAAGTTAATAGTATTTCAAATATCGCTCATATAATGTCTAGCGCACTAACTGTCACAGTCTTATTCTTGGAAAGAACAATTTGTGCAAGTGTACGATTTTCTACAACGTTCGGGTTCCAACTGACACGGTCTTAAGAATATCTCAGAATCATCAGCTTGTCTCCAAGTCGTCTGAGAGAGAATTTACGCACGCGAGGAAGTATTATCTCATTTGTTAACGCTTGTGACTGACTGACCGATCTTGCGGATTAAAAGAGATGACAGCTCTGAACTGAGGCACAGAATAGCCACGCCCTGGAACGGCAGATTCTGTTGTTATCCTTCCGTACACCATGGCGACTCAGAAACCTCGCGTGTTGTATTGCCGTTTACTGCCCCCACTCACCTCATGCAAATACCCAAATAACTTAGTTATCCCCTAAATAGAGCTTCAATCGCCCTTCACGAGATAACTGTTTTCTATTCATACAAAACAACCCTATTCTCCGATGGCATGACGGTTACAGAAATAATTTAGATACTTGTTAACCTAATGGCACATGATTTCGTAATTAAATAACTCTGTCCTCCGTGAACGATACAAATGCGATGAAGCTGAATTTATCGCCCGAATACTACGTTTCATTTCAGTTTTCACATAGCTGGACAGTAATAAATGCTCAACCCATAGAAGCCAAAATTATTTGTACTCTGCAAAGTATTGATATGCTGGTGGACTGAAGGTACATTTCACTTTGTCGTTCTGCTAAATGGTTCTCCCCTTCTGTTCACCGATGGTGCACGGAAAGAACTATTCCGTAAGACATATCCAAAAAATACTTGGTGCGCAGTTTTCTTCGCAGTCACCGAACGCTCCATATTCTTTATCCTCAGGGAAAATTGCTTTTACTAGAAATGACCCGAGTGTTTATTTGCCTCTGCAATCTTATTTGTTCCTCCTAAGAACGTCATTAAGTTCGGAATTTAATACTGTTCTACATGTAGAGCAAACTTTCAGTGTCTGTACCTCATGGAACTGGTATGGAGATCCAACGGAAAATTCCTGCAGTTTTCTTCCGACAACAGTAATTGTAAGTAAAAAAAAAAGAGTAGGTTTTGGCATTGATTAAGACACTAAAATCTTCTACAAGAAGATTATCATTCAAATCCTCGTCTTACTCACCATTTCGGATTCCTACAGTCAACAGAAGGCACGTCGCACATGTACCAGGATTTATCTTTCGGAAGTTGCGTGGGCGAATTCCGGCTGTATTTATGTCTGGTTTGAGTTACTTTCCTGTTTCCAATGATCGATACGGCGAGAGTATGTTAGAATCTTTCTTACTTACTCATGTGTTTCAGTTTATTTTCTTGAGGATCTCTTTTTTTTTTGGTCGCAGGCACTTCTAATTAGTACCGAAACTTGCAGTTATTTAAACGTAGAAAAATTGGAGGTGATGTCTTTATCTATCTATGACCTCATTACAAACTTTACGGTAGTCATGTTGAACCCGTGACTTTAAATAAGAACATGGGCATAAATGTTGTCGAAATACTGTTTCCACCGAGCGTGGTGGTGCAGAGGCTAGACATTGGATTGATATTCGGGAGAACGGAGCTTCAGAGTCATGTCCTGCCATCCAATTTGCTTTCCCTTAATCCTTTAAGGCGAATGACGCAATGGTTCTTCTTCAGTTCGAGCTTGGGCTCCATCTCTAAGGATTCGTCAGTTACGAGACTTGAAGCCTAGCAGTCCTTCCTTCCTTTTAATGTTGTTTCCTACAAGGCTCAAAATGGAAGGTTTGATCCCTTGTGAAAAGGAATGGATATATGCAGTCTTCAACGTGCTCAATAAGTGACGATCAGGGTGATATCATACAGAGTGATTCCATGATAACGGTACAAACTTTCAGGAATGATGAAGAAAGATTAATGTATCAATTTGAGGGAAGGGGTCCTGGTCGAGAAACAAGCGAGTCTATAGTAATAAGCGAAAATCGTTTTATGCCTCTGGCAGTGGATATGTTCTACTACAAGCTACTTTGCTTTCCATATTGTGGAAGGAGGTAGTATGGATCAAAACAGGAAAAAATTGTTTGATAAACATGCGCTCTAAAACGCGTACCTTAAGAGCTACGACCTCGTGATCATCTTCGACACTGAGAAACACATCTCTTCTACTGAACAATTGCACGTAACTGTTAAGGTATGCGTTTTAGAGAGCATGTGTTATCGAACGATTTTTTCTTCTTTTGATCCATATTACTTCCTCCCAAAACATGGAAAATAAAGAGCTTGCAATAGAAGAGGTCCATTTTCAGAGATATCAGAAGAATTTTCGCTTATAACTTTCGACTCCGTCGTTTCCGGACTAGGGCCTCTTATCTCAAATTGATACATTTACTCTTCGTCGTCATCCCTGAAAATTTGTAACATCGTATTGGAATCATCCTGTTCACACAGGGTAGGAAAAATATCACAAGACCTGTAAAATATTTGATGTGCCTTATGATAGGCCACCTAGCTTACATCTTCCTCACAACGTTAATTACTTCTGGATGTCAAAGTGGATGCCCCAGTAACCTCTCCATTCTTTTGGCAAGCGTCTTCCATGGACTTACTTCCTCAGCTATTGTTTTTAGTACTTCTTCATTTCACACCCTATTGTGGACACTATTCTTAACATCATTCGATTACACCACAGGTCAAATATTTCCAGTTCATTCTTATATGGTCCACATCTCGCTTCTGAACAGTGCTGTGCTTCAGATGTACGCTTTGACGAACGTCTTCCCCATTTCTATTTCAATATTTTGATACGTGGAGAGCTGCTTTATCGAACCAACTGTTTTTGTCTTTACCAACGTACGTCTGATATTTTCCTTCCTTCGGTCATTCTGTGTAATCTTGCTGCCTAGATATGAGAATCCTTTCAGTTAAACCATTATGGTGTCATTCCCAATTTTTGTGGTACGAAAGCCTTTTTTTACTCTCGTTTGTGATATTCTTCGTCATTTTTGCCTTTACTTTGTTTATTCTTAAGCGATGTTCAGTGTAAAAGATGCCCTCCATTTTTAACAGGTCTTTTAAGTTTTCCTTACTTTTGGCTATTTCGTCTGCATCAGCATTGCCATCTGCTTCTCTACTTTTATTACTTTACCGAAATTGTCTTTCTGCTCTTTCAAATCCTGTCACTCCTTGTAAATTTTAAACCTGTGTGTTGAGGTATAATTATGAACTTGGTTTTGCTCTGAAATTTACCCTCCATGTATTGAACATAACCAATGGAAATGCAATCTTCTGGTGTTTCAAAGATGGCAGAACTCTCCCAAGCGCAACGAAAGGGCTAGTTTCGAATAATTTAGATTTGAATCCTGACTACAAACACTGAATAATGCCCGTTGAAAGTGTAGTAAATCACGCCTTACAGTCTCGACTTGTGCAGGACAAATGTGCTTGCCATTAGTGTCGTATGCTGCCTGAAAAGTTCTATTAATCTATGAGCAGGTGTGGTGGAGAAAGTGAAATCCTGTAACACCGTTTCTACAACCGCATGCCTCGTAGCACTGCATCACGTAGCCGCACTTGCAGTGCTGTGAAAACCCTACGGTAGATAATAGCAGCAGCTGTACATAATTATATACTGTTGCTCATGCGAATAATGCAATGAAAGCGAATGGGGCAAATTTCCTTTGAAAATGAAAAAGCGTATGACCAAGTGAGGGACACGTCGTTAGAGTTACAGACAAAGGCAAGTATGGAAAGTAATAAATCCGGATGCCAAAAGTACTGAAAACAAAGCAAGAATAAAGAATGAATTAGCCATCGTGGATGTCTAGGTTCAAATGGCTCTGAGCACTATGGGACTTAACGTCTATGGTCATCAGTCCCCTAGAACTTAGAACTACTTAAACCTAACTAACCTAAGGACAGCACACAACACCCAGTCATCACGAGGCAGAGAAAATCCCTGACCCCACCGGGAATCGAACGCGGGCGTGGGAAGCGAGAACGCTACCGCACGACCACGAGCTGCGGACGTGGATGTCTAGAGCGCACATTTTCTGCACACGTTGAGACTACAAGGTGTTATTTACTACAGTTTCAGCGGTCATTATTCAATGTTTGTAGACGGTATTCAAATTTAAATTATTCGAAATAAGCCCTTTAGTTGCGTCAGAAGATTGCGTTTCCATGAATTATGTTCAATATCAGATCTAAGATTTGTAACATCCAAGATTTAAGTCGTCATACATGGAAATATGAAATGACATTACAAAGCTGCGTATCGTGATTTTGCGAACGAGAGAGATTGATTACAATGTTTGGAACAGGATCTGATCCTGATTACTACGAGCTCTGGTGAAACTGATTTATTACAGTGGGCTTAAGTTCTTCACAGCTACTTGAATGAAAATGCAATGCGCAAAATGAACTCTACTTTGAATAATTTTAAAATGTAACTTTAGCATCGTGGACGAAACACGAATACAATAACCAAGCTGCCATCTCAGTAAATCCTTTATAATAGCAGGCTGAATGCGCCCATCTCGAAACGAACAAGACAAGTGTGTAAATCACGTCCATTTGACGAAGAGACAGGGACAAGAGTAATGCTTTTTTCTACCGCACGAGGTTCTGCACAAAACGAATTTTGGTACCTCGAGTACTAATTTGCCGACGGATGTCAAAACTACGCAAGCGACCAAGCACACCCTGCGATGCTTTGCGAAGATTCGCTCCCCTAGCAGACAGAGATGCCAGCGACTGAGACTCTCTGTGAACTAGGCGTATGTGGGCGGGCCGTTGCGCGTGCTGTGAAACTAAGGTCGCGCGAGAGCGGCCGTGTTTCACTTTCATTGCTTCTTCGGTGTACAAGGCGAAAAATCACGGTGATAATCGACAGCCATGTGTCCCATCTTTCTCAACGCGGACTTGTTTTACATATTCTTTCAGTTTTGGTAAGTTAGACTTCTGAATGTATTGACTAAACCGGAGAAGGCACTAAGAGAGATGACAGGCAGTTGACATAAGTTGTAGGCATTAGATAGCTGATGCAGAAAGAATGAACTTCTGGTTAAGCTACAGAAAAGGTAAAATCTGTCAATTTTGCATTAAAATCTGTAAATTTTACATCCCCAGTCTTCCAAATCGCAGCGCCGCTACATCTGTATCGCCTGTAGATCACACTCGCAAATTTTCTACGGATCAGATGCAACGCTCCACGCGACATACACAACATGTATATGCAGAATTAAGTCTGTCCCGCATTCCTCGCAGAGATAACCAAGAAACTCGCCAGGCTGCTCTCAAAACATTCGGACAGCCCCTTACTCTGAGTCTAGGAGTCTAGCAGATGTGCAAACACTGCAGGCCCAAATACTTCCACTTCAGTTTTGTAAATCTTCCGTCATCTTTTCCTACTCTTGTTGCTTCTGGCAGGTCTTCTGCATTTTCCTCGGTCCCATACTTCCCTTTCCTGTAACTGGTTTTTCCTTATGTCCTCAAGTACACAATCCATCCATCTTCTTGTTGGTCTTCCCCTTCCTTTGTCACTTTCCATTACCATTTCTACCATTCTCTTGCCAATGTAGAAGTCGCTCTTCTCATGACGTGTCCGTATCATTGCAGTCTTTTCTCTCACACCTTCTTTGATCTCTCTGTCATTTTAACGCTACCTCTTATTCTCTTGTTCGTGATCCTGTGGACTCTAGTGTATGTGACGTTCCTCTTACTTGACCGCATTTTGTTTTTGTTGCTTTAACGTTATATTGGGATGCTGCAGTTAACAGCATAACTCGATTTCTTAAGAAACGAAGTAGAAAACTGTAGCAATGACAAAGAAGCGGTTCCTAGGCTCTTAACACCGGCAGCGATAATGGAGTCACCGATTCTGAACGCCGGGCATTCATTCACATTTAGGCGCGAAGCTAAGACTTTTGCCGTACTAAATGTTAATTATTGAAAGCAACCTTGAGCATATGAAACTATAGGTCGCGCCTAATTGTAAAGAAAGTTTTGCTGTTACCGTGTTAATATGCAGTAAACCACATATATTAGGAAAATAGTGAAACGTTCGGATAGTTATGAAGTCATGTGAAGTGTTCTAAATACTCGTCTTGAGAACCAAGCTACTCAGCCGGTGTTAGGTGGCAATTCAGACGTGATCAGTGTGCAAGCCATGCTCTCTATTTTACGTAATTTCGACGGTATAAGTGTTTAATAGTGTATTTTTTAACTGTTCCACGGTTTCGCAAATGCTCTGTAGTGACACTTCGGGTTTTATTTATAGTCTATTAGCTACGCGCACGTCTACTTACAGGTACGTAGGTAGACTGTCGGAATCTCCAAGAGAATCAAATAGCGCTGCCAGGAAGTGCAAGGGACTGAATCAGAGAGAGAGAGAGAGAGAGAGAGGGGAGAGAGATAGAGAGGACGTCACAGAAACAGGTAGGAAGGAATTCTAATCGTCGATTAGTTAAGTTGGTCCAGGAAGCGATTAACTCAATGTTTGCATTTCGAGTCAGAAGTACGTCAAGCTCTAAAGTACGTCGCCTAACCACTTTCTACGCACTCTGGCTAAAAAGAGAAAATTTTATGGATGTTTGGTACCACAGGGTGATCGTGCATGCAGATGTTGTAAATTATTCGTCTGCCCCTGTAATGTTCCACGTTACAATGTCGCTCAGTCCCCGAGTGAAGGAAATCTCTGACTCGGTCGGGAATCGAACCCGGACCCATCCGTTAGCAATCCCCCGCTCTGATCGCGCAGGTACTGAGGCGGACAGAGCCATCTTTTAGTGCACAAATGCTAGGCACGTATCTTTTTCTTTCTTCAGCAATATTAGAACTGAAACTTCCTGGCAGATTAAAACTATGTACCGGACCGAGACTCGAACTCGGGACCTTTGCCTTTCGTGTGCAAGTGCTCTACTATCTGAGCTACCCAAGCACGACTCACGCCCCGTCCTCACAGCTTTACTTCTGCCAATATCTCGTCTCCTACTTTCTGCAAGGTTTGCAGGAGAGCTTCTGTAAAGATTGGAAGGTAGGAGACGAGATACTGGCAGAAGTAAAGCTGTGAGGACGGGGCGTGAGTCGTGCTTGGGTAACTCAGATGGTAGAGCACTTGCCCGAGAAAGGCAAAGATCCCGATTTCGAGTCTCGGTCCGGCACACAGTTTTAATCTGCCAGGAAGTTTCATATCAGTGCACACTCCGCTGCAGAGCGAAAATTTCATTCTGGAATATTAGAACTGCTTCTGTAATACCTTGTTCGTTCGTGACACCAAATTGATCTTTGTCCAGTACGTCTTCATTTCTGCTTTCTGTCCTCCTGTGATGAATTTGCGGCATGCAATTTTCACGAACGGCTATACTGTGCAAGAACACCGGCCGACCATCGTCAGGGAGACACAGCGTGGAGCGATATGACTCTGGAGGTACGCTTGCGGTAGGTTATGAATCACAGGCCTCTTGTTAAAAACTTGGCGTTTATTGATTGATGAGCGCCGCAGCCAGGGGTGAAAATATCCTTAATAACGCCAGCCGCCGGAGGGCGCCGGGAGCTGAGGGCGGCAGTGCGCATGCGCGCGTGCGCGAACCTCTCTCCTCGGCCTCCTCGTCCCTCGTTTCCTCTCCTCTCCGAATGCGGAATCCCGCCGAGGAAACGGTTTCCCCTTCTGGTCCGAGGTTTTCCTTAATGAGCTGAAAGTCTTTCGTGGTTCCCTCTATCCCCAGTTCCTCCGCAGTCGCACCTCCCCGCTCTCTTTCTCTCGCGGAGTTTTTATCGAGTCAGCTCGGTTCCCCGGCCGCCGCCTTAGCATGTGTCAAGTGGCGAACCATGAAATGAACTTTGCGTCGATGGGCTCGCCTTGGCTCTGCTGTAACCGAGCCGGGCCTCGGCTGCTTTAGAGCGCTCTCGTCCAGCTCTCGCGCTGAGGGCCATTAGCGGGCCGTGATGCGACGGCCGCGCCGCTGGATTATCGCACCTCAACCCCGGCAGCCAATGGCGAGGGCCTCTCTCTTCACAGATCCCTGCTCTGCGACGTCTGTACTGCTCGCATGCAAATCACGCCTCTACACCGTCTTCCAAAAGCTAACTCCCTCACATTAAGACGAATGTTGATGAAGTGCCATTCTGTTAAAAAATACCGAGCGACTGCCAGTGTGCTCGTTTAATTCATGAGATTCAGAAGTCAAAAAAATGGCTCTGAGCACTATGGGACTTAACATCTGAGGTCATCAGTCCCCTAGAAGTTAGAACTACTTAAACCTAACTATCCTAAGGACATCACACGCATCCATGCCCGAGGCAGGATTCGAACCTGCGACCGTAGCGGTCACGCGGTTCCAGACTGAAGCGCCTAGAACCGCTCGGCCACACCGGCCGGCTCAGAAATCAGCAGCTCAGATTGATCCTGTGCTTCTTGATTTCTTGGAAGGCCCTGATACAGCACCGTACCTTCGTCTTAGTAAACAAAATACGTGCATGCATCTACATCACTAGTCCGCAAGTTACCTTATGGTGTAGCCCGCCCGGTTGACGGTGCTGTCTAAAGCACGGCTTTCCGGGAGGGAAGGCGCGCCTGGTCCCCGGCACGAATCAGCCCGGCGGATTTGTGTCGAGGTCCGGTGAACCGGCCAGTCTGTGGATGGTTTTTAGGCGGTTTTCCATCTGCCTCGGCGAATGCGGGCTGGTTCCCCTTATTCCGCCTCAGTTACACTATGTCGGCGATTGCTGCGCTAACAGGCTCTCCACGTACGCGTACACCACCATTACTCTACCACGCAAACATAGGGGTTACACTCGTCTGGTGTGAGACGTTCCTTGGGGGGTCCACCGGGGACCGAACCGCACTATAACCCTGGGTTCGGTGTGGGGCGGCGGAGGGGTGAAGTGGACTGCGGTAGTCGTCGTGGGGTTGTGGACCACTGCGGCTGCGGTGGGGACGGAACCTCTCCGTCGTTTCTAGGTCCCCGGTTAACATACAATACAATACAATACCTTATGGTGTATTCCAGAGGGCAGTATGTGTACGAGGGATGGCGGTTTCACTGAAACAACCGATTTGCAGTTATACCGATTGCTTTCGTCTAAAGTTTAAGCTGACTTCTAAAACCGCTCAAAATAACCGTTTTAGGAAACAACGATTTTCGGTTTTTTATTGCTATTGCTTCCTGTAATAAACATAGATTCCAAACAAAGTCTCAAAAATTTGTGATGAAGGGGTAAGAGTAAACGATCAGGATCGATATAGGATTGAGGGTACGGAAGAAACTAACTGTTCTCATTCTCCGCAGCAAATATGGCGAGAGTAAAGGTGACGGACGCGGCGACAGCGAGAGCGAAAGGTCGCAAGTTGATCACTTCCCTGCATCGTCACTTTAAGATGGTATCAGTTTTTTACCCTGAAGAAACCACAAAATTAAGGGTTCAGTTACTATCCCGAGTTTATAACACGTCAATAAAATTATAGTTATATCGATCGAATTTACCTTCTCTTCCGAAGAACATTCTGGATGTTTTATCCTTGTATTAAATCTCAAGGTTGTTGTGCCTCCTCCAGTTTCTGATGTTTTAAAGTAAGTGCAGTATTCTACCTCAGTGCTCCTGCACTTAGTAAACTACTTCCAATCTAGCCATGGCGTCTTTCTTCAACACAACTTATGTCCATCGACGACAGCGAAAAACCACCATATAGACCAGGTGGGAACAAGTCTTACACACTGCGCGTACACGTGTACTGACGAATGTAATAGGACACACAACACGGAAACAGATACATTATTGTGTGTGGAATGCTGTACCGACTCTTATTCAAGTGTTTGTAGCTAATTTTTAACTGCAGACATTTTTATTACAATAGCACTCATCCCTTTTTCCAATTTCTACAATAAACCGATATTTCAAAGGAATGGAAATTTCACAAGCTGCGACATGGTCGCGAATAAAACAGTGACCCGAATATAGTATAAATTTCCTTTACTTTACGTCTATGGTCACAAATTTTTTGTCATAAGACTACCGGTTTCGGTCTATAATGACCATCTTCAGATCTGTTTTATAGCACATATTTTTAAAGGACGTGCTTTTATAAAACAGATCTGAAGATGGTCGTTATAGACCGAAACCCGTAGCCTAATGACAGAAAATTTGTGACCATTGACGTAGAGTAAAGGAAATTTATTAGGAATGGATTTACGAATAAGTATTATACATTTTTCAAAAAAAAAAAAAATATATAAAAAACAAAAATTTTAGTACGATAATCGAAAATACCGGTTATTCAGAAATAAAATACCATTATTGGTTCTAACCGGTCGGTTTTTCCCATCACTAATGTGTACCATTGTCACTGCCTCCCGTCAACCCCACTCGCACCCCCCACCCCTTTTTCTGTTCCGGTAATGAATCGGAAAAATAATTGTTGGTAATCCTCCGTGCGAGCTCGGATCTCTCTTATTTTACTTTTATGGCCCTGACGTGGAAATGTATGTAGAATGACACAATATACAGGGTTGTTTTGCTAAATGAGGACAAATATTTTATCCTCTCTGGGATCGTTTCCTGGAGTTTGTCATCATTCAGCAAAATCAGCCTGTATAGCCTGACAGTTTCAGGATCACACTCTCTCCGAATTTCGGCAGTAACTTTCTCCGAGACGAACACCACCTCTTTCGTGGCGTCTTCCGCTGCACTTGGATGAGCATCACCGTGACGATTCGCTCGTGCTAAACACACCTGTGACGAATACGTTGCTCTTCTTTCGGTCTTATCTATTTTCTCTATCAACCATGCCCAGACAGCTGGCACACCAGCCCCGGGAATGTCGTGATTAGCTTTTTCTTTGACTGCAGGGGTCCGCTGCTCATTGACTTTCTGGAACACGGCGCCATAATTGACGTACAATGGTACGTGGACACATGGCAAAAACTGAAGCGCGCCATCAAGTCCAAACGCCCAGGAATGTTGACAGACGGCATCATCCTGTTGCAGGATGACGTCCGCCCACATGTCGCCTCCTCCATACAGTCCCGATCTCTCCCCATGCGATTTCTATATTTGTGGAACCCTGAAGAAAGACACTCATGGTCATCGATTTCCTTCGGACGAGAAGGTGCACCTCTCGGTACTCTTATGGTTCCGTAGACAATCGAAGTCACTGTTTTCCATGAAGGCACTGACCGATTTATCTCACAGTGTAATAAAGGTATGGGGATTATTTGCCTTTCGCGAAAGGCAAAGGTCCCGATTTCGAGTCTCGGTCCCGCATACAGTTTTAATCTGCCAGAAAGTTTCATATTAGCGCACATTCCGCTGGACCTATGGGGATTACTTTTGAAATAATTAACGGTTTATTTATTTCTTTTTCATCTGTCTCGGTTTCATGTGACTGTTCCTTACACAGGGTGATTCAGCTATCCCTATTGCTTGGTTTTATGTAACACGCAATGCCTTCAAATACCACGTGCAACATCTTCATATTCTCTCGCTTGCTACGTGCAGACGGTTAGTTCTACGGAAAAATGATCATCATCTTTTGTAGGAAATTTAATTCAGTTACATTTTTTAGTTAGCTGCGTTTTCACTAGAGGTTGCATTTTTCGAATTATTCAAGAGAAAAGGTACGAAGGTAAAAAAAAAAAAACGGCACAGAACTGCTGTTCCACACCATTTAGGATTTTCTACTTCCATGTGTGGGATTTGCAACTGTTATATGAAATATTTTTCGTTCAAGAAACTTTATTAGTGTTCATAATTTTGATTTGCAGCTCCTTGTATTGGCCGTGTTTGCAGTCAAAATTGTTGGATGTGAGGTCCGCCAGTTATTCAAAACAACGTTTTTTCTCAGTACCCAAACATGTTTCGGCACCACTGTGCTATCATCAGTGGGTTTTAGTTTTTATTTATTCTTCAATCTGAAAATTTTTGTTAAATGATTATAAAATTATATGCATCTTTAGTTCAAACAACAGGTCGTTTCTTTTTGTAAATACCTTTACATTTGGCGTACATGAATTTTCTGGATCACTTGTGTGTTAATTACTACAGGTAGTTTGTCATCTGCAACCAAACGATGTTGTGCATCACAACACCTCAGCAAGATGCTGAGACTGGAAGTGCTTGCCACACGAAAACGTAACTAAAAACTAATATAGGCGCGAAAACATTTCAACAAACTAAATTATATTCTAGAAGATAGGTTAACTCTCAGCAAAAAACTTTCTCATCAGCATCGTTTGGTTGCAGATGACAAGCTACCTGTAGTAATTAACACACAAGTGATCCAGAAAATTCATGCACTTCAAATGTAAAGGTATTTACAAAAGAAACGATCTGTTGTTTGAACTAAAGATGCATATAATTTTATAATCATTTAACAAAAATGTTCACATTGCAGAATAAATACAAACTAAAACCCACTGATAATGGCACAGTGGTGCCGAAACATGTTAGGGTATTGAGAAAAAACGGTGTTTTGCATAACTGGCGGACCACACATAGAATAATTCATTAGTGTTCTTGAACAGAAATCTGCCTATTTCCCCCAGAGTGCTCGCAGATGTCGGCACACTTGACATGTAAATATTGGTGGAGATCGAAGCAGAGAGAACGATTTATTCCAGTAAATCGTTCCGGCCTATACGAGACGATCCATCACTACCATATACGCCTTGTGCATCTCTGTCCGAGTGATGTACAGATTCAAGTTCTCATAGGCACAACTATTACAGTGGCGACGTCAATTATTTTATTGCCCTTTCAGCGCCTTACTAATTTGCTGAAGTGTGAGGTACTTATTTACTTCGTGGGTTTGACATCTTCCATTCATTTACTTAATTCTCCAGTTTGCACTATGTGGCGGGTCGGATACAGATCGCAACTGCTTAGCGTTCAGAGACCTTGTCCACTGCATGAAACAGAACTGCGGTCCTGATAAGGATTTATTGATTTTCTCTCCTCGAATATGTTTAGATCTTTTTCTTTAAAAGGAATGAGACTGCGGTAGCTGTTACAAGAAAGGCACCGACTTGTAGTACGCCATTATTTACACCGGTCGTTACAACAATCAATCAGTGATATTATCTCGGTCTGCTTTTCAACTGAAGCCAGTCTGATAGCTCGCACGAAAGTACCGACTTTTACATGCCAATTGGTTGTAGTCGTTGCGGACGACTGATGACCGACAACGAAAGCGAGAGCTATATCGCTCGTTGTGGCAAATCAGTACCTGCATCTATACATCTACATCCAGCTCTACTTTGCACGCTACTTTAAGGTGTGTGGTGGAGGATAATTCCTTTGTACCAATAAATAAAGGTAATGTCTAGGCTATTAACGTCATTAATAATCTTTGACATTTCGTTTCCAACTGCTGCAGACATTGTTGTTCAGCTGTCAACTTTGAGTGAGGTTGATTGGGAGAAATGAGCCGGGTAAAAAATACTTTTAATAAATACAGTTATTCAGTCGTGGTGGAAAGATGCTGAGATTTGAAGATAAGCGTCCTCCTTTATATACAGGGTCTATTTCTATGTCATATGTTCGGTACGTACGCATTCAGTCCAGTGTAATATGGAACAGACAAAAAAAGCTGACATTAGTGTTTCGCGAAAAGAATGTCTTCTTTCCTCAAGGGAATCTCATTTAGGTTCACGGAGCATCTCCGTAACACCCGCGTGTTAATAGAGCCTACAAGTAAAAATTTTTGAACTGCTTCGATGTTTCGATTTCTTCCTTTAATTCGTCCCGGTGGGGACACAAGAATAGGAATATGCGGTCTACTTTATAGATGAGGTACACTTTCCCAGAAGTCTCCTACCAAAATGAAGTCGAGCATTCGCCTTCCCTGTTACCGACTGCATGTTCAATTTCAAATCGCTTTGCAACATCGCGCCTAGATATTTAATCGACGTGACTGTGTGAAGAAGTGTAACAGAAGATATTTCCAAATCGCTTTCTTAATGAGCGGGTGGGGTCACCACAAAGAAATACTCACATTGTGATGTTTGGTCTGACACAGCAAGTTTAATTTTGGTGACAGTCGGGAAAAAATGAGCCCTCGTAAACAACATTCGCTGTAATGAAATAATAAACGGCGGTTTCCATTGACCATGGTTCTTGCTTCAAATCTTCGATAAACAATTTTTGCCTGAATCAGCTTAATTTACACACCAACAAACGAAACTGTGTACATTGCGCACACCAAATAAATAGAACTTGACTGTGCTTAGTGGGCAGAATGAAACTGGCCAGGAAAATGTTTCATGCACCTTAAGATAGGCAACCCAACTTACATCATCTGCCCTGGGAGCGGAAGGTGTAAGTTGGATTGCCTATTTTAAGGTTCATGAACTATTTTCTGGGCTGGTTTCATTTTGCCCACTGTGTACATGCACCCAAAGATATGTGTCATAAAAATTTATCACTTCGAAAAAATAAAGTTATGTGATTTATTTTTTATTTGCTAGCATGTAAATTAGTGCAGTAAGGTTGCACACTGAAATCTCCGCGCCAGTGTTGCTTAGCATGCCGCTAAAGGAGACGGAATAAATTCATGCAGTACACTCATAAAGTTCAGTATCATATGGCAATTCGTTTCTGGCAGGAGCGGTGATGATCTCTGTGACAAAGATGTCGAGATGTCTAAAGAAGTCATTGGCCTACCACAGCAATAACATTTCTGCTGCTGCCGAAAAAGAATTGTCGCACATTACTCAACTTTAGGATCTCAGTGTGTACCAGGACTGCAGACATTTACCGGCAAACAAGCAAAAAATAATTTACGTAACTTTTTTCTAACTAAAATTCGTAACTTGTTTTTAAAATAACTCTTACGGTGGAAGGGTGGTAACTTTATATACTAAAAAGACCATTTAAATAAAATCCATGAAATGCAGTTTTACATAAAATGTACCAACATGCTCTGCATTACACATATAACACCTCGCAAGATGATAGGCAAGATAAATACATATTTCAGGAATTCGGCCTTTACACCTTAAGCAATAAATTCGTTAACACCGAATCCGACAAACATGACAGAGGCAGCTATTAACGTTCGGCAGACCGACCGACAGACAGAGAGACACTAACTGCCTAACAAATGCGGACGAGAGACAGACGAGCAACCTGGGGACGAGAGACTGACCAAAAAAACAAGTGGTATTTAACAAGTAAATGAAACAACATATGACGAATCCCTTAACTTTTAATCAACTGCAATGTCTGGCAAGGACCTGGCGCAGCACGCTCAAAACGATCCCCGAACCGTCCGCTGGCAGCCCCTTCAACGGACGCAGGAAGGCGCGCCGATCTCCCGTCTCACGGCGTCGCACCTCGCGCCGGCCAGACCGTTGTCGTGGGTTGACTCCTGTTGCTCTCGAGTCGGCCGCGAAGCCACGACCCCCCGCTAAACGGCGCAGGCCGTTGGACTGACGTGGCGACCTCACATGCGCCGACGCTCAAGACGGACAAGTCATCTTGTGTCGCAGTGCCCGACCGACCAACCGATCGATACAACCGCCAGTGCCCATTTCCTGATCAAACTCGAGCAGACTGGCGACCTAACACATACTAGCACTCCGGACGACAGACACACACTGACCGGGCTGACCAACTGACCAGATTCCCCGAGAGTGACAGACTGACTAACTGACCCACTGCCGAGCTCATAGCGCCCCTTAAATGCACGTGAACAGGCAACTTTTCCCCTTTCCCACCAGAGGGAGACACCAAAGCTGCGATTGCCACAGCGGCGCCACCGCCTGAAACTGAAGACGACTGCTGCGCTGCGGCGCGCTCTTAAAGACAGCAAATTTTACCACGGCTCAATCCGGAAGTACTCTGTTACTCAACCGCGTCGAGAAAACCTGAGAGAGGAGTTATCCCTCAGTCGCTGTAACTCCTATCGTCGCGCGGCCAACAGCTTCCCGCCGCTGTTGTTGCCCACAGAGCACCCCGAAGGCTGGGTGCCGGCGGACGCACAAGCCGGCGAGAGGTCTGGACGCGGGCGGCTATTGGCGGCTCGGCTCGGCCGGCGCAGGTGTCGAGCGGTGACCCGTGGTCACGCGCTGACCCCGCCTCGTGACTCGGCCGGTAAACATCCTCACTTAGGGCCCGCTTCTCACTTTGCTCGCTCCCCCAGCCCGCTCTGACGGCGGGTCGTGCGCCTTACCCTCACCTCGCCTCCTTAGCAGCTGCCAAGGAGTCGGGAAAAACCACTGGTGTGAAACGCGGCGTGCTTTATAGGTACACGACATCTTGTAGGCTGTAGACGCAGATGTCAGGTAGATTCCGCGTTCCTAAATTTCCGAAAGGCGCTCGACGCTGTGCCACATCGACGGAACAACCAAGATAAGAGCTCACGGAGTATCTTCGCGAACAAAAATGTGATTGGTTTCAGCAGTATTTGACTACTAGATCTACGTCTATATCTACATGGTTACTCTGCAATTCACACGTAAGTGCCTGGCAGAGGGTTCATCGAACCATTTTCATACTACTTCTCTACCATTCCACTCTCGAATGGCACGTGGGAAAAAGGAACACCTAAATCTTTTCGTTCGAGCTCTGAATTCTCTTATTTTATTATGATGATCATTTCTCCCTACGTAGGTGAGTGTCAACAAAATCAACATTCGGAAGAGAAAGTTGGTGATTGAAATTTCGTAAACAGATCTCGCCGAAAAAAATAAAAACCGCCTTTGTTTCAGTGACTGACATCCCAACTCGCGTATCATATTACTGACACTCTCACCCCTATTGCGCGATAACACGAAACGAGCTGCCCTTCTTCGCACGTTGTCCTCCGTCAATCTACCTGGTAAGGATCCGACACCGCCCTGCAATATTGCAGCAGAGGACGGACAAGTGCAATGTAGGCTGTCTCTTTAGTGAGTTTGTCGCATCTTCTAAGTGACCTGCCAAAAAAGCGCAGTCTTTGTGGTTCGCCTTCCTCACAATATTATCTGTGTGGTCTTTCCAATTTAAGTTGCTCGTAATTGTATTTCCTAGGTATTTAGTCGAATTGACAGCCCTTAGATTTGAGCGATTTATTGTATACCCAAAATTTATCGGATTTCTTTTAGTACCCTTGTGGATGACCTCGCACTTTTCTTTGTTTACTGCCAATTGCCACTTTTCGCACCATACAAAAATTCTCTCTAATCATTTTGTAATTGGAATTGATCGTCTGATGATTTTACTAGCTTATATTACATTGATTTACTAGATTACATAATCATGAAGGAAATTAATTAGTAATAAAAAGTAGCAAATTTATTTTATATGTAATTTTGGTAACCTGTTTCGGCCATTACAATCATCTTCATACTGAGGCTGCATATTACAAAGGAGCCTAAGCCTGGGGCCGCTGTCTGATGCTAGTCGATATCTATCACGAACAGAACAAGGGCTGTTCAGAGATTAAGGTTCGATCGGACACGAAGGAAACCCCAGCGAAAATACAGGGTGGCGCACGAAACGTGTTACCAATTGTTTCTTTCACAATTTACGACGCACGTTATATATCCCGCTGGGATCTCCACAGCAGTACCAGCAGAGCTTGGAAAAACAAATGAGTTACGAAATGACGTGTAATTCACGATACTGCCGCTAGGAGACTAGTAAGCAGCAATGGCTGACAATGGAAGACTGACGACACAGCAACGATCGGCAATTGTGTTACCCTTTCATGAAACGAAAAGCCTTGTTGTGACTCAGAGACGTTTTCGACAAAAGTTTAACACACGATGGGTTCAAATGGTTCAAATGGCTCTGAGCACTATGGGACTTAACATCTGAGGTCATCAGTCCCCTAGAACTTAGAACTAATTAAACCTAACTAACCTAAGGACGTCACACACATCCATGCCCAAGGCAGGATTCGAACCTGCCACCCTAGCGGTCGCGCGGTTCCGGACTGAAGCGCCTAGAACCGCTCGGCCACAGCGGCCGGCAACACACGATGGGTCCCTTGCAAGAAGACCATCCACAGGTTCTACGATAAATTTGTACAGGAGGGAACAGTATTGGAAGCGAAACGACCTCGGCGTAAGCCTGTTTGTTCGCCGGAGAATATTGAAGCGGTACGAGTTGCTGTACAGAGAAGTCCCGGGAAATCGTGTAGAAAGGCAGCAGTGCAACTGGGAATATCCAGACGCTCCGTTCAACGCATTCTTAAAAGTGACCTCCATATGTACCCATACAAGATGACCTGTGAACAGAAGCTCACTGAAGAACACAAGCAGCAGAGACTACTGTTTGCGCAGTGGCCGGAGGACAGAGAAGAAACTCTCAACAACGTTTGGTTTTCAGACGAGGCGCATTTTCATTTAGACGGTGTGGTTAACAAACAAAATGTACGCTTTTGGGTCACTGAAAACCCACAAGTGCTTCATGAACGACAACATTATGCTCCGAGGATTACAGAGTGAGCAACAATTTCCAGTCACGGACTTAATGGGCCCTTTTTCTTTGAAGAAACTGTGAACAGCGAGCGTTATTTGAGCATGCTTCGCAATAGCTTCATTCCACAGCTTCTTGCTACTGCCTTGCCCTTCAACACGCAGTGGTTCATGCAAGATGGAGCAAGGCCACATACTGCAAACACTGTGTTGGAGTTTTTACACGAGCATTTTGACATGCGGATCATTTCACTCAGGTTTCCAGGTCGCTTCAATAGTCCAGACCTAAATCCATGTGACTTTTTCTTTGGGGGTACTTAAAGGAAAAAAATTTCCCGAAACGTCCACGTGATTTAATGGAGCCCAGAAGACATATTCTTCAAGCTTGCAGTGAAATTACGGAAGACACGTGCCGTAGGGTAATCACTAACTTCAGTATTCGTTTGAAGGAAGTTAGGAAACGAAATGGTGGACATATTGAACATATACTGAGTTAGAACAAATCTCCATGGCCGGCTCTTCATTGTAGTATATGTTCGTTTCAGATTGTATTGTCAATAAAGTTTATATTCAAAAACAAAATGGTAACACATTTCGTGCGCCACCCTGTACGATGAAGATTGGCAGAGATATGTTTGCAGTGTCTCTAGTATGCCCGTCGATGACGGACATGTCCTAAAGAACAGACAGCATTTCCATATAAGTATTTAGTCCTTCCAGTTTCCCGATCATTGAACCCCGTGTGAAATCCAGATGTTGTTACTGGGCCATGTTGTCCGTTCCTTCAGCTGCCTCGTATCGTGAGGCCAGCCCCGTCTGGCGCTATAGTCACTGTGTCCTCACGCCGTGTGACGTACAGCTTTGTGTGCACAACTGGGACTCCTCTGGCAACATGCTTTCATTCATTTCCTCCTAGTAGGTAGTATGTTATGCTACTCTATCTATCTCTCCCTTAAGTTTTGTCCGGCGGGCATTGGAGATGATCACCCCGTAACTGGACAGTGTAGAAACTTGCTGCCCCGTCACGACACTGGCCAGCGGATGGCGGTGCCGCGCGGGCAAGTAGAGGACTGGAGCCGCAGGTGTGAGCCCTGGCGGGCGTGGACGGCAGTTGCCGCTTGCCGCTTGACCGCGGAGCGAAGCGGGGCTGTTCTGTTGCGAGCGCTCTTCTCTTCTCTTCCCGTCCCGTCCACAATGCGCCGCTACGCCCGGCCCGTAATGGCTCACGACCGCCATTGTAGTTCCTCGCCAGCCCCAGGTGCGCGCGCCCGATAACGTATTTGCATAGTATTTATAAGTTTAATGTATTTTCGTTGCCGGCCATTTTATGTTGATGGCGTCTGCGCGGGAGGGACACGCGTATTTGTTTGGCGCTGGGGAGATGCTATCTGCGGGCCCAGACTTTCCCCGTCTCCGCTGCTCTTTTTCCCACAGCTCCGGCTGCTCACGTTACTCCGGTGAAAGCAAGTAAATTGCGTTTATGACACCGATCCGACGCCTTAAATTGCCGCTTGTTTGGACGCTTACCAATAGCGGCCCGTAGGTGTCGAAACGCCGATGGGGCCGTATTCTCTTCCATGGGGTTGTTAATCTGCCGGTTCGTGCCATGCCGTTTCACGCTTTGGCAACGGTTCATCTTTCTTCACTAATAACGTTTTGAGAAATAAGGCGCATTTCACGTCTCGAGTTTAACGTTCGTAATTATATCAGTTTCCTGGGTTAAGCCCTACTCTGCTTGAAATAAGCTCTGCTGACCTTTCCATTAGACGCACCTTTATCGTCATAAACATGAAGGGATCTTTTTGTGACTCGCCCAGACTTCATTCGCTATGTACGCCTATTGTTACTTTGTTCATGAAGAATTTTTGGTATGGTCTTGGAATGCCAATTATTGTACGGGAGAATGTTCTACCTAAGAGGATAGTGTACCTAGGAACACACGGTTCCCAGTTGGTGTTTCAGTTTAGTGACCGATTTTTGAATCATATGAACGAATGTTCCATAAAGCTTTCTATAAGTAGATCAAATGGTTCAAATGGCTCTAAGCACTATGGGACTTAACATCTCAGCTCATCAGTCCCCTAGAACCTAACTATACTAAGGACATCACACACATCCATGCCCGAGGCAAGATTCGAACCTGCGACCGCAGCAGCAGTGCAGTTTCGGATTGAAGCGCCTAGAACCACTCGGCCACAGCGGCCGGCTATAAGTAGATCCCAGAATTTTCTTTCAGTAAGACGTGAGGAATTTTGAAAAGCATTTGTAAATATTTTGACTTCTATAAATTTAAGTGCTGTATATTTACAGCTATGTGGAAGATATTGTTAATTCTTCAGTTACACAATTTTATGGCGAGTAAAATCCTACGCACTTGTAAAGTACCATGTGGACGTTCAAGCCATACTTCTTCGGTCATGCGCCATCTTGTACCTTGGAGTGAAATGAGTTTCTTTAATGTGGTAACAATTCTATCTGTCATTTTCTGATTCCAGCTCCTTCTTTTTGTCCGCAGTCGATTTCTAATATATAGCGTGAATCACTTAAAGCTTGCACCGTAAATATTGCAGAATGGAAAGTGCTAATGATGTCCGATTTTCTCATAATGAATAAGTAGTGAAGCGCTCGTGTTGTTACCCAACAATCAGATTGTAATAATACTAAGAAACAGTGCTTTTTGTGCAAACATACACATTTTTAAATGGAACAATATCTGTTAACATTAACAAACTAAAGTTAGGGAAATTAGAATGTCGGGGTGTTTGTTGCAGGATTATAGTGCGAGTCGTTTACGAGATACCGTATTTTGAACAGTTCCCACCATAATCTCAAAAACTGTTATGTATTACGATGCAAAAATTATTTATAATTTATTTGACTAAGAATAAATGAACCGACTGAAGATGAAGATACTTCTCCGGAAAATGTTACGGTATTAAAACAAGGAGAATTGTGTTTCCTCAGAGCAGAACCAAATTTTCCAAATTCTACCTTGAAGATGGAAATATGTGGTACTTTCCATCAGCTTCTGTAACATAATATATATAAGTTTTTCGATAGTAGTTCTATTTAATTCGATTTCACTACTTATTATTAGTATGTAACTGAGTAATAATATAACAAATAAACTATTAAATACATTACTGATAAGGTTTTCTCGATTACAACTCTTTTAAATTTCAAATAGAATATTTTTTCAAGGTACACGGCCATGCTGTACCTCCAAACATTTTTTTCACATTTGGAAAAACCTTAAATTTCCGGATTAATTTCTGTAATTTCGGTAAAAGACTGCAACATGCAAAAAAGTGAATGCTAGCACTCAAGAGTAGAATAAGAAAATTTATTAAACTTCTGCTAGACGCATTGCTAGAGATGAAATTCTGAGAAGCGTTCCAAAGTAAAGAACTCTACCCTTCTTAATAAAAATAAAAAAGTATCAATTAAGGTAGCATTAATTTAAATTTTACTGGTAGTTACCCGATTCGGTTACGTAACAACCATCATGCGACGGATAGCAGCTCTGCGCATAGGCTCCTCGAAATTGGTATGATGGTTGGCAACCACAAGCAAAATTAAGAATAATGCTGATTGGGTGGATATTTTTTATTTTCCTTCGTTAATAATTCCCCAAATAGTACAGGTTCTTCCCGTTCTTCAATAGCCTTTTTCCGCGATTACCACACTAAAGCGCTTTCTGTCGCTGTTCATCATATTTTCACTGATGTCCTCATTCGAGACTCAGTATATGTTTGCATTTCGCCAACGTACAGACGAAAGCAAAAGTGCCGATTTCTAAATTAGCCTACATCGGATGTTACGAAAATAATGGGCACTACTTTGAGATCGTATCCTTCATATAAATAGAATATGAAAAGTCTACATAAAGGTCGGTACGAAAATGCTTCGTTATATAATTATGATATTGTCACTTATGACCACTACCTGAAACGCGAGTGATTTTTTGTACGTGAAAGGTTGTGAAAGTCGCTGACTGACTGGGTGAGTTACCAGTAGCCGCCTACATCTAGCAATGCGCCAAAGTACGATAGCTCTCCTACACTTTTCGGGGTTGCGTCCGACTGTTCGGTGTTGTGTGCGTCTCTGCCTTGATACCCGTTACCCAAGTTAGTGGATAGTTACAAATGGATCTATACGCACTGAAAGGCAGTTCAAGAAAAACATACTGAGGCGGTGAACTGCTGGTAAAATTGATTGAGATTCCAATTTGCCGCATTAGCTGTTTTATTGCAGTCGCTGAGAGAGTGGTACAACTGGTTTCGAATCTTGCAGATACACCTTCAGATGTATTTCGGCGTAAAAAAAAAGCATATACAGAACTTTATCAGAATCGTACTGCTGCTTAACTAAGTTGAGAATTCTTAATACCAAAAATTAAAATCATGGCACGCGAATTAATAACAAAAGGTCACAGGTGCTATCATAAAATTACGTACAAAGCCTTATGCCCTACGTTATCTGAATAGCGTAATGCGTATGCCAAGGTGCAAGGATGTGCACTACGGACGCAGCCACAAAAGGAAGTCAAACTTAATAAAGCCAGTTGTCACTGACAATTTACATTCGGAGAGCGCCAGACGTCCCTAAACTATAAGTGCTATGAAAATAATGGTGAGGGAGGTCCGACAGTGGCTATAAGTGGATCAGAATGAAACAATTATGTTGAACTGTCTAGACGGTTTCGTCAGCACATGAGAGTCCGACATTATTGTCTTAATTAGCTCACGGTATCGCCATATATGGGCATACTTTGACTCGGTGTTAGATGTGCCCGCTTAACCGCGCGATCGCTGGATCCCACGCCGCTCTGAGCTACAGGCTGCCGCTCTATTAAGAGTGTTATCGGTGATTTTTATTTCGATGGCTTCATTAATTACACAGTCCCAGAAGCCGCTAGTGCGAGCCACGACAGAGGTTTCGTTAAATTTCTAAAGGATCTCTCGTGGTTGCGTAGGCGAAAAACCTCTCATGCTTCTTCCTGTGTTGTTCTGCAGTGCGTACTGGTTGCACGACGTAAGTCTGGCCACACTCGCAAAATGTCTTGTAGGCATCAGGTGTTCTGAGACCTGTGCATCTTTAACTGGTCTCAGTAATTTTCAGGTTTTTGTCGGCCGCCTCAAGATCGATAACATCCTGTGTTTTTTTAGTAGGCGGCTTCTCTTGCCCGCCAAGAGAGCTAGTTTCTTTTCCTGCTTCTCGCCAGAGGTCTTATCCTGATTTTTCTTGAGATCGCCTGATTTATTTGGTAAATGTTGTAGCCGTTGCTTGGTTCAAATGGCTCTGAGCACTATGGGACTTAACATCTGAGGTCATCAGTCCCCTAGAACTCAGAACTACTTATACCTAACTAACCTAAGGACATCACACACATCCATGCCCGAGGCAGGATTCGAACCTGCGACCGTAGCAGTCGCGCGGTTCCGGACTACAGCGCCTAGAACCGTGTAGCCGTTACTCCTGAATACCTTGCGGTATGTGACTCAGCTCACAGGGCTGTTTATCGGCGTCTGGTATCGTTCTTACACGATGGACAAATGTTCGAAAGACAGTGCGCTTGTGTGTCGGGTGACGATGACTGATGGCGTACGAGTACAAATCAGTGTTAGTAGTTTTCCTACAGACGCCATAGCCAACGCATCTACACTGAAGAGCCAAAGAAACGTACACCTGTGTAAGGCACCCGCGAGCACGCAGACGTGCCGCATCACGACGTGGCACGGACTCGACTAATGTCTGAAGTAGTGCTGGAGGGAACTGACACCTTGAATCCTGCAGAGCTGTCAATAAATACGTAAGAGGACGAAGGAGTGGAGATCTCCTATGAAGAACATGTTGCAAGGCATCACAGATATACTCAATAATGTTCACGTCTGGGGAGTCTGGCAGCCATCGGAAGTGTTTAAACGCACAAGAATGTTCTTGAAGCCACTCTGTAGCAATTCTGGACGTGTAGGGTGTCGCATTGTCGTGTTGGAACTGCCCAAGTCCGTCGGAATGCACAATGGACATGAGTGGATGCAAGTGATCATACAGGATGCTTATGTACGTGTCACCTGTAAGAGTCGTATCTAGGTGTATCAGGGGTCCCATACCATTCCAACTGCACACGCCCCACATCATTACAGAGCCTCCACCAGCTTGAACAGTCTGCTGCTGACATGCAGGGTCCATGGATTCACGAGGTTGTCTCTATACCCGTACACGTCCATCCGCTCGATACAATTTGGAATGAGATTCTTCCGACTAGACAACATGTCCAATGCCGCTGTTGACGGCCGCAGGCGAGGCTTAAAGCTATGTGTCGTGCAGTCATCAAGGGTACACGAGTGGGCCTTCGGCTCCGAAAGCCCATATCGGTGATGTTTCATTGAATGGTTCGCTCGCTGGCACTTGTTGATGTCCCACCATTGAAATCTGCAGCAACCTGCGGAAGAGTTGCACTTCTGTCACTATTCTCTTCAGTTGTTGGTCTTGTTCTAGCAGGATCTTTTTCGGGTCGCAGCGAATTGGGAGATTAGATGTTTTACCGAATTCCTGATATTCACGGTACGCTCGTGAAATAATCATCGCTACCTCTGAGATGCTGTGTCCCATAGCTCATGCGCCGACTATAATACCACTTTCAAACTCACTTAAATCTTGATAACCTGCCATTGTAGCAGCAGTAACCGATCTAACAACTGCGCCAGACACTTGTTGTCTTATATAGGCGTTGCTGACCGCATATATTTGAATACGCATGCCTACACCATTTTCTTTGACGCTTCAGTGTATTTAGCTTGCGGCAAGAGAGAACGTCGAGGAAGGGCAATGCTTTAAGGAAATACCGTCATCTTCTTGATTCCCTGTCGACGTGTGTTGTATTCACCTGTTTGAGTAGCCTGTGTCTACTGTCAAATGTCCCGTCCATAAGCAGCCGCGCGTGGTGCAGCGAGTGTCGGGATGCAGGGAGTTGCGAGGCAGTAAACCCGGTTCGCCCGGCGTGGCGTGGTATGGCGTGGCATGGCATTCCGCTGCGGCTAGGCCGGACTGGACGCCCGCGGCCACGGGATTAATTCGGCCGGCCGGCTAACTGGCCGCGCCGCGCCTCGCTCCCCAGCCCATAAAGGCCTCATTATGCGGCGATTCGTATAATCTAATGACCAGCACTTTGCTTTGCCTTCGGACGTTCGCGCGCCGTCCTGAAAACATCGGCCCCAGCGCCGCGCACGCCCCGCCGCCGCCTCTTTCGCATCTCCGGGACCGACCTGTTTTGCTCGTCGCATCCACGAGGGTCGCAGACCTTGATATTTAGCGCAAGAACCGCCCGTTTACTGCTCGTCCTGTTGGCGAAACTACAATGTATCTTTTCAGAAACGCACACGCGAGACTACAGCGTGGCGAATTTGAGAGACCTGTTTCAGCGTTTGGAATCCATATCGAACGGTCCTGAGACGCACAGCGAGATAACTCAGAGACGCGGTGAAAGCATTGTAACAGATCTGTGGGTCCATTCGAATATCTATCAGTGTTGCTGTGCGAATTTAAATAGTAATCGTTGTAAAGAGACAATGCTGTACTCGCGAAATCTTGTTGGAAAATTTCCGAAACGCCTAGGAGACTATGGAACATTTCTTTTGCCTCCATTCTATACCTCGTATAGGAATTATGAGAATAAGACAGGACAGATTGGGATGCGAAGAAAATATTACAGGTATTCTTCAGTTAAAAACTTCCGGGCTGGGATGCCGTGGTCGATGTATAGAACTACTTCCTAACGTTTCGTCTCGATCTGCTTGAGTCATTTTCCAAGGTAAAACAGCGACTGCCTCCAAGGCTTGAGGGGCTCTGGCACTTATAGAACTCATAGAGGGCATCACCATGCGTCACATAATGCCGACTATGTGACTAACTGTGGATGGCGTCATCATTCTCGATTAAAAATAATCGATTGTCATTCTGTTGGCGCAAAGTCGACATTCATATTTTATCTAACTTCAAACCTTCTTCTTTTCTATTAAATTGATTATGGTCTTTATGAATCTCTGTTCCTTCTCTATACATGCGTGCACTATAATGCGATGTCCTTGGTAGAATGCTCGTCTCACTAACTTTTATTCCGTGGTTCGGCCGTAGTCAACATGTTCTGCTAGGTCCGGTATTTCGATATATCGTGGTCGACAGCTCCTTTTGTGTTCATCTATGCGGGATTTGACACTTCTTTTCGTAGTACCAATATACATTTGTCCGCAACGGCAAGGAATCTTATACACTCCAGCTGTTGCTTCCGGGTACCTGCGTCTGTTGCCGTTCTTAAATATTCACTGATTTTCTTGGTGGGTTCAACGATCATTTCGTCTCCATACTTGGTCAAAATTTTCCCTATGCAATCCGTAATTTTATTAATGAACTGGAGAAAAGCTATTTCAGATGGCGGTCGTTGTTTCTCAGTACTTCCGACTTCGTCTCTTCTCTGATAAAGTGCTCAGTCAATCTCCTTACTAGTACATCCATTTTTCTTAAAGTCCGACCGTAAGTGATTTAATTCATACTGCAAATGAACAAGCTAGAAGATTTTGCGAGCTCTCTCCACCAAGGTTTTAATGACACCTCTTTTTTGTCTAGCACGATGGTTTGATTTCACGTGAAGGTATCCACCAGTGTGTGTGTCCTTTCTGCATATATTACGTCCCATCCACGCGTTTAATTACAGATACATCCAGAAAATTAAGTTGACCATAGCTCTCTTTCTCCATTGTAAACTCTATCTTTGAGTTAATACCATTGAGATGCACCAAGAAGATATCCAACTCTTCTTCATCCCGAGTCCATACTACGAAGAAGTCATCCATATAGATGTATAAAATTGCTCTAAGCACTATGGGGCTTAACATCTGAGGTCATCAGTCCCCTAGACTTAGAACTACTTAAACCTAACTAACCTGAGGGCATCACACACATCCATGCCCGAGGCAGGATTCGAACCTGCGACCGTAGCAGCAGCGCGGTTCCGGACTGAAGCGCCTAGAATCGCTCAGCCACAGCGGCCGGCTGATGTACAACTTAGCTGATCTTTCACAGGTTATCTGCATGCCCTAACAACACGTGGGGTATATACGTAATATTCCCTGCAGCTGCGGACGAGTCTTTGTCGAAATTACGAAAAGAAGAGTCAACATCCGCTTAGACGAACACAAAAGAAACTGTCGTCCGAGACATACCGGCCATTGCAGAACATATTTTAGAGATAGGAACCACGAAATAAAATTCAGCGAGACGAACGTTGTAGCAAGGACATCGCAGTATTATGCACGCGAGTATAGAAAAGAAATAGAAATTCATAAAGACCGTAATAATTTTAATAGAAAAGAAGACAGTTTGAAGTTAGATAAAATGTGGATGTCGACTTTGCGCCAACAGAATAATAATCGATTATTTTTAATTGAGAATGGTGACTCCGTCCAGTGATAGTCATACGGTCGGCGTCACGTAAGATATGGTGATGACCCTTAAGCAGTCTATAAATGTGAGAGCCCCTCAAGCCTGCTTTACCTCGGAAGATGTCTCCTGCAGTTGAAGACGAAACGTTAGGAAGCAGTTTTATATACTGACCATGACCTCTGAGCCTGGAAGTTTTAACCGAAGAAAACGCCGGTCGTGAAAGCCTACATTGCATGATTATTACAGTTATTGCTTAATAATGGTAAAAAGATCCTCTGTCGGTGCGTCTTACGGTAAATAAGATCCTAGCTCACTATTGGATATGTTACTTAACGTTTCGATACAGTTAGAAATACTTTTGTGAAACAGTTGAAGGCAACGTGCTACCTTTTCTCCGTGCTTGTAACGGATCAATAGTTGATACAGGCGTGGATCTAGGAAGGGCGAGGTCTTGACAACCCCCTGCCCCCCTTTCCTAAAACACTTTAATAAAGGCGTTATCTGTTTCTGGAAGATCTGTAACGTAGTGTCTGTAAACACACGTATGATGATGACTAAGAGCAGTCGCGCTAGCGGTGACTGGTGCGCAGATGAATCGTGCAGTTGCTGGCAGTGGACCGGCCTGCGCTAAGTGGATTTGCTGACAAGCGAGTAGGGGTGTGACGTTGCTCCCATCTGCCAACAGCCTGCTTTTATACTGGGCGCCGCCAACGCGGACATACACTTTTTAGAACCTCTTCCGGAAATCTTTCTGCTTGCTCATTACGAAACGGTGACCTTGACGTGAGAAGAGAACGAAATGGTAAGGCAATGCGAATTCGTGGAACGGTTACAGGGCGCCTGGTGGCCCAGGGGGTAGCTGATGAATGTTTCCCGGAATTGTGCCGTTAAGAAAATTTGCCACTCGTTTGTACACCACTGTAATTTATTAAGTGTTGGTGCCGATTCACCTTCTTCTGGTCTCAGGACCAGCCCACCTACGTAGTTCGTGGAACTGTAAGATGCAGCATACGATTCGGCAAGTTTCATGTCCACAAATTACTAATAATTTGACAGATACGACATACAATTTCAATAGGTTTGGATGTACGCATCCAGATATCTCATATCTAGCTAATAACTGAAAATAAAAATGCGTTTAAATACGATCCTGTAACAATTTGTCGTTCTGTTGTGTTGCGTAAAGTCGAAAGAAACGTTCACTTCCAGATGCTGTGTGGCCCAGACGATTTCCTTACGAGTTGAGAAAAAATTGTATCGCTGCTAAATCCATCCCAGTGTATGTGGAAATGTTTCAATGATTCTCACCAACCTGAATTTCATTCACGAGATACGGTTAGTAATCCATAATCTTGCACTACTGAGTTGAATATGACCGGAAATATCTTCACACAAGAATACTCATTGCACGCAATACGTTTACAAACGTTTATCCACGCAGAGTCATTGTAGTATACTAGCCAGCACAAATAATGGCTGTCGGAAATCGCAGTCAGAGTTAAAATATTTTACAGCATTGAGGTAAAATGCAACATGCCATGTTTTTCTTTTAACCATGGAAACACGCAGAGGACTAAATATTACTTGAAAACTAAAGAAACCGGTTTTGTCAATAATCTAGATCTGTTCCATGAAGGCACAAAATATTTTCCGCAAATAGTGTATGCTGATATTATCTATGGATACAGTACATGAATAGGGGGAGGTGCGTAAATGGTTACTGCACTGAAGAAACAACGCGTACGCTTTATACGTAACATGTTTCATGTTCGAATACATGTGTTTTTTTTTTTTCTTCTTAAGAGACACTTTCTTGCAGTTGAACAGTTTGTTGCCTATGAAGTCGTCCATTGCGTTTATGAAATAGATTTCCATGGCACACAGCTAATTTCTCACAGAAGATGTGACACAGTGTTGGCTGTAAATCAGTGATAATCACATCGGGTGGAGAATGACTTCCATAGAGCCGAAAACTTAAATTTACTAATCTGTTTGGCATAAAGCACTCGGCCTCCAGGTCACAAGTGGCCCCAGCACACCGCTCTCCCGGTCGTTATGATGGTTTTCTTTGACCGGAGCCGCTACTATTCTGTCGAGTAGCTCCTCATTTGGCATCACGAGGCTGAGTGCACCCCGAAACATGGCAACAGCGCATGGCGGCCCGAATGGTCCCCATCCAAGTGCCGGCCACGCCCGACAGCGCTTAACTTCGGTGATCTGACGGGAACCGGTGTATCCACTGCGGCAAGGCCGTTGCCCTGTTGGACATAATATGTCAGAATTATTTACACAGTTTCATTGGCAGTTTGTCGCGGCAAGTTAGGTCTGCAATCGCCCCATTCGTTCAGTAATAGCCGGTGACAGTACACGAACAAGGTCAAATATGTGCACCTCATCGCTTTCACGTGAGTCAAGTCATTCAGGCGCCATACCTCATCGTCAAAAGGCTATTCGTGACCATTGGTCTTGTGGAAGAACGGATGGTTCAAATGGCTCTGAGCACTATGGGATTTAACAGCTGTGGTCATCAGTCCCCTAGAACTTAGAACTACTTAAACCTAACTAACCTAAGGACATCACACACATCCATGCCCGAGGCAGGATTCGAACCTGCGACCGTAGCAGTCGCGCGGTTCCGGACTGCGCGCCTAGAACCGCTAGACCACCGCGGCCGGCCGAAGAACGGATGCCGTGGTATTGTATAGTGGTAAGGCATTCCTCAGCACACTGCGTAACGATGGATAAAAGGTTGTCAAGATACTGGAAATCAGTAGGGGCGTGGGAACTGGACTCTAGCATGTTACAGCACCTGTCTAACATAATGAACTTGTCAACAAGACGCCGTAAAATCCTGTTTTAAAAGCAGTGCAGTTGAAGTAAACTACTGAGCTTCGAGGGTCGGTGGATGCGGTTCGGCGGCGGCTTCGGGGTGCCGGACTTCTTAGAAAACGTGTGACCATCAAGGCGAAGCTCCGGGTGATCATCGACTCTGCCGATTAGCGCATCTCTAACGACTTCGTTGTCGACAGTCTTTGAAACCTAATCTTCCTTCTGGTGCCGATTAACGTTTGCCGAGGACAGTTCCAATTGCGACTGGCGGAACCTGATTTTTCCGACGAATAGATATTGTCCTCAATCAATGATGGTGCAGTACGAGTATAGAGGCCGCAAGATGCCCATTTCGATTCCAATACAATACGACAGCGGCCGTGTGTCTGGGGCAGCTGGCGGCTGGATGTTTTCCCAAATAGATCTTTATTATGAGTAATATTATTATCCTGTCGGTATAATAACTATATCCCGAGGAAGTAATATGTTTCCAAGATGATCAGCATCCTATACACATATTAGCGATGATGCAGGAATAGTTTTCAGAGCAGAATGAATTTCTCTTCTCCACTGGCTTTCTTTTGCTCCACGTTTAAACTCTACTGAAAATGCAAGAGCAGAGACGAAATGGACAACGAAAAAAACTTGTTGATCCCGCGACAAGAACACATGATGATCTTTGAAACGTCACCCTGGCTGCCTGGGAGGACGCAGCAGAAAATAAGAGTTTTATTACCAACCTCAAAGATCCCCTTTCTCGCAGGTTACGGAGAGTTATTGATGTCGAAGGCTTTAGAAGGGGTGTTAATTGGTAAAGAAGCCACATACTGTGCCCTCTTGAGGGTCGAAAATATTTTAATAATGACCAGGAACTGTTCGTTCTATTAATTTCGTTTTTTTACTGATTAAACAAAGTAAAGGAGTAACGCAAAAAAATTGCAGTAAGCCAGTTAGTACCAAAATCTTGTCGCCAAGTAGTTGCCGATTATGCCACTGAGCTAAGAGTGCATCATGCCACAACTGCCAACATTTCGATACTTCTTACCGCTCTTGAACACTGCCCACAGCCAACACTGCCACAGAGATGGAGTACAGTGCTGGTGGAGGCAGATGTGTTTCGCAGTACACCGTTCAGCCGACATTGTTGAACACGGGGCTCTACAGCAGACGATCTCTACTTGTTGCTATGTTGACCAAGAGACGTCGTCAGTTATGTTTGCAGGGAGCAGAGAATCATCTAGATTGGTCCGTGGATTTTATTTATTTATTACATTGTACCTGTTACCTATAATTTAAACAGAGGCTATGTTTCTTCTCACGCAGATTAATAATATCAGCAGTAATTTTTTTCCTGCACAGGGTGTCCACATGGATACTCTCTCTGATTTCCAAATGCAATTTAAAAAAAAAAAAAGAAAATTCTATGAGACAGGTATTTGCCGTTTGAGCGTCTTGTAATTCAAAAAGTTTTGTACAAAAAATTAATACACTTCTACATAGGCTTCTTTTGTAACTCGTAAAATGTGTAGACGATACTGTACCTCAACTCCTGTGCGCACAAACAGGTCTGGTATGAGGGACACTGTTGCATCCGCAGTTCTTCTGCAGAGGTCGCCAGGGTCACACACAGACGAAGGACACAAAGTATCTTCCACGTAACCCCACAGGAGGAAATTCAGAGGGATTGTATCCGGAGATCGCGGTGACCACTTGGTTGATCCCTCACGCTCTATCCATCATTGTGGAAATGTTCTAATGTTCTGTCCAGGAGGTTATGAACGTGTAGACTCCAGTGCGATGACGCAGAATCCTGTTGGAAGATCACAGATAGCTGAAGGGGAGTGAGGGTCAGAAATTGCTCAGGCATGTCCAGATCGACAGTTTGATCGAGGACGAAATATGTGTTAACTATGTTGTCTTTTATCGGCACAAACCACACATTCACCTTTTCACTGTCTCTGACATGTTCCCGTGGAC